>NC_086104.1:66404536-67032036 GCF_963921235.1 Mobula hypostoma | reverse complement strand
TGGTTAGCCTGGGCTTCCAACTTGGCTCGATATTGCCTCTTGGCGCCTTTAATGGCTTTCCAGAGTTCACGCTTGGATTCTGTGTAGCAACTGGTATCCCCGGACCTAAAAGCCACAGCTCTAGCCTTCGAAAGGGACTTGACCTCATAATTCATCCAAGGTTTCCAGTAAGGGAATACCCGGATCGTCTTGCGAGACACACAGTCCTCCGTGCATTTCCAAATAAAGTCTGTGACATACTGAGGCGTACTCATCGAGGTTAGCTGCCGAGTCCTTGGATACTAACCAGTCCACCGATTCAAAGCAGCCACGGAGGACCTCATCAGTTTCCTTCGTCCAACGCAACACTACTTTTGACACCGTGACCTCCCGCTTCAGTTTCTGTTTGTAAGCCGGGAGGAGGAATACGGCCTGGTACGTAATTCATCAAAAGTGGCGTCACAGGTATATAGGGTCGGAAAGAAAGCTTTTGGCACATTGGCCTTCATAAATCAATGTATTAAGTACAGAAGATGGGATGTTATGTTGAAGTTGTATAAGACATTGGTGAGTCCTAATTTGGAGTATTGTGTACAGTTTTAGTCACCTACTTACAGGAAAGATGTAAACAAGGTTGAAAGAGTGCAGAGAAAATTTACGAGGATTTTGCTGGTTAGGACTGTATTCTTTAGAACAGCGGTCCCCAACCACCGGGCTGCAGAGCGTCTGCTACCAGGCCGTGAGGAAACGATATGGGTCAGCTGCACCTTTCCTCATTCCCTGTCACGCACCGTTGAACTTGAACATACGGTTGCCAACTGTCCCGTATTTGCCAGGACATCCCGTATATTGGGCTAAATTGGTTTGTCCTGTATTTCTGCCGCTAAGGTAGAGCGTTCCTATGAAACCTTTCATGCCGAAATGGTGTGAAGCGAAGAAGCAATTACAGTACCATTAATTTATATGAGAAAAATTTTTGAGCGTTCCCAGACCCAAAAAATAACCTAACGAATCATACCAAATATCACATAAAATCGAAAATAAATAACACTAACGTATAGTAAAAGCGGAAATGATATGATAAATACACAGCCTGTATAAAGTAAAAATAATGTATGTACTGTATAATCGGGAAGATGAAGGCAAAACGGATTTGTGGGGGAAAGAAAAATCGGTATGTACGCACATGTGCACATCACATGCGCATGTCACGCATGCGCACACAGGTGCCCGCGCAAGGCTTCATGGTCATGGTAGTCTTTCCTGGGGTAAAGTGTCCCAGGATTTGACTGCTACTTTTGTCCCTTATTTGCAAGTGAGAAAGTTGTAAAAGATATGTTGAGGTGAGTTTAACCGTACTTGAACACCACCCCCTCCTCCCGGGTCGGCCGGTCCGCAAAAATATTGTCAATATTAAACCTGTCCGCAGTGCCAAAAAGGTTGGGGACCCCTGCTTTAGCACATAGAAAATTGAGAGGAGATTTGATAGAGGTATATAAGATTATGAAGAGTATAGATAGGGTAAATTCAAGCAGGCTATGTCCACTGAGGTTGGGTGGAACCAGAGGTCATGGCTTAAGGGTAAAAGGTGAGATATTTAAGGAGAACATGAGGGGAAACTTCTTCACTCGGAGGGCCATGAAAGTGTAGAATGAGCTGCCAGAACAAGTGGTGCATGTTAGCTCTATGTCAACACTTAAGATAAGTTTGGATAGGTACATGGATAGTAGGGCTATGGTCACTGTGCAGTATGATGGGAGTAGGTAGTTTAAATGGTTTTAGTATGGACTAGATGGACCAAAGGGCCTGTCTCTGTGCTGTACTTCTCTAAGACTCTATAAAAGTACTGTATTGTCCATGAAGAATAAAACCAAGGAAAGCAGTCTGCAAATGTAAATGTGTCTTGTCTATTTTTTTGTTGTTGGTAGCAGGTTTACTTTTCCCATTGGATAGTTGAGGAGAATGGGCCAAGAAGTGGCAGATGGAATCAAGTGTAGTGAAATGTATGGTCATGTACATTGCTAGAAGGAATAAAGGCAGAGCTGATTTTCTAGCTGGTGAATGTATTTGGAAATCAGATATGCAAAAGGGACTTTGGAGTACTAAAGGTTGACTCATAGATTGTGTAAGTAGTAAGGAAGGCAAATGCAATGTTAAAAGAGGAAGAAAATCTTTGTTACAATATTTCTGATAAAATCAATATGAGTAGCTTTGGTAGCTCTGGGCTTCTACTCCCTGGAGTTTAGGAGAATGAGGTGGTAGTGGGAGGTGGGGTGAAATCTCATTGAAATGTCCTGAATATTGAAAGGCCTAGATAGAGTGGACATGGAAAGGATCTTTTCAATTGTAAGAGAGTCTAGGACCAGAGAGCACAACCTCAGAATACACAGCTGTCCCTTTAGAACAGAGATGGGGAGGAGTTTCATCAACCCAAGGATCTGTAATCTATGAGATTTGTTGTCACAGATGGCTGTGGAGGCCAAGTTATTGAGAATATTTAAAGCGGAGATTAATAGTCTTTTGATTAATGAGAATGTCAAGTATTATGGGGAGAAGGCAGGGGAATGAGGTTGAGAGGGAAAATAAATCAGCCATGAATGAATAGTGGAGTGGATTTGATGGGCTGAATGGCCTAATTTTTCTCCTGTGTCCTTTTATTTTAATTTCAAGATACATTACAGAATAGGCCCCACCACCCACCACCCAGTGCCTTTTACTGGGAAATAGGGCTCTTGGGTCTTATTACATACTGCAGAGATTAAGGTGACAACTCATATTGATTTTATCAGAAATAGCAAAGGTTTTTTTCTTTTTTAAACAGTGTTCATGCTTTTTCCAAATTGCCTTCTATATGTCATTTATGAATTTGACTTTGAAGTAGTTGAAATGAAATCATGTCATGTCCGTCTGGTGTACACCTGCTTATGTTCAAAGTTCAAAGTACATTTATTATCAAAATATGTATACAGTATACAACCTTGAGATTTGTCTTCTTGCAGGCAGCCACAAAACAAAGAGACACAATAGTGCAGATGGTTGCATTTCAGCATCAAAATGTCTTGATTATGCAAATAGTAAAAAATAGTGAACAAAAGCACATGGAACATGATCTGTCGAGCCCCCAAAAGTGCCCACGTCTACAGATCATGTTTAGCTCTGAGGAGGGTGAAGCCCATCGCGATGGCTGGAGGGCGACAACAGCTCCTGAACTTGGTGGTGTGGAACCCAGGACTTCAGCACCTCCTGCCCAACAGAAGCAGCGAGAAGAGAGGGAGGCTGGCCAAATGCAAGCAGACGGCACTGAGCTCCTGTTTGTTTTCACTCTCATCCTCAATGTTGTTTAACGCTTTAACCCTGCGCAGAGTAATGGAGCGGTCACAAGTTTGTCTTCCACCAGCAAGAATCGATGCAGCCGCCCCCTGTGAAGGGCACCCCAGCCTTAGCTGCACTCTCCACTCTCATCCTTGCCAAATTCCCCAGGAGACTGCAAAAGGACCAGATTGTTCAGTTGGCTCAAAAATACATCCTTAAAAGGGAAATTACAGATGCAATCAATTGCAGTTCAGAAGTAGTAGTATATCTGGAAGAAGAAGAGTACCTAGTTTTGTGTGTTGTCTTCAAAGCGTCACCATTGGTCACTGGCAGTATTTTGCCACTATGTACAACGGAGACACCAAACTGCAAATAAAAAAGCTAATTGGGTAACTCCCTCCCCCTCAATTGAATACTGACATTGTTATTTTGCCTGCAATCTTTCTCAAGTTAATTCCAAATTCAAATGTAAGTGAAGTTCTTACTGTTTACCAAAGCAGCGACATAGAAACATAGAAACATAGAAAATAGGTGCAGGAGTAGGCCATTCGGCCCTTCGAGCCTGCACCGCCATTTATTATGATCATGGCTGATCATCCAACTCAGAACCCCGCTCCAGCCTTCCCTCCATACCCCCTGACCCCCGTAGCCACAAGGGCCATATCTAACTCCCTCTTAAACATAGCCAATGAACTGGCCTCAACAGTTTCCTGTGGCAGAGAATTCCACAGATTCACCACTCTCTGTGTGAAGAAGTTTTTCCTAATCTCGGTCCTAAAAGGCTTCCCCTCTATCCTCAAACTGTGGCCCCTCGTTCTGGACTTCCCCAACATCGGGAACAATCTTCCTGCATCTAGCCTGTCCAATCCCTTTAGGATCTTATACGTTTCAATCAGATCCCAACTCAATCTTCTAAATTCCAATGAGTACAAGCCCAGTTCATCCAGTCTTTCTTCATATGAAAGTCCTGCCATCCCAGGAATCAATCTGGTGAACCTTCTTTGTACTCCCTCTATGGCAAAGATGTCTTTCCTCAGATTAGGGGACCAAAACTGCACACAATACTCCAGGTGTGGTCTCACCAAGGCCTTGTACAACTGCAGTAGTACCTCCCTGCTCCTGTACTCGAATCCTCTCGCTATAAAGGCCAGCATACCATTCGCCTTTTTCACCGCCTGCTGTACCTGCATGCCCACTTTCAATGACTGGTGTATAATGACACCCAGGTCTCGTTGCACCTCCCCTTTGCCTAATCGTCCACCATTCAGATAATAATCTGTTTTCCTATTTTTGCCACCAAAGTGGATAACTTCACATTTATCCACATTAAATTGCATCTGCCATGAATTTGCCCACTCACCCAACCTATCCAAGTCACCCTGCATCCTCTTAGCATCCTCCTCACTGCTAACACTGCCACCCAGCTTCGTGTCATCCGCAAACTTGGAGATGCTGCATTTAATTCCCTCATCCAAGTCATTAATATATATTGTAAACAACTGGGGTCCCAGCACTGAGCTTTGCGGTACCCCACTAGTCACCGCCTGCCATTCTGAAAAGGTCCCGTTTATTCCCACTCTTTGCTTCCTGTCTGCTAACCAATTCTCCACCCACACCAATACCTTGCCCCCAATACCGTGTGCTTTAAGTTTGCACACTAATCTCCTGTGTGGGACCTTGTCAAAAGCCTTTTGAAAATCCAAATATACCACATCCACTGGTTCTCCCCTATCCACTCTACTAGTTACATCCTCAAAAAATTCTATGAGATTCGTCAGACATGACTTTCCTTTCACAAATCCATGCTGACTTTGTCCGATCATTTTACTGCTTTCCAAATGTGCTGTTATCACGTCCTTGATAACTGACTCCAGCAGTTTCCCCACCACCGACGTTAGGCTAACTGGTCTATAATTCCCCGGTTTCTCTCTCCCTCCTTTTTTAAAAAGTGGGGTTACATTAGCCACCCTCCAATCCTCAGGAACTAGTCCAGAATCTAACGAGTTTTGAAAAATTATCACTAATGCATCCACTATTTCTTGGGCTACTTCCTTAAGCACTCTAGGATGCAGACCATCTGGCCCTGGGGATTTATCTGCCTTCAATCCCTTCAATTTACCTAACACCACTTCCCTACTAACATGTATTTCGCTCAGTTCCTCCATCTCACTGGACCCTCTGTCCCCTACTATTTCTGGAAGATTATTTATGTCCTCCTTAAGTGAAGACAGAACCAAAGTAATTATTCAATTGGTCTGCCATGTCCTTGCTCCCCATAATCAATTCACCTGTTTCTGTCTGCAGGGGACCTGCATTTGTCTTTATCAGTCTTTTCCTTTTTACATATCTATAAAAGCTTTTACAATCCGTTTTTATGTTCCCTGCCAGTTTTCTCTCATAATCTTTTTTCCCCTTCCTAATTAAGCCCTTTGTCCTCCTCTGCTGAACTCTGAATTTCTCCCAGTCCTCAGGTGAGCCACTTTCTCTGGCTAATTTGTATGCTTCTTCTTTGGAATTGATACTATCCCTAATTTCTCTTGTCAGCCACGGGTGCACTACCTTCCTTGATTTATTCTTTTGCCAAACTGGGATGAACAATTGTTGTAGTTCATCCATGCAACCTTTAAATGCTTGCCATTGCATATCCACCGTCAATCCTTTAAGTGTCATTTGCCAGTCTATCTTAGCTAATTCACGTCTCATACCTTCAAAGTTACCCCTCTTTAAGTTCAGAACCTTTGTTTCGGAATTAACTATGTCACTCTCCATCTTAATGAAGAATTCCACCATATTATGGTCACTCTTACCCAAGGGGCCTCTCACGACAAGATCGCTAATCAACCCTTCCTCATTGCTCAAAACCCAGTCCAGAATAGCCTGTTCTCTAGTTGGTTCCTCGACATGTTGGTTCAAAAAACCATCCCGCATACATTCCAAGAAATCCTCTTCCTCAGCACCTTTACCAATTTGGTTCACCCAGTCTACATGTAGATTGAAGTCACCCATTATAACTGCTGTTCCTTTATTGCACACATTTCTAATTTCCTGTTTAATACCATCTCCCACCTCACTACTACTGTTAGGTGGCCTGTACACAACTCCCACCAGCGTCTTCTGCCCCTTAGTGTTACGCAGCTCTACCCATATCGATTCCACATCTTCCCGGCTTATGTCCTTCCTTTCTATTGCGTTAATCTCTTCTTTAACCAGCAACGCCACCCCACCTCCCCTTCCTTCATGTCTATCCCTCCTGAATATTGAATATCCCTGAACGTTGAGCTCCCATCCCTGGTCACCCTGGAGCCATGTCTCTGTGATCCCAACTATATCATAATCATTAATAACAATCTGCACTTTCAATTCATCCACCTTATTACGAATGCTCCTTGCATTGACACATAAAGCCTTCAGGCGCTCTTTTACAACTCTCTTAGCCCTTATACAATTATGTTGAAAAGTTGCCCTTTTTAATGCTTGCCCTGGATTGAAGCAGTTCAATGCAGGTTCAACATTCAACATGCTGTATTTGAGGTTAAGGTCTGTTCTGAACAGGCAAGTTGATTTCAAGAAGGAATATGTCTTAAAATCGTCTTATTTTTATAAGTGAGTCTAGTTTTATTGGCCAGTCCTCATGCAGGAAATGTGTGCAGCAGAGATTTCCTGTCTTTTGGCACATAGTACTTTTGAAGACGTGCACAATGTGGAAAAAATCCAGTCATTAAATACTGCAAGGTCTTTGTCAAATGTCCACAATCAGCACATTCCATGTGTGTGATCATCAGAAACAATTAGATAATGTGCCACATAGCCTTTCACTTTATATTCTACTCCAACAAGTTTAAGATGAAAGGTCTTGTATGTTTAATGTGTCTTTCCTGTTCTCAAGCTTTTCCGTAAGACCGTGAGACACAGGAGCAGAATTAGACCAATCAGCCCATCAAATCTGCTCCGTTATTTCATCATGGCTGATCTATTTCCCTCTCAAACCCATTCTCCTGCATCTCCCCATGACTTTTCACGCCCTGACTGATCAAGAACCTATCAACCTTTGCTTTAAACACGTCCAATGACCTGGACTCCACAGCCACTTGTGGCAACAAATTCCACACATTCACCACCCTCTGGCTAAAGAAATTCCTCCTCGTCTCTGTTATAAATCGACTACCCTCTATTCTGAGGGTAGGCCCTCTGGTCCTAGACTCCCCCATCACAGAAAACATCCTCGGCACATTCACTCTATCCAGGCATTTCAACATTTGATAGATTTCCATGAGAACCCCCCCATTCGTCTAAACTCCAGCAAGTAAAGTCCAGAGCGATCAGTTGCTTCTCATGTGACAAGACTTTCATTCCTAAAATCTTTCTTGTGAACCTCCTCTGAACCCTCTCCAATGATATACAACTGATTCACAATTTTTAAAGATAGGATAGTGCAGATAGGGTCAGTTTGGCTGCCATTTGCATAAACAACTGTTTTGGTTTATCATCTCATTCAAAAGGCAGTACCAAAAGCAATGCAGCAGTCATCAATGTTGTCCAAATCATCTAAATGATTATATGCAGAGTGGGAAATATAATGGGTAACTAGCTTCCCAGTGGGTGAACTTAGATGGAAGACTAGACAGCTAAACATTGAAAATAAGAACTGATCTGACCCTTGTGTTTGATATTGAGGGGGAGTGCAGCGCTCACCAGGACACCAGCATGCAGAATATTCAACTGAACTTTATTGATCCCCCTGCTTGTACAAGATGTGAACTCCTCCTGTGTGGTAATGGCTAACTGAGTGACACAGGAATAAATACCACTACAATCCTGATCCTAAACATCTCACCTTTACACAAAATGCAGGATTGAGGTGGTTAACCTTTTTGCTCTTTAAGAATGGAGTAGCCATATGAATATATTGAGGCTGGTTTTACTTTAATGGTGAAATTAGGCTCTTATTTTGCCGGGATCTCTTCAGAAGACCAAGCTGGCAAAAGGAGGCCAGAAGGACAGAAACCATTACTTTTTTCTGAAGTTCTCGGAAGATACTTGTACATCAGCTATAAGCACATACTGTATGATTAGAAGAGATTTAAAACAGTCCACTTCCTCCAGTTTTTTGCTGCTTTAACTTTAGCAACAGCCGCACATGACCAATTCTTTTGTGGAGACCCTGCAGTTATAACCTGCCTAATGATCTAACTGCACTCATCTTAGTTGTAGGCTAATGCTGAACCACTTTGCCAAGTGGTCGAGCTGTTAATTATGTTAATCGCTTAAAATGCATCTTAAATTAATACTGCAGGCCGCCTGGGATTTTAGGGACTTAAGTTTTTTACAGAATGGTGCATTTATTCAACACAGAAACCACAAGAAATTCTGCACAGTTGCTGTAAATCTTGAGCAACACACACAAAACGCTGAAGGAACTCATCAAGTCAGGCAGCGTCTATGGAGAAGAATAAGGACTCAACATTTTGGGCTGAAGACACTTCATCAAGCCTGGAAAGAATGAGGGCAGAAGCCAGAATAAGGTGGTGGTCTTGAGGGTGGGGGGGGTGGGGGTGCGCAGTAAGTAGTTCAAGCTAGCAGGTGATAGATGAGAATAGGTGAAGGGGAAGGCGAGTGGGGAAAGAGGATGAAGTAAGAAGCTGGTAGGAGATGGGTCTAAGAGGAAGAAGAGGGAATGTGATAGGAGAGGGCAATGGACTTTGGAAGAAAGAGAAGGGGAACCAGAGGGAAGTGATAGGCAGGGGATGAGCTGATTCATCTTGGGGCGAGGGATCTCTGGGCTTGGATGAGGCAGAAATTTCAATACATTACACCTGGAACTGGTCATTGGTGAGAAGAAATGGGGATGGTTTCAATGTTTGGGGAGAGTTGTGCTTGAAGAGCAGGAGAATATTGGAATGGATGTGAGGATAAAGATCAAAGAGTGTATGGAGGTGGGTGGTGGGGGTGTGAAAAAGATTTGTGATCAAGTAAGGGATCTCCGGCACACAGGGCATGCCCTTTTCTCACTGTTACCATCAGGTAGGAGATACAGAAGCCTGAAGGCACACACTCAGTGGTTCAGGAACAGCTTCTTCCCCTCTGCCATCCGATTCCTAAATGGACATTGAATCTTTGGACACCACCTTACTTTTTTTTAATATACAGTATTTCCGATTTTGCACTTAAAAAAAACTATTCAATATATGTAATTGATTTACTTGTTTATTTATTATTATTATCTTTATTTAATTTTTTTTCTTGCTAGATTACGTATTGCATTGAACTGCTGCTATTAAGTTAACAAATTTCACGAAACATGCTGGAGATAATAAATCTGATTCTGTTACTCTCGAAGCTGAAGTGGATTCCAAGCATTGGGTCCAGAACTAGGATCCCTTGAAATAATGTGACAGGAGGCCTCCCAATGAACGTGAAGGTATGCATCTGTGTATGTTGGTCTAGTGTGCACATATCAAACTGAAGAAGTGTCATCCGTCTGTATAGGTATGATATTGAAGATGTTGGTAATCTCTAATCTTGTTCTGAAATCTTTTCCCACTAAAGTTGGATTACATTGCACATGCAGATATTGCACCCATGCCCTGTAAAGGCGGTAGTAGCCACGCTTGCTGCACGTGTTGCCTCTTTGCTTCAATGTTCAGAGTGACCTGATGACTGCTTGGGTGTGGAAGGTTTACAATGTCAAAAAAGTGCTGTCCTGTCTGGAATGAGCATGGGTTTGGGTGTTCATTGCCATGGGCTCCTTTGGTGTGTGCTGCTATAGAGCAGAAGGGGAAGATAGCAAATACAGTATGTGCGTCAGATCTTGACAGGATGGGACACTGCTTGCACTCCAAAACGAGAAGTCATGTCCAGAGCAAGTATGATGCAAGTGTTTAGTGTTCAACTGCGTTTGCACAGTGATATGATATGGAAATGGCCATCATCACATTTACTTTGGCAAGTATCAGTCTCTAGTTCCATGAAACTGAAAACCTTTGAGTAAAATTTCTCAGCAGTTCTGCCTTTTAACATTAGGCATGTTATACTTTGATAAGCACCTGAATATGCAAGGCTCAGAAGATTAACTTGTAAGTTCTGGTAATGGGATAAAAATAGATCAGTACTTAGAATCATAGAGCAGTAAAGCACAGATTTAGTTCATTTGGCCCATCTGGTCTGTGCTAAACTGTTAATCTGCCTAGTCCCATTGACCTACACCTGGGCCATAGCCGTCCATACTCATCCCCTCCATGTACTTATCGAAACCTCTCTTAAATGTTGCAAAACAGAAAGCACATCCACCACTTCTGCTGGCAACTCGATCTACACCTGCACCACCCATTGAGTGAAGAAATTCCCCTCAGGTTCTCCTTGAATATTTCATGTTTCACCCTTAACCTATGACCTCTCGTTCTAGTCTCACCCGACCTCAGTGGAAAAAGCCTACTTGTGTTTACCCTTTCTCTACCCCTCTTAATTTTGTATACCTCAGTCCAATCTCCCCTCTTTCTCTGATGCTCCAGAGAATAAAGTCCTCACCTATTCAATCTGTCCCTACAACTCAGCTTCTCAAGTTCTAACAGCATCCTCAGAAATTTTGCCTGTACTCTCAATCTTATTGATATCTTCCCTGTAGGTGGGATAACAAAATTATACACAATACTCCAAATTTGGCCTCACCAATGTCTCATACAATTTCAAAATATCATTCTAACTCCAGTACTGAATATTCTCATTTATGAAGGCCTAAGTGCCAAAGCTCTATACATCCCTATCTACCTGTGCTGCCACTTTCAAGGAAGTATGGATCAGTATTCCCAGATGTCTTTATTCTATAGCACTCCTCAGTGTCCCACCATTCACTGTTTAAGTCCTACCATGGCTAGTCCTCCCGAAGAGCAACACCTCACACCTGTCTGCATTAAGTTCCATCTACCACTTTTCAGACCATTTTTCCAGCTAGTCCAGATCCTGCTGCAAGCTTTGATATCCTTCCTTGCTGTCCACCACTCTCCCAATCTTGGTGTCATCTACAAATTACTGATCTAGTTTATTGTATTATCATCCAAATCATTAATATAGACAACAAGCAACAAAAGACTCGGCACTGATCCCTGCGGCACACTCTTAGTCACAGGCCTTCAGTCAGAGAGGCAACCATTTATTACAACTTTCTGGCTTCTTCTAATAAGCCAATGTTGAATCAAATGTGCTATTTCATCCTGAATGTCAAATGATTAAACCTTTCCTGAAGTCCATGTTGACAACATCCATTGGCTTTCCTCCATCAATTTTTCTGGTAACTTCCTTGAAAAAATTTATTAAGATTGGTTAGACATAATTTATCACACACAATGCCATTTTGACTCACCCTAATCAGTCCCTGTCTATCCAAGTTCTTATAAATTCTGTCCTTTAGAATACTTGCCAATAATTTACCCAGTCCTATCATCAGGCTCACTGACCTATAATTTCTCATCTAATTCCTAATCATCTTCAATCTTAAGATGTAAAGTAGAAACAGTTAATGAAAAAACTTTGAGCCACCTGAGATGATCTTAGAGCACTTGACCACTAATTTGTTCATAGAAGTAAGACCATAAGATATAGGAGCAGAAGTAGGCCATTTGGCCCATTGAGTCTGCTCTGCCATTCAATCATGGGCTGATCCAACTCTTCCAGTCATCCCCACTCCCCTGCCTTCTCCCCATACGCTTTGCTGTCCTGGCTAATCAAGAATCTATCTGTCTCTGCCTTAAATCCACTCAGTGACTTGACCTCCACAGCCGTTTGTGGCAACAAATTCCACAGATTTACCACCCTCTCATTAAAGTACTTTCTCCTTATCATCCTTTCACTAAAGTAAATGTTGGGTTACAGTGCAAGAGAAGAGCTTAGGAGGGTATGGAAAGTGATTTCAGCATTTTGTTAAAGATTTAGTATAATTTCCTTGGCTCTTTTTATAGAGGAAAGAACAATATATGTGGTTTTGATAGCCTTCTGACATGCCCTGTAAATTTCAAGTCTTTGTGCATGTACATTCTATGATCGCTCTGTTTCTACCATAGTACTTTTGAAATTGTATTAAATTGTTTGTCCTTTCTCTTCATTTGCTCAGTCAATAATATTCAGTTTTGCATGTATTTATATTAAATTTTATTTTTTCATCTTGTTATCTACTTGAAGAACATAAGCACCCTCCTCACGGCTTATTTTATGTCATCTGTGGAATTTAAAACAATGCTCATGTTCAAAAAATGCTCAAATTCGCATCTCTTCAGTTTCGTAGCTCCTCATACCTTCTCACTGTCAGTCTATCCTCATTTTAAGGCACCTTCCCCATCCCTCATGGCTGCTCACAATTTTCACATTTCCTCTGATGACAGTCCCATTGCCTCTGCCTGTTATGATTTCAGAAAGCCAGTGATAGATCAGATTATGCTTCACCCATTAACACTCTCTGACTTACACACTCCCACTGACTGAATACCGGTCATTTTCAGCTTCCTGCACCCATTTTTAATTCTACTTCCCATTCCCATTCCGACATGTCAGTCCATGGCCTCTTCCACTGCCGCGATGAGGCCACGCTCAGGTTGGAGGAGAAACACCTTATATTCTGCCTGGGTAGCCTCCAGCTGATGGCATGAACATCGATTTCTCGAACTTCCAGTAATTGCCTCCCTCACTTCTCCTTCACCATTCCCTTTTCCCTCTCTCACCTTATCTCCTTACCTGCCCATCACCTCCCTCTTGGGCTCTGTCCCTTTTTCTTTCTTCCATGACCTTCTGTCCTCGCCTATCAGAATCCCCCTTCTCCAGCCCTTTATCTCTTTCATCAATTGACTTCCCAGCTGTTTATTCACCCCTCCCCCTCCCAGTTTCACCTAATACCTACTACCTTATACTTCTTCCTCTCCTCCCCCCACCTTAATACTCTGACTTCTCATCTCTTTTTTTCCAGTCCTGATGAATGGTCTCGGCCTGAAACATCGACTGCTTAGTTTTTTTTTCATAAATGCTGTCTCCAGTATTTTGTGTATAAAATATTGGTTAGGCCACATTTCATCTTCACTTTCATGGTAATATTCAAGGTGATTGTTGATATCTTCATAGTACAAAACTTGTTGATGCAGTGACGTTGTTTCATTTTCCCTCCCGGCTGTTTCTGGCATTTCCAAGTCTGAATGCTTGCAACCACACTGAGCAAAACAAATTTGACTCATTTTGCTGCTTATCTGCCAACTATCAGTGACAAAAATGACTGCTTTTTGAGCACAAATACACACAACTGACACTATTTTAAAAAGTGTTTGCTCTAAGCAGATTATATTGTCTAAAGGCCACATAACTGGATGCAACTGATGCCAGTTAGAGGTTGTTCGGCAACGGCCTGCTGTTCCAATTAAGCAGCATAGTGTCCCAAATATTTTAAGGGAAACCTGGTAATTTTTGGAATTAGTTTTTGTTCTTTAAGAGTTGTCCAAAATAAGCAGCTGCCCTGATTAACCAATGGCTCAATTAACCAGAATCCAGTGTACTAACTGCGGGTGGAGAGCAGCTTCATGAGTGGGATTGTAGGTATTAAGGGAATAGGTTACATTAACTCAGTTTGTGTTCTCTTGAATTTCAAAATATTAAAAATTCAAAATATTATAAATGGGACTTTGAACCTACTGAAATAAGAAAAGAGAAAAGTAAAATGATACTTTATTAAAAGCAAAGCACATATACTGTAGGTTTGGGAAAATTTCGCTGGAAAAAAGATAACAATGCCAAGAATTATGTAGGAGGTACGAATTTCTGTTAATTGATAACAGAAGGTTGTAGATTTTAAGGAATGTTGAATGATTGTTCTCTTTCCAAATGCTGAGATACTTTAGAAACTTTCAAGTATTAAATTTCAACAATTTATTGGAAGGTTATTAGATCCACAAAAACATAACAATGAAAAAGCAAACTAAGTTGGTAAGAAGTATTACCAGTTTTAAGGCAATAAACACAAGATATATTTTTGACATAGAAAACAAATCATTGAGAATGATCATAGTGATTATGAGACTTTTATATGAAAAAGATTGCTGAAATTGTGATTTTGCAGCAGGTGAGATTTTCAAGGCAGTGCAATACCTACACTGTGACAAGTCTATAAGCAGCAGGGTAAATAACAACATGTATTTTGAGTGCTAGCACAGAACCAGCAGAGATATAATGACCGTTGTGTTTTGGAAGCTTGAGTGATTTAATCTACATTATGATTTAACCGTTTGTTGATAACTATTAATCCATTGTTTTAGGCATTCTGAAAGGATGCAACATCTGAGTCTTCCTTTGGATCCCCTGTACTAGCTCCTAACCATATCATATCTTTCCAATCACTATAGGAGATCTTGCAGTTGCCCTTTTACCTCTCGCCTCCCCCACCCCCCGGGGTTGCAAAGTTTATCGTAGGCGAAATTGTGAGATGTATATTTCTGACTTTTGAGGAGAGATAGTTTCAAGATAACGAGCCATCCTTTAAAACCAAAGTATATGGAAACTTTGAAAATCTAGGCTTGGTGCAAGCATGGCTTTCTTTTATTTTGTAAATTCAATATTCAGCCCTTATCCTTTTAAGAGCTGCATAAACTTAATTTTCAATTTTTTTGCTGCACTCACAATCTGATTTCTTGACATGATCTGGATGAAGCTAAGTGGAAGGAATGGCAAAGCATCTTGCAAGAGCAAATGTCTCAGGCCCTGGAGTTCATTATATTATTTACTGAGGTAATAGCTGACCTGATAGCTACCTAAACTCTGCCCATGGTGACTTTCAACTCTATTGTTTATTCAGTATTAATGCATTTTTAAGACCATAAGATCATAAAATATAAGAGGAAAATTAGGCCATTTGGCCCATCGAGTCTGCTCCACCATTTCATCATGATGATCCATTTCCCTCTCAGCCCCAATCTCCTGCCTTCTCCTGTAATCCTTCATGCCCCGACAAATCAAAAATTTATTAATATTGTCCTTAAATATACCCAATTATTTGGCCTCCACATCCACCTTTGGCAACGAATTCCACAGATTCACCACTTTTTGGCTCAAGAAATTCCCCCTGATTTCTGTTCTAAAAGGACATTCCTTTTTTCTGTGGCTGTGTTCTCTGGTGGTCTTCGACTCCTCCACCCTAGGAAACATACCTCCATATCCACTCCATCGAGGCCTTTAACCATTTGATAGGTTACAATGAGGTCACCCCTTATGCTTCTGAATTCCAGTGAGTAGACGCTCAGAATCATCAAATGGTCTTCATATGACAGTCCTTTCAATCCTGGAATCATTTTCATGAACCTCCTTTGAACCCTGTCCAATGTCAGCACATCCTTTCTTAGATAAGAAGCCCAAAACTCACAATCCTCCAAGTGAGGCTTCATCAGTGCTTTATAAAGCCTCAACATTACATCCTTGCTTTTATATTCTAGTTCTCTTGAAATGAATGCCAACATTGCATTTAACTTTGTCACCACTGATTCCACCTGTAAATTAACCTTCAGGGAATCGTACACGAGGACTGCCAAGTCCCTTTGCATCTCAGATTTTTGAATTTTCTCTCCATTTAGAAAATAGTGAAAATTCTTTGGTAAAAGAAATAAAACCCTTTATTTCTTCTACCAAAGTGCATGACCATACACTTCCCAACACTATATTCCATCTGCCACATCTTTGCCCATTCTCCTAATCTAAGTCCTTCTGTAGCCTCTCTGCTTCCTCAAAACTACCTGCTCCTCCATTTATATTTGTATCATCCACAAACTGGCCACAAGCCATCAATTCCATCATCCAAATCATTGACATATAACATAAAAAGAAGTGGTCCCAACACAGACCCATGTAGACCACCACTAGTCACCTGCAGCCATCCAGAAAAAGCTCATTTATTACCATTCTTTGCCTCCTGCCAATCACTTAAAGCTCTATCCATGCTAGTATCTTTCCTGCAATACCATGGGCTTTTCACTCATGAAGCAGCCTCTTGTGGCACCTTGTCAAAGGCCTTCTGAAAATCCAAGCACACAACATCCATGAATTCTCCTCTGTCTATCCTGGATATTATTTCTTCAAAGAATTTCAATAGATTTGTCGGGCAAGATTTGCCCTAAGGAAACCAATCAGCTGATGGCCTATTTCATCATGTGCCTCCACGCACCCCGAAACCACATCCTTAGCAATCGCCTCCAACATCTTCCCAACCATTGAGGTCAGACTAACTGGCTATAATTTCCTTTCTTCTGCTTGTCACCCTTTTTGAAGAGTGGAGTGATATTGTAATTTCCAGTCCTCCGTGATCATACCATAATCAACTGATTCTTGAAAGATCATTGCTGATGCCTCCTCAATCTCTTCAGCCATCTTTTTCAAAAACCCTTGGGCGTAGACTATCTGGTCCAGGTGACTTATCTACCTTTAGACCTTTCAGTTTCCAAAAGCCATATTTCTTGTAATGGCAACTTCACATGCTTCTGCCTCACGTCACTTTTAAACTTTCAACATATTGTTAATTGTCTTCCACAGTGAAGACTGATGCAAAATACTTAGTCAGTTCATCTGCCATTTCCTTGTCTCCCATTGCTACCTCTCCAGCCTCATTTTCCAGTGGTCTGATATCTACTCTTACCTCTCTTTTACACTTTATATATGTGAAGAAACTTCTGGTATTCTCTTTGATATTATTGGCAAGCTTATCTTTGTATTTATTCTTTTCCTTCTTTATGACTTTTTTAGTTACCTTCTGCTGGTTTTTAAAAGCTTCCCATCCTCTAACTTCCCACTAAATTTTGCTCTATTATATGTCCCTGCTTTGGCTTTTATGTTGGCTTTGACTTCTCTTGTCAGCCACGCTTGTGTCATCCTACCTTGAGAATACTACTTTTTGGAAGGTATATATCTTACCTTACGGACTGTTCCCAGAAACCCAAGCTACTACTGCTCTGCCATCATCCCCACTAATGTTCCTTTCCATTCAATTTTGGCCAGCTGCTCTCCCATACCTTTACTCCACTGTAGTACTGATACATCTGACTTCAGCTTCTCATCCTCAAATTGAAGGGTGAATTCCATCACATTATGATCACTGGCCCCTGAGGGTTCCTGTATCTGAAGCTCTCTAATCAATTCTGCTTCATTGTACAACACCCAATGCAGACTAACTGATCTCCTAATGAGCTCAACCACGAGCTGCTCTAAAAAGCCGTCTCATAGGCATTCATGAAATACCCGCTCTCTTGGGATCTAGCACCAACCTGATTTTCCCAATCTACCTGCATATTAAAATCACCCAATACTGTTGTAACATTGACCTTTTGAGATGCTCTTTCTATGTCCAGTTGTAATTGATAGCCCACATCTTTACTACTGTTTGGGGGGGCCTGTATTTAACTTCCATCAGGGTCTTTTTACCCTTGTAGTTTCTTTGCTCTGCCCACAGTGATTCTGCACCTTCTTTCTAATAATTTGATTTCATTTTTTACCAACAGAGCCTCACCACCCCCTCTGCCTCTGCCTGTCCTTTCAATACAATGTCTATCCTTGGACATTAAGCTCCCAACTGTAATCTTCTTTCAGCCAAAATTCAGTGATGACCACAACGTCATACATGCCAATCTGTAACTGTGCTACAAGTTCATCTATCTTTTTCCATATATCGCGTGCATTCAAATATAACACCTTCACCCTTTTTGATTTTGTCTTCCTTTTACATTGCAATTTATCCTGTTGGCTGCAATTTTGCCTTATCACCAGCCTTTCCTTGCTAGCAGTCTCACTACACACTGCCTCTGTTTGTAAACCAACTAGCCCATCCTGAGTGTTATCACTCCAGTTCCCATCTCCCTGTCAAATTAGTTTAGACCCTCCCGAACAGCTCGAGTCAACCTGCCTACAAGAATATTAGGCCTCCTCTGGTTCAAGTGTATCCTGTCTCTTTTATACAGGTCTTTTATACCCTTCACTAGAAAAGATCCCAATGATCCATAAATCTGAAACCCTCCCCTCTGTACCAGTTCCTCAGTCACACATTCATCTGCCAAATCATCCTATTCTTGCTCTCACTGGCAGGTGGCATAGGCAGCATTCCAGAGATTACTACCCTGGAGGTCCTGTTTTTCAGCTTTCTACCTAACTTGCTAAAATCTCTCTTCAGGACCACCTCACCTTTCCTACCTTAATATCTGAAGACTCCGTGTTGATTGTATTTTGTGGAAGAGAGTTAATAATAATAACTTTATTTATAGAGCACATTTCATACAGGTGGTGTAGTTCAAAGTGCTTTGCAATGGGATAAAAGTCCAAAAATAAAAATACATGTGAAAATAAAAGACAATTGATGTTAGTTAAAAGCAAAGTTAAATATGTTTTGAACTGAGGTTTAAAAGTGACAAATGAGCACTCCTCTTAGTTTTAGGTATTGACTTTCACAGTTTAGGAGCATAGTTCAAAAAAGCTGACCTGCCAATAATCTTTTGAGGGAGATTGTTTAAATTTAAGAGACCAGCGGAAGAAGATCTGAGAGCTCGAGCAGGATTATAAAACAAAAATGATTCTATGATGAACTCTAAAAGCTTAGAGGAAAACATGTCGTCTCTGTCCTCAGTAGATGAACTCTTTTTTTTATTGGTAATGCCTAGTTCTTGATTCTCTGGAAGATGAATCACCTTCTCCACTTCCATCCCGCCAAGGTCCACCAAGATCATTGGCGTCTCTGTTTCACTTATGCAAATCTCCTTATGATCCAGGGTATTTTCCTCCAGCCCATATGCCAAGCCTGTTTTTATATCACATTTATTACCACCTTGTGGCAGAATAAAAGCCATTAGAAATGATAAGGATATCCTCACCCTTGATGTGAACCTGCCCTTTCAGAAAATATGTCAAATTTAAATCAAGAAAATGGAGTGTTTGATAAAAGGGAATTCTGTTAGTAGAGAAAGTAAGTAAACTTTTAAAATCACGTATAGCAAAGATGGAGACTGTGCTGTTCCTGTATTGTGGGAATGAAGCAGGAAAAGTGAAGTGTGTTGCATTGGGAGAATCTGGTACCAGTTTGATCAGAATACAATGAACTTCAATGCAGTTCTGGAAATGGGCAAGAGACAGATGAAGAATTTGCAAGAGAGAGTCAGTTTTGGTAATTTGATATGGAATTATCATCAGATTGCATAGCAATACTGGATGGCCAGAATATCAGTAAACATGTATTGGGGAGGCCTTTATGAGAGGCATAACTTAGGTCCACATCAAATGCTTTACCATGGCATGAAGGATAGGACATTTAAAGCAATAGGTCTTTGGATGAGAAAATAAATACTGTATTTAGATAGAAGTGAATTAGTTGAAGGTACTCCACAAATGTCAGATTAGAAATGAAAAGAAGATTAAGCAGAATACGTGGGGGGAGGGGAGAGAGAAAAACTGAAAAAGGAGATAGAATAACCACATAAGATGTTAATTAGAAATCATAAATTTAAAAGAATCTATGAGTAAAGAAGTTGAGCTTCTTTTTTAAATGAAAGATAAATGATGGACAGGATGGACAGGGCCACTTCAGCAGATCTTTCCTAACGGTCACACAAAAAATGCTGGAGGAACTCAGCAGGTCAAAAAGTCAACAGTTCGAGCCGAGCCCCTTTTCCAGCACTGGCAAGGAAGGGGGAGATATGCCAGAATAAAACAGTGGGGGTGGAGATTGAGGACATGAGTTGAGAGTTAAAGGGCAAAAGTTTAGGGGTAACATGAGGGGGAACTTCTTTACTCAGAGAGTGGTGGCTGTGTGGAACGAGCTTCCAGCAGAAGTCGTTGGGGCAGGTTCGATGTCGTCATTTAAAGTTAAATTGGATAGATATATGGACAGGAAAGGAATGGAGAGTTATGGGCTGAGTGCAGGTCGGTGGAACTAGGTGAGAGTAAGAGTTTGGCACGGACTACAAGGGCCGAGATGGCCTGTTTCCATGCTGTAATTGTTATATGGTTATATATGGTTATATGAAAGGAAGTTTGTCATGTTATAGACTTCAGATGTGGCGGATGCCTGTAACAACCTTCTGACATAATTGAAAATATGAGAAATTTCAGGGTTATTGACAAAGTATTGGAATATAAGACCAAATTGAAGAGCTCTTTTTGGCTCCAACTCTGCTATACAATTCTAAGACTGAAATTTGTTCAGGGACAAAGAATGAATGAAAGCTTTGGGATTTCATTATGACAGTACAGTTTAAGATCTGAAATGTTATTTTTCCAAACTGGCAGCTACAGCTATTTCTGCTCTGATTAATGGCCACTCTTCCGATCCAAAACACCAAGTGTTTTCTTGTCATCAGAGCTGTTCATAGAAAGGTTTGTCAACTTCGCCAGCGGAAAACAATTGAGTTAATTTATTAAACATTTGAATGATGGTTAACTATTTGGCTTTAAATGTTGCTGGAAACGTTCATTTGAGAACTAGCATTCCCTGCCCTTGAGATTGACTCAGTGTTAGACTACACAATGCATGAATCTTGGCGTATACACTACGCCCTTAAGGATTTCAAAGAATTTTCCACAAAGACTAGAGGAAAGCTCTTTTGGCCCACTGCTTGCTGTGTTCCCCCTGTCCACTTTGCTGATATTTGTTGCGTGTCTTAGTACATTTCTTTCATGAAAGTCTATGTTGCTGTCTCTCAGTTCCTCATCATCCAGGTGCTTGGAATGAATTAGATGAATAGAAATAAGCTCTTTAATGCTTTGAGATGTATTTAGCACGGAATAGGCTCTCTCAGTCCTTTGAGCTATATTGCCCTAGCCTCCTAGCCTAACCATGGGATAATTTACAATGACCAATTAACTTACCAACCAGTACACGGAAATCAGAGCACCCAGAGGAAACCCAAGTGGTCACAGGGAGAATGTACAAACTCCTTACAGGCAGCGCAGGAATTGAACCCGGGTCGCTTTTACTGTAAAGTGTTGTGCTAACCACTATGCTACCATGCCACCCTCATTGAGTAAATAGTGTAGTTATACAATTAGATCTTGGATGATCTGTGATCTATGTTTATATTGTGTTCCTTCTTCCAGGTCATTCATGTAATTGTCAGTACTAATGAGAACTGATCCTTGGATACTCAACTAGTTATATCCCTCCAGCCTGAAAGGACCCATTTATTCTAAATCTCTGTCCTCTATCTGGCAGCCACTTTGGAATCTGTAACAATACACTTTCACGAATAATGTGGGCTGTTAACATATGCCTTAGCCTCTATGTTATCAAATGCTTTTTGGAAAACTAAAAATGCTAGTTTTGGAAATGCTACATCTACAGGTTCTCCTCTCATAACTGTCTCTACCTGCTGCTCAAAGAAATCAAACAAATTTGTCAAACATGATTTACTTTTCATTGACTCGTGTTGATTGAGTTTGATTATATTCAGCTTTCCTGAATGATTATTTCCTCTTTGGTTATTGACTCTAACATGTTGCCAACAATAGTTGTTAAAAAAACTGGCATGTAATTCTCTGCCTTCTGCCTTCTGTCTTCCTCCATTGTTGAACAAAGGAGTCACACTGGCTGTTTTCCAGTCTCCTGGCACTCACCTGGAATTCAGTGAGCTATGAAAAATTTCTATCTTAGTATCAACTGCACACAGTATCTCCACAGCCACTTCTCTTAAAGTCGTCAGGTGGCAGCCAAAAGTTTGTCAGTATTCAGGCCTGTAAACTTTACAAATACTTTACCGCCTGTGATTAGAATTTATGTGAGTTCCTTCCTGCTAGTTGAAATTAGCCCATCTCTCTTTCAGAGATATTTCCAGTGTCCTGTATGCTGAAAGATTAAATGAAAAAAAAATGTGCAGGTACAATATCATGAATATTTGGAATTCTGCAAAGAGAATAATGAATATTGGTTATCGGGTATAATCAAGCAGGAGATTGAATATTTATGGTTAATAACGTCCATTCTGAAAATCAATATAAGTTATATTATCTACTGTTAAGTGCTTGCATGCTCTTGCATTTATTTAATTTTTAAGTTGAGTGTTAAGGAGTTGGTGTGCTGAATAGGAGGCTGGAATGTTGCAGGTTCTTTTTTTTACAATGAGCATTCTCATTGTGAGAATGCAGTGAAATTTCATATCTTTAAAACTGACAAAACAGTATCTGTACAAACAAATGTGAACTGTTTTGAATTAGCTTAATTTTTAATTCTGCAAATACCATCCTTACGCTTGTTTACATTTTTATGAATTGATAAAATAGAATGTTAGGACCACACCTGCAGCCTTCCATTTCAAAATCTCCCTTTGTCCCATACTATTTCCTGCTAATTCGTTGTTTTGCTTACCCGAGAGCAACCCAGAACCCATTTGACTTGTATTTGTTTTATGTAAATCTTTTAGTAACTGATGCCAAGGTTTGACCAGAGGGAAAACTACATAATACTGAATATGAAAATTAAAATGTAGGAATGGCCATTCAATTTGCTTTTTAGTTCTGTGGTCATTGCTTCTTGGTGTAAAGTTTTACTGCCTTAAAGCAACTGATTGCAGTCAATTAGTCTACAGACTTGAGAAAAAGTGGAACAAGACATCTTAGGTGATTCTGTGGACACAAAAAGGAAACACAGATGGTAGTTTGCCTCCCAGGTGCCAGGGTCCGCGATATTTCTGGATGCATCCATGATATCTTGAAAAGGGAGGGTGAGCAGCCTGAAATTGTGGTACATACTATACATATTGGTACCGATGATATAGGTAGAAAAAGGGAGGCGGTCCTGATACAGGGAGTTGGGAAGAAAGCTGAGAAGTAATCCCGGGATTGCTGCCTGTGACACATGACAGTCAGGATAGGAATAGAATGAGGTGGCAGATAAATGTGTGGCTGAAGAATTGGAGCAGGGGGCAGAGATTCAGATTTCTGGATAATTGGGACCTCTTCTAGGGTAGGTGTGACCTGTACAAAAGGGACAGTGTGCCAATATTCTTGCTGGCAGATTTACTAGAGCTGCTGACAGTGGTTTAAACTAACATGGCAGAGGGATGGGAACCAGGATGATAGAGCTGAGGATGGGCCAGCAGGTTTACAAGTAGATGATGGATGTAACATGATTGTAAGGAAGGACAAGCCAATGACTGGGTACAACCGGAGACAGAGTAAAGAATTAAATTGTATTACAGAGGCAAAATTCAAAAGGGAGAAGAATGCAGGACTGAAGGTGCTGTAATTAAATACCTGTAGCATACGGAATAAGGTGGGTGAACTCATGGCGCAATTAGAGATTGTTCAATATGACACCATGGGCATCGCTGAGTCGTGGCTGAAAGAAGGCCATAGTTGGGAGCTTAACATCAAAGGATATGTTTTGTATTGAAAGGACAAGCAGGAAGGCACAGGCGGTGGTGTGGCTCTGTTGGTAAAAGATAGACTTACATCTTTATAAAGAGGTGACATAGGGTCAGAGAATGTTGAGCCTTTGTGGGTGGAGTTAAGAAACTGCAAGGGTAATAAAATCTTCATGGAAATCATACATAGGCCTTGAAATAGTAATCAAGATGTGGGGCTGAGTTTGCAAAGGGAGCTGGAAAAGGCTAATGACATAATTGTAATGGGGGACTTCAAAGTGCAAGGGGATTAGGACAATCAGGTTGGTGTTGGGTAGCAAGAGCGGGAATTTGTTGAATGCCTATGAGGTGGCTTTTTAGAGCAGCTTGTGCTTGAGCCTACTCAGGGAAAGGCTATCTCAGATTGGGTGTTGTGTTATAACCCAGATCCTACTTAGGAGCTTAATGTAAAGGAACCCAGAGGAGGTAGTGATTGAATCCATACTGCAATTTGAGAGGGAGAAGCATTAGCACATGTATCAGTATCACAATGGAAGAAAGGGAATTACAGAGGCATGAGAGAGGAGCTTGCCCAGATGGATTGGAGGAGGATACTGGTGAGAATGACGGCAGATCAGAGGTGGCTGATGTTTCTCAGTACAGTTCACAAGGCGCAGGATAGATATGTTCCACAGAGAAGAAGTTCTCAAATGGCAGAGGTAGGCAACCATCGCTGACAAAAGAAGTTAAGGATTGCATAAAAGCCAAGGAAAGAGCATATAAGGTAGCAAAAGAAAGTGGGAAGTTGGATGATTGGGAAGCTTATGAAATCCAACAAAAGACAGCTAAAAAAGCTATAAGAAGGTTTAAAGATGAAATATGAGGGCAAACTAGCCAATAATATAAAGCAGGATACTAAAAGTTTTTCCAGTTATATAAAGAGTAAAAGGGAGGTGAGAGTTGATATTGGACCACTGGAAAATCATGCAGGCGAGATAGTAATAGGGGACAAATAACTGGCAGATGACCTTAATGGGTACTTTGCATCAATCTTCACAATGAAATACTCTAGCAGTGTGCCAGAGGTCCATGAGTGTCAGGGAGCAGGAGTGAGTGCCATTGCTGTTACAAAGGAAAAAGTGCTCGGCAAGCTCAAAGGTCTTAAGGTGGATAAGTCACCTGGACCAGATAGACTACACCCCAGAGTCCTGAGAGAGGTTGCTGAAGAGATAACGGATGCATTGGTCACAACCTTTCAAGAATGACTTGATTCCAGCATGTCTATCCCAGCATGTGAAGACAGACTCCGGCAGATTGAGCGGATGAGACCAATGGAAGGTCCAACGGTCAAGAAGGCAGTCTCTGCAAGCGTCGTGGAACATGTAGAGCAGGACAAGACACAGAAGACGTCCTGGTCATCCACTGCGCCTAGTCCCATCTCCAGCCATCTAGACTTTGTCTTGCCACTGGATCCAGATGGGAATTGGGAAGAGAGAGTGAGGCTGACGCTGTGCAACTCTCCCTGACTTAAATCCAAATCACGCGCTAGTCTCGACACCATCATAATGGTGTCGAGGTCCTCATTGACGTCAATGATGGATGAACAACTGATTCTGGCATAGTCTTAGAGGACTGGAAGATTGCAAATGTCACTCCACTCTTTCAGAAGGAAGGAAGGCAAAAGAAAGGAAATTATAGACCAATTAGCCTAATCTCAGTGGTTGGGAAAGCATTGAAGTCTACTTTTTAGGGGTACTTGGAGACTAATGTTTCTGTGAAGGGAAATATTGCCTGACAAATCTGTTTGAGTTCTTCAAGGAAGTAACAAGCAGGATGGACAAAGGAGGGGCAGAGGATGTCATTTACTTGGGTTTTCGGAAGGCATTTGATAAGGTGCCACACATGAGGCTTCTTAACATGATAAAATCCTATGGTGTTACAGGAAAGATACTGGCATGGATAGAGGAATGGATGACAGGCAGGAGGTAGTGAGTGGAAATTAAGGGGGCCTTTTCTGGTTGGCTGTGAGTGACTAGTGGTGTTCCTCAAGGATCAATATTGGGACCGCTTCTTTTCACATTGTTTGTCAATGATTTGGATAATGAAATTAATGGCTTCGTGGCAAAGTTTGTGGATGATACGAAGGTAGGTAGTGCTGAGGAAGCAATGCAATTGCAGCAGGACTTAGACAAATTGGAAGAATGGGCAAAAAAGTGGCAGATGGAATACAGTGTTGAAAAATGTATGATAATGCATTTTGGTAAAAGGAACAAAAGTGCAGACTATTATCTAAATGGGAAGAAGGTTCAAACATCAGAGGTTCAGAAGGACTTATGAGTCCTCGTGCAAAACACCCAGAAGGTTAATTTACAGGTTGAGTCTGTGGTAAAGAAGGCCAATGCAATGTTGGCATTTGGTTCAAGGGGAATAGAATATAAAAGCAAGGAGATAATGCTGAGCCTTTATAAGACACTAGTCAAGCTGCACTTGAGAGTATTGTCAGCAGTTTTGGGCCCCATATCTCAGAAAGGATGTGGTTTTATTGGAGAGAGTCCAGAGGAGGTTCACGAGGATGATTCTGTTAATGAAGGGGTTAACACACGAGAAGCGTTTGGCAGCTTTGGGTTTGTACTCACTGGAATTTAGAAGAATGTGCGAGGATCTCATTGAAACCTACTGAATGTTGAAAGGACTAGATAGGGTGGATGTGGAGAGGATGTTTCCTGTGGTAGGGGTATCCAGAACTAGAGGGCACAGCCTCAAAATTGAAGAGCGACCTTTTAAAACAGATGTAAAGAAGAATTTTTTTAGCCGAAGGGGAGTGAATCTGTGGAATGCTCTGCCACAGAATGCAGTGGAGGACAAGTCCGTGGGTATACCTAAGGCGGAAGTTGATAGTTTCCTGATTGGTCAGGCGTCAAAGGATACGACAAAAAGGCAGGTGGCTGGGGTTGAGTGGGATCCGGGATCAACCATGATAGAATGGCAGAGCAGACTCAATGGGTTGATTGCCCTAACCCTAATTGTGTTCCTATGTATTATGGTCTTATGGAGACCGAGGAAAAACTTTTCTATGAAGCTTTTGGTAGTGTCTGGAATGCAGTGCTTGCAGATGTTGGAGACAGTTTACATTCTGACACAGATGGTGAACAACTGGTGAGGCGAAATTTGCAAGGCTATTCAGAAAGGATAGGGAATTAAGACCATAAGACATAAGATTAGAATTAGGCCATTTGGCCCATCAAGTCTGCTATTCAATCATGGCTGATCTTGTTTTACCCTCTTCATCCCCATTCCCCAGCCTTCTCCCTATAACCTTTGATGCTGTGTCCAATCAAGAACCTTTCAATCTCAGCCTTTAAATACACCCAACAACTTGGCCTCCACTGCTGCCTGTGATAACAAATTCCACAAATTCACCACCCTCTGGCTAAAGAAATTTCTCTGCATCTCTGTTTTAAATGGATGCCCCCCTATCCTGCAGTGGTTCCTAATGTTGTCATAGCTGGGGGTGGTAGCAGGGATGAGCTCCCACTGCCTATGAAGTACTCCAAATGGCGTGCGTCTCTAACAGCCTCTGACAACCAAGTCCAACTCTTGGGCTTCACGTGTGGCTTAGTTATTAGGCCTGGAGGAACTGTTTCTACTGACAAGAGAAGGGTCAAAGGCAGACTTCAAAACCAGTTGCTTCGGTCAAGTGGGGCTCGTCAGCCTTGGACGGCAGCCCATATAGTAGAAGGAAAGCTCTGATTTTAAACCTCCGCTGCCTTGCAGCCATACCCACCCATGGGAAAGACTTCAGGAATAAACCCTGAGGAAGAAGCCCAAAGCCAGGGTCCCTAAAGCAGTTTGATGTTGTTCACATCGTCGCCTGGCAACCTCTCCGATGACACCGGTGTCAAGCTGTATCGATGCTTGCCCTTCCCTTGGACAACATCAGTGACATGGAGATGGGAAACCCACTGCACGGGCAACAGCCGGTTCTTCAAATCTTCCTGCCTAGGCTTGCACCCTGGAGAGGACACAGTCCACCAGAGGTGCAAACCCATGATGCCCTAGGATCGAGGGCTGCCTACTACTATCCTGAGGCTGTGCCCTCTTGTCCTAGCCTCCCCCATCATGGGAGACATCCTTTCCACATCTACTCTATCTGGGCCTTTCAACATTCGAAAGATTTCAATGAGATCCCCCCTCATCCTTCTGAATTCCAGTGATTACTGACCCAGAGCCATCAAATGTTCCTCATACGATAACCCTTTCATTCCTGGAATCATCCTTGTGAACTGCCTCTGAACCCTCTCCAATGCCAGCACATCTTTTCTGATATGATGAGCCCAAAACTGTCCATAATACTCAAGGTGAGGCCTCACCAGTGCCTTATAAAGCCTCAGCATCACATCCCTGGTTTTGTATTCTAGACTTCTTGAAATGAATGCTAACATTGCATTTGCCTTCCTCACCACCAACTCAATCTGCAAATTAACCTTCAGGGTGTTCTGCAGAAGACTCCCAAGACCCTTTGCATCTCAGATTTTTGGATTTTCTCACCATTTAGAAAATAGCCCACATATTTATTTCTACTACCAAAATGAATGACCGTGCATTTTCCAACATTGCATTTCATTTGCCACTCTCTTGCTCATTCTCCTAATCTGTCTAAGTCCTTCTGCAGCCTGCCCGTTTCCTCAACACTACCTGCCCCTCCACCAATCTTCGTATCATCTGCAAACTTGGCAACAAAACCATCTATTCCATCATCTGAATTATTGATATACAGCATAAAAGGAAGTTGTCCCAACACCAACCCCTGCAGAACACCACTAGTCACTGGCAGCCAATCAGCCAGGGATCCTTTTATTCCCACTTGCCGCCTCCTACTATTCAGCCAATCCTCTAACCATGCCAGTAACTTTCTTGTAAAACCATGGGCTCTTAACTTGGTAAGCAGCCTCCTGTGTGGCACATGAGCTAGTGAACAGAATTAAGCTACTGTTTAGCTCAATGGTCAACAGTCAGCCCAGCATGGCACAATGGGCTGAATGGCTGTTTTCCTGTCTGGTTGTGTTTCTCTTTACAATAAGTGAAAACTATGTGAAAGAATACAACGTGATTGGGTCATAATTCTGCTCCTTACAAATAACATTTCCCACATGATCAGATCATGTTGTTAGTCACCATGAAGTGTTCAAATATGGCCTGTGCTGTCAAATTTAACTCAGTTGGCTGAACAAGCATTCAGCAGCTGGAAAGAACCCAACAAGCATGATCAAAAGGTTTTGGGTTTATTGGTGTTTGATTCTTACTTAGTTCTGCTTGAATTGTGCAAGTATTTAAAGTTTTTGTAGCCCTTTAAAGTTGCTGAAACCTACAGGGCAGCTTCAGCTGTTTTTATGACTTCCATGGATTCAGTTGCTCTAAGGCATGTTGGCGTTCGAAGGCATTTCCTTTTGGAAATGTTGATAACAAACGAAGGATAAGAAGAGCAGGAGAAGTTTTTGCAAGGAGGCAGAGGGGACAAAACATCTCAGTAAAAGGCAATACCTAAGAAATAAGTTTATTTGCATCTTGCAAACTTTATTGAAAATGGTTGTGGGTTACATTTGAGTCAGGTCATTGTCATTAATACCTACCATGTAATCCAGCTCTGTGAAGGGTGAGAATTGATTGCTTGGTAACTTTCAAAGGGACCTTCAAAGCTTGACTTGCAGATGTTGACATAACCTGTTGCATCATGGTCACCACTTAATGCATACCTGGACAATGCCTGGATTTTGTAAGACAACAGCAAATTAAGGGTTGCTCTCAGGACCATGTCCTTATTTTGGGTCAAGTTTTTGAACCTTGCTTCAGGCCCATTATGGTGGCTTTGACTAAGCTGCTGGCTCTCTGACTCTGATTGCTAGATGATCCACTGTGATTCTTGAGGCCTTAAATGGAGTAAGGAGCTAAGAATTTGGAGGAAGTTTTAAAGACATACCAATTGGACTGGTAATATTGCTTGCTTTTGGTGGCCATAACGGACTGCTGCAGATGAAAGGATTTTCTAAGTTGATTGAATGGTGTTAATGGTTATTGTTTTCTGGATGAGACTTCAAGTGATTAGTGTATCAAGGAAGTGAAAGGCTTTGCAGGTCAGATAAACAAATGAAAATCTGCAGATGCTGGAAATCAAAGTAATATGCACAAAATGCTGGAGGAACTCAGCAGGCCAGGCAGCATCTATGGAAAAGAATAAACAGTTGACATTTCAGGCTGAGACCTTTCATCAGGATACAGCAGAATCCTGATAAACCTCTTCTGCACCCTCTCCAAAGCCTCACCATCCTTCCTTTAATGAGGTGACCAGAAATGTATGCAATACTCCAATTGCAGCCTAACTAGAGTTTTATAAAGCTGCAACATAACTTTCTGACTTTTGAATTCAGTGCCTCAACTAAAGGCCAGTATGCCAGGTCAGATAAAGATGGCACTGTATTGTGGAGACTTTAATGGGATGTCTGTAGGAGTGCTCTTCCAGCTGTAGTCATGTTGGTTGCTGGTCCTAAAGGAATTCTTGTCACTTCTTGAAATGTGGCAATGCATTGTAAATTGTAAACAGTCAATTCTGGTCAAGATGGTGTGAGCTCCACTGTCTGTCAAGGTCAAGGCTCAGACTTAGTTGTTTTTTAGGTTTGTAGGGATGGTTTTGGGGGCAGTGTGGAGAATTAGGGTATAGAAAAGTCCTAGACAAGTAGGAATAAGGAGAATCCTAAGGCATTCTATACATACATCAGGAGCAAGAGGACAACTAAGGAGAGGGTAGAACCACTCAAGGATAAGGGTGGTAACATTTCCTTGGACGTGAAGCATGTGGGTGAGGTTGTTCATGAGTATTTCCCAAGGAGAAGGATGTGGAGGATATGGAGATCAGCACCAAGAGGAGGTAGTGTTGGGTCTATTTAAGAGCATTATGGTGGATAAGTCCCCAGGTCCTGATGGGATATACGTACTCCAGGGTGTTGAAAGAGGCCAGTGAAGAGATTACTGGAGCCTTGACCAATATTTTTGTGACCTGTCTAGCCACAGGTGAGGTCCTGGAGGACTAGTGAGCAGCTAATGTTGATCCATAGTTCAAAATGTGAACCAGGGATAAGCCTAGAAACTATAGACCAGTGAGTCCCACATCAGTGGTAGGGAAGTTACTGGAGAGAATTCTTAGAGATAGGATCTATGAGCATTTGGAAAACCATGGCTTAGTTAGGGAGAGCCAGCATGGCTTTGTGCTGGGCAAGTCATGGTTTACTAACTTGATTTAGATTTTTGACGAGGTGACAGGATGATTGATGAAAGTACAACTGTAGATATTGTCTACATGAATTTTAGTAAAGCTTCTGAAAAGGTCCTTCATGGAAGTCTCATCCAGAATGTTAAGGTGTGTGGGATCAAAGAAAAACTGGCCGTTTGGATTCAGAACTGGCCTACAGAAGACAGAGGGTGGTGGTCGAAGGGACTTATTCTTACTGGAAGTCTGTGATTAGTGGTATTCTGCAGGGATCTGAGCTGGGAATTCTGCTGTTTGTGATGTACACAAATGACCTGGATGAAAATGTAGATGGATGGGTTAGTAAGTTTGCAAATGATATGAAGATAGGTGGTGGTGTTGATAGTGTAGAAGACTGGCAAAGAATACAGTAGGATAACTTGCAATATGGGTGGAGAAATGGAAGTTAAGAGTTTAACCTGGCCAAATGTGAAATGTTACACCTTTGTCAGTCAAATGTAAAGAGAGTGTACACTGTTAATGGCAAGACCTTTAACAGTGTTGATAAGCAAAGAGATCTTGAGGTCAAAGTTCATAGCTCCCTGGAAGTGGCTCCACAGCTTGATAGGGTGGTTAAGAAGGCAATGCCATCTTTTTCTGACCTAGCATACTTACCTGTATTAGTCAAGGCACTGAAATCAAAAGTAGGAAGTTATGTTGCAGCTTCATAAAACTCCAGTTTGGCTGCATCTGGAGTATTGCATACAGTTCTGATTGTCCCATTAAAGATGGATGTTGAGGCTTTGGAGAGGGTACAGAAGAGTTTTATCAGAATTCTGCTGGATTAGAGGGTATGTGTTGTCACAAGAGGTTGGACAAACTTGTGTTTTCTATGGAACCATGGAGGCTGAGGGAAGATCTGGTAGAGGTTTATAAGATGATGAGAGGCACAGATAGAGTAGCCAGTATGTTTTTCACAGGGTTGAAATGTCTAATACCAGGGGGCATCTATTTAAGATGGGGGAGAGGTAATTTCAAAGGATATGTGAAGGGCAAGATTTTTTTACATAGAGTGGTGCGTGTCTGGAATTTGCTGCCTGTGGTGGTGGCAGAGGCAGATATTTTCGGGACTGAAGAGATGTTTAGATACTGTAGACTCGTGAATGTGATAAAAATGGAAGGTTATGGACATTGTGTAGGAATAAGGGACTAGTTTAGCTGGCCATTTGATTTCTATTTTGGTTTGGCACAACATTGTGTGCTGAAGGGTCTGTTCCTGATATGTTCAACATTCCAGATTAGGATGTAAGGACAGGTTTGAGGGGAGTTGGAGGCCAGGGCAATAAATGAAGAACCAGAGTCCAGGTTGGACTGTAGAAGGGCAATAATTCCCATGAACGAATATTGGGTTGGCAGGCCCAATTACAAGTGCTGGTGACCCCTAAGGTGGCTAGTCACCTCCCTCTAGGTCGGTGAGTCAGAAGTTTTACACCCAGTGAAGTCCCTGGGGACAGTGAGTCCTTTGGTTGATACCAAAGGTTGAAGATCAAAGTCAGCGATTTCAGAAGCCGAATCCCCCGGGTCAGCATGTTCAGAAGTTGGAGGCCCAGTATCTGCAAGTCCAGGCCAGGAGTTGGATGTTGGAAGTCCAGAGGCAACCTGTCCTGGGGTTGGAGGCCTGGGTGTGAGTGGGATAGAGGAAAGGGGCTTGTTTTGTCACTACTGTTGCTTGTGATATTCAACTGAACATTGTGGACATGTTATGTTGGCTGTGGAATGTGTGGCACTTGCAGGCTGCACCCAGCACATCCTTAGTTTTGGTTGGTTGTTAACACAAAAGACATATGCTATGCCTCCACGTAGATGTGATTAATAAATCTGAATCAATACATGTGTGCTGCCGCTAATAGAATCTCACGGAAGCAAAAATCATTGTGACTGTCAGTGTCATAGTGATGCAAGCCAAACTGTTTTGACTTGGTGACCATTACTTAGGAAAGGTTAAACCTGTGGACATATTGGTCTTAAGTCAGGACTTCAGATCGGTGAATTTTTATTTGGTTGGGACTGTTCTGGCCCATTTATTGTCTTGCTGTTCTGTTTGCTTGATTTGATGTTCTCCATATTATGACACAAACAAAAACCTACTGCATCAATTCTAGTGCAAGGGCTCCCATTGGAGATGCACTCACAATGCATTAGGTTCTTGATACCTAATGACCCTGTTGGTAATTACAGATAAATGTAAAAACCATTAAGAATCTCTTGCACAGATTGAGAAGCATTTTTCCTGCTCTTGTCATGATTAATGGTGTGTTGGCTACACTGTCATAACTTGTGTTAAATTGGCATTGGGGATGTATAGTTTTAGTAGCTTTCTGCTGGCACACCTGACACTGACAGGTAAGGAACCCTCAAACAATGCATTTCCCACACTGCAAATAAAAGAGTGAGCAAATATATACCACTAGCACTGAACAAATTGATATGATATAAATAAACATCTGGACCACAAATTGTGATGTGGAAATTCAGTATTATAGAACATAGAATAGTACAGCACAGTACAGGCCCTTCAGCCCACAATGTTGTGCTGACCCTTAAACCCTACCTCCCATATAACCCCCCACCCTAAATTCCTCCATATACCTGTCTAGCGGTCTCTTAAATTTCACTCATGTATCTGCCTCAACCACTAACTCAGGCAGTGCATTCCACGCACCAACCACTCTCTGAGTAAAAAACCTTCCTCTAATATCCCCTTTGAACTTCCCACCCCTTACCTTAAAGCCATGTCCTCTTGTATTGAGCAGTGGTGCCCTGGGGAAGAGGCACTGGTTATCCACTCTATCTATTCCTCTTAATATCTTGTATACCTCTATCATGTCTCCTCTCATCCTCCTCCTCTTCAAAGAGTAAAGCCCTAGCTCCCTTAATCTCTGATCATAATGCATACTCTCTAAACCAGGCAGCATCCTGGTAAATCTCCTCTGTACCCTTTCCAATATTTCCACATCCTTCCTCTAGTGAGGCGACCCGAATTGGACACAGTACTCCAAGTGTGGCCTAACCAGAGTTTTATAGAGCTGCATCATTACGTCACGGCTCTTAAACTCTATCCCTCGACTTATGAAAGCTAACACTCCATAAGCTTTCTTAACTACCCTATCCACCTGTGAGGCAACTTTCAGGGATCTGTGGACATGTACCCCCAGATAATTCTGCTCCTCCACACTGCCAAGTATCCTGCCATTTACTTTGTACTCTGCCTTGGAGTTTGTCCTTCCAAAGTGTACCACCTCACACTTCTCCGGGTTGAACTCCATCTGCCACTTTTCAGCCCACTTCTGCATCCTATCAATGTCTCTCTGCAATCTTCGACAATCCTCTACACTATCTACAACACCACCAACCTATAAAGCCATGTCCCCTTGTATTGAGCAGTGGTGCCCTGGGGAAGAGGCACTGGCTGTCCACTCTATCTCTTCCTCTTAATATCTTGTATACTATATAATAAGTTTAAATGTTTTACATGGACTGTTGTATATGCATCATGTCTTATTTAGGATTCAAATATATATGACAATGGTGATTTTTTTTTTCAGATTGTAGGATATTTTACCTGGATATTTCATGTATAGATTGTACATTGAAATATTAAAGTCAGATGTGAAACATTCAGGCTGGAAAATCTAATGTCTTCATTATAATAGTGAAGTTGCTAGTCTTTTTGACTTTGAAATTAATTACAAGTAAATTTTGTAATCAGAAAAATGTAAAATAAGCATGAAATAGTTCACTTACAATGTTAATTATGTGTACAATATCTTAGTTAGAAATGTAGTGATACCTGTGATGTTAGTAATTTAGAATATTACTGGTTTGTGGAGAGTGGTCTGCAGAAAGCAAAGTGATGTGTTGGGTTCTTAGTACCTGAATTAGTGATCTGCAGATGGTGTGATGGTGTGCATCCAGTAGTATAACGTTGTTCCTGTACACAATTGTTTTATTGAGAAATATGCACTGTTTACCTTGGAATATTAATGTCACATGCATAACGAGTATGAGATGCCTATGCAGTGTTTGATATAGAAATATTAATACCATATGCATTCTGTGTGATCTTGAATATTCAATGCTGTGTATTCACAATTTGCCTGAAAATGTTGATAACACATGTGTGCAGTGTCTGAAATATAATTTTAATGACATTTGCATGCCATGTGTAGTCTGTTATATAAATAACACATGTATTTTAACCCTATTTAGAACATATTGCAGACAATGCCTGGAGTGAAATGTTAGTGGTACATGTGTATAGATTTGAAATAAAATATGAGTAACATGTGAATGCAAAATATGGTATATTACTGACCTATATTATTCAGAACAATTGCATACAAGGTCTAGACTGAAATATTAGCAAAATATTGTTAGAGTGCCTAGTCTAGAATATTAATAACATATCTATGTATTATCTGTACTGAGATAGAAATGGAATGTGCACTCTGGAATATGAATGAGTTGTTATACCTTCATCCAACAAACTTCAATAGGATATGCATGAGAATGCTGTTGGTGTTTTCTGAGGTAGCAAATGAGATATTTTACATCAAAATTAATATAATGTGCTCAAAATAAATCTATTTTGATTATTCATTTCATGTCCATGCAGTATTTATCATGGTTTATTGTTGAATGTATACAATGCATTAACCCGAAGATTAATCTTAGGTGTACAGTTTGTCAGGTTTGTAATGTTAATAACATGTACTATTATAGTTAATAAACTGTATCTGGCCTGAAATATTAGTGATAACTTTGAACAACTCTACTATCTAGAACAGTCATCTTGTTTGGATGAAAATGTTCTGATCTTGCTGCACTCACTGATAGAACTAATGAACTGTGAACATACAAATTTGAGTTAGAATATTAATATTCCTTGTTTAGAGCATCTGAACAGTGATGTAAGGAAAAACATTTAAAAATGAACAAAATTTCTGACATGGCATATTAACCACTGAACAGGATGTGGTCCACAAATTACAACAGGAGATAAAAAATGCATGTCAAAATGGCAATGTTACAATGGAAATGAGGGATTTTAATGTGCAGATAGATCAGGAATATCAGGTTAGTGCTGGATCCCTAGAATGGGAGTTTCTAGAATATCTATAAAGATGGCTTTTTAGAGCAGCTCGTGGTTGAACCTACTGTAGGATTGGCAATTGTGGATTCTGAGCTGTGCAATGAACCGGAACTGATTAGAGCTTAAAGAGGCAAGTGATCATATTATGATAGGATTCAACCTGCAATTTGAGAAGGAAAAGCTAAAGTCAAATGTGGAGTTAAAGGAAATACAGAGGCATGAGAGAGGAGTTGGCTAAAATTGATCAGAAAAGAAAGCTGGCAGCTATGACGGCAGAGCAACAATGACTGGAATTTCTGGAAGCAATTTGGAAAGTGCTGGATATATACACCCCAAACAAGAAGTAGTATTCTAAAGGCAAGATGTGGCTAACAAGAGAAGCCAAAGAAAGGGCATATAATAGAACAAAAGTTCCTTCAAATACATAAAGGATGTGCTGATAGTGGAGAGGGTTCAAAGTAGGTTCACGAGAATGATTCCAGGATTGAAAGGCTTGTCCTATGAGAGCATTTGATAGATCTGGGCCTGTACTCACTGGAATTCAGAAGAATGAGGGGTGAGGTCATTGAAACTGATTGAATGTTGAAGAACTTCAATAAGGGAGATGTGGAGAGGATGTTTCATATGGTGGGGTGGGGTGGGGTGGGGGGTCTAAGACCAGAGGACACAGCCTCAGAATAGAGGAGCTTCCTTTTAGAATGGAGATGAGAAGGATCTTCTTTAGCCAGAGTGGTGAATCTGTGGAATTCATTGCACAGGTGGCTGTGAAGGCTAAGTCATTGGGTATATTTAAGGCTGAGGTTGATAGATTCTTGATCAGTCGGGTCATGAAGGAATACAGGGAGAAGGCAGGAGATTGGGGCTGAGAGGGAAAATGGATCAGCCATGATGAAATGGAGCAGACTTGATGGGCCAAATGACCTAATCCTGCTCCTATGTTGTGTAATAAAAAAAATGAAGTATGCAGATGTGAATGTGCCATTTATCTGGGGAATAGACAAGCTAGTGCAAAAGTTTTCAACCTAACAGAAATATCTAAATGGGGATGGAATGCACTTAAGGGGATGTGGTATGGTGGGGACTCTAGGAAAATTGTTTTCAGTGTGAGTGTGTCTGGAATCTGGAGGGTATTGAATGTGGGAGGCAGAGACACTTAACGTTTAAAAAAATATCCTGAAGAAAGCTTAAATTGTCAATGACTGTAGAGTTTTGAGCAAGAATATAGATGGAGTCACTTGAATATTGGCATGGATATGGTGGGCTAAAAGGGCTGTTTTAGTCTAAAATTTGACCTGGAATACTGATGTGTGAAAACTGTCTGACCTGAATTAACAAGGATGTCAACCGTTATTACCTGTTCTGCTTGATCCATTTTGTTATATTGAAGAGTTGTTTTTGTGTGATTTCTTCCAGTGGAAGGTTCATGCTAGTAATTCAATTTTCTGTTTGTCTATTTGTATGCTGTTTTTTTTGTGGCATTTCACGATTAGTTTATCTTAAATAGTAATTTTTGTAATTGGCACTTCATTAAATGGTTGCGTGGACAATCAATGAGAAAATAGTTTGAAGACAAAAAAGTCCCAATCTCCACCTGAAGTAAATTGTGAAGAGAACATGGGAGCGGTGGGAGGGATCAAGTTGGATGGTCCCTTTAACCTATTGCTTCTTGTCAGTAAGTAATTCAGGGAGATCAGAGAAGTGCTACAAACTTCTAATTTAATGTAATTGATATTTTTATATCATTTTCATGTGACATGGAAGAGCAGGGGAGTAAAAAGCACGTAGATACGATTATCAGTTAATATCAAAAACGACACAATGTGCTTGTGATACAGGTTATCACAGATTTTTAAAAAATTCTTATGGTAGAGGACACGGTTGATTTGCTAAATGTGGTACTTTGAAATCAAAAAAAGCAGATGATAACACTGTAATTAATACAGACAATGATAAAATTAGAATATAGGGATAAAGAGGATACAAGTCACAGTGTTATTTGAAATACCTGGCAGCAACCTATCCCTGCTTATGTTAAGGATAGAAATTGTGTAAGTGGAAGAAAATGGTCAGTTGACATTTCTGGTTGAAACCTTTCATTTGGACTGAAAGATGATGTGGAAATAGTCAGTAGAAAGGTAAGGGCAAGCAATCCATCACTACTTCATCCTAGCTGCCTTTTCTACATTTTTCAGTGCAGATCAAAGGTCTTGACCTGAAATATTGACTTTTGATTTCTGTATACATGCCACATGACTTATTGAGTTCACTCAGTTTGCATTTGTTGCTTATTTTATCTTGAAATTGTACTTTTTAAAAAAAATTCATTGCTGCAAATGTGCTTCAGTGTGTTAAGAATGACAAAGTTGTAAATATTCCAGGCTTATGATAAGGTGGAGTAACCCGTAACCAATGAGAACTTGGTGAATGAACTTTTAGAAAGCATGGGAAATATTTAGTTACGGTTGGGAAAGTTGAGTTTGTCAAATGACAATTGCACGGATTTCAAGCAGGTGTCTCTTGGAACAATCTCATTGGTGGAATAGGAGTATGGCTTGTTGCATGCATGGACCAACAATAAGTATTTACCAATGTTGCTATTAATAGACATGAGTAAAATTGAAGGTGATGTGGTTATCAAGATTGATTCCTTGTGACTCAAAATTAAGATGTTTGCACTTTGATACAGAATTTGCTAGCTGTTATGGAATGTCTGAATAAGCAAGGTGGGCCAAATCACTATTTTTCTGTTACAATGTTGTAAGATGCTGTTTGGGGCTTACCCATGTTGTGTTGGGGGGGGTGGTAATTGCACACCCCGAAGGTGCTGAGTGGAAACCATGCCTCAGTAGTGTTCGCTGTGGCCTGTCTGTGGGCACATGAGTGGACCACTAATTCTGTTTAAGCTGGAGGTGCTTGTTACTGAAAGTCTTCAGATTTATATTTTGGGAGATGGAAGGGTTGACTCTGAGCTTTGAAGGATTGTGAGGCCAGCTATTTTGGATCGCAAATGATTTTCTGATGGCACAGTGTGGGTGAGAGAGTAGTCAGTCAATTTGTCGTATTCTACAGGGTTTATGGTGCAACACTGCAGAGGTCAGTTTTAAATTATGACACCATTTTTGAATTATGTAATGTGTTGACTCCTTATTGCATTGATTCTATCAGCACATTTCTCTGTGGGACACATTCTGAATTGTTAGTGAGGTATTAATGCAGAAGAGCAGAGACATTTTGCTCCATGTTCCTGGTTACCCTGTATTTCGAACATTATATACAACAGGCCTGCTTCCCCCTCTGAAAGGAAGAATATACTTGACATGCTTGATAGAGGGAGTGGCATATTTGGTATGAGAAAAGGTTAAATCAGAGGATTGCAGCTTTCTTGAGATCAGAAGACCAAGATCTGTAATGCAGAGTTAACATGATTGATGGACTGGTGTTCTTCCTAATGTGCTATCTGGACTCAGGGTCACAGTTTCAAAACAAGGAGTTGGGAAAGTGATGACTGAAAATTATTTAAGGTGGGGAATATATCCTTCAGAGGATTGGTTGCTTAAAATATTGAAGGCTGAGAGAAGTGAGAGGACGTTAGCACTGAGGTACAAGGCAGCAATGATCCTTGTCAAGGATGCAGGAAGCACTTCCAGTTAAGATGATGCTGGTGAACCTCTGTGACTTCTGGCTAGTAGCTAACGAAACAAGGATAGCAACTAAGTACTTTGTAAACCACACTTTTTCTGACAAAAGATCATCACAAGTAATAGTGTATAACTTTTCTTTAGACTTGGAGACAATTCGATTTAGAACCAAGGCATGGCGAGGGGGTTGGCCCATCGCCGAGAGTGTGGAAGAGCATGAAAAATAGGTCACAGGACGAATCGAAGCCGCGGGGTCCAGGTGCCAGACGCGAATGACCAAGATCTGTGGACGGAGATTTGCAGGCCTAATCGAAACAGAGAAGTCCAGCATATCCAAGCTGCAGAACCTGTTGTTCAGACAGAGAGTTAAGTGCCAGGCCAGGCTGAAAAGGTCAGCGTGTCAAGGCCCAAGGCCCAAGGCCCGAGGCAAGGTACAGGCCGGTTAAGCTCTGCGCTGAACTATGAAATTCCCTTGCGGACTTCAGTTCTGAAACACTATTTGCTTGCGGTACTGTCTGCATGATTTTTTTTAATTGCACATTGGGTGTTCGATGGTCTTTATTAGGGAGTTATTTTATTTTTTATGGGCATGATGTAATTTTTTATTCTCTGCACATTTGGTATTAGACAGTCTTTTTTCATATAAATGGGGTTTGTTTTTGTGTTTCTTTGTTTTGTGGATGCCTGTTAGGAGACAAATCTCAAGGTTGTATAATGCATATATACTTTGAAGCACACAGACAATGGGCTTGTATTTGTGATACGAGGATGGATTTCAATGGGTCTATGGAGGAAAGTGGTAAGATGAGATATTGTAGTTTGGTACAAAACAAAGTTGTACTTTTTTAAAATATGTTTTGATATATGGAGGATGAAGGTAATGCAGAAATGGAAATGTGTGATTAAAACATATAATTAGAAGGGGAATGGAATTAAGGAGTGTATTGCTAAGAGGGAGTTTAGAAGTTAGGAAAATATTCTTTACTTGTGCAGAATTGGGGTGAATGCACCTTATCTGTTGTTTTTAATTCTCCTTTAAGGAGTATAGTTTGGAATTGTTTGTACAATTTTTTGTAGCTTGATTGATGTGATGAATCAGCTGTCGTATCGTTGAAAGAAGGTAGGTTGATGCTCATTATACGTGAAAAGAGTGTGAGATCTCCTCATTGAAGATTAAAGAAGCATTAACGGAATAGAATTTCAGAGCATGTTGTTGAGTCGTTTTTCAGAAGGTATTGGCCCCAGTATAACTGTTGATGTGGTGGGATGTGTTTTGTCAAAAGATAGTGAATGAATCCAAGATTTGACTGAAGTGATTTGTGGAGGTTAAATCTTTTAGATATGTTATTATTCTTCAAGTGAAAGATAAATGTGTTCAATTTGGTCAAGGATTAAGAGGGACAGTGTTGTTGAATGGTAGAGTATAGTACAACCCATGTAGATATTGTTCCTAGTTTTGGGGTGGACAAAGGGTAATTCACCCAATGAGCAAAATTTAGTTAAATATGAGCACTGTATTCAGTTTGACTGTCCTGTCATAGCTACCGTTATGAACAGTTGTTTTAAAATGTAGCCAGGAGTACTTGAGCTGGAATATGATGCTCAAGATTTTGGTGAGACTGCAATTGGAGTATATATGTGCAGAAAAGATTAAGAAAGATGTACGTTGCGTCTGGGAGGCTTGAGTCATACGGGGAAATTGGACAGACTGGGACTGTTTTCAGTAGAGTGCAGCAGGTTGAATGGGTGAATTTCTGGAGGTATATTACATTATGAGAGGCACAGATAAGGTTGATGGTCAGTGCATTTATTAGGGTGGAAGAATCTACAATGAGAGAGGAAATATTTAAACAAGACCTGCAGGAAAACTTGTTAATACAGAAGATGGTGTGTATAAGGAACTGAAGAGCCTGAAGAGGTACGAACAATTCCCATATTTAAAAGAGATTTGGACAGGTTTAGAGGCAGGCAAATGGGATTACTGGGTTAAAGGACCTGTTGCTGTTGTGAGGTGTGATTCTAAGTGAAAGTTGTCATTGTGTAGAGTTTTTAAAGGAGCATTAGTGCAGTGGTACCCTGTGGTGTGAGAAAATCACTCCCAGGTGAAAATATTTTTCAAATTGTAGGCTAGTATGAATTGATCTTGTGTCACTTCAGCATTTGTCTATTTTGTAAACTCTTTGAATAAATAGTATTATATAAAGAAATGTTCTGTCAACTATGTACAGAGTAAAGAATAAACTAATGAAAGAAATATTGTTCTCAGTTTTCTTGTGATTATATTGTTCCTTCAGTCATGTCTGTGCATCTGGTCAATATATTCTTTGTAAGAAACTTGATCAGAAAATGCTTTCATATAGGTGACATGGAATTAAATTGTCTTTGAAAGGACTGAAGCTGTGCTTGTCTTGTTGGTCCTTTAGTCATGGACTGCTACAAATTGTTTGAAGAAATATAATTCTTGTCTGAGGTAATACTTGAGGCTTTGCGTCCTTTTTGAAAAGCTGTAACGGGATGTGCTTTCCTTTCAGTATCATTGATAAATTTGTTGAAGGGGGTTTGTTTTGTTTGCAGTTCGTTTTTAGACTGGGCTAGAAGGTGAGAGTTGTCTGTGAACCAGTTGGAACCTGAAGGGTTTGTGTTCTGCAGAAGTTTACAGCGATTGCTCAGGGAGGGATGGGTGTTGCACACTCTAGGAGGACCTGACCTACAGGCAGGGTGGAGAGTGTGAGTGGTAGTATTGTTCATTGATTTTATGAGGACACTGTGATCATCTTGAAGATCAGGAGGTGTAGTCTTCTTTCGGCGTGGAGGGGCAACTGGTGCAGTGGTTACATCTTCTGAGTTTGTGCCTTGGCTAGTACTGAGTTCACGTGAAGTTATGTCAGTTATACACTGCTTCTCTTGTTTGGGATCGCATTTTGACCGAGCAGATATCTCTTTGATCACTCCTGAAGATTTTAAGGAAAGAAACGATGATGATTGTTCCACTTGGCCAGACTTTGAAGTCAGTGTACCCGTGTTAGGTTCCTTACTGTTTGCAGCCTGTGGAAAGAGATTTTTTAAAAAGAAATTAAATGCAATGAAAATGTATATCATACTGGATCAGTCATGAAGATGCAACATTTTATGTTGCTGCAGCTGCAAGTGAGAAATTTAGTGGGCGGTGAGGTTGTTATTGGATAAAAAATAATAATGGCAATTCAAATGACTTGTCTGTGAGTGATAGAGTGGATAGGAAAGAGATTCAGCTGTGTCTGCATTGCTACAGACTCATTTATTTATTGAGATATTGCACAGAATAGCCATGCCACCCAGCAACCCCCACTTTAACCATAATCTTAACACAGGACAATTTACAGTGAGCAATTAACCTACCAACTGGTACAACTGTGGACAGAGAGGAAACTGGAGCACTGAGCGGATACCAACACATTTACAGGCAGGGGTAGGAATGGAATCCACATTGCCTGTACTGTAAAGTGTTGGGCTAACCACTACACTACCATGCCGCCTCTAATTTAATGTTTGGAATGTGGTTGCAATAATTGGATTTTTGTGTTGAAACAAGTTGGTTGTAGTTTCAGTGCAGTTCACAGGTAAGTTATGAGGGGTGTAGAAACTTGATCTTTGTTTTGTTGCACTGAAAGGTTGTGTCACCTGTTGTGTTGCACTCGGAGGGGAGCCAGTACTGAGGAGAAGAGGGAGATTGTATCTGTAGTGGAACCTACCTTGGGTCTCAGCATTGATGAAGAATCTGTAACATAAACTGCTCAGAAATAGGTGTTTGGGTAGATTGACTTTGAGCTTCACATCACTTCGAGCTTGCTGAAACAGCAGAGTGCTCTGGCAGTAGGCTTATCTGCAGTTGAACTACAAAGGAATTGATGTTTTTGCTGTAGGCACCTCTCTCAGCTCAATGGGCCTGGACCCTTCTTTAGTGTCACAATCTGTTTGAGATGGCATTTATGTTTGTTGCTGATTTTCAGAAGTGGGAATTTATGTGCAGTGAAACTCACACTGTGAACTTGTAGCTGGACACAATTGTCTTCATGGAGCATTTTCATGAACAAACCAGTGACAGGAAGTTACATTGAGAGGCAGGTGCATGTAGCATATTTTAACAATAGCATTTCCAAAAATTGTATGATTCACTTTAAAGCATAAAAGGCATGGTGCAGAATGTAACTCACCAATTGACCTTTCCACTGTTCAGTGACTGGACTTGGAGTATGTTGGTGATTTGATGGAAGTGATATTGAAAGAGAAGAGGTTGGCAAGTGGCCTGAAGTTGGAGGGAAAAATTTAAAGTTGACTTTCAAAGATATCACTTCTGAAAATGGAATATACATATAAAAATATATTACTGTCTTTGCATGTACATGCAAATTTACCCAAACTCACCTGATTTCAGCTCCATTAAATGTTTTATTGCCTGTTCTGCTTCTTCTGCAGATGTTGTTTTGATTTGCTTCACATTGTAGGGTTTGCTTATTCCAGTTCTTTGTGATAACTGTTAAATAAAGTTACATTTAATCTCACGTGAAAATAGAGCAGTTAATTTTTGTGCAGAGTAATCCTTCACAGTCATGGAACACTACAACACAGAAACAGGCCTATTTACTCTGAGCCAACCCAATATTCTTCAGAACATGTCAAACTACAAATGATTATAGTTTCCTTGAGATTTTGACTTCAACGCATCTAATTTCCTCAGATTCACCATTACTCTAGTACATCAACCTTGTCCGCTTTCTTTTCAGAAATTGTCATGATTATTTTTATTCTTGTGTCATCATTACTAGTGATTGATTTCATAATTCCCAACAAAAACTTGCTTTTGGGTTTTCTTAGAATGTTCATTTTTCATAGGTACCACACAAACTTCATTTCACTCCCAAACCAAACTATTAGATCAATCCTGAGAAGTCATCAGCTATGTATTTCTCCATTTTCAAGCAACCCTCGAAGATAATACTTTTAACAATATCTGACTGAGCTGCATTTCTCTCCTCAAAAAGCATTTTAAAACATTTTGTGAACAATGCATAGAAAAATAATTTGACACACATTCATCAATGGCATGACCCATTGAAAGCAGATGACCTCAATCTTACACCTGTTATAAGATCAGATTTCAATCTTTAATATTTGACAGTCTCACTGAGTGAACATCAAGAAGACACCTTGCTGATCTTTACAAAACCTGCAATAAGTTACCGACCTCATTCCCTTCCAGTAATCAGCCTCCAAATGTCCAACTCCACTGACTACTGCCTCTGCCAGATTCACATTCAGTACCAACCCCTTGCCCATTTCCAGTCTTCTTATGTTCAATCCTTGCCTATTTCCATCTGTAACACCTTCCAAATCTTTGGGAAATTCCAGTTTTCTGATCACATCTGCAGATATCTATTCCCTTCATTACTCCTTTCACCAAAAGGACTTCTGGAGGCATTTCTTTCCTATCTTCAACTCCTCTCATTTTCCTAATTTACATGTTGACACAGGAGCTGAAATTGGCTTGGATGTGCCCACCCCTCCCTTAGAGAAGCAATATAATCCATTCAGCACTATGATAATCAGCCATAGTCTTCACAATTGATAGGACAGCCTCAAAGGGGCATATTGCACCCTTACACTTAGGATTCTGATACTCTGGCATGATACCAACACACTCTTCACTTGAACATATTCCTCCCAGTCATTTCTACAGCAACTATTTTCATTATATGGAAAGTGTAGAGAAAATGTTCTAATTTTGAAAGATCTTGGGGAGCAAGGAAAAGCTGCCTCTGAACATTTTACAACTTAGTCTGCAACGGCAGCTCACTAACTAATTCAAATTAATTGCACAATTCAAATAGGGCTGGGGAAGAAAACATAGAAAATAGGTGCAGGAGTAGGCCATTCGAGCCTGCACCGCCATTTATTATGATCATGGCTGATCATCCAACTCAGAACCCTGCACCAGCCTTCCCTCCATACCCTCTGATCCCCCTAGCAAACAAGGGCCATATCTAACTCTTAAATATAGCCAATGAACTGGCCTCAACTGTTTCCTGTGGCAGAGAATTCCACAAATTCACCACTCTCTGTGTGAAGAAGTTTTTCCTAATCTCAATCCTAAAAGGCTTCGCCTTTATCCTCAAACTGTGACCCCTCGTTCTGGACTTCCCCAACATCAGGAACAATCTTCCTGCATCTAGCCTGTCCAATCCCTTTAGGATTTTATACGTTTCAATCAGATCCCCCCCTCAATCTTCTAAATTCCAACGAGTACAAGCCTAGTCGATCCAGTCTTTCTTCATTTAAAAGTCCTGCCATCCCAGGAATCAATCTGGTGAACCTTCTTTGTACTCCCTCTATGGCAAGGATGTCTTTCCTCAGATTAGGGGACCAAAACTGCACACAATACTCCAGGTGTGGTCTCACCAAGGCCTTGTACAACTGCAGTAGTACCTCCCTGCTCCTGTACTCGAATCCTCTTGCTATGAATGCCAGCATACCATTCGCCTTTTTCACCGCCTGCTGTACCTGCATGCCCACTTTCAATGACTGGTGTATAATGACACCCAGGTCTCGTTGCACCTCCCCTTTTCCTAATCGGCCACGATTCAGATAATAATCTGTTTTCCTATTTTTGCCACCAAAGTGGATAACTTCACATTTATCCACATTAAATTGCATCTGCCATGAATTTGCCCACTCACCCAACCTATCCAAGTCACCCTGCATCCTCTTAGCATCCTCCTCACAGCTAACACTGCCGCCCAGCTTCGTGTCATCCGCAAACTTGGAGATGCATTTAATTCCCTCATCCAAGTCATTTATATTGTAAACAACTGGGGTCCCAGCACTGAGCCTTGCGGTACTCCACTAGTCACTGCCTGCCATTCTGAAAAGGTCCCGTTTATTCCCACTCTTTGCTTCCTGTCTGCTAACCAATTCTCTATCCACATCAATACCTTACCCCCAATACTGAGTGCTTTAAGTTTGCACACTAATCTCCTGTGTGGGACCTTGTCAAAAGCCTTTTGAAAATCCAAATATACCACATCCACTGGTTCTCCCCTATCCACTCTACTAGTTACATCCTAAAAAATTCTATGAGATTCGTCAGACATGATTTTCCTTTCACAAATCCATGCTGACTTTGTCCGATGATTTCACTGCTTTCCAAATGTGCTGTTATCACAACTTTGATAACTGACTCTAGCATTTTCCCCACCACCGATGTTAGGCTAACCGGTCTATAATTCCCCGGTTTCTCTCTCCCTCCTTTTTTAAAAAGTGGGGTTACATTAGCCACCCTCCAATCCTCAGGAACTAGTCCAGAATCTAACGAGTTTTGAAAAATTATCACTAATGCATCCACTATTTCTTGGGCTACTTCCTTAAGCACTCTGGGATGCAGACCATCTGGCCCTGGGGATTTATCTGCCTTTAATCCCTTTGATTTACCTAACACCACTTCCCTACTAACATGTATTTCGCTCAGTTCCTCCATCTCACTGGACCCTCTGTCCCCTACTATTTCTGGAAGATTATTTATGTCCTCCTTAGTGAAGACAGAACCAAAGTAATTATTCAATTGGTCTGCCATGTCCTTGCTCCCCATAATCAATTCACCTGTTGCTGTCTGTAGGGGACCTACATTTGTCTTTACCAGTCTTTTCCTTTTTACATATCTATAAAAGCTTTTACAGTCAGTTTTTATGTTCCCTGCCAGTTGTGTCTCATAATCTTTTTTCCCCTTCCTAATTAAGCCCTTTGTCCTCCTCTGCTGAACTCTGAATTTCTCCCAGTCCTCAGGTGAGCCACTTTTTCTGGCTAATTTGTATGCTTCTTCTTTGGAATTGATACTATCCCTAATTTCTCTTGTCAGCCATGGGTGCACTACCTTCCTTGATTTATTCTTTTGCCAAACTGGGATGAACAATTGTTGTAGTTCATCCATGCAATCTTTAAATGCTTGCCATTGCATATCCACCATCAATCCTTTAAATGTCATTTGCCAGTCTATCTTAGCTAATTCACGTCTCATACCTTCAAAGTTACCCCTCTTTAAGTTCAGAACCTTTGTTCCTGTTTCCTGTGGCAGAGAATTCCACAGATTCACCACTCTCTGTGTGAAGAAGTTTTTCCTAATCTCAATCCTAAAAGGCTTCGCCTTTATCCTCAAACTGTGACCCCTCGTTCTGGACTTCCCCAACATCGGGAACAATCTTCCTGCATCTAGCCTGTCCAATCCCTTTAGGATTTTATACGTTTCAATCAGATCCCCCCCTCAATCTGGCCTGTACACAACTCCCACCAGCGTTTTCTGCCCCTCAGTGTTATGCAGCTCTACCCATATCGATTCCACATCTTCCCAGCTTATGTCCTTCCTTTCTATTGCGTTAATCTCCTCTTTAACCAGCAACGCCACCCCACCTCCTTTTCTTTCATGTCTATCCCTCCTGAATATTGAATATCCCTGAACGTTGAGCTCCCATCCTTGGTCACCCTGGAGCCATGTCTCTGTGATCCCAACTATATCATAACCATTAATAACAATCTGCACTTTCAATTCATCCACCTTGTTACGAATGCTCCTGGCATTGACACACAAAGCCTTCAGGCGCTCTTTTACAACTCTCTTAGCCCTTTCAGGAAAAGACCTTTCTCAAATGATCTACTGGACACATTACCATTCCCAACAACTTCTCTCTCCATTCGCAATCTTTCACTGAAAACATTGATGAGATAGCCTTATTTACAATTTATCAGAGACATCCCCATCCTCCCTGCGGCTTCACAAACTCCTTCACAGCTCTGAGGTAGTGTCTTCATCCTGAAATGTTATATAACAATTACAGCACGGAAACAGGCCATCTTGGCACTTCTAGTCCATGCCGAACTCTTGCTCTCACCTAGTCCCACCGACCTGCACTCAGCCCATAACCTTCCATTCCTTTCCTGTCCATATAGCTGTCCAGTTTAACTTTAAACGACAACATCGAACCTACCTCAACCACTTCTGCCGGAGGCTCGTTCCACACAGCTACCACTCTCTGAGTAAAGTTGTTCCGCCTCATGTTACCTCTAAACTTCTGCCCTTTAACTCTCAACTCATGTCCTCTTGTTTGAATCTCCCCCACTGTCAATGGAAAAAGCCTATCCACGTCAACTCTATCTATCCCTCTATCAAGTCCCCCCTCAAACTTCTACGTACCAAAGAATAAAGACCCAACTTGTTCAACCTTTCTCTGTAACTTAGGTGATGAAACCCAGGTAACATTCTTGTAAATCTTCTCTGTACCCTCTCAATTTTGTTGACATCTTTCCTACAATTTGGTGACCAAAACTGTTCACAATACTCCAAATTTGGCCTCAACAATGCCTTGTACAATTTCAACATTACATCCCAACTCCTATGCTCAATGCTCTGATTTATAAAGGCCAGCATACCAAAAGCTTTCTTCACCACCCTATCCACATGAGATTCCACCTTCAGGGAACTATGCACCATTATTCCTCGATCCCTCTGTTCTACTGCATTCTTCAATGCCCTACCATTTACCATGTACGTCCTATTTTGATCAGTCCTACCAAAGTGTAGCACCTCACATTTTCAGATGTTCAGATTCCCTTCCCACACATGCAGCTACTACATTTTCAAGACATTCACATAAAAGCACTCATTCAAACAGAGAGGATGAGACCATTTGCTTTGTGGGTGCCATATGATCAGGACTGTGCAACAAAACATTTAAAAGGAAACAAAACAGAATATACTCATGCCGAGTAGAGATCAGAAGACTGAACAAACGGAACAGCTTTTTCAAAGACACTACATGTGTTCGATGGGTCAGGTGACCACCCAGAGTTTGTCAGTCTATGAATTTCAATTCTATCACTTACAGACTGCTGCGCAGTTGTTGGAAAATTCTGCACTGCACTGAAGGCACTGGCTTGAAAACAACTTTCTTCAGGGGGATGCAAGATCTCAGATGCAGATTTCTTCAAACTTAGCACAGCTGGAAAAGAGAATTAATGTAATGATAAATAGTGGATTAACAAAGTGGATGCTGATGGTTGCTATTGAACTGCGACAGCTCTTACTTGGAGGAGGAGGTCGCTGCGGAGGCTGAGGTCTGTCAGGTACAGATATTGATCTGCTTGCTGTTCGTGGTCGGAATTCACCTGGTACCAGTTTCTCATTTATTGTGGTAGATTCTCCATCATCTACAATATCATAAAATATCAAAGATACTGAGCTTTCTGTACATAAAAAGGGCAAAGCATGCATATTCATCATCTTAAGGTGGTTACTTACCATCCACTTCAGCTTTTTCAGAATGAGGTGGTCTATTTGACAAATAGAATTCAGCACCAGTTTCAGAAAATCCTTCTGGTGCAGTTTTGTGGTTCATGTTCAGTCCTGTCAGCAATTGCTGAGGAATAGTTTCATCCAAGTCTTCATCTATATCTCCTGGGCACCAGAAATGACAGATCTTTGGTTTATGTCAGTAAACAGTTTCATACAACTTAATACACACATTCTTTCAGTTTCAAAAGAGTCAGCATAATCAGAAGGGTGCCAGGTTGACATGAAATCAGATGCCCAGGTTTCTTTTCCATTCACTTCCTATAAGTTGGGTAATTTACTCATTTTACTCCTCTTCCACTGCTTTACTATAACAAGCTGAAATCAAAATAATGAGATACTAGGCAGATTGGGCAGCATCTATGGCAGGAGAAACAGTTAACCACTGATGAGTTTCCTCACTCCCAACATATTGGCTACCAAGAGTATTTCACTGTTCTGATCAATGTAGAGATGTTTCTCAGTGATTGGGTAAAACACACCAGGATCCCTTGTAAAATGTTCCATTACAATAGTTTTGTGCTACCTTGTCCGATCATATTTCAGTTTCATACTTTCTGAGATATGACTTTTTAGTAAACGTTGCCATTTTTGCCACAAACATCAATGGCTTTGCTTCAATAATAATCCATTCACCCTCAAGTGCTTTAAGAATGGCATCAGTTTAGATAAGAAATTCATTTCCTAGGTTCAATACAGTGATGGAAAGGGTGTGGGATAAACAAAAACAGCCAACAATCTCAGAGGTTGGATGAAGAAGATCCTATCGGATAAGAGCAGGTCTCAAGCCTCCTTTTTGGAGTGATCTGCACCCTGGCATAAAGACAGGGGCTGTATCCGGGAGCCAGGAACAGAGAGAATGACCCCATCAATTGTGGAGGTGTGGATGGGACAGAGAGTGAATCACTGAGCAGGTAGAGATCAGGACTGGAGATCAAGAAATACACCTGTCACTTCAGCACAGGCAAGTTGCTACATCCAGAAGACAGAGCAACAATAGAATGATATTAGAAACTCTCTTACTGCGCAAGGTCCATTAGCTTCCACCTCTTACAAACCGCGTAAGGGCCTGAAAGCAAAGTGGTTAGCACAACGCTTTACAGTACCAGCCAGCTGGGTTTGGTAAGGAGTTTGGATGTTCTCCCAATTACTGTTGGGTTTTCCTCAGGTGCGCCAGTTTTCTCCCACAGTCCAAAGTTGTACTGGCTGGTAGGTTAATTGGTCATTGTAAGTTGTCTTGTGATAAGGTTAATGTTATATTGGGGGGTGCTGGATGGCACAGCTCGAAGGGCGTATTCTGCACTGTATCTTAATAAATAAAACAAAAATTTCCTCTCAGAGCAATGGTTATAAAAATAATTAGAGGGAACGTTGATGAGGAGCTGAGTTCGAAGAGAACCAGGATCTCATTCAGTAATGGAGGAGATTCAAAAGGTAAAACACACAAGCATCCAAAAGGACTAAGAGTTGCTGGTAGAGAGAGGAAAAGAATCATATAAGTGTCTTAAAACATAAGGTTCTATGGGTTAACAATTATGTTTTGAAGATGCAGCTAACAAGGGTGGACTGTTAAATCCTATAAAACCTGTGAACAAAATAATAATATATCTTCATTCTTCACTATCCAAGATTAATTTACAGATTTGCATTTGTTACTTAAAAGAAGGTGTTAATCCATGGAGAACAAACTGTCATCAAGGAAAGCTGAGATGGGGAAATGTCACTGACATTAATGATGGGCCATTTGTCTTGACAGATGACAACAATATCTTGCTAACAAATAGAAAAGACATGGAAAACTAACCCAATCAACTTGAAGTAGATACAATGATAGAGTATTTTAAGGAGTTTACAGTAAAGGGTCTATTTTGGTAATATGAAATATATGTTATACAGACCAAGGCAACATGTTCCCAAATCAACAACAGCTAATAAATGAATCACTGCATGGACAAGATGTAGGGTCAACAACCATCAACTTTGAATTTTCTGTGACAGCGTGTTAGAAATATTACAGAAAATCCATGCAGCCATGTTACCTTCAGTGTCATAATCCAGACTGCTGAAATCAAAACTTTCTTCAAGCAAGCAAGAATTTGCAGTTGGAGACATAGGAGCAATACTGTTTCTGTTTCTATTAAGTTCTTCATGTAGATTATGCAGCCAGTTCCTGGTTCGAGGTCTAACACTCATCACTCTGCCATTAACCTGCAAGGTATTAAAGTTGATTTTGTGATTGCTGTAATGGTTCAATGTTATGGCTGGCTACTTTCAAGAAGCTAGGAATTCCAGCTTACCATAGCACTGATGAACATGACAACTTCCTAACATCATCACTCATGGTCACAAAAATCATCTTTCATTCAATTCGAAGGGTAGCAATTTCTTTAATTTGAATTCAATCTTTACAAACAAAAATTACATTGGAATTCATCCTTTTCCATATATAATAGAACCACATAGTGCACAGGAGGCCTTTTAGCCAAATCATCTGATCTATACGACCTACTGTGATTTTCTTCTTCTCTCAGGGGCAAGAGTCATTCATGATCTGTGATTCAAAATGCCTCAGTTTTGAAGGTATGTAATAAATCCAGCCCTCCTCTGCCCTGCAAGGCACCCTCTCATCTCTGTACATACCTTGTTCTGCTGTTTGGTACCTCGCTACTACTCCTAGTAACATCCTGTCTTGGGCCTCCTGAGAAGTAATGTTACTTGAGGTGTTGTTTTCCAATCATCATGGTTTTGGTCAAATTAATAAGTCAAACATTCTTCTATTTTTGCCTGGACACAACCTACAATCACACAAAATGTCTAAACTTTTGTCTCTGGACCAGGACTTCCAAGCTTTGTTAAATATTGACATATATACTGTACTGTGGGCCTTGTACAGATTCACCAACACAGACAAAACTGTAGGGAACGAAGATACATGGATTCAGATTAAGATGGCGCAGAGATAATTAGTGGGGCCAGACAGGAGTTGCGCGCCTGCAGTAAAATATTAGCAGGGAAGTTCAGGAGTGATGGGATAAACAAGGCAATGGGGTAAAGGGAAAAATCAGCATGGCCAGGAGGAGGCTGGGAACACACCAGGAAGTGAGGGTGTGGGCAAGGACAAATGTGTAGGGCAATAGGCTGCAAGTAAGTTGAGAGGGAGATAAACCCAGTGAATAAATACAAGTCAGAGTTAAAGTGGAACAAGTATCAGTAGGACCACAAGGTCTTATACTTCATACTTTATTGTCATCAAACAATTGGTACTAGAACATACAATCATCACAGCGATATTTGATTCTGCGCTTCACACTCTCTGGATTACAAATATTAAATATTAAACAACTTCCATACCAGGTTGTGATGCACCCTAGGAGAATGCTTTCTACGGTGCATCTATAAAAATTAGTGAGGGTTTTAGGGGGACAGGCCAAATTTCTTTAGTTTTCTCAGGAATTAAAGGCACTGGTGGGCCTTCTTGGCAGTGAACTCTGCTTGGTTGGACCAAGTCAGGTCATTTGTGATATTGACCCCGAGGAACTTAAAGCTTTTGACCTGTTCCACTTGTGCACCATCGATGTAAATCGGGTCGTGTGGTCCACTACTCCTTCTGAAGTCAACAACCAATTCCTTCGTCTTGCTGACGTTGAGGGATAGGTTATTGTCTTCGCACCATGCCACCAGGTTCTTAATTTCCCCTCTGTACTCAAACTCATCATTACCCAAGATACGGCCTACAATTGTGTCATCAGCAAACTTATATATTGAGTTTGATGGAAACTTGGCTACACAATCATGGGTGTACAGTGAGTACAGCAGGGGGCTGAGCACACAGCCTTGTGGGGCACCGGTGCTCAGAGTGATTGTAGAGGAGAGCTTTCTCTGAAACATACATAAACACAGACCTCTCTTCCAATACATTCAATCACACACACTGACTTCATCCCCATCATCCTTCTCTGCTCAGACTTTGCAGGTTCACAACTGCCATTGAGAATGCATCATAAATCAACACACAATGGTGACCACACTACTACAAAAGTAAGTTCACCTTTTTTCCATCCAGTTCCAAAACTTTCAAAGCCATGCGACTATCCTGAAAAGTCACTAGCATCTGTCCACGATCAAACCTAAGAGAAAGTTAATAACACAATTATAATCCAAGCGTCTGAGGCAAAAATCAAGATCAGTAAAGTGATTCACATTAATCAACTGCAGCAATTTACTTCTGTTTCCTGGAGCTAGGTTTAGTTTAATCACAGCACAAAATGATGCTGCAATTACAATAGTGAAAGCAGAAAACATGACTTGCAGCTCTAACATCTGGTAGCAAATTGAACTTAACAGGAATTTATTAAAAAGGCATTAATGAAGTGAACTGGCTGACTGAACATTACAGACATTATTTATATTTCATTGAGATATGCAATAAAAAAAAAGTTACTGTCTATTTCCAAAGACTTAGCAATCATCCTGTTCGGTGTTTCCCCAATATCTCTCTTCATAAAGCAACACAACACAGAAAAGGCCCTTTGGCCCAACTCATCCATGCCCACCGAGCTGTATTAGTGACATTTGCCTACATATGACCCATATCCCTCTAAACTTTTCCTATCCACGTACCTGTCCAAATCTTTTAAACATTGTAATTGTACCCACACCAATTACTACACTTCCTCCAGCAACTAGTTCCATGTATCCAGCACCATTTGCTTTGAAAAAGTTTCCCCCTCAGGTCCCCCATTAAATAATTCCTACCTATCTTAAATCTATGCCCTTTTGACTCCCCTATCCTGGGAAAAAAGATCATGAGTTTGCACCTCATCTAAATACTTTTGTAGAGTTTGCATTCCTGTCCAAGGTCAGCCCTCAGACTCCTGCAATCTAGGAAAAAAAGTCCCAGCCTTTACTTCAATAAGTGAGAGTCAGAGAATGAGCCAATCAATATTATACTCGTACCCAATTCTTATTGATAAATAACACTTACCTCACCAACACAACAGTGCCATAACTCTGAAAGTAAGAAATTATTTCATTCCTTAGGTCATCTGGAAATTCCTCTTTTGGTTCGTTGGTTGGTGCCTTAAGGCACACCACCACAGTTGCATCTGATGGTCCCTGTGAAGATGTAATTTCTTGGAGTATTTGTTCACGTGCAAGAATATCCACTTCCTCAATATTCACTTCAAAGACAGCTAACACAGGCCTACGTTTGAAGCGTGAAGAGGGTTTTAAAATTGAGCAAAATGAAATAATATTACAAATGACATGGACATATCAATACTCCAGCATATCATTAAAATTTCTTTTGTAGTTTAGCTATTATTCCAATATGCTACATGTACCATTTTGTATAAGGGTAATTCAGCACGCTAAGAAAAACTACAAATATTACAAATAACTAGCACCTTCTTTCATGAAATAAAGCAATAATCTTATCTCATTAACCAAAATGTACATATAAAATTCATGTCCTGTCCTGTATACGTGTTAGAATCCAAACCTGTCAAGGTAGCTGAAGGTGGATCTCAATGATGACTGATCCAGTGTCCCAAGACGATCAGGTGAGATACAGGTTAAATCAAAACACATCTCTCCTCACATTTATGGTCTTTGATCATCAGATGTTTCAAGCAGTTTTACACATTTGGGAGATGAGCAATCACTACACTTACTCTAGGTTACTCTAAGTATCACTGAGTACCTCTGATCTCTGGACAGAATAATGACATGGTGTTCCCTTGAATCCTGAGGGAGGCAAGTACAGAAATTGCAATGGTCCATGCAGAGATACTTAAATATCTGTGAGGTACCAGAGAACTGGGAGATAGCCAATGTTGTTCTGCTGTTTAAGAAAGGCTCTAAACATAAACCAGGAAATTACAGGCCAGTGAGTCGGATATCAGTAGTGGGCAAGTTATTGGAAGGTATTCTAAGACATCAGATATACAAATACTTGGATAGACATGGATTGATTGAGAATAGTCAGCATGGCTTTCAATTCAAGTTTAATTGTCATTTAACCATATATGAATACAGCCAAACAAGACAGCATTACTATGGAGACAAGGTGCAAAGACACATTACCAAGAGTCACAAACAGTAAGTGCACACAAGATCACAATAAAGAGTCCCGAGGCCCACTACCCCCAACCCCCACGACACTATTGCTTGATGTTTAGGAGTCAACAAACCCATATAGAACACCAGTAAAAATACTACACAAAATATGCATGTATATATACAGATGAAGCTCTCAGCTCAGCAATATCATCTGTTGACTGGCCCTTGATATCTGCTTGGTGACACCATATGCAAGCACATGGACTTCAGCAAGGTGCTTAACAATGCCCTGCTGGAAGGTTGGTCGGGAATGTTCAGTCACTTGGCATTCAAGATGAGGCAGAAAATTAAATGAGACTTTGGCTTTATGGTGGAAGCCAGAGAGTGGAAGTAGATGGTTGCCTCTCTGACTGGAGGCCTGTGGCTAGCGGAGTGCCACAAGGATTGGTGAGTCCATTGTTGTTTGCCATCTATATTAATGATCTAGATGATAATGTGGTTAACTGGATCAGTAATTTGCAGATGGCGGCAAGACTGGGGGTGTAGTTGACAGTGAGGAAGACTATCAGAGCTTGCAGTGGGATCTGGACCAGCTGGAAAAATGGGCTGAAAAATGGTAGATGCAATTTAATGCAGATAAGTGTGAGGTGCTGCACTTAGGGAGAACCAACCAGTATATGTCTTACACAGTGATGGTAGGGCACTGAGGAGTGTGGAAGAACAAAGGGATCTGGGAATACAGGTACTTAATTCATTGAAAGTGGCGGCACAGGTAGATATTGTCATAAAGAACGCTTTGGCACATTGACCTTCATAAATCAATGTATTAAGTACATGGGATGTTACGTTGAAATTGTATAAGACAGTAGTGAGGCCTAACTTGGAGTGTTGCATGCAGTTTTAGTCACCTACCCTCAGGAAAGATGTAAACAAGTTTAAAAGAGAAAATTTACAAAGATGTTGCTGGGACTGAAGGACCTGAGTTAAAAGATTGAACAGGTGAGGACTTTATTCCTTGGAATGTAGAAGATTGAGGGGAGATTTGATAGAGGTATACAAAGTTATGAAAAGCATAGATAGGGTAAATGCAAGCTGGCTTTTTCCACTGAGGTAGTTTGGGGCTACAACTGGAGGTCATGAGTTACGGATGAAAAGCAAAGGTTTAAGGGAACATGAAGGGAAACTTCTTCAGTCAGAGGGTCATGACAGTGTGGAATGAGCTACCAGCGCAAGTGGGACATGTGAGCTCAACTTCCATGTTTCAGAAGTTTAGATAGCTACATGGGACTAGAAAATTTAAATGACTTGGCACAGACTAGATGGGCCAAAGACCTTGCTTCTGTGCTGTACTTTTACAAAAATGATTTAAATGAATGCGAACCATTAAAAAATACTACAGCACCAATTTATTTTCCTAACATAATAACTCCTTTGCCACTTCCCCAGTAATAGTGAAGTAGGCCAACACATTAACAGAGATGACTACGAGGGGCTGGCAAACAGGGCTACCTCCCATGACAACAGGAGTCCATGTGTACCTGCACACTCTGCAGTTGAACTCCAACACATCCTTTTGTTTTTGCCTGGCAGCTTCTCTGCCCATAAGCCAGCCAGACTGACAGGCTTCCTTTTCAGCCATGCAGTGAACTGCCTATACGGCTGGGAAGGAAGGGGAAGAAGGAACTGATAACTAATGCTCAGAAATTTACCCCAACTTGGAAAAAAAAAATCTCTTTATGTCCTTCTCACAAAAAATAAACAAGACATGGCCCTGTCAGTGTGCTCCCAATAGCAGCAAGGTGATGGCAGACATCAACAATGGCTATAAGCAGCACTTGCTCATTGATACCCTGCACCCAGATGACCAGTATAGGCTTTTCCAGAGCCTCTTAAAAACTCATCTCAACCTTGGTTCAAACATGGACCAATGAACTGAATTCCAGACACAAATGGAGAACAACTTTCTTTGATGGCAAGACAGCATTTGACAAAGTATGGCATCAAGGAGCCATGGGAACATTGAAGTACACAGGCGTCCAGGGGTTGAAGTCATACTTCATACAAAGAAAGGTGATGTTTAGTGGTCAATGATCCCATCTCCATGACATCAGTTCCTCAGGACAGTACACAAGGCCCAACCATCTTCAGCTGCTTCATCAACCTTCCCTGTAGCAGAGGTCAGAAGTAGAGATTTGTGCACTACGATCAATTCCATTCACAATACCACTTCAATTTGCACAATCCATGCCTGTATTCACCAAATCCTGAACAACTTTCACTCCACCAAAGGGGCACAAGAGTCTGAAATCTAGGTGCAGGGTTGCCAACACAAAAGATTAACAATTCCTTTCTTCTTACAGTTGCTGCTTGATCCACTGAGTTCCTCCAGCAGATTTTTCTTGATTCACTCCACCAAAGTTCCATGCAATGGTCATTAACACCAAGGCTGGGTCTAGCCATCTATCCTTGGCATTCCATGGGAAAAGCATTGCTGAGTTGCTATCTATCACAGTCCCTGGAGGGGAGGTTTCACCACTGATCAAAAATGTAATTGCATCACCAACATACTTCCTGTTGCTGAGAAATCAGAGACTGGGTATCCTGACATCCCAAAACCTTTCTGCAATCTACATGACATAAGTGAAGAGTTGATACAGAACACGCCACTCGCCTGGACAAACGCAGCTCCAGCAACCCAACAGGATTCACAATTATCCAGGGCACAGCAACTCTGGACTAGCACCTCATCAAACTCCCTAAACATGCATTCCCCTCCATCTCTGTATCTGCAAATTACAGTGCAGTTACCTCAGCTAGACTAACAGCACCTCTCAAAACCATGAACCCAACCACCAAAAATGAAAAGGACAGCAGATATCTAACAACCCCACCTGCAGGTCTCCCCAACTGAGAAATATACCACCGATTCTTCATCATTTCTGCATCTGAATCCATGAACTCCCCGCTCAACAGGACTGTGGGAGTAGCTTCACCTGAAGGATGCTCCAGTTCACCATCCCAAGGGTACTTAGAGATAGGCAAATCAAAAAAATAAAGTGTGTGGGAGGGTTGAGGCCAATATGGAGGGAGTGTTACAGATGCCAAGAGTAACCTCTTCTATTCCCACTGCCTCCCAAGTACCCTCATCCACCTTGGCTCTGTAACAAGATCTGCAAAATCGAGTTACCCATTGTAAATACCACAAGTTCCATCAAATTCTTATTGTGAACGTTACACTGCCTGCTGCCTTCAGTAAAACAGTCAGTTGCAGCCAAACTTTGTTCCAACGCTTGCACTGTCTATGAAACTGAGTGAGACTGAGATGCCTAAGCATTTATAATCCCATTACATTGTGGAGTTCATGCTATGCATGAAAGAAATCTGTACCAATAGAAAGCTGGCACTCCCACAACTTACCAATACAGTGATATTCTCACACACCACTTCTCATACATGCAGTCTGATCAATGCTTTCAAAGAAATGTGCTGCTAAAATTGATGGTGGACGAAAAACAAATATATTTCTTCAACAGAACAAAATAAGGAAGAGGGGTTCCACTAAGAATAAAACCATAATTAGGTTTTGCGAATATACAATAAATCATTGGAAGGACAGCTGCTCTGGCTGACCTGCTTTTCCCAGAAGTATCATGCAAAGTACTTTAATTCAGCAATCAATAGTACTTCAAAGGCAACACTGTGTAAATAAGAAAATGGAAATTAAGTTTTCCAAAATATAATGGGTCATTTAGAATCATGAATTCTAATTACAGGACATCAATTCTTTACATGCAATGGAAAAACTACCTATTTATGATGAAGAGGTATAAAAATGTGGAGTCTGCCAAAACATACAACGTACGTCTTAGCTTTTCGGACTGTGATTCCACACAAGAACATAATTATATATGTTCCAACAACAAATCTAGTGTAGAGAAGCTTTTCCTCTTTCTCAATCGTTGCCTGAATAAGTTCCAATTAATAAATACACACATCAGATTTAGCTGCAGTAGCTTCATTAAGGTGGAATAAATGGATGCTTCATCCGATCAACTTCAAAATATTTCAAGCAATTTACAAATTTCTTAAACTGGATGGAAAGTTTGACTAAAATAAAATGAAATTGCAATAAAAATGTTATATAATACCAAAGTTTAATGTTCAACTGGTATTATAAACAGGACTTTGTATAACTGCTGGAATTGTGGCATTGTTAAAGGATCTGGTAGAGCTACAACACCACCTTGAGACTGCAGACTGCATCAACAGCATCACATATTAGTAAATTTGGTTATTAAAAGTATAATAAAAATTATATTACAAAACAAATTTAGGGGCAAGTAGAAATACATACTCACACATTCTTTTGATATAAAATAAAGACATGTATCATAAAACTGTATGGCCTATTAAAATGGGCTGCTGAGCAATACTTTGTTCAGAATATCACGTATGACAGAACAGGAGCTGTATACAGTACAGCACCCAGTCTGGCTGTGACTCGTGAGGGAAACTTGAATAGGCATTTGGCAGACATCATAGGGATGGTATTAGGGCATTTAACCCATCGTGTCTGCTCCACCATTTGATCTTGGCTGATTTATTTTCCCTCTCAACCCCATTCTCCTGCCTTCACCACATAATCTATGACACCCTTATTAGTCAAAAACCAATCAACCTCCGCTTTAGAATGACTTGGCCTCCACAACTGTCTGTAGCAATGAATTCCAAATTCACCACCCTCTCTCTGGTTAAAGAAATTCCTCCTCATCTCTATTCTAACTGGGGATCAGGTGGAGATGGAATCATACCAGGCCAGGGAATAGGGAAATTACCGATGTGGGTGTGGGTGTCACGGTGGCATAGCTGTTAATGTGATGCCATTACAGCTTGGGGGTCCTGGAGTTTGGAGTTCAGTTCTGGTGTTGTTCTCTAAGAATTCTCTGTACACCCTCCCCGTAGAATGCGTGGGGTTTCTCCGGTTTCTTCACACAGAATAAAGGAGGACAAGGTAGGTTAACTGGTCATTGTAAATTGTCCTGTGATTAGGTTTGGGTTAATCGTTGGGGGTTGTCGGGGCAACATGGCGTAAAGGGCCGTAAGGACCTACTCTTTGCTGTATCGCTAAAAATAAAATAATAAATAATAATTGGTCGGAATTGTGATTGGAAGGGGGTGGGGAATGGTCAGGAGCAGACTCCAGACTCCAGTCTAGGTGTTTCAGTTGTTGAGAGTGTCATTGTGTGTTGTTTCACAAGCATGGAGGGCACTTAGTCAATTTTCAGTAGTGTTATTTGTACTGTGTGCAGTGCCCAAAGGAATTTCTAGCAATGATCCAACATTTGACAAACATGCTGGTGACACCTTGTGGTAGGCAAGTAATTCTGCACCATTACTCATTTATGCTTTTAATTTTCAGCGCAATCCATTTAACCGTTTCATACACAGCCTCCCATAACCAATCATTTAGAATATGGCGAAGAAAGCTAGAAGTGACTGTTAATATCAGAATTACACCAACCTCCGAACCTTTTCCAGACAATACTAACATGAAAAACTACTTTGAAAAAGATTAATTTTGGAAAGACACTGTGCACTAAAGTACTCCTGGAAACTGAAAATACCCCAGGTCACATCTTGACATTTCTAATAGAAACATGTCACTGTTAAAAGGAGCAGTTAGGTATTCCATTCCTCGGCCTGTTATTTAGTTAGACTAAGGCTGACTTTCTACCTCAGAATCATTTCCCTATATCAAAACTATATCCCTTCATTCGCTGAATATATGCAATCTCTTGAGTCTCCACACCCTTATTGTACAGACAATTCCAAAGCTTCACTATCCCTTGGAAGAAGAAACTCCTCTCATTTTTATGTTGAACAACTAACCCCTACTTTGAGATAGTGACTGCTGGTCCTTGACCATCAGGCTCCATGAGAATTTCAGACGGTAATTTCTGTCACTTACCTATGATCCGATGCAGTCAGCTCTGCCCTCCCATAATAGAGCAGATCACTTCCAATCTCTCTCTTCTTTATCTCTAATTCACAATCAGACCTCCTTAAATTTACATCTGAAATACAGTAAATGGCAATATGTCAAATAATCACCATGGTTTATTCATAGAACAGTACAGCACAGGACTGGCCATTTGGCCCACACCATTGTGCAGACCTTGATGCCAATTTATACTAAATATCCTCTTCCTGTGTATTATCCATATCCCTCATTCCTTTCATATTCCTGTGTTTATCTGAATCTGAAAGCCTCTTGAAAGCCGCCACGCTGCCTGCTTCCACTACTGCTGCTGGTAACCCATTCCTGGCACCTATCACTCTCTGCATAAAAATACTTGCCCCTCACGATGCCTTTAAACTTCCCTTCTAACCTTAAAAACCTGAACAGTATTCAATCTGGCTGGAGCCATTCCTGTGTCTACTTTGGAGGAATTTGATGCTTTGGTTCTGCAAGGACCAGGTGTGAAAGGCTCCTTTCAGCTTATACTAACATGTTCCTCACTGGCACAGACTTCTTTGACTCACGTTGGATGTAAACAGTCTTCTTAGCCATGTTTACTGCTAAGATCAATGAAGGTTATTTGGTCAATACTCTACCTGTGAAATTCTGGGAAAGACAAAATTCATTGTGGGTGTAAGAAATACAAGTTGCCTAACAATAGCAAAGGCATCAAGAAAAATGTGGTTCAATAACCAAGAAGTTAAAGGAACAAAACTAGAAACCAAATAATTTCACATATGAATAAAATAACAAGACCCCAGATACAGCAAGATCTAACTCACAGAAAAACATACCAATCCGTCAGAAAGACAGAGAAATTTGGTGGGGAGAGATAGCAACTCAGACAGAAAGGAAGGAATAACTCTACATTAAACTTTACAAGATCTAAATAAATTTAATGATAGCGTCACACTAGACAAACAAAATGTGAAATATTAATTATACAATGACGATTATAGCTCCATATTTGTTTGAAGAGGCATCATTAAGTTAATATAAGGCTTTGTGGTTTCTTCATGAATGAAGTTTCTTTACCCAGAGTCAAGAGCCTATCTCCAGATAATTTGGCTCTGTTAATGAGAGGAAACGGCTGCTTTCAAGATACGAGGTAATTATTCAAACTGTTGCAGGATATACTTGCACTCCTTATTTTCTACTTGGCTAATAACTCAATTTAGAAACATAAATACCTGTTATATCACAGGACATTTTACTTTTCTTCCAAAATAACACCCTATCAGTCCAGGCTGGAGTCCGGCACTTGTCACTTGTGTCATAAATGTCTGTTCCCACATCGTATTTGTATGTTGGAGCAAAGGTGATGGTGCCTTCAAAGAAGTCTTTAAAAATCTAAGTGAAAGAATGATGTTTTATTTTAATTTGAAGGATATTTAACATTGCAAATGATTACTCCTCAGAAATTGATTCCTTTGATGATTTAACATTACAGAAAATTCTTTCGATTACTTTTATTAATTATACTGCACCAAGCAGTCTCGTGCAGCAAGAGAAAAGGGCATTTGAGGTTTCATTACGCAAGTCAGGTCAATGCACTGCACACAGGCCCTCAACGTAGATTCCTGAAAATGACTGTCACAGCTGATTCCTACCACTGCCTTTACAGCACAGGTCTGTAATGCAGTGAGGCAACCAATACCAGAGGTAGTGCAGATTCTACATACAACTCGTGATAATGAGCAGCCTTGTACAGCTGCCTACATCACATGAAATGAGCACCTGGGTTCATTGCACACTGCTTTCCCCGTGTCCGTTCTAAAGTACTAATCTGGCAGTTGCTCTTCAGGATTCCATCTGCTTGGATCCCAAAAATGGAACAGCTAAAAATATTTAAAGGGAAGGAAATTTTTCTCTAGTTCTGCTAAGTTATACTAAATCTACAATCCTGACACCTCAACATTAGAATTCAGTTATTAGGCTTAGAAGAACTTGCACTGCCTATTCACCAGGACGTGATGAGATCTCCAGAATAACAAAGAGATTGCATAAAATCTGCTGATATGACTTGATTTTGACTTCTTAAAGAATTTGAAGTTCAAAGAAACCCTTCATGTTTGCATGGGAAGAACATTACCTAAAAATAACAGTCAGAGGAGATTGGATACAGTTTACATCTCACACAGAGGGTGGAACTCTCACATGCAGACCCCAATCATGTTTGTATCTATCACTCAGTGCATTGCATGTAAATACACAAGGGAATCAAATGACTTTTTGAAAAGTAAGTCTGAAGAATTAACAATGGGAAACAGGAAAGTTGCATCTGCAGAAGACAATAAAAGCATCCTTACACTATCATAAAATCCAGGTATTATGGGAAGGTAGAAAAGAAAAATATTCAAAACAATAGAAAAGGAAAACAAACAATTCTGACAACAGTCATTTCTGGACAATTGATGACTTGAGGCCTTGGAACTTGAACAAAATGGTCGCAGTCCTCAATTCAGTGAAGGCCCTTGATTCAGCTGTAGGGAAGCAGAATATTGCAAAAGTAATGTCTCCATTTTAGAATGAACTGATAGAAAACAGGAAATTACTTAGCCAGTCAGCATCATGTCAGTTATTGGAAAATGCTGGAATCCATCATTAAGTAGTAACAGTAGCAATATTAAAATTAAGCAGAGTCAACAAGCTTTTCATTGAAAGGAAAATCTTGTCTGACAAATTTATTCAAGAACTTCAATGATGAAAATCAAAGACCGCCAGAAGATGTAGCATATTTGTATTTCCTCAAGGTATTCAATTTGGTTCCACACAAAATATTATTGAACCGAAAAGCTCATTGGGTCAGGTATAAAATATTAGGACAAATAAAGGTTTTCAGTTCCCACAAGGTTGACAAGGTTGATTCCTGTAATGTAAGTGTTGCCTTGTAAAGAAAGACTGACCAATTTGGGCCAATACTAACTGAAATTTATATTAAGCAGGGTTGAACTGATTGAAAATTATAACTGAGGCATTTTAACAGCACAGATGCCAAGAGAACATTTCCCTTTCTGAGAGCCGTGAGAACCAAGGATCTGAACTTCAAAATAAGACATTGTACATGTAAGAAGAAAAAGATTTTTTTCCCAAATAGCCACACATCTTTGAAATTCTGAAAGGCAGGGAGTCATGAAGGTCAAAGTAATTAGAACAAGTGAGAAGTTGTACCCGTAACCAACACCATAAGGGCTGAATAGTGGACCATTCTCTTGGAGTCGTTTGGGCTCCTCCTCTTATTACTTACATCTGTACCTATTTACAGGGGTGAACCAAGCTGCAAAGTCAATACTGGAGAAGAGGATAACATGCAAGTACTGAGATGGCTTTAAGTGGAGCTCTCACTTCACTTGCACCCTTTCATCATCTATCCCCAGTGCAGTGATCCCAACCATTTTGTTAGAGTACCTGTTGAGCACAATTGAATTCCAGCAACAAAAGATGCTCTAAAATCACAAGTGCACACCATGTACTCATCTTCACACCATAACAATTACAGGTTGACACAGACTGGTCTTTTGTGTGCAATGTTAAAGAAAATATGTTCTACATAATTTGTACTATTAATTAATGAACGATGATCGGTCTTGTTCACAAATCACTACTACCTGTTCCCATGATTGTGTTAAAGATAAATTCAGCATGCAACATCCTTGAAATCTAATTGCTGGCTCTTTATTTTCTTCATTTAATAGATTTATCCTATGATATTCCTTAATTGAATATCTGATAGCTCAAACCTGTTTTCCTTGATTGGCCCAATATACCACAATGCATTGAAAGAACCAAAACCACTTTACTGTTAAAGTAAAACCCCCTTTTATATCCTCATGCTCGTTCTTTGCATTCACCTTGCCATCGGCCTTCTGCTGTTGAAGCTGGTCGTAAGCCTGAAGACCCGTCCAGTCCCGTCTCTTAATATATTGGATGACTTCATCATGTGGAAGATCAATGCGGAAGTTTGAATCTCCACACCAGAATACGTAGTCATGTGAAAAAACATTTTTTCCCTGCCACAAGGAGGAGAAACATATATTATCCCTTCAACCTTTGGTAAAAATTGCATAGCACTTAAAACAGAAAATGAAGGTAACTGAAGGAGTGTTGAGAACAAAGGCCAAAATGAAGAATCTATGTTTTAAAAACTGCATGTCAATTGAACAATAAACTGCAGGAATACACTTGCTGCTTACAGTAAACAGATGGGACAATGACCATCTGGACAGTAAGCACAGCTGTAGGAAAAATGCACTTATTTAACAAGTGGTATACACTTAGATATTTTTAGATAAAGGAGAAAATATTTTTCACTTACTATTTGGTTTTTATAAGCAAAATGTTAACGTAAATTTATGACCCAAAAATAGCTGTTGGTGTTGATAACACTGCAGTGAGATGCCTGAGAAATCTCAATTTTCTGGCAAACAGTTTTGTTCATCAAAAATCTGCAGAAGCTGAAGATGTGAAATTTCAATCATTTGTCTTTCCACAGATCTCTCTGACCTGCTAACTATTGCCAGAAATTTGTTTTTAATCTAACAACTATTATTGTGTGCAAGCTTTCTTCCCAACACTCACTGGCTCTGACACTGTGAAGAATCAAAACATTGAAGCACTATTACATATTTCCTTTCAATACAGAAAGCCGAAGAGTCCAAATGAAAAAATTCCAACTCTCAATTCAATCCCATTCCCCCCATTTCCTTACAATATACTCCTGCATGCAAGAAAATTTACACTCCTCCAATTCCACCATTAGCCTCTAATCTTGAGGACAATTACTGCAGTGAATTAATCTGCAAACCAGTTCTTTCTAGAATGTGGGATGTGTCCCTGACACTGTGCTGACCCCTTGCATACAACAAGCATCAAGATCAAATCAGGGTGGTGCAACACCAGCAGTACCATGCTGCAAACATATTAAAAGAATTAAAAATAAATTCCAGCACTTAAAACCAAAGTAAACTTCTTAAATACATGAATTAACAATGCATATTTAATGTAATTTATTCATGATTAACAATGCATATTTAATGTATATTTATTCATGATTAACTTAATGCATATTTAATATGTTAATTAACTTAATTAAAAATAAATCAATACACCCTTCTCCCTCTCAATGACAACTTGCTGAATTTCCATATGGTCTAATCTGGCATCAGTTCAACAGGCAGCTCTCCTTCTGTGTTTTATCACCTGCTTTTGCGAAATCTAACCATTGTTCTATCTTCCAAATAAACTTGACTTTTGGCACACCCTGCTCAGTTCATCTGACTCGTATTTTACCCATTTCAAACTGAAATATCTTTTCCTTCTTTTTCACTGCCTGATTTGCCTATTTCCCACAAAATTAAGTCTCCTTTGTTGAACTGCCTTTAGTGAATTATCTTAGTTCTTAAACATTAGTATAAAATTTTTCAAGTTTCACTTCAACTTAGATCATGATTGTACTAGCCATGTTTCCTTCCTCCTTCAGATTACTTGCTTACCCAACGCTGAACATCTTTATGTCATATCCTAATTGAAACTCCATTTCAGTACATGGCAAAGTCTTGTGCAATAGGCAACTGCACTGTTTTGGATTGACCAACTCAGGCTGTTGCAACTAGAGAATAAAAAAATAACATGAGGGAATTCAGTACCTCCAGAGTTTGCACTAAATTTTAATCTGCTCATAGAGTTTGCAGGAAAGTAGCATTTATCTACTACCCAGGTCGTACTCTTTTCTCGCTGCTAGCATCATGAAGGTGGTACAGGAACCTCAAGACTCAGACCATCAGGTTCAGGAACAGCTATTGCCCCTCAAGCATCAGGCTCTTGAACCAAAGGGGGTAACTTCACTCTGCTTCACCTGCTCCATCACTGAACTGTTCCCACAACCCAAGAACTCACTTTCAAGGACTTTTCATCTCATGTTCTCGTTATTTATTGCTTATTTATTATTATATTTTTTCCTTTTGTTTTTGCACAATTTGTTGTTTGTTGCACACTGGTTACCTGCCCTGTTGGAGTTTTTCTTTGATTTTGTTATGGTTATTGTATCTGTTGAGTATGCCTGCAAGAAAATGAATTTCAGGGTTGTATATGGTGACATTGTATATGTGTTCCTCAGGAGTCAGTTCAGTATTGGGACCGCTGCTTTTCACATTGTTTGTCAATATTTCAACAAGGGAATTGATGGCTTTGTGGCAAAGTTTGCGGATGATACGAAGGCAGCTGGAGGGGTAGGTAGTGCTGAGGAAGCAATATGATTGCAGTACGACTTAGACAAATCGGAAGAATGGGCAAAAATGTGGCAGATGGAATACAGTGTTGGGAAATGTATGATAATATATTCTGGTAAAATAAATAATAGTGCAGACGATTATCTAAATGGGGAAAAGGTTCAAACATCAAAGGTGCAGAGGGACTTAAGAGTCCTCGTGCTAGACTCCCAGAAGGTTATTTCAGACTATTATTTAAATGGGGAGAGAATTCATAGTTCTGAGATGCAACGGGACTTGGGAGTCCTCGTACAGGATACCCTTAAGGTTAACCTCCAGGTTGAGTCAGTAGTGAAGAAGGCGAATGCAATGTTGACATTCATTTCTAGAAAAATAGAGTATAGGAGCAGGGATGTGATGTTGAGGCTCTGTAAGGCGCTGGTGAGACCTCACTTGGAGTACTGTGGGCAGTTTTGGTCTCCTTATTTAAGAAAGGATGTGCTGACGTTGGAGAGGGTACAGAGAAGATTCACTAGAATGATTCCGGGAATGAGAGGGTTAACATATGAGGAACATTCGTCCGCTCTTGGACTGTATTCCTTGGAGTTTAGAAGAATGAGGGGAGACCTCATAGAAACATTTCGAATGTTAAAAGGCATGGACAGAGTGGATGTGTCAAAGTTGTTTCCAATGATGGGAGAGTCTAGTACGAGAGGGCATGACTTAAGGATTGAAGGGCGCCCATTCAGAACAGAAATGCGAAGAAATTTTTTTAGTCAGAGGGTGGTGAATCTATGGAATTTGTTGCCACGGGCAGCAGTGGAGGCCAAGTCATTGGGTGTATTTAAGGCAGAGATTGATAGGTATCTGAGTAGCCAGGGCATCAAAGGTTATGGTGAGAAGGCGGGAGAGTGGGACTAAATGGGAGAATGGATCAGCTCATGATAAAATGACGGAGCAGACTCGATGGGCCAAATGGCCGACTTCTGCTCCTTTGTCTTATGGTCTAAGGTTAACTTACAGGTTAAGTCAGCGGTAAAGAAGGCAAATGCAATGTTGGCATTTGTTTTAAGGCGAATAAAATATAAAAGTAAGGAGATATGCTGATGCTTTATAAGACACTAGTCAGGCTGCACTGAGAATACTGTTAACAGCTTTGGGCCCCATATCTCAAAAAGGATGTGTTGTCATTGGAGAGAGATCAGAGGAGATTTACAAGAATGATTCCGGGAATGAAGGGGTTAACATATGAGGAGTGTTTGGCAGCTTTGGGCCTGTACTCACTGGAATTCAGAAGAATGTGGGGGGATTTCATTGAAACCTGTCAAATGTTGAAAGAACTAGAGAGGGTGGATGTGGAGAGGATGTTTCCTGTGGTGGGGTATCCAGAACTAGAGGGCACAGCCTCAAAATTGAGGGGCGACCCTTTAGAACAGAGGTAAGGAGAATTTTTTTTAGCCCGAGAGTAGTAAATCTGTGGAATGCTCTGCCACAAACTGCGGTGGAGGCCAAGTCTGTGTGTATATTTAAGGCGGAAGCTGGTCGTTTCCTGGTCGGACCGGGCATCAAAGGATATGGTGAGAAGGCAGGTGTATGGGGTTGAGTGGGATCCGGGATTAGCCATGATGGAATGACGGAGCAGACTCAATGGGCTGAATGGCCTAATTCTGCTCCTACGTCTTGTGGATATACATGGACTTTGGTAACACATTTACTTTGAACTCTGAAGACATTAAGCTAGTCCACCCCAACATTATTCAAAAGGTCAGTTTGTAAAAAATAAGTAAATGAATAAATACCATAGGGAAGCTGAGTTTCTGCATGATTTCACGATAATCTTCATTCCTTTCTTTCACTTGTGACTGTCCTGCTGTCAGGTGTGCAGTTACAAAGCAAAGTGTGGTGCTGTAAAACTGTAAACGAACAGCCACAGCTCCTTTATTCCCAGTTTTTCCTCCCATCCCAGTTTTGACCCGATCCATTGCAACTTCTCTGGAAAAAAGGAAAATCATTTCCTGTGTTGCACTTCCCACTTCTCCATTTTAATAACAACATTAATAAGTAACAGTCTGCTGTGTCAGGATGTTTAAGCTAACCAACTCCACCCTCTCATTTTCTTGAATTCTCAGGGCTGAAAACCTTTTTTTTCCCCCTCAGTTTTAAATGTACCTAGAGCAAACATTTACATTTCAAAATCTTTGCCCAGGATATTTCAGAATCCAGTGATGCAGACTTCAACAAAGCATAAAACATGAGTTTAAGTTTTGCAAAGATGACAATTTAATTACCAAACAGCATTTGCTGGTTTGATTTGAAAGCATTGTTTTTAGAAACCTAAACTAACAAAACTGGTCATTGAGCCAGTATCCAAGATTCTTCAATTTTCAAAAAGAACTAATTGTGATCTACTATGCTATTCAAAAGCAATGTACCAAATGATGTAAAATGATTAGTCAGACTGAAATCCATATCAGTAAATGTGACTTTTATCAGGGCTTTGAAAATGAGCTTTAAAATTAAGTGGGACAGTTATCTGAGAATAAGAAGTCATTTGCATCATAAAACTGTGTCATCCAGAGGGAGGGTGTGCTCAGTAATACGTTCTGCGAAGGCAGAACAGAAGCTGCAAAGAGGCACGTACAGTGCCTTGCAAAAGTATTCAGCCCCCAACCCTTTGTTCACATACATGAGCATTACAACCAGGGATTTTAATCAATTTAACTGAGAATTTTTACTTGCTCCTTTTATCATGTACAGCCCAAAAAAGGGAAAATTATAAAGCATGAAGAACTAAAAATTCAAAACCTGAAATGTCAGCAGATCAGAAGTGTTCATCCCTCTTTGCTCAGTACCTCTCACAGCTGTTACAGCCCGTAGTCTTTTCGGATAAGTCTCTATTAGATTTGCACAACACGATGGAGCTAGATTTGCCTATTCTTCCTTGTAAATTGCTCAAGCTGTGCCAGGTTAGTTGGGGAGTGGCGGTGGACAGCAATCTTGAGGTCTTGTCAGAGATGTTGATCCAGTTAAAGGGCAGGGCCCTGACTGGGAAACTTGGGACATCAATTTTCATCATTTGAAGCCACTCAGTGGTTGCTCTGGCAGTGCGTTTTGGGTTGTTGTCCTGCTGAAAGACAAACTCAGTCCCCAGTTTAAGCCTTCTGGTAGAGTCTAGCAGGTTTTATTTCAGGATCTCTCTATATTTAGCAGCATTCAGATTCCCATCAATTCTGACTAGATTTCAAGTCCCTGCTGCTGAAAAGCATCCTCATAGCATGATGCTACCTCCACCATACTTTACAGTAGGGATGGTGTTACCTGGCTGATGCACAGTATGAGATTTACATCACCTGTACCACTTAGTATTGAGGCCAAAACGTTCCACTTTAGCCTCCTCCGACCACAAGACCTTCTTCCACATCTTTACGCTATCTTCTAAGTGACAGTTTGCAAAGTCTTGACAGGCAAGAATATATATGGCCAGGGCTTCTTCCTTGCCATTCTTCCATAAATAGCTCTTTTGTGCAAAGCCTCAGAGATTGTGGAGCCATGAACTTCATCTCCAGTTGCAGCCACTGACTTCTGCAGCTCATTCAGTGTGACTGTTGGTGTCGCAATAGCTTCTCTTACAAGTGCCATTCTTCTCTGCTGACTAAGTTTAGAGTGACGGCCTGTCATAGCCAGTGTGGATGTGGTTTCCTATTTTTTTTTCCACTTTTCATGATGGACTGCACTGAGCTCCGAGATATGTTCAGTGACTTGTCCCTGAATTTCCCTGACTTGCCTTGAATGCTTTTTGTCTTCATTTTGGTTTTGTCGGTTTAAGATATAGTATACTGTTGGATCTTACAGAGAGAGGGGGTATTTATTCTTATGAAAGCAAATGATCCTCCAATTTTTTGCATCAACAATTGGGTGAGTTAGTATGGTAATATGCAGTATTGCACCTGAGGAAAGTTAGCACAATAATTACAAAGTGGATAAATACTTCTTCGGCATCATAACTTGGTTTTTAATTTTTAGTAAATTGCTGAAGGTTTTGGAATTTTTCTTTCAATTTGACATGATGCACAAAGTTTTGTAGATTAGCTAAAAAATTCCTACTTCAATATGTTTTAAATTTAGAAAATGAAACAATAAAATGTAAAATATAGTGGTGGGGCATGAATACTTTTTCAAAACACTGTCATTAGCCAAGAACAGCCGCCAGCACCAAGTAAGTTTGAGCAGATGGAAATACAGATTATTGGTATCACATCCAAAATCAACTCATATTTTCATTGCAGTAGCCGGAGGCCAGCAATCACATTGGACCCCTTTAACAAGTTCAAGTTCATTGCCATGTCAGTGTGTGTGTGTCTCTATTTGACATGGACTAAATGGGCTGAAAGGCCGGTATCTGTGCTGTACTTCTTTGTGAATCTAAAACACACGCGGTGTGCAGCACAGTTAAGTAGTAAACAGCACAGTAAATAGCTTGCTGTCCTAGTGACAAGACCTTGGTGGTAGCGGGATATTCATTGGTCTCACAGACGGAGGGAAGAAGTTGTTTCCCAGTCTGGCAGTTCTAACCTTGATAGAAACATAGAAAATAGGTGCAGGAGTAGGCCATTCGGCCCTTCGAGCCTGCACCGCCATTCAGTATGATCATGGCTGATCATCCAACTCAGAACCCTGTACTAGCCTTCCCTCCACACCCCCTGATCCCTTTAGCCACAAGGGCCTTATCTAACTCCCTCTTAAATATAGCCAATGAACTGGCCTCAACTGTTTCCTGTGCCAGAGAATTCCACAGATTCACCACTCTGATGCTCCTGTAACTTCTTCCAAATGGTAGTAAGTCAAGGCGGTTGCGGGATGGGTGATATTTGGGCTCTTTGTTTACAATGCTCCCAGTAAATGTCACAAATGGAGGGAGGGAGATCCTGGTGATCCTCTTGGCGGTTTTTACAATCTTCTGCAGGGTTATGGGAACCGATGATGCAGCCTCTCTCAATGGTACTCCTGTAGAAAGTAGTTAGAATGGGAGCGGGGAGCCTTGCATGCCTCAATATCCTCAGAAAGTGTACATGCTACTGTGCCTTCTTGACTAATGAGATGGTGCTGTGGTTCCAGGTCAGATCATCCATCAGCACACTAAGGAACTTTGTGCTCTTCACACTCTCCATGGAAGAGCCATTGATGTGTAATGGAGAGTGGTTGACCTGAACCTTCCCAAAGTCCACAATCATCTCTTTTGTCTTGTCCACGTTCAGACTCAGGTTGTTGTTCTCACACCACTTGACAAGCCTCTCTACCTCCTCTCTGTATGCCAACTGATGAGGCCAGCCACTGTTGTATTATCAGTGCAGTTAGAGCTGGAACTGGCCGTGCAGTCACAAGTCAGCAGCATGAACAGCAGTGGACTAAGCATACAGTCCTGGGGAGGCAGCAAGCTTAGCGTACTGGAGCTTGAGATTTGTTGCTAACTTGGATTTAAGAAACCCAAGATCCAGTTACTGAGAGGTGTGTTGAGTCCCAACAAGGACAGTTTACCCACCAGCCTCTTGAGGGATAATTGAATTAAATGGTGAACTGAAGTTAATGAACATAACCTTGATCGTTTTCCAGGTGGGCAGGACGTAGTGGAGGGCTGAGGCTATGGCATTGTTAGTGGACTGGCTGGAGCAGTAGGTGAACTGGAAAGGGTCCAATGTAACTGGAAGCTGGGATTCTATATGATCCATTACTACCTGCTCAAAGTACGTCACAATTGTTGAAGTCTATGCCACTGTTAGGCCAGCTACCATGGCTCTTTTATGCATCAGAATAATGGTGATTGCCTTGACGCCTACAGGGACTGTGGACTGTTTCAAAGAGATATTAAACATGTTCGTTCAGACTTCTGTTTGCTGGGCCACACAGTCCCTCAGCATCTGAGCAGCATGTTGCCTGGTTTCACATCTTGCGCAAGTTTCCCCTGGCTAGGATCCCCCACAGCTCAGCTGCGGACAGTCAGAGTGCCTGTTCCTCAAGAAGAGAGGGGCTTTCCTCCAAGTCATATCAACATGGTCAAATCACGCACAGAAGACATTCAGCCCATCAGGAAGGGAGGTATCTCTATCGTTGATGTTCAGACTGGACTTGTTATCAGTTATGGTTTCCATACCTTGTTACATGTGCTGCTGTCACAACGGGTGCCCGGGAATTTTCTGTGAGTACTCAAGCTTTGCCTTACAAATTGCACAGGACAGCATGGTTCTTGCTGACTTTAGAGTTGTCCCATTCCCTGATCTGAAAGCAGTACACAAACCTCTGCAGTCAGCCCTAGCAATGTAGTATTTAATCATGGTAAGGTCCTTACTCCATTTCCCTATGTAGCCAGTCACCGATCCTGCATATTCATCAATGATGTGATGACTGTAGGTAGCTGCCTCCATGAATATGCTCCAGTCAGTGTTTTCAAAACAGTCCTTCAGCGCTGAGGTGGCTCCTTCTGGCCAGGTCCTGATCTCCCTGTGAGCTGGTTTGACTCATTTAATCAGTCGCCTTCATGTTGGGATTAACAAGATACGTTCTGAGTTTCAAAGGTGAGGCCAGGGGACAGCTGTGTGGAATCCACAAACGTTGGTATAAACCATGTCTAATACATTTTCTCCTCTGGTTGTGAAGTTGACATGCTGGTACGACTGTTTTTAAGTTGGCATGATTGAAGTCATCAGCAACAATGAAGACACCATCGGGGTGAGTGGCCTTGAGGTTGTGGACGGTGCCGTGGAGCTCCTGAAGCCCTTCCCAGCACTAGCACGGAGGTGGGGGGGCGGGGGGGACGCAGCAGCAATAATCCCAGTGGCAGTGAACTCTCTCGGTAAGTAGAAGAGCCTGTACTTCACCATTAAAACTCTAATGGCGGTGAGCAGTGAGCTGTTACTACCAAGGCGTTCACACACCAATTCTTACTGGCATAGAAACACAGACATCCTCGGTGGTCTTGGCAGAGATCGCAGCATTTCTGTCCACTCGAAAGGAGGCTTGGCCTTCTGGACGGATGGGGTCCTGGAGCGCGAGTGTGGGCCCGCAGGGATCTCGCTCATATACCGGCACATTTACCACACTTCTGCGTTCTCGAGCGCCACTTCTGACTGCCGCATTCCCGAGTAACTGCAGTAGGCTGCTGTATAGAGCCTGAGCCTGCTACACGCGTTAGAACATAACTACAGAGCGCATTCATTATCCCGCTCACTAGTGAGGCAGACTTTTGATGTTCTTTATGATCAGCAGTGCTTTTCGATCATAGAAAAGGTGAACAGGACAAGAAATGTCATCAGTGATTGGAGCTGAAGTGACCACTGTGACCATGTGTGCCACCATCTTGTCAACTTCCAAACCTCCAGTGAGATCTCGCCATTCAGTGAGCTCTGTCGCGGACCTTGTCCTCAGATCCACTTTTGTTGATCGCTGTTTAAAGCCCTCAACTTCCCTCCATTACTCACGGTTTGGTCTCTATAGCTGGAATAGATAATTTTGACGATTTGTGAGCTTGTAAGAGAAGAAATTCTTCCTCATTTCTTTCAATGTAGTAGGGAGGCCCCAGTGTTATTTGGGAGGGAATTGCAAGATCCGGATCAAATGTGCCCAGGTGATTGTGGACTGATAAAGCTGACTTCTTTCTGCTGATGGTTGTCAGGCTTCCTCAAGGCCATCGCTCCTACAGTGAGCAGTATCCCACCATAAACCTAATTTTCACCTTGTAATACTGCAAAAGCTTTGTGGGCCCTTTGCTTCAAAGTGCCCAGTCTCTGACCTACTCTTGGAGTCTTTGTATGTGTGAGTTCATGCTAAATAGTGAATAAATATATCACATTAAAATATTGTTTGTCAGATATCTGGTAATTGTGGCAATGATCATTACTTGGTAAATGCATTACAGATCTACAAAAGTGAATCAGAAACGAGAATCACTGGTGAAAAGCCATAATGAAGTAAATGCTATTGATTACAGATGAAAGCAGTTGGGCCTATATGAAAGAAAAAGTAGAGTAAAGGGGAGAGGTTATTACAGGGAATTTTAAAAATCTGACATTCGCTTTGCGAAATTCTTTGTTAGTGTGTGGTCTTCGAGTGAAACAAAAACAGAAAAGTTTAGCAGTTCAAGTAGAATTGATCAAGATATTAAATTCAGTGGGTAGAGCAAAAGGGTAGAAGTAGAAACTGAACTCACTTCAGGAGAGTTAAAAAGACAATCTGCTTAGCTTAATGCAATTTCATGTAATTAAGTTTAAGTTAAACAGTAACTGCTAACCTAATATAGGGCACATGGTGGAGTCGTACAAAAATAAACAGACAGACACCCACAAGTTGCCCTGAAGACAGCATGATGTACTTGTGTGTTCTGGAGATTGCCTTCTGAAGTTGTTCTGACCACATTTTCCTGTTTGTTGTGCTGCAACAAAAGAAGCAAAGCATAAGAAAACAACGCAATACTTCTCAATATTTTGCACAGCATGGAATTTTGCAATCAGTGGCCAAGGCATTCACGTATATGGGAAATAATATATAGTCTAAATAAATCTAATCTGAATAAAATTATTTTAAGTTCAAATTAGACTTCCCACTTGACATTTTTCAATTCACATTGCAAATTGAATTAAATTACTGTTATAATTAGAATGGAAAATTAATTTTCTTTTTTGACGTAGAAACAGGATGCAAACATTAATAAAGTAGCACTTGATCAATAGCTTACACTTGGCAGTGGCTCCAATATAAAGAACTTCCATATGTAAATTTGACCCAATTTTGAAGTATTATGATGGCAATAACATAATAACAAAAGAAGAAACCATTAACCATCTGCCAAGGGGAACAACACAATAATTCGTGTAATGCTATTACAGAGCCAGTGATCCCAGGTTCCGATCCGCCATTGTCTATAAGGAGTTTGAACTTTCTCCCTGTGACCGTGCGGGTTTTCTCTCTGTGTTCTACTTTCCTTCTACATTACTGAACATTTGGGTTAGTAGGTTAGTTGGTCACATGGATGTAATTGGGCTGCATGGGCTTGTTACCATGCTGTACCTCTAAATAAAAATACAAAATATCAAACAATACTTTGAAGACTTGGCTATTGCAACGAGAAAGCATTAGATTAGATTTACTCACCTTGCACTAACAATGTTTCCAGCATTGAGCTCCACCATTTCCTGAAATCCAATTGCAAAAATATCTGGTGGGCAGTTCTCATTATCTATGTGGAGAACATAAAGGGCAAAACAAAGAGTTAAAGAATCATAGTAATCATGATTCTGACACCTGGCAGCAAAAATGATTTGTTTTCCTTTGTTTTCGATCAGTCTAAAGCTTAATAGATCTTTTGTCATTTTAAATCCAGATCTTGTTTGAAGCAACAGTAGTTTAACTTACTACCCTCAGAAATCTGGGTGGGTAATGAAACAGCCATTATTCATTGAAGCACAGATATTGTCGCTGTTGTTGCCGCCAGTACTCCAGCACTGCCCGTGGAATAAAAAGTGCGATTTCGGCGGAGTACAGAGTGAGGTTCATTGCTAAAAGCCAGAGGGAATATCTCCCGATGTTCTCAGGTGTGCTCCATCGATTCAGGAGCCACAGAATAAAGGAATTTCCACTCTCCTCCTCGTGTTTTTGGTGATCAGGAATGATGGACAGTTGGTTGGAAACAGACCAGGTACCTGATGCTCATGCAGGGGAGAACGTTCACAAAGTGGCAAAACTCCTGGCACATGGATGCAGTGCTTGAATTGGTTCAATGATCTTCCAAAAGCATCTCATCAGTCTAACAATGACCAATAAGTTATTGGATACCAAAAGAATAGAAGACTTTGAGCACTGTGTGGGAAAGTAAACCGGAGGGTTGAAAGATGGTACATCCTATTTCTACTTCTATTTCTTATGTTTGAGTAGCTGCACCACTCAAAATCCCATTTACTGTTGAATTGACAATATTCTGCATTGACATTAAAACACAGAACAGCACAACACAGGTTCTTCAGCTCACAAAGTTGTGCCCATCTTTTAACTAATCCAAAATCAATCTAACCTTTCCATCCATGTTCCTCCTTCAGTTACTTAAAAATTCTTAATAGCCTCCATCACTACCCTGGCAGTGTGCTCCATGCAGCCACCACTCTCTGTAAAATGTCTACCTCTAACATTCTCCCTATACTTTCCTCTAATCACCTTAAAATTATGCCCCCTTTGTATTAGCTATTTCTATTGTTGGAACAAAGGGGTGGTTATCCACTCTATCTATGCCTCCTATCGTCTACACCTCTCCTGCAACTGGTGGGGTATGTAGAATACTCCCAAAAGTGATTGCTCCCTTCCTGTTTCTGACTTGCACCCACACTGACTCAGTCGATGATCCCTCCACAACATCCTCCCTTTCTGTAACTGTGAAATTATTCACTGATAGCAATACTACTGCCCAACAACTTTTACCTTTCCCCCATACCTTTTGAACATCTGGAGGCATTCCTGCACAGTACGTTGGCCATATTAGAGTCATAGCAAAGTACAGCACAGAAACAGGCCTTTCTTCCCATTCTGTCCATCAGACCACTTAAACTGCCTACTCCCAATGACCTGCACCGGGACCAAGCCCTCCATGTCCCTAGGCATTAATGTACCTATCCAAACTTACATGCACCACTTGTGCTGGCAGCTTTTTCCACACTCTCACGACCCTCTGAGTGAAGAAGTTTCCCCTCATGTTCCCCTTAAACTTAACTTTATTTTGTTTTACTTTATTCTAGCTCAATGCACTGTGTAATGATTTGATCTGTATGAACATTATGCAAGACTAGGTTTAGGCTTTCGTTGCATCTTGGTACATGTAAACCAACAGCAATGCCTTCTCTGAGCTGCACTGTTTCACAGTAACATATAGAAGTAATCACAACACATTACAGCACAGTGAAAACCATTTAAATTGTACCAGGACAAATATATTTACATATACAATTTAAAATATAATGATTAAAAAGCCTATTAATTAGTGTGAAACTAGCAAACTGTTGTCCAAGCTCATCTGGATCACAATGCCATGTGAGGAAGGAAATCTGTCAGTTATCTGGTCTGGCCTCCAGGTGAGAACAGGCACACCTTTGTGGTTGATGTGACTTAACAAACAACTTAGTTCACGGAGTAATTACAGAAAATTACAGGCAGACAATGATTACCAGCCCTGTCAATGACATCACATTGACTGACAAAACCTTCCCAAATGTTAACACTGGTTAATTTCCCTTTAAAATTATTCATCTGACACGCTTTTGGTAACTTTCACCTGTCATCTGCCTCCATTTCTCTGCTCCAATAGCCTGCTGTTGAGATTTTACAGGATTTCAAAGTTTTAAGTCATTTGCAAAGTTTTCTAACTATTCATGAGCACAGGTCACTTTTGTTAATTAAATAGTGGCCCCACATAAAAATATTGGGAAGATATCCAGAACCTTGCCTCCAGTTTGAAGAAGAGTTATTACTGTAGAGGCTCCATTTTCAGCTACACCTGCTTCTGCAGAAACTGCAGCACTTGCCATTCCACCTTCTCACATCTCTGTGTCATGTATTCCAGCCACACTGTTCCTGAAAAGCAATGATTCCCTCAAACTTCTTGAAATTCAATATGCTGCAGTAGAGTTCACGATTCTGTATTCAGCACAGAATTCAATTGTATCAGATCAGCAGTCTTCTATCATCTTTCAAAACATACAGGTTTTCCTTAATGTCCCCTTTTCTGATATTAGGCTTTATTCATGTTTTTACACAATTCAATGAAGTAACCTTGGTTATTTAATTTATAATGCCATATTATCAATTCAGTTATTTTATCTTTCCTGCTTTCTATCCAATTACAGACCTACTAATCACCACATTCTCTCTCCGTACGTGCAAATTAAAATGTACCTCACCTTTACTTTTTCTGAGTTTTAACAAAACGTCATCTCATTGAAAGTTTAACCCTGTTTCTTGGTTCATAGATGCTGCCTAGCCTGCCAAGTTTTTATATCACTTTCAATTTCCTTTCAGATTTGTAATGTTTTAATTTCATTCAATGGTCCTGAGCCAATGGCTGACTTGTTCAGCCACTGGTCTTTAATGTAGAGGCCTTCATTTCTGCTGACATGTCTAGTGAGAAAATAACAGTGTCCATTATCATTTGGAAGCTCAAACATAAAACATCAACCTACTTCATTCTCCACAACCCTCTCTTTTACTGCATAGTAACATCTGCAAGTCCTCTCACACCTTTCTGAGTGGACTGGACCATGGTACCTTGCCTCTGAAAATTCCACAACTGCTTCCAACATCACCCCCACCCCTGCAACCAACTCAACCAACTGCATTATTTTTCTTTTGTCTCATCCATTGAAAATTGCTTGTATTTGTTAAATGCATTTCCTTTGTACCATCATTTAGCTATGACACTGGCAGTGTCCTTTGAAGTGAACATTAAACAATTACCAAAGACTGACTTATATGTCTTGCCTTTCACATGCCCCACGGGAAGGAAATAGGATCCACAAGTCAAAAGGCTTTGTCAAAATGGTAGGGAGATTGCGTATCAAAATCTTTAAAGGACAAAACTGAACCCTTCGTTCATATTAGTCTACAAGTAACAATAGTGAGCTTCATTTTCAATACTCAATATTCATCCCAACTCTTCTTCTATGGCCTCCTTCCTCCAAGGTTCCAATCAGAGGGTGAGAGGCACAGAGCAGGTGTGAGCAAGTACTTTCGATGGGGATACCTGCTGGTCCAAGTTGAGGCAACAGTTGGTACACGAGCTTTTTATTTCCCTATTGCTATTGCTTCTCTGCTTACTCTGTTTTGCCTTTATCATTATTTAATATTAGGTCATTCTTGCCTTTAACATTTTTGTTCTTTATTTTCTCCATTCGCTTTTTTTCCTGTTTCTGATGACTAAATTCTGATGAAAGGTAAAAAAGTGAAACATTAACTTTGCTTCCCTTTCCGCAAAACTCCCTGATGACCATTTCTCACATTTGTTCTTTTTTTTAAAGTTTTCAAATACATGCAAAATATTGGGGTGGTATAGTAATCTAGCAGTTCGTGCAATTCTGTACAGTGTCAGTGATCACTGATCAGGGTTCAATTCCTGCTTCTGTTTCTAACGAGTCTGTACACTCTTCCCGTTACCATGTGCATTTCTTCTGGGTGCTCTGGTTTCTCCCCACGGGTTAGGGTCAGTAAGTTGTGGGCATGCTACATTGGCACCAGAAGCATGGTGACACTTGTGGCAGCCTCCCACACAGTCTTCCGACTGTGTAGGTCTTAGACACAATACACATTTTACTGTATGCTTTGATGTACATGTAACAGATAAAGCCAATCCTTTTTACAAAGAGACACTGTCATCCGTGACACATTTGGATAGTACAGACAGTTCTGCTCCAAGATGTTTCCATCACACAAATTTGATAAAGTGTGATTGATGAACTTGAGAACACTATTTATATTACATGGGCCCAATAAGTTATAACAACATTATTTTTGAAAATCCTGCAGGTAAAATAACTTTGTAGTTGCCAGTCTGAAACTTTGGAGTCTGAAGAACCCTTTTTCCTATTGACAGTTTTGTTTATAATGCTATTTTCCACTATGTGAGGTTTCCTAGGAGTACAACACCATAGCAGAAGTACAAAAAACACAGCAAAATACAGGATAGGTTGTTGCCTACTAATTAAAGAACACATTTCAATTATCCATATTTCCTTGGAGGCCAGTGAAAATACAGCAATGAGAACAGAATTCAAAACGTTAATGGCTTCACCCACAAAAATGGTTTAACCAATAAAGCTATTTTAACTCTGAGTGAAATGCTTATATTATTTAAACATACTCATCTAACAATAAGCTTGAAAAGCAAGATTTAGAGGCATACCTCGGAAGTTAGCTTCTTTACAGTGTTGGAGTCCATCAAGTAACCAGCTAGTGAGATCCACAACACTGAGCATCTTGCTTTTGAATTGCTTACCACCATTTATATTCCATGAGCCTACGCTGATGCGAGCACGGTTGAAATTTGTATATTCCATGTGGCGTTCACACATTGCTTTTAAAATTGCAGGCGGAGCTATTGGACAGTAAAAATAATAAATTATTTTACATCACTGACTCCTTTAAAAAGCACAAGACATCATGGATGAAAACTGAAACATTAATACTTTGAGTCTCTGAATCTGTCATGAAGCTGGTTACTTACTGACAAGTGCACTGCTTTCCATAAGAATCCTCGCCTTCTCTGCATAATCTTCACTGTAGAAGTTCCCCCTAAGAAGCAAATCAATGGCTTCCTGTTTAGCTCCATCAAAGAAATTAGCTTGGATCGTTCTAGACACAGAACGTGCTCCATCCTTTACCTTGACAAACACAAATAGTTTATTAATGGAGGCAAAAGCTGGGGGATATAAGCACGAAGTATTAATGTGGAGACAAGTATTTTTTCCTCATCATTGCAGCTGGTTTCTTTCACTTCAGTCAATTAAATAATCTTGCATAAATTGCTTTTCTGAGTGTGAAAGCCATACTGTTGTAAGAACCCATCTGGTTCACAATTTGCCTTCAGGTCAGAGAGTCACAGAAACATGCCATCTTTGCCAACCATCATGTGTAATCCCACTTTCCCGTATTAATTCCATCGCCTTCCCTGCCCATTTAAGTGCCTTTAATTGTTCCAGCCCCCATCACCTCATTTCAGGCTGATCCCAAACACCATCCAGTCGGTGAACATTTTACCTCTCCTTTCAGCCTCCTCCCTCTCACCTTCAGCCTATTGCCTCGAGTTTTAAACACCCATACCTGCAAACTCTGACTACCTAACCTATCTGTGCCTTCCATAATTTATTATACTGTACCTCGATCATGTCACTTCACAATCTCTTTCACTCCAAGAAAGACAGACTCAGTTTATGTAAGCTCTCCTCATAATTCAACTCCACCAATTCAAACAATATCCTTCTGAATCTTTTCTGCACCCTCTGTAGCTTAATCTTTCCTATAGTGCAGCACCTAGAACTGCATACAGTACTAAAACTGTGGTCTCACCAATACTCTGTACAAACGGCAACGGGATGAAATCTATTTGCCAAGTCAGTTGCTACAAAAAAAACTAGGCAAATCACCCATTCAACTCAAGAACAGGATTTAAGCATGGGAAAAGCATATATGGTCCAGAGAGTTCTGCAGAATCCTCAATTTCCCAAACTGAGAAAACTCTGCCACATTTATTCAAGTAACCACATAGTCAGCCCTAATCACAGAACCATTCCTTTCAGTCACATGCTTGGATAGTTCAGCATCATCTTTTTACTTGCTAATGCTCCTGTATCTTGGATATTTTGCTTCATGAATTGTATTACTTTAATGATCATTACTTTAATGATTACTTTAATGAAAGGCAGTGTGTTGTGTCTTTGAGCAAGGCACTTAACCACACACTGCTCCAGTCCACCCAGCTGAAAATGGGTACCGGCAAATGCTGGGGGTTAACCTCACGATAGACTGGTGTTCTATCCGGGAGGGAGTCTCGTACTCTCAGTCGCTTCATGCCACAGCAACTGCCATAAGCAGGACAGACTTTGACTTTGAATGATCTCAAAGGGGAAGGATGGCATTACTAATCAGGGAAAATATCACGGCAGTGCTCAGACAGGACAGACTGGGGAGCTCATCTACTACCGAGGCTATATGTGTAGAACTGAGGAACGATCAAGTTAAAGGGATAATATTATAGAAGCTAATTTGTAGAGAGTTTGCAGACTGTTACAAGAAACATAAGGTTGTGGTAATAAATGATATTAATTTTCCATGTATTGATTGAGATTCCTATACTGAGAAAGTGTTGTGTAGGATATAGATTGTCAAATGTGTTCAGGAAATTTTTTTTAAACAATACAAAGAGGTCCCAAGTAGAGAGAGTACAATAATAGTCTTCCATTAGGGAATGAGACAGAGGTGGTGGAAGGGAACACTTTGCTCCAGTGATCATAAAGACATTAGTTTCAAGATATGGTGGAGAACAATAGATCTGGTCCTTGGGTTGAGATTTTAAACTGGAGGAAAGCCAATTTTGATGGCATCAGAAAGGGAAGTGTGGATTGGGACAGGTTGTTTTCAAGCAAAGTTTGCTTGATAAGTGGGAGGTCTTCAAAAGTGAAATTTTGAGAGTACGGAGTTGGTATGTTCCTTATAGAATAAATGACAAGGATAACAGGTTTACATTCAGGGAACCCTCAGCTTTTGAGAGATATTTAGGCCCTGGTTAAGGAGGAGGAGAAGGTACACAGCAGTGTGACGAGAATACACATAAAATTAAGATGTTTGCTGGCCTGGGTTAGCATCAGTGACATCAGCAAGTGGTCTGCCACCTACCCTCAGGGGAGGGAGAGATAAGGAACAATGGAGCAGCGTCTGGAGATGTGTAATGAAGGGATGTGGGAGGAAGAGCTGTCTGGAGCGGCTCCCCTCTTTGAACCTTGAACTGTTTGAAGTGGTGGACGGGCGATACCCCAGCAGGGGGATAAAAAGGGACAGGTTCGCTAAGGCAGACTGACACGCCACCCGAGGTAACGAGACCCTGGAAGCGGTGCGCCTCTCACGAGTGGGTGAGAAGTACCAGACAACGACCAGGGTGGAAAGGTACGATCAGCGGGAACCCGGTGTGTGTCCGCCCTTGCCTGGGTGCCGGGTTCACTGCAGAGGATCGACCGCATCTGGAGGAGGGGTCACAGTCGGTGACCTCAGGTGACATCACCAAGGACCCGCCCAAAAGCTGTTTGTGAGCCATATCGCCGGTCTGTGAGTGAAGCCGTTCTGAATGATCAGTTGTTCCTGTTCTATCTCTCTCTTCCCCCCACGTTGTCCATCGCCAGGGCAACGACTACTGCGAACTGAACTACTAAACTGGACTGAACTTTGAGTCACTTTTAAATTTGGTCATTTACCCCTAGACAACGATAGAGCTTGATTGATGCTGTTATCTTAATTCTGTGCACATGTGTGGTTATCATTGCTGAACTGTTGCATTTATTATCCTTTCGATTACTGTGTTGCTTGTTTCTTTAATAAAACTTTCTTAGTTCTAGTAATCCAGACTCCAACTGAGTGATCCATTTCTGCTGGTTTGGCGACCCAGTTACGGGGTACGTAACAGCAGGTACAGGCAGGAAGGAACAAACAAGGTACTTGAGGAGTACAAGAAGTGGAAGAAAACGCTTAAGGAGGAAACCAGGAGGCTAAAGAGGCACTAGTTTGCTCCAGCAGATGATGAAGGAGAATCACATGGGCTTTTACAGTTATGTTAAGAGCAAAAGAATAGCAAGGGACAAGATTGGGCTTTTTGAAGATCAGAGTGGTCATCTATGCATGGAGCTGAAAGAGATGGGGGATTTTATTTACCTATTTTTATTTAGAGATACAGTGCAGAAAAGGCCCTTCCAGCCTAATAAACAGCGCCACCCAGCAACCCACTCTACTTAACCCTAGCCTAATCATAGGACAATTTACAATGGCTAATTAACCTACTAGCAGGTACACCTTTCGACCCAGAGGAAACACATGGGAAGAGCATACAAACTTTCACACAGAGGGCACCACAACTGAACTCTGATGTCCCAACAACACACATCAAAGTTGCTGGTGAACGCAGCAGGCCAAGCAGCATCTATAGGAAGAGGCGCAGTCGACGTTTCAGGCCGAGACCCTTCGTCAGGACTAACTGAAGGAAGAGTGAGTAAGGGATTTGAAAGCTGGAGGGGGAGGGGGAGATGCAAAATGATAGGAGAAGACAGGAGGGGGAGGGATAGAGCCGAGAGCTGGACAGGTGATAGGCAAAAGGGGATACGAGAGGATCATGGGACAGGAGGTCCGGGAAGAAAGACAGGGGGGCGGGGGTGACCCAGAGGATGGGCAAGAGGTATATTCAGAGGGACAGAGGAAGAAAAAGGAAAGTGAGAGAAAGAATGTGTGCATAAAAATGAGTAACAGATGGGGTACGGGGGGAGGTGGGGCCTAGCGGAAGTTAGAGAAGTCAATGTTCATGCCATCAGGTTGGAGGCTACCCAGACGGGATATAAGGTGTTGTTCCTCCAACCTGAGTGTGGCTTCATCTCCACAGTAGAGGAGGCCGTGGATAGACATGTCAGAATGGGAATGGGATGTGGAATTAAAATGTGTGGCCACTGGGAGATCCTGCTTTCTCTGGCGGACAGAGCGTAGATGTTCAGCAAAGCGGTCTCCCAGTCTGCGTCGGGTCTCACCAATATATAAAAGGCCACATCGGGAGCACCGGACGCAGTATATCACCCCAGTCGACTCACAGGTGAAGTGATGCCTGAACACCTACGCTCTGTCCGCCAGAGAAAGCAGGATCTCCCAGTGGCCACACATTTTAATTCCACATCCCATTCCCATTCTGACATGTCTATCCACGGCCTCCTCTACTGTAAAGATGAAGCCACACTCAGGTTGGAGGAACAACACCTTATATCCCGTCTGGGTAGCCTCCAACCTGATGGCATGAACATTGACTTCTCTAACTTCCGCTAGGCCCCACCTCCCCCTCGTACCCCATCTGTTACTCATTTTTATGCACACATTCTTTCTCTCACTCTCCTTTTTCTCCCTCTGTCCCTCTGAATATACCTCTTGCCCATCCTCTGGGTCACCCCCCCCGTCTTTCTTCCCGGACCTCCTGTCCCATGATCCTCTCGTATCCCCTTTTGCCTATCACCTGTCCAGCTCTCGGCTCTATCCCTCCCCCTCCTGTCTTCTCCTATCATTTTGCATCTCCCCCTCCCCCTCCAGCTTTCAAATCCCTTACTCACTCTTCCTTCAGTTAGTCCTGACGAAGGGTCTCGGCCTGAAACGTCGACTGCGCCTCTTCCTATAGATGCTGCTTGGCCTGCTGCGTTCACCAGCAACTTTGATGTGTATTGCTTGAATTTCCAGCATCTGCAGAATTCCTGTTGTCTGATGTCCCAAGCTGTAATAGCATCGCACTAACTGTTCTATTACCATGGCACCTGTACTTACTTGGGAGACAGACACAGAGCCTACACAAGTGAAACAAATCAGCAGTGAGATCATGGACCATATACAGATTACAGATGAGGAAGTGCTTACCGTTGTGAGGCAAATTAGGGTGGAAAAATCCCCAGGGCCTGACAAGATCTTCCCTCGGACCCTGTGGGAGCTAGTGCAGAAATTGTAGGGGCCCTAGCAGAGGCATTTAATACAGCAATGGGTGAAGTGCCAGAGGACTGGAGGGTAGCTAGTGTTGTTTCACTGTTTAAGAAAGGCTCTAAAAGTAAGATGGGTAATTATAGGCCAGAGAACCGCACATCGAAAGTGGGTAAGTTATTGCAAGGTATTCTAAAGGAGCGGATATATAGATATTTGGATTGGCAGGGACTGATTAGGGTTAGTCAACCTGGCTTTATGCGTGGTAGGGTATGTCTAACGAATCTTACAGAGTGTTTTTTTAAAGAAGTTACCAGGAATGTTGGCGAAGACAAGGCAGTGGATGTTGTTTACATTTGCTTTAAATGAAGCATTCGATAAGGTCCCACGTGGGAGGTTGGTCAAGAAAGTTCTGTTGCTTGGCATTCAGTAAGAGTTAGTAAATTGCATTAGACATTGGCTTTGTCAGAGAAGCCGTCTGTGACTGGTAGTGTGCCGCAGGGACTGGTGCTGGGTCTGTTGTTGTTTGTCATCTGTATCAACGACCTGCATGATAATATGGTAAAATGGATCAGGAAATTTGCGAATGACACCATGATTAGGAGAACAGTGGACAGTGAGGAAGGCTATCAAAGCTTGCATTGGGATCTGGACCAGCTGATAAATGGCAGATGGAATTTAATGCAGACAAGTGTGAGGTATGGCACTTTGGGAGGACAAACCAGGATAGGACTAGCATGGTGAGCAGTAGGGCACTGAGGAGTGCAGTATAACAGAGGGATCTTGGAATACAGATCCATAATTCCTTGAAAGTGGCATCACAGGTAGAGAGAGTTGTAAAGAGAGCTTCTGGCACATTGGCAGTCATAAATCAAAGTAATGAGTACAGGAGATTGGATGTTATGTTGAGGTTACATAAAACACTGGTGAAATCTAATTTGGAGTGTTATGTGCAGTTTTGGTCACCTACCTAAAGAAAAAATATCAAAAAGATTGAAAGAGTGCAGAGACTATTTACTCGGACATTGCCAGGACTTGAGGACCTGAGTTATAGGGAAAGGTTGAATAGGTGAGGACTATATTCTCTACAACATTGGAGAATGAGGGGAGATTTGACAGAGGTATACAAAATTATGAGGGGTATAAGTAGGATAAATGCAAACAGGTTTTTTTCCATTGAGGTCGGGTGAGAATAAACTAGAGGCTATGGGTTAAGAATGAAGGGTGAAATGTTTAAGGGGAATATGAGGGGGAACTTCTTTACTCGGAGAGTGGTGAGAACATGGACAGAGTCGGTGCAAGTGGTGGACTCAGGTTCAACTTCAACACTTGAGATATTTAGATAGGTACGTGGATGGGAGGGACATGGAGGGCAATGGTCCTGGTGCAGGTCAATGGGACAGGGCAGATTCATAGTTCAGCACTGACTAGATGGGCCAAAGGACTTGTTTCTGTGCTGTATTGTTCTATGACTCTATGCTGTACAGAGGTACCTAGTATTGTTGCTGCTATTCCCTTAAGTTATATCAGAACATGCTACAGGGGTACGAGGCATGGCAATCTTGGGAGTGAACTTAAAGCTCATGGCCAGAAGACCACAGCACTGACCTGAAGACACAATTTTGAATTGCCAAGACAGCTGGGGACTTAATAAATAAAATCTAGAATAAAAACTGGCATGGCCAATGATGACCGTGAATTTACTGTTTGGACTTAAAAACCTGCTGAGATGGTTCTCAGCTTTTCTTTCCCAGGCTGGTTTAGGACATCTCTGAACCGCAGACCCAAATACTTTTTGAAATGCTTTCTACTGATTGGAGTCCAGCGAGCTGGACTATGCACATCCATACTCGCATCCTTCTACAGATGCACAGCAGAGAGCATCCTAACATGCTGCATCACTGTATAGTACGAAAAGTACACTGCAGTGGCAGGAAGGCTCCGCAACAGGTGGGCAAAATGGCCCAATGCATCATGGGAAACAGCCTACCCTCCATCTAGGACGTATATATCGAAAAAAGCCGGCAGCATCATGAAGGATCCCACCCACCTAGTTCATGGACTGTTAGTCCCACTTCCAGTAGGGAGGAGGTTACATAGCATCCACGCCAGACTCAAAGACAGTTACCTTCCCCAAGTAATTAGACTGATCCACATCTCCACCCACTAAGCCACATCACTTGCAGACCCCAGCGAGTTCTGATTGGCAACAACATCTCCTCCCTAATCTCCATCAGTACAGGGGCACCACAAGGCTGTGTGCTTAGTCCCCTGCTCTACTCATTTTACACTTATGCCTGCATGGCTAAGCACAGCTCCAATGCCATATTTAAGATTGCTGATGACACCACTGTTGTAGGCTGAATCAAAGGTGGTGATGAACCAGCATATGGGAGGGCGATTGAAACTCTGTCTGAGTGGTGCCACAACAACAACCTTTCACTCAATGTCAGCAAGACCAAGGAGCTGATTATTGACTTCAGGAGAAGAAAACAAGAGGTGCATCAGCCAATCCTCATCAGGGGATCAGATGTGGAGAGGGTCAGCAACTTTAAATTCCTTGGTGTTATCGTTTCAGAGGCCCTGTCATGAGCCCAGCATGCAAGTGCAATTACAAAGAAAGCACATCAGCGCCTCTACTTCCTTAGGAGTTTGCAAAGATTTGGTGACATCTAAAACTTTGACAAACTTCTATAGATGTGTAGTGGAGAGTACATAAAGAAACACCAATGCCCTTGAACAGAAAATTCTATAAAAAGTATTGGATATGGCCCAGTCCATCACGGGTAAAGCCCTCCCCACCATTAAGCACATCTATAAGGAGTGTTGTTGCAGTAAAGTAGCATCCATCATTAGGGACCCCCACCACCCAAGTCACACTCTCTTCCTACCGTTGCCATCAGAAAGGTGGTACAGGAGCCACAGGGCTCACAACACTAGATTTGGGAACAATTATTACCCCTCAACCACCAGGGAACTAAACCAGAGGGGGTAACTTCACTCAACTTAATTTGCCCCATCACTGAACTGTTCCCACAACCTATGGACTCACTTTCAAGGATTCTTCATTTCATGTTCTCAATATTTATTGCTTATTTATTATTAATATTTTTTTCCTTCTTTTTGTATCTGCACAGTTTGCCTTTTACACACCTGTTGTCTCACCTAGTAGTGTGTTTTCCCATTTCTATTATGGTTATTGGATTTATTGGGTATGTCTGCAGGAAAATGAATCTGAGGGTTGTATATGGTGACCTGTAAGTACTTAGAATTCTGAACCCTACCATACCCCTACTTTATCATTTCCTGTCAGAGTCACCTGGTATACAGATGCTCCTGCGCTGGGTGTTACCTTGTGGACATACAGAAGATAGCTATATACATCGATTGTATTTACATTTATTATGTTTTTTTATTATTGCATTTTTTGTGCTACATCAGAGCTGGAGTAGCATTTATTTCATTCTCCTTTACACTTGTGTACTGGAAATGACATTAAGCAATCTTGAATCAAATGCTGAATCACCACATCCTACAAGAGTTTAACGATATTTTGTCGATAGATTAATCTCCAGCAATATGAGATGACTGTCATTCATTTCTCAGAGGGATGCCGTCAAGTATAAATCACTTAATGCCATCTGCACCCCTTGGGATACAACAATTTTCAGATAAGTGAACAAATTCCACACAAAGACAAACCATGTTTCTCCCCCTATCCACCCCATAGGCTCATCTTCCAGGTAGGCTCACTGAATAATGGGGCTCAGCAAGGAACCTGGCTGATCCTTTTGCTACAACCCAGAAAAAGAAATTAATAATTTCCCCAAGATCAAACTGGACAGAACAGGTGCCCTACTGAGAGTTTTGCTCTGTAAATTGTCATCCAGCTAAATGATAAAGGACTATCATTTACCTAAATGGTAAGAAACTAAATGATAAAGGACTGTCTCAAAGGCAATTCCCAGGGTCTCTAGCTGACACCTCAATCATTATTAATCTGAAAGAACCCAACTCCAAATATAATGAACAGCCTTGACAGTTTTAATTCCAGCATCTAAGAAACCTGAGCCGAAATTACTTGTACTATTTATGGCTGACCTATTATTTTGAAAGTCGAGCTATTTCCCAGCTTACAAGTCAGTCTTCTGTTTTAACTGCTTTTGTGCTCAACTAGAGAGGCACAATAATGGCTTGCATATTAATTTTTTTGCCTTGTTCTTTTAAGAAAATGCAACATATTTGTATGTTTTGACTTTTGTGGGACTGGGAAAGTGAGAGTATAGTTTGCTTCATTCTACTATTGGAAAGCAGCCCTCTAAGATGAAGTCACTCTCATACAAACACAGAATTATCAATATTGCACATGATTTTTAATGCTCTGTAAAATATTCCTATATCATCTTAGAAAGTGTTCAAATGCACTCTTCATATATTACCTTCGTTTTTCCTTCTCGTGCACGATTTCCTATGAAAATCTTGCTTAAATTATGTCCATTCACTGACCACATTGTTTTGTAGAATTCCACAAAGCGTTCCACTACTGACTTCTTGCTAGCCATTCCCAAGCTCTCCAACTGATTGTACAAAACCTATGAATTGACAAGAAAATAAATCAGTCATAATTTGCCTTGATAGTTTTGCTTCCGTATTCTGAAAATGTTTTATTATTTATGACTGATTGATATTTTATCATACCATAACAAACTCTTCTCCATTTTACAACTCAGCCACTGCCAACCTTTCGATCATATCTTTAGAGTTACACGCAGTAGGACATGAACAGCACAGGAACAGGCTCTTTGGCTCACAACATCTGTGACAACCACAATGCCAAATAAAACAAATATTTTGCAGGGAACATTCTCTGAATGTAGATATGCCTCTCAAAATGCAATTATCACGTCTGTTTCCACCACCAGCTGTGTGAAAGATTTACCATGCACATCTCCTTTAAAGTGAGATGGTAAAAATTAAAGTGATGTCCTGTAGTTTTCGACATTTCTCCCCAGGAAAGAGATCTAAACATCTCCATAGATCCTCTCCATGAAAAATATCATCTATCATTTATTAATCAAAATTATCATTCTTTACTGAAGAAGGTTTCTTACAATTCCATCATATATCGATAACGCAGTGGCTGATTGGCAGGAGGCAAAGAGTGGGAATAAAGGGAGTATTTTCTGGCTGGCTGCCAGTGAGTAGTGGTGTTCCACAAGGGTCTCTGTTGGGACCACTATATGTTAATGACTTGGGATGATGGAATTAATGGCTTCATTGCAAAGTTGTTGGATGGTATGAAAATAAGTGGAGGGGCAGATAGTTTTGAGGAAGTAGAGAGGCTACAGAAGGACTTAGACAGATTAGGGGAATGGGCAAATAAGTGGCAGATGGAATACAGTGTCAGGAAGTGAATGGTCATGCACTTTCACAGAAGAAATGAAAGGGTTAACTATGTTCTAAATGAAGAGAAAACTCAGAAATCTGAGGTGCAAAGGGACTTGGAAATCCTTGTGCAGGATTCCCCAGAGGTTAATTTGCAGGTTGAATTGATGGTGAGAAAGGCAAATGCTATGTTAGCATTTATTTCAAGACAACTAGAATATAAAAGCAAGCATGTGTATTTATAAAGCACTGGTGAAGCCTCAGTTGGAGTATTGGGAGCAGTTTTGGGCCGCTTATCTTAGAAAGGATGTACTGGCACTGGAGAAGGTTCAAAGGAGGTTCACGAAAATGATTCCAGAATTGAACACCTTGTCATATGAAGAGCATTTGATGGCTCTGGGCCTGAATTCAGAAGAATGAGGGGTGACCTAATTGAATCCTATCAAACGTTGAAAGGCCTTGATGGAGGGTGATATGGAGAGGATGTTTCCTATGGTGGGAGAGTCTAGGACCAGAAGACACAGCCTCAGAAAAGAGGGCTGTCCTTTTAGAACAGAGACGAGGAGGAATTTCTTTAGCCAGAGAGTGATGAATCTGTGGAATTTGCTACCACAGATAACTTTGTTAGCCGTCATTATGTATATTTAAGGCAGAGGTTGATAAATTCATGATTGGTTAGGGTATGAAGGGATACAGGGAGGAGATTGGAGCTTAGAGGAAAAATGGATCAACCATGATGAAATAGCGAAGCAGACTCGATAGACTAACTGGCCTAATTCTGCTCCTGGACCTTATGGTCTTTTATCTCCTTCAAACAAAACACTCTTTAACTAAATTTTTCAGTAGCTAAAATAATTACCTCCAAAGCCACAAAGGACTGGACACTGTTGGTTCGATCCAGGCAGTTAAGACAATTTGTTCTGAATGTTCCAGTCTGAAAACTTTAAAAACACCATACATGAGAATTCAGGGTTTTACCTCCCCTAATCTAAAGAAGATAATGTTCAGTCTTCAGATTGCATACTTCAATAACCCACTAAAACCAGGAGGAATCAGCGGTATGTTGTACAGGATTACCCGCAGACAAAAGTATTGTACTGGCAAGACTGAGCCACTGTCTTTAGTACTCAGCACATGCACTTGTGACCTTGCCCCAACTGCAATCCTCACCCTGACAGGGCAGCAGTGGGTAAAATATAATGTCACAATATCCAATCCAAAATGAACTCCCACCTACTTCTGTACCATCACTCAGCTGTTTTCCATCACCACAATCATGTCACGATCCAACTCTACCTTATTTTACCTATTGCGGAATCCTCATTCTTATCTGTAACACCTGTAGGATCCTGCCTGGCCTGGCCTCCCTTATTCTACACTTCAGAAACCTGATTTCAAAGACCCTGCTGCCCACGTGCTAACCAAATGGTGTATCTCTTGACCTATACTCATTTCCAGTTATAATGTAACAATACTAAAATTCCCACCATTGTTTTTATATTCCTCCATTTCTTCTCCAACCTTGCAATACTCTTCAAAGCTTCTTTGAGTACTATTGATTTTAATTTCTCTACTATTGGAGCCATGCCTTTAGCTGCCAAGATCAGAGCCCAGTGGCATGCTGTCATGACAACAAACTTCCCCTTAGTGTCAGCGATACATAGATTAAGGAAATCGATAAGATATACACTACAGCTCCCTCTGAGAAGTTGTATAAACAAAGAACTGAACTTCAAATGGAACATAGTTTATTACTTTCGTCCTTGATTGCAAATCAATTAATGAAAACAAGAAATGAATTTTTTATATATATATATATATATAAAAAATTCATTTCTTGTATATTTCTTGTATCACTATATATATATATATAGTGATAAAGTTGGTAAACTGTTGGCTAACCAGTTGAAGACTAACTATTCCAAATTTCAAATTAATCAGATTTATAATCAAAATGATGAACTGATATCTGATCAAGCTGAGATTAATCAATCTTTTTTGGATTTTTATTCCTCCTTATATCAATCAGAGTTTCCACGAGACTCTAAATATATGTATGATTTTTTAGATAACCTAGATTTCCCTAAGATTTCACATGATATATCTTCTATGCTTGACACTTCCTTTACTACTGATGAGATTAAGAATGTTATTTTCTCTCTGAGTCCAGGGAAAGCTCCTGGTCCTGATGGGTTTACCGTGGAATTTTATAAATGTTTTGCATCTTCATTAATCCCTTGGTTATTCAGGGTTCTGGAGGCCTCATTAAAACTTGGTAAACATCCTGAATCCTTCTATAGAGCATCGATCTCTTTAATATTAAAGAAGGATAAAGATCCTGCTCAATGTGCATCTTATAAACCAATATCCTTATTAAATGTTGATTCTAAAATCTTTTCTAAATTATTAGCAAACAGATTAGAAAAAGCACTTCCTTATATTATTTCGGAAGACCAAACGGGTTTTATTAAAGGTCGTTACTCTTTTTATAACATTCGTACACTGTTAAACATTGTTTATACCCCCTCACAAAATGATCCTGAGTGCGTCATTTCCTTAGACGCCGAAAAAGCCTTCGACAGAGTCGAATGGCCTTACTTATTTAAGGTGCTTGAAATGTTCAATTTCAGCCCGAAATTTATATCCTGGATCAAATTGTTATATCATTCTCCTATGGCCTCAGTCCGTACTAACTCTTTAAGCTCATCTTTTTCCCCTCTTTTTCGAGGTACCAGACAAGGTTGTCCTCTTAGTCCTTTATTATTTGATATTGTATTAGAACCTCTTGCAATTGCCATTCGAGAATCTCCAGATATTATTGGAATAACTCAGGGTTTAAAGTCCCATAAAGTATCACTCTATGCTGATGACTTACTTTTATATATTTCTAATCCCCAAAAATCTATCCCTGCTGCTTTAGATTTATTAGCACAATTTAGTCTTTTTTCAGATTGTAAGTTAAATCTTGGTAAGAGTGAACTTTTTCCGATTAATAAGCAAGTTCCCTTATACCAGAATCTTCCGTTTAAGTTGGTTAATAATCGTTTTTCATATCTTGGGATTAAAATTACCTGTAAACATAAAGATTTATTTAAGACTAATTTCCTACCCTTAATCGATCACATTACTCAACTCTCATTTAAATGGTCTCCATTTTATCTAACTTTGATTGGTCGTATTAATGCTGTTAAGATGTTTATTCTTCCAAAATTTTTATATGTATTTCAGGCACTACCGATTTTTGTTCCCAAATCCTTTTTTGATAAAGTTGACTCTAAAATTTCTTCATTTATTTGGCAAAATAAAAACCTGAGATTGGGTAAAATACATCTACAGAAAGCTAAGAGAAATGGAGGTTTGGCATTACCTAACTTTAGATTCTATTATTGGGCAATTAATATTTGACATATGAAATTTTGGTTACTTGACCAAGATACACTATCTATTCCTAAATGGGTAGTATTGGAATTACAATCTGCTCAAGGTTATGCACTTGGCTCTATTTTAGGTTCTTCTCTTCCTTTTGATTTGAAACGCTGTAAACTGGTTTGTATCCCAATAGTTAAATATACCTTACGTATTTGGTTTCAATTCCGAAAATTTTTCAATCTTAATCAATTTGGGCTTGCGATTCCTATTTTAGGTAACATATTCTTCCCTCCCTCTTCCACTGACCGTGCCTTTCAAATTTGGAAGACTAATGGTATTTCACGGTTTTTGGATTTATTTTTAGATGGTTCCCTTATGTCTTTTGAGCAATTATCTAAGAAATATAACTCACCAAGAATACATTTTTTTTAGATATCTCCAAGTTAGAAATTTCCTAAGTACTATACCCTCTTCCTTTCCGACGCTACCTCCTACATATATTTTAGACACTATAATTAACCTTAATCCATGTCAGAAAGGTGTAACGGCTATTATTTATAATACTATTATGAAACTTAGGAAAGCTCCATTTGATAAGATTAGGTCAGATTGGGAAAAGGAATTGGGTCTTATTATTCTGGTGGATGACTGGGCGCATATTTTACAATTAGTTAATACTTCCTCTATCTGTTCTAAACACTCCCTAATTCAATTTAAAGTTGTCCATAGAGCACATATGTCTTAAGATAAATTAGCTCGTTTTTATTCTCATATTAACCCTTGGTGTGACAGATGTCATGGGGAGATAGCTTCTTTAACTCATATGTTTTGGGCCTGTCCTACTTTGGAAACTTTTTGGAAAGATATTTTTAATATTATTTCAAAGGTATTGAATATAGATATTCCTCCCCATCCTATTACTGCTATCTTTGGATTACCTAAAATTTCCAGTAATCTTTCCCCTTCAACCTGTAGATTGACTGCATTTCTTACTTTAATGGCGAAAAGATGTATTTTACAACACTGGAAGGAGTTTAATGCTCCAACTACATTCTTTCGGTTTTCCCAGACAATACTATGTTTAAATCTGGAGAAAATTAGAAGTAACCTTTATGATTCTTCAGTTAAATTTGAACAGACTTGGAGATCTTTTATTCAACATTTTCATTTAATGTAACTTTTTTTCTTTCTCTGGCCATATCTACATTCCCTTCTTGCTTTTTTTAAAAAACTTTTTTTTAATGGAGGTCGGGTTTGAGGACGTGATTGTTTTAAGTTGTTTAATTCTACTTGATACCTAGTTAGCCCATTGCTTTGCTTTGCTTTTTAGTTTAGTTGCACAGTGGGTTTTTTTTTTGGGGTTTTTTTTGGGTGTTTTTTTTTCCATATTGACATGTTTGAAAATTAGTATACTATTATATTACCTGGTTATTTTATATCTAAACTGCACTGTTTGTACTAACTTTTTTTGTGTATTAATATCTCTTGTAAAGTTATATTGCAACTGTGTATCAGTGCCTACATGGTTTACCTTTTGTGTACTAATTCAATAAAAAGATTTAAAAAGAAAGTGTCAGCAATACACAAAAGTTGGTCACTAACTTCAAGAAAGTGGTTGTACACATTGTTCTTTTTTACGTCAATGGTGCTGAGGTTCAGAAGGTTGAGTTCCAAATTCCCAGGAGTGTACACTGCCCTGGCCCAAACATGTAGATACCATGACCAAGAAGATTCACCAGTGTCTCCACTTCTTCAAGAGGCTCAAGAAATTTAGCATGTCCCCTTTGACTCTTACAGGTTTTTAATTGATGCACCATAGAAATCATTCTATCCAGATGCATCATAGCTTGGTATGGTAATTGCTCTGGTCATGACTACAAGAAACTTCAGAGATGCAGCTCAGTGCATCACAGAAAGGAGCCTGCCCTCCATCAATTCTGTCTGCACTTCTCACTACTTCAGGAAAGCAGCCAGGATAATCAAAGATCCTGGTCAATCTCTCTACAATTTGTATCAGGTAGGAGATACAAAAACCTGAAGGGTCAATGACAGCTTCTATTCCACAACTATAATACTATTGAATGCTTCCCTAGTACGGCAAGGTACACTCTTGACTCACAAGTAACTTGTTCTGACCTTGTACCTTATTGTCTAATTGCACTGCACTTTCTCTGTACAATAACACTATTCTGATCTCTGATTATTGCTTGTACTACCTCAATACACTGTTATAATAAATCGATTTGCATGGACAGCATGCAAGACCAGATTTTCCACTGTACCTTGGCACATTTGAGAATAAAAAGCCAATTTATTGATTTATACTTACAGCAATCAGAGAGGAGCAAGCTTCATTACAGAGTATCAGTTGGAAAAAGCAGTGTTATGTAGATGCTCTACCAAGCCTCAGTACTTAACCATTTCGTCTTGCAGGCAACATTCCTGCTTGTTCAGTTTGAGCAAACATTTTATTTCTATTGTTTCACACAACACTAACGTGTAATTTAAAAGCAGAGTTTGTTTAATTCTTTTAGTGAGCCTTATGCCAATGGGAACCATATAAAAAAAAGCATATGCATGACTGTGTTTCATTATTTCAGTTGTAGTATGAAAGCAAAACAAATCTGAAAGACTCACCGAAGAGGGGCATGCTCTCTGCTGGTGAAGAAGCCAAACCGTTCCAGGTGTTCCTCGAGCTGAGGAATTATCAGTGAATGCAGCTTCCCCACCTTGCCACTCTTCAAACAGTGATAGCAGTCAAAGTTTATCATTGGTGTGCAGATCGCATGAAGGGAGGCCCACAACAACTTCTATTAATAAATAGTCATAAAATCAGAGTAAGTACAAAATCTGACCTTTCAGCCGACTGTGTCCCTTATTTTCAACTGATCCTATTGCCTTCACAGATTACCTCTACCTCACATGCTCCACAGGCACCAGGTCAATATTTGTTAATGAATAGACGTTATAATAAACCCCTCACTCCTCACCAATCAGGACAATGAAGTGCTTTTCATAAGCATGGGAGATGTTGGAAAGCAAAATACGACACATCCAGGAAATGTAAAGACAATGAAAAAACCCAAAAGAGGGAGGCAGTGCAATAAAGACAGAAACAGCACTAAAGTTTGATAGTCTCTCATTGAATTACTACTTCTCCCTCCATAAATTTTGTCCAGCCCTTTGAATATTTCCTGAATTTTCTATTCCCGGAAGAATATTTAGGCAAGGTGGAAGGGAGCAATGGAACAGCCATTGGACTGGTGAAGTGGTACTAATGGCAGGAAGGTGGCAGTGAGCAAGATTTATAGCATTTGTCTTTAAACATGGATAAAATGTGTATTGCTGGTTATGCGTGGTTAGGGTAAAACTTATTGAGGACTGGAATATAAAAGCATAAATGTAATGCTGAGGCTTTATAAGGCAATGGCCAGACTGCACTTGGAATATTGTGAGCACTTTTGGGCCCCTTATCTGAAAATAGCATGTGCTGGCATTGGAGAGAGTCTAGAGGAAGCTTACAAGATATTTCCTGGGAATGAAAGGGTTAACATATGAGAACTGTTTGAGTTCTGGGCCTGTACTCGCTGGAGTTTTGAAGAATGAGGGAGAATCTCATTGAAACCTATCGAATATTGAAATGCCTAGATGGAGAGGATGTTTCCCATAGTGCGGGTCTAGGATCACAGGACACAGACTCAGTTAGAAGGGCATCACTTTAGAACAGAAGAGCGGAGGGAACTCCTTTTCCAGATGGCAGTGAATCTGTGGAATTCATTGCCACAGATGGCTGTGGACGCAAATTCATTTGGTATATTTAGAGTGGGGGTTGATAGTTTCTTGATTAATAGATGTGTCAAAGGTGATGGGAGGAGGCAAGAGAGTGGGGTTGAGAGAGCCATGACTGAATGGCAGAGCAGTCTCAATGGGCCAAATGGCCCAAATCTGCATACGTGTCTTATGGTCTTATTGGATTGTAAAACTGGCTCTTCTCACAAAACAAAGCGCATGACTTACCTAAAAATGTTCGTTCACTTTAATAAAGAAGCTGAAAAGAAGTTTAAAGGCCAAGTTCACCTGTATCAATTCAGACGAGCAGTTAAGATGAAAACATTTTCAAGTACACTTAAGATAGTAAGATGGACCTCGTTTTTATTCGGATATATCTCCCTATTGTGATAGATGTAACAACGGAGAAGCTTCACTAATTCATATGTTTTGGACATGCCCAAGTCTTGAAAAATATTAGAAGTATTCCAAACTTTCTCTGTACTTTTAAAAGTAAATTTTAAGCCCAACCCTTTGACTGCCTTATTCGGTATTATTGGAGGAAAAGATATTATTCTGGAGATATCTGGCTTGCACATTTTGGCTTTTATTTCTCTGACAGCTAGGAGGGCGCTCTTGCTTAAATGGAAGGATGCCTACTCATACTCAATGGTTACATGATATTATGTCATGCTTAAATTTAGAGAAGATTCGTTGTTCAATTTCTGAATCTAGCCAAGACTTTCCAACATTCTGGAGACCATTTTTGAACTATTTTCAAAACTTTTGATTTGCTGTTAAAGTACAGATGTTGGCTAATATCACCATATGATAAGTTTTTTTTTCTTTTTTTCTTTCTTTACCAAACAGCTTCGATCTTGGTAGTGGGCTTAGATTTTTTTTTGTATAATAAATTATCATATTTCAATATTACAATTTAATTTAATTTACATGAATGTAGGGTAATGAGATCACAAGTGTGATTCAAATATAAAGTATTTGGTATTTTTTTTACTTATAATATTTATCTTCCCTAAATGATCTTCCCTAAAGGTTAACTTGAAGGTTGAGTTTATGGTAAGGAAGGCAAATGTAATGTTAGCATTCATATCAAGGGGACTAGAATATAAAAGCAAGGATGTAATGCTGATGCTTCAAAAGGCATTGGTCAGACTACACTTGGAATATTGTGAGCAATCTTGGACCCTTTATGTAAGAAAAGATGTGTTGGCATTGGAGAAGGTCTAGAGGAGGGTCATGAGAATGATCCCAGGAATTAAAGAGTTAATATCTGAGCAGTATTCAATGGCTCTGGGCCTGTACTCTGCTGAAGTTTAGAAGAATGAGGGGGTATCTCATTGAAACCTATTGAATATTGAAAGGCTTAGATTGAGTGGATGTGGAGAGGATATTTCCTACAATGGGGGAGCCTAGGACCAGAGGGCACAGCCTCAGAATTGAGGGCCATCCATTTAGAACAGAGATGAGGAGAAATTTACTTAGCCAGAGGATGATGAATTTGTGGAATACATTGCCACAGAAGGCAGTGCAGGCCAAGTCATTAGGTATATTTAAGGTGGAGGATGGTAGGTTTTTGATTAATCAGTGTGTCAAAGGTTATGGGGAGAAGGCAGGAGAATGGGGCTGAGGGAGAATAAATCAGCCATAATGGAATGGTGAAGCTCAATGGGCCGAATGGCCTAATTTTGTTCTTTTGGTCTTATGTTCAAACTGCCTATCTTGAACTTCACCAGATAAGTACCATCCAACTAAAAGTGGAGCACAAAATCTTGCTGATCGATTTTTCAGCAATTTTTAAAGCCGTCCAATCATTTCATCCCCCTATTTGAATGAGGCAGGAAAGCAATCCTGGGAGAAAAAAGACATTAGGAACTTTTTAAATCAGCCTGTGTCAAAGCTGTGAATTAAATCCAATTCAAGATAATATTAAAGAAGTGAGGCTCTGGGCAAATGGACATTAATTACCAGCAAACTCAAATCACTAAGATTACCTGCCATAAGCCAAAACTACAATTAAAATTTCACCCAGTTCAAATTTGCAAACTGATAGTGGGAGAACTGTAAATCACTAAGAACACAACTATTTTCTGACTATACTGATTTACAACCCTCCCACTACCACACCCCATGCCCCTGAAGGAATATTCGGTTTAAAGTTTCAGCTCATTCGGAAACTGCTAAACAGATTAGGACATGCTTGGAATGCTTATGAGCAAAAACACAGAATGTGACAGATGTTTGGTGAAGTTTAGGTACGAGTTACCTCATGTGGTTATGATTCAGTGATAATACTGGAAAACAGGCTCAAACAGAGTCCATTTGAGTACTTGATCGGAACCATGAAAATTACGACAGTGAGGAAGAGTTGCAGAGCAAAGGTTTAGACCTGTGATAAGACGATTGTCACGCAGATCACTCACAATTCTATCAACCGCATAAAGTGTGTGCTTTGCCATTGTTTGTAACCATACCTTATAAGCTCTGCTGAGCACTTCCTCTCCTCCCTTAATTTTTAATAGGTTGACAATAACTTGATTTCCATACTGTGCCTTCAGCAACATCAGATGCCTGAGAAATTAATGGTAACATTTTACTTTCTATATAAGAGTTAATTACTTTGTCTTTAAAACAATGATATATTACACTATAAAACTGGTCCATGGATCCAGGAACACTACCTCATTATTTATTTTTTGCCTCTTTTTGTACTTTACAGTAATTTTCATGTTTTGCAGTGTACTGCTGTCACAAAACAATACATTTCATGACAATTGTCAGCAATAATAAATCTGATTCTGAAAATGGGCCTTATATATGATCAACCATACATCCCAGAGGCAAATTTATTTTGTAAATATACGATTGGCAGACTTTACGTCATTGTATGAGGCACCATAATACTGTGGTTTGAGTTCCCAATGCAGAATTGAACACAACTGACACTGGGCCAGGGTCACTGTAGTTCCACAGGTGCCAGTGTTTGGATGGAACATTAAACTCTGGTGCCCTTTGCCCTCTCAGGTAGCGATCCCATTAAGAGTGTCCTCTTTGTTTAAAGAACAAATATTAACCTAGATGCCATTTAAAATTGATATAACAAGAGCAGGGGAACCAAAACAAGGCAAACCAAACAGATAGGATGCACAGAGTTTTAAGAAAAACAATTAGCAAAACTTTGTTGCAGCCTTAGTCCAAACACAGACCAATGAGCCGAATTTCAGAGATGATGTGAGGGTGACTGCCCTTTACACAATATTATCTTTAAGCAAATGTGACATCATTGGTAAACACTCTAGTGGTTGGAGTCATTTCATGCAGAGAGGAAGATGCTTGTGCTCACTGGAGAAAATCAGACCAGCCCCTAGTCATCACTGCAGGAGATCCACAGGCAGTGCCCTTGTCCCAACCATCTCCAGTTGCTTTATCAGTAACCTTCCTTCCATCACCGGGTCAGAAATGGAGACATTTGCTGATGGTTATAGAACGTCTAATTCCATTTCCAACTCCTTAGAAACTGAGAGAGTCCTAAACAACATTTAGGCAAGTCATATTTGTGCAAGTCACAGATCCTTTGATGAGAGATTGGTTAGTACTGATGTTCAAAGGGACTAAGGTGCATCTGTAGTTCTCTGAAGGCTAATATGCAAGTGCAGTAATAGAAGAACGAGAGAAGTAGTATGTTAACCATTATTACAAGACAATTTAAATAAAAGATTAAGGAGTTTTATTACAATTATATAGGATTCTGGTGAACCCATAACTTGAGTATTGTGCACAGCTTTCATCTCTTTTTCTAAGAAAGGACACCCTTGCCAAACAAATTACAGTGAAGGTTCACATGACTGGTTCCACGAATGGTGGATTGAATAGACCAGGACTCTATCATCTGGAACTCAGGAGAGCAAGAGGGGGTCTGATAAAAATGTACGCAATTCTTGAAGTGCTGGGCAGGCTAGATGTGGTACATGAAAGAGAAGATCTGACATATTAATGAATGGCAGAGAACATTCAATGTGCCAATATTGTTCACCTCATTATTTATGTTCTTAAGTGCCACAAAATTGCAAGGTATTAGCTATCTCCAACAAAAGAGAATCTAATCACCTACGAATGATCCACAGGCAGTGCCCTTGTGCCAACCATCTCCAGTTGCTTTATTAGTGACGTTCCTTCCATCACCGGGTCAGAAATGGAGATATTTGCTGATGGTTACAGAATGTCCAATTCCATTTGCAACTCCTTAGAAACTGAAAGAATCAATGCCACATAACTGTGGTAAATAGTGTTTCTCCAGACACCTGGACAAGTAGACAGTTGCTGTGAACACCTCCCCCCTCCAAAAGGCTGGGATTCGTACCACTCCTTCTACTGATATGCATTAATTATTTAGAACCAGTATTCATGCAAACAATAATAATCAGGAAGAGACCTTTGTACCACTGAGCCAGTCCCACATAACAACTATGTTTGAGTACACGCTCCACCTCATACAAAACCGAACCCTTTCTTGAGAGAAACAAAAAGCAATTACAAGTATGGAACAACCAGGGGTAAACATTCCTGCAATGTTTCAATAACCACACCTAAACCCTTCTGCTGCTTTTAAATTGAATGAAATAACATGTAATGGCGAATAGCTGCTTATCAGACAAAATATACTCTCTCATCTCCAAAGGAATCAGCACTTGACCCACCTTTCTTTTTGAAATACACTCAGTGGCCATTTTATTAGTTACCTTCGATACCTAGTAAAGTGGTCACTGAGTGTACGTTTGTGGTCTTTTGCTGCTGTAGCCCATCACTTCAAGATTTGATGTGTTGTGCATTCAGAGGTGCTCTTCTACACACCACTGTTGTAACGCATGGCTATTTGAGTTACTGCCATCTTCCTGTCAGCTTGAACCAGTCTGCCCATTCTCCTCTGACCTCTCTCATTATGAAGGTATTTTCACCCACTGAACAGCCACTCACTGGACGTTTCTTTGTTTCTTGCACCATTCTCCAGGGATCATTGTTCATGAAAATCCCAGGAGATCAACGGTTTCTAACATACTCAAACCAACCCATCTGGCATCATTCCATGGTCAAAGTCACTTAGATCACATCTCTTTCCCCTTCTGCCATTTGGTCTTAACAACACTGAATCTCTGCATGTCTGCATGCTTTTATGCATTGAGTTGCTGCCATGATCAACTAATTAGATATTTGCATTAACACGCAGGTGTACAGGTGTACCTAATAAACTGGCCAGGGTGCATATGCCAGTGACTTAAGACTTGGACATACAAGACATAATTTCACAACCTGCACTGGCCACACTGGAGGAGAGAGCAAGACTTCCGAGGACATTTGAGTATGGCGAAATGGTCAACTATATGCCACATAAAACTTAGTCCAATGATATTTTCTGCCTATTAAAGGGAATGAAAAGGAAATATAAATTACAAATTATGTAGACCACAGAAATAGAGAGGGAAATCACACAAACATTTTTGAATGCAGTTGAACCAATTTGCTTTATCAGCTGTGGCACTGAGAAAAATGTGAAGAAGATAAAACCAAACCCAGACAACGCCTCAGCCACATTGCTGGATCAAACTGTGGGCACTGGAATTTGAATTGGTTTATTATTGTCACCTGTATCGAGATACAGTGAAAAGATCACCTTGCATACTGTTCAGACATATCGAATTAATATAGTGCATTAAGATGGACAAAGTAAAACAATAAAATACAGAAAGTTTAACAGTTACATAGGAAATGTAGTGCAGGTAAACAATAAGGTGAAAGATCATAATGAGGTAGATTTTGAGGTCAAAAATTGTGCTAGGGAAACTTTCAATCATCTTATAACAGTGGGACAGAAGCGGTCTTCAAACTGGTAGTATATGCTTCAATGCTTTTGTATCTTATGCTCGATGGGAGGGTGGAGAGAGAGAATGTCCAGGATGGGTGGAGTTTTTGGTGATGCTGGCTACTTTACTGAGCCACGAAGAAGTACACATACAGTCCACGGAGGGCAGGCTGGTTTTTGTGATGTGTTGAACTGTGCCCACAACTCCGCAGTTTCTTGTGGTCACATGCATAGTAGTAGCCAAACCAGGCCTTGATGCATCCAGAGAGGATGTTTGCTATGGTGCATTCATAAAAATTGATAAGAGTCGATGGAGATATGCCAAATTTCTTTATCCTATGAGGAAGTAGAGGCATTGGTGAGCTTTCTTGGCGGTGGTGTCTATGTGGTTGGTTCAGGACATGCTATTGGTGATGCTCATTCCAAGGAACTTGAATCTCTCAACCTCAGCGCCATTCATATTTCAGGAAGAATGTCAGCACTTTGGAGGGAACTTATCAGGAAAAGGGGAGTTCATTCCTATGGAGGCAGAAGGTACTAACATTCATTTACTGGCGGAAGGTACTAACAGTGTGTGAACAAAAGAACTAATTGTGTTACCCTCCATAATAATAGAGGTGACTGGATTACTGAAAAAATCGTAAATACAGCTTCAATAGTGATTTGCAATGTGTTGACAATACTATTTCAAAGGGGACATTATGCATGACCAGTCAAAGACAGATCAATTAAATAGCTCTTTCCAATAGCAACACAAGAACTAGAGTTAAGGTTTTTAGCATTCTGTGATGACATTTGAACCAGAAAGTGTTATGACTGCAAACCTGTTGATGCAGGGCGGAGTCAATAGAATTTTTGGCAATAACTTTGTAACACCCTTAATGTAATCCACTCACTCTATTAACAGCCACAGCTCATAGTTTAAACTCCCAAAATACAATGACTAATGCTCATTTTCATCCCTATTGTTATTGCTATTTGTATATTAACTTTAGATCATACCCTGATCTGTACTTCCTTATTTACCTTTTAATCAATCTCTGTTGGTTTTGATATTCTGTCCAGTTATCTGGCAGATGACTCATGTGGCTGTTACCAATTATAGTACCTGCAATTTTTAAACAATATTTGATTTATGATCGATTTTCTTTAGTTAACCACAGACAGTGTGTGCTTCCTCTGTAATTTTTCCCTCTCATTTTAATGTACCTATTCTGTGTTTCTGAAAGAGCCCTCTAAATTGAAAGAGTATTTCAATTGAATGATCCCATAACCTATTTTCCAGTTTATTTTCACTAGCACTACTTTCATGCCCTCATAGTTGCCCTTATTTGGTTTAGAATACCAAAGTTTGGATCAGTTCTTCTCTGCCTCAAAGTGCAAGTAAAAATCAATCATATTGTAATTGCTTTTACCAACAGATGCATTCACAATAGGGTCAATGATTAATTGCACTATACAATGATTAATTGACAAGGTAAATGCTATATCATGGCACAGAACATCATAAGAAACCATCCTGAGAATGCTGTAACTTCCTCATATTAGTATTCTTCCTGCCCATCAGATTTTTCTGTGTTCTCTGTAATTAAAATCCCTTACCATCACTTTATTTATTTAGAGATATAACATGGCCTGCACCAGCCAATTACACCCGTGTGATCAATGAACCTCCTAACCCATATGTCTGTAGAGTGTGGCAAGAAACTAGAGCACCAGGAGGAATCCCACACAATCACAGGGAGAACATAAAAAACTCCTGACTGACAATGGCAGAATTGAACTCAGGTCACTGGTGCTGGAACCACTAGGCTACTGTGCCCCTCAAATCACTTTCTGACAAGCTGCTATTTTTTCTTCCTTTATACACTGTCCTACCATGTGGTTATTGTTTGGGGCTTTGTTTCGTTAGGGTACCCTGTAACGCCACTTACGCAAGTAATCTTGTGTCTTTATCGCTCCTCAAATTGCTCCCTTTCTTGGATTCTTCAATTCAGCTCATCAGTGTAGACTGTACCAAAACTACACTACCATACATCTTACAATAATCTAGCTCCAATTTATGTCACCCTCTCATCTGCCCTTTGCCAACCTGCATGAGCCTGTCAGCTTTTGCTCTTTAAATTGGTGCCAAGCTCTACATACTGGTGATGCCAGGGTTCAGGATGTCTTTTCTGGGCTGGAGAGGAATACAGTAGGAGGGCGATGGTCCACTAGTCATGGTTCTAGTAGAAACCACACATGCCAAGTATCTGGATATCACCTTTCCCTCTCCAGCCCTGAGCAGATATTCCTAACACTGGCATCAGGCACGCAGTACAGCCTTTTGTACTCTTACTCTTTGAACTACATTCTTGTTTCCTTCCCCCACCCCACTCCCAACCTGAATGACTCCCTGTACCACAGCATCACAGTCACTAATCTCATCAGTTCCCACTTTCATCCAAACAAAATAAAAAAATCCAAACCTATTTGAAAATTGGTTGAAGCTCTGACATTCCTAACCTTTGGGTAACTCTAATTGTCTCACTTGTGGCAAAAAAAACTCAGTTCCTGACCACTGTTCAGATCGGAAGTCCTTATCTTATGGAATGTGACTGTCCCCTGGTACAAAGCATCCAAGGAACTTGCCACCTTCCTGGTGAATATATAATCCTAAAAGTTGCTTGAGGAATTACCTAAAATTCAAATCGCACTTCAAAATGCATGGCAATTTCAATGCTGATCGATGTTTCACTGCCTGATCCTGAAATATTTTATTACTGTCAGGAAACAGTGAAATCATTAAATGGCTGGGAACTGAGCAAAGCCTTAAAAGTTACTTAGAGAATTGTTCAGTGTACAGATCAATTCTCAATATTGTACATTACCTGTCAAAAGCTGGGGCATTTGCTTCAAGACCTCGAGTCAGGCGCAGATGATGAGAACCAACCTGAAAAATTAATTAGTAGATTAAGCAGTTTAGTAATCTTTCTTATTTTAATGAAACAGCAGACATTTCCTTCCCTTCACTTATCCTTGATCACTCCTATTGTGTTATAGTTCTAAGAGAGTTGGCGCATCTTTGTAATATCGGTCACCTCCTCAATACTATGAAGGATTATACAATATCCATACACATACAGCCCACACACTTTCCCACAATAATTACTGGCAGTTATGGTCTCCACACAGCAGACATTTGTATTCATCCAAAATACTTTCTGAAGGAAGTTACCTGCAATTACAATACTAACTAATAATTCCAATCTGCTATTTGGTTATGGTGATGGAGAACGTTCAAGATCCAAGCCCTTCACAGAACACTCCTTGGCTGTATTTTCCTAGATATATTACAGTAGCAGATGGATCCAGTTTGCATAATTTGAAAGTACATATTGCACTTCTACTTTCAAGGAGCATCCATCACATTGAGTAGTTGAACTGAATGAAGACTTTTTGTTTTGATTTTTAGCAGTTTCCATGTGATTGGTTTTTCAAAATCTCAGAAGATGCACTCAGTGTTGATGCAAGAAGGTGATGAATCACCTCTGCATATACTACAAGAGATGGCTTTCTGCTTGTACAAAGTGGGGAACAGGGAAGCTGGGTGTATTTATACACACTGACTCACCAAGGTCAACACATCACAAGATGCATTGTGAAAACATGGTGAAAACAACGGATGACACAGTTGAAATAAGAACCAAGGATACGGACAAAAGTCAGCAGAAACACAAGAGTTCATGTTTCAGATTAATGACCTTTCTGAAGAAAGATTATCAAGTTATCATGAGGACTCTTTCACTCTCAACCAATCGCTACAGACATTGCCTGAACTGCTAGTTCAAGCAGTCAGTATTTTTATTTTAAATTTCCAATATCTGTAATTTGCAGATTAAATAAATGTATTACCATTATAATTTTAAAAGGCTCTGTACAGATTAAGCTTCAGACTAACCGGCACTCAAGAAACCAAAACCACATCCAGGAGTATACAAGCATACTACCAATGGGAAATTATCAATGTCCCTGGCAGAGGATGGATGCATGCAAACTCATTGTATGGCAACCAGATGGCATAGCGGTCAAGTTATTGCAGCAGCACCCAAAGTTCTGACCATTGATAGGAAACTATAGTTAGATACACCTCAAACCAGTAGCCAGGGAATTCAGTGGTACTTACGGTGATCATGAAAGTACATTAGTGTAGTGGGAAAAATATCCATTTCAGACACCAACATCTTTCAGGGGAGCCAACTGGTATAGATGACAACCAAACACACCACTATGATTAGCTCTGAGCTACCTCCTCAGTTCTGAAGCAAGAAGGGATGGACCACCTTTCTGAAGGTATCCACTTCCCCTGAAAGAGTAAGTGTGAAGTGTGATGGTTACATGAATCTGCAGAGTGAGTGCTGGCTGCCACAGCTGCTGTGATAGACTCGATGCCACAAGCTGACCAGAAGGAGGATGTAAAGACATGGATACCGAAAATACTTAAAGGATAATATAATACCTTTGTGCAATAACTTCATGCATTAACATTTAGGCCATTGTGCCTACGCAAGATCTTTAATGCAGCCATACTCCTGGTACAGATTGACCACCACAAATCCAGGATGACTAGAACCTGTGCAGTGCTGGATTAGTGATTTTGTTGAATCACAGGTGGTTAGGTTAGGATTAAATACACACCTCTTACCCACTTGATGAGCACCTCACCTTTGGATAATAAAGAAAAAACCAATGACAAATGAAAAAGAGTTCTTTCACAAACTCCTGCACTGGTCTGCCAGAGTCAACTGCACTCAGTAGCTGCTTCATAAACAGGGAGTGACATTTAGCCTTTAAAGAGTGTAATATGCCATTGTCTGGGGATCCAGCATTAGAGCAGTCCAACACAGTGACACGATCTTTTGATGCTTTATAACATCAGGATCCTGTTCATCGACCATAGCTCAACACTTAATACCATCTTTCCCACAATCCTGATTGAGAAGTTACAGAACCTGGGCCTCTGTACCTCCCTCTGCAATTGGATCCTTGACTTCCTAACCGGAAAACCACAATCTGTGCGGATTGGTGATAACAAATCCTCCTCACTGACGATCAACACTGGTCCACCTCAGGGGTGTGTGCTTAACCCACTGCTCTACTCTCTCTGCACCCATAACTGTGTGGCTAGGCAGAGCTCAAATACCATCTGTAAATTTGCTGATGATATAACCATTGTTGGTAGAATCTCAGGTAGTGACAAGAGGGCGTACAGGAGTGAGATATGCCAACTGGTGGAGTGGTGTTGCAACAACAACCTGGCACTCAACGTCATTAAGATGAAAGAGCTGATTATGGACTTCAGGAAGGGAAAGACGAAGGGACACATACCAATTCTCATAGAGGGATCAGAAGTGGAGAGAGAGTGAGCAGCTTCAAATTCCTGGGTGTCAAGATCTCTGAGGATCTAATCTGTTCTCAACATTTTGATGCGGTTATAAAGAAGGCAAGACAGCAACTATACTTCAATAGGAGTTTGAAGAGACTTGGTATATCAACAAATACACTCAAAAACTCAATAGATGTACCGTGGAGAACATTCTGACCGGCTGTATCACTATCTAGTTTGGGGGGGGGGGGGTGGCTACTACACAGGACCAAAAGTTGTTGCAGAGGGTTGTAAATTTAGACGGTTCCACCTTGGGTACCAGCCTACAAACTACCAAGGACATCAAGGAGCGGCATCTATTATTAAGGACCTCCAGCACCCAGGGCACGCTCTTTTCTCACTGTTACCATCAGGTAGGAGGTACAGAAGCCTGAAGGCACACATTCAGCGATTCAGGAACAGCTTCTTCCCCTCTGCCATCGGATTCCTAAATGGACATTGAACCCGTGAACACTACCTCACTTTTTTAATATATATTATTTCTGTTTTGTTGCACGATTTTTAATCTATTCAATATACGTATACTATAATCGATTTACTTATTTTTTATTATTATTTTATCTTTTTCTTCTTCTTCTATGTTATGTATTGCATTGAACTGCTGCTGCTAAGTTCACAAATTTCGCGACAAATGCCGGTGATAATAAACCTGATTCTGATTCTGACCCACTGGTGATTCTGCATCCTCTGTAGCCAGTGTTTGTCAATGCCAATATAAGGTGGTTTCGTCCACATTGTAGATCTGCCCGGCACTTCAATTTTCATCAGAAAATAACTTAACAAACTCATCAATAAACTTAGCAGCTGCTTCCTTGTCTGCTGACTGTTCTTCGCCATACTGCATGAAATTTTATGCCATGTTGTTGCTCGAAGTGCTGAAGCCACCTTTCACTGTAATCACACTCCATATCCAGTCCTAATTCTTCATGAAGTAATTTCACTCGTTTCTTCACCATCTCTCCTGACAGTTCTACACTGATGCAGAGTTTAAACCACTTTATGAGAACTTTATCTGGTTATGAACATTTTCGCTCTTTCATTGTTTTCATAGAACATAGAATAGTACAGCACAGTACAGGCCCTTCGGCCCACAATATTGTGCCGACCCTTAAACCCTACCTCCCATATAACCCCCACCTTAAATTCCTCCATATACCTGTCTAGTAGTCTCTTAAATTTCACTAGTGTATCTGCCTCCACCACTGACTCAGGCAGGGTATTCCAGACACCAACCACTCTCTGAGTAAAAAAACATTCCTCTCATATCCCCTTTAACTTCCCACACCTTATCTTATGTCTCCTTGTATTGAGCAGTGGTGCCCTGGGGAAGAGGTGCTGGCTGTCCACTCTATCTACTCCTCTTATTATCTTGTACACCTCTATCATGTCTCCTCTCATCCTCCTTCTCTCCAAAGCGTAAAGCCCTAGCTCCCTTAATCTCTGATCATAATGCAAACTCTCTAAACCAGGCAGCATCCTGGTAAATCTCCTCTGTACCCTTTCCAATGCTTCCACATCCTTCCTATAGTGAGACGACCAGAACTGGACACAGTACTCCAAGCGTGGCCTAACCAGAGTTCTATAGAGCTGCATCATTACCTCACAACTCTTAAACTCTATCCCTCGACTTATGAAAGCTAACACCCCATAAGCTTTCATAATTACCCTAACTAGTTGTGAGGCAACTTTCAGGGATCTGTGGACATGTACCCCCAGATCCCTCTGCTCCTCCACACTACCAAGTATCCTGCCATTTACTTTGTACTCTGCCTTGGAGTTTGTTCTTCCAAAGTGTACCACTTCACACTTCTCCGGGTTGAACTGCATCTGCCACTTCTCAGCCCACTTCTGCATCTTATCAATGTCTCTCTGCAATCTTCGACAATCCTCTACACTATCTAAAACACCACCAACCTTTGTGTCACCTGCAAATTTGCCAACCCACCCTTCTACCCCAACATCCAGATCGTTAATAAAAATTACGAAAAGTAGAGGTCCCAGAACCGATCCTTGTGGGACACCACTAGTCACAATCCTCCAATCCGAATGTACTCCCTCCACCACGACCCTCTGCTTTCTGCAGGCAAGCAAATTCTGAATCCACCTGGCCAAACTTCCCTGGATCCCATGCCTTCTGACTTTCTGAATAAGCCTACTATGTGGAACCTTGTCAAATGCCTTACTAAAATCCATGTAGATCACATCCACTGCACTACCCTCATCTATATGCTTGGTCACCTCCTCAAAGAACTCTATTAGGCTTGTTAGACACAATCTGCACTTCACAAAGCCATGTTGACAATCCCTGATCAGACCATGATTCTCTAAATGCCCACAGATCCCATCTCCAAGAATCTTTTCCAACAGCTTTCCCACCACAGACGTAAGGCTCACTGGTCTATAATTACCCGGACTATCCCTACTACCTTTTTTGAACAAGGGGACAACATTCACCTCCCTCCAATCCTTCTGTACTATTCCCGTGGACGAGGACATAAAGATCCTAGCCAGAGGCTCAGCAATCTCTTCCCTCACCTCATGGAGCAGCCTGGGGAATACTCAGTCAGGGCCTGGGGACTTATCCGTCCTAATGTATTTTAACAACTCCAACACCTCCTCTCCCTTAATATCAACATGCTCCAGAACATCAACCTCGCTCATATTGTCCTCACCGGCATCGGTGAATACAGAAGAGAAGTATTCAGTGAGGGCCTCGCTCACTTCCACAGCCTCCAGGCACATCTTCCCACCATTATCTCTAATTGGTCCTACCTTCACTCCTGTCATCCTTTTGTTCTTCACATAATTGAAGAATGCCTTGGGGTTTTCCTTTACCCTACTCGCCAAGGCCTTCTCATGCCCCCTTCTTGCTCTTCTCAGCCCCTTCTTAAGCTCCTTTCTTGCTTCCCTATATTCCTCAATAGACCCATCTGACCCTTGTTTCCTAAACCTCATGTATGCTGCCTTCTTCCACCTGAGTTATGCACATCTGGTTTTTTTTGATTTACTGTCAGCAAAGAACTGGAGCAACTTTTCTTTTAGTTTCTTTCTATCATAAACTGTGGAAGAGCCAATGTTATACAACTCACAAACAACAGGAATTCTGCAGATGCTGGAAATTCAAGCAACACACATCAAAGTTGCTGGTGAACGCAGCAGGCCAGGCAGCATCTGTAGGAAGAGGTGCAGTCGATGTTCCTGACGAAGGGTCTCAGCCTGAAACATCGACTGCACCTCTTCCTACAGATGCTGCTTGGCCTGCTGTGTTCACCAGCAACTTTGATGTGTGTTGTTATACAACTCACATTTGCTTTTCACAGACACACCAGTGTCGAGTTTTTTCAGAACTTCCACCTTATCTTGTATAGATAACATATGGTGTTTGCACTTTACACCACGAGAGGCACTTCCTTACTTCAATGAAGACATGACTGGGGCTAGATAAGCACAGGTTATAAAAATAAATGTGGAATAACACAAAGGAATGACTTGCTTCTTTGAAAGACCATGTCAACAACTGATTCTGCTAATGGCCCTACCAAGATAGTGGTGACAAATTCGTGTGGTGACATGGGAAATTTGAGATTTGGAGAAAATTATGTTCGAACCAGCGGTGGAGCCAGATTGCTGATTGCTGGATTTGAGGTGGTTGACCTGTATTAATTTTTGCCTGGCCCCACATTTTTTTTTTGGCGCTGGCCAATTACATGTTTTTCCTTCTGACAATTTAACCAATTCCTCTTTGAAAGTTGCTACTGAGTGTTAAGTAATTCGTTCACATTTATCACAAGGAAATGTAAAATTCCTTCAATCTGTGCTCTCTGATCATTTATCTTCTTAGACCGGAAACCATTTGTTTCTTTTTATTTTTCAAGTTTCAGCACATATTTGAACATTTTGATAAGCTCTTTCTCACACTAAGGAGAATAAGTCGAGTCGTTCCAGTCTACAAAATGACCAAACTGTTTCACACTACCATCCCAGCAATTACCTTATGAAGCTGTTCTTCCTGAAATGTGCCTAAATGAGCCTCACCTTTGATTTATAGAAATAAATTACAAACTTCCTTCCTGATGTAATCCATGCCAATAATCCTGCATACTGATTTTTTTTTCCATAGCAGGTTTCAGTTGCAGCTAAACTTGTTTCTCAGTGCAAGGAACTGACAATAGGTTTATACAAATTCCTTCTTTTAAGCATTCACCTCCAAGGATACGTGTCAGTCGATTCTTATTAATAGTTTGATTGTCGTTAAGAGGTTAGTTCGACACGTCTCCTCAGTGCCTCAGAACTACTGTGCAAACTATTATTGAAAGCTTGAGTCTTCAACACAGATGCATCAGATTCTGATGGCCAACTCTCCATACTTTCACAAGTCTCAACTCGTCTTGTCACTGCATTCCAATGTAATGGACAAAGAAAGCAAAGCAAATTTGCATTGGCTTCCCCATCTTAAGTTAACCTTTCCCCCTAATATAGTTCATCTCACATTTCTCCTCTTAAATCATTACAGCTCTGACTTCAGCAATTATTAATGAAAAATAACCTATGGATGCAAGATCCTTCTCCTCTATCACGGTATTGTAACAACGGAAATGTGCTATGGAGAGTAATAACCTGAAATTAGTTTCTGTTTTTAGAAATATATTAAAAGTGCAAAGTAGATGATGATATAACTGCAGGCTCTCTTTAAAAGAATCCGTGAAGGTACTAAATCTAATGAGTACTAAACAACAAGTGCAAAGTTTGTATCTATTACATAATTATCAAGACACAAGTTGAGTTGCCATCTCCCAACACCCCCAGCAATGTCTAATTGCCCAATTCCACGAAGTGTTGAGAATTACATGTTTGGAATAAAGAGAAATTATCAAGGTCCAAGTTACCTGTACTCTAGTTTGCTCCCAAAATAATGGAACCGACCCTCGTATCTGAACATAGGAAGACACTGCATCATCCAAGTATATTACCTAACAGTCGAAAAGAACATTAGGTCAGTAAATAGAAGTCACAATACCCATGAGGATATAGATGCAGATGTTGCAGCAGATCATTCAACTCCACTTCGCTATTCGATAAGATTTGATTATGTACATCTTCCACTTTTCTACCTGATCACCATAAACGCCCAAAAATCGAAAAATTGATCAATCTCAGCCACAGATAAATGACAAAGCTCCCCAACACAGAGAATTTGAAAGGATGACTCCCTGCAAGGATATAATTTTCTGCTCTAAATCCTAAATGGCTATTCACTTAACCCGAGGTCATGGCCATAACTTCCCTATTTGGGACTCTCCACAGAGAAGGAAAAACTTCCTGGAGTTTCAGGACGTTGCGTCTCTTGTTCTTCTTGGACAATCTTCATTCTTCAAGGACAATCTCACATTTCCATCCCATAACCCCACTCCTTCTGGGAATCAACCTGGTGAATCTAAGCTAAACTTACACCAAAGAAAGAGTACATGGAAATATATGCTGCTATTCACAAAATTCAAATAACAATTGGAAACACCATCATTCTTATGAAATATGTCTTAATGTTTGTAATCCATGTCTCCTAAGATTTATACTGCATATTTGGAGTTTCAGATCTAGAAATCTCACTGTATCCAAAAAGGACATTTGGGTCACTCGTTTAATTTGTCTTTCTGAATGGCAAGGACCTGCGATGGGAATATCTGCTAGCAGAAATAGTGGGTGATTAGGTGAGGAGGCCAAGGCATATGGGGACAGTTTATAATCAGTGCAGTGGAAGGGGGAGTTAGAAGCTTGAAACCATCTACATTTTTTTTTACTCAGCTAGGTAACTACCTTTCTGGAACAGTTTTCCCATATGCAGTATATCCAACATTTAATTGGAAAAGCCACAACATCGGCAAGAAATAAAAACTAAGAATCCAAAAATGTAATTATTTATCCATTTGGTTATAGTTAGGGTGCACAACAACTGGGGAGCATTAAGCTGACCAAGTACTTCCTGAATGTCATATCAGGAACTTTGCAAAATATTAAATGATTAAAAATTTTCGCTGGTTTGCTAAGCCCAAGTGTCAGTAGATGGAATTTCAAACCTTCGTCCAAATAGGATCCATCTCCAATAGACAAACATAAATATCACTTGTGAATCTTACTTGTATTCTAGAAAAACTGCACAATTCATAAAGTTTAAAAAACTGCATATGTGATATCTGCAGCAAGGAGAAAGGTTGGTGATCTTTTTGGAGAAGTGTGAGATGACCCTGCATAAGGAGCTCAGGCAGAAAGTACAACAGGGAAGTCTTTAATAGGGGAGGAGACTCGGGAATTTAACTGATTAAAGAGATGAGAGTTGAAAACTAAATTTGGCTGATCGTAGAAGAGAAAGCCAGAGGATCATTGAGGAAACAGTCTGTCTGCAATGCTGAAAGGAGAGTGAAAGCAGATGCTAGGCAGTGGCATCATAGTTAATTCAATTAGCACTTAGAGAGCTGGATCACTGATCAAGTCAAACAAGTGTAAAACCTAACATTACAGTGGGGAATTCAAATTAAAATAATTAATTAAATCATATTTAAAATGGCTGGTCTCAGTAAATATAACTACAAAATCTACCAGAAGGGCATTAAAACCCATCTGGCTCACCAATGCTCTTTAGGGAAATAAATTTGTAGTCCTTTCCTACTCTGATCTACACTGTGCAGGCCCTGCAGTCCATGATGTTATGCCAATATTTTAACCTACTCTAAGATCAACTAGCCTTTCCCTCCCACACAGCCCCCCATTTTTCTATCATCCATGTGTCTATCTAAGAGCATCTTAAATATCCCTAATGTATCTGCCTCCGCTACCAGTCCTGGCAGTATGTTTAACAAACACTCCATCCAGTTTAAAGACACTAATATCCCCACTATACTTCCCCCAATCACCTTAAAATTATGCCCCTCATATAAGCCAGTTCTGCCCTGGGGGGGGGGGGGGGCAGAAATCACTGGCTGTACACTCAATTCCTGCCTCTTATCATCTTGGGCACGTCTATCAAATCACCTTATATCTTCCTTTGCTCTATAGAAGAAGGCTTGCTCAACCTTTTCTCAAAAGACATGCTCTCCAATCCAGGCATTATCCTGATAAACCTCCTCTGCACCCTTTCTAAAGCTTCCACATCCTTCCTACAATGAAGTAACCAGAACTCAACACAATACACAAAGTGTGGTCTTAAGAAGGGTTTTAAGAGCCTCAACATTGCCTTTTGGCTATTGAACTCAATCCCCCAACTAATGAAGACGAACTTACTTGGCAACTTTGAGGAACCTATGGATGTGGACTCCAAGGTCCCTCTATTCCTTCACATGCTAAGAATACTGCCATTAATCTTGTATTCTGCCATCAAATTTGACCTTTCAAAGTGAATCACTTCACACTTTTTTTTTTGAGTTGAACTCCATCTGCCACTTTTCAGCCCAGCTCTGTATCCTATCAATTTCCCATTATAACCCTCTACAATCTTCCGCACTATCCACATCATCATCAAACTTTGTGTCATCTGCAAACTTACACCCTTCTAATTCCTGATACAAGTCATTTATAAAAATCACAAAGAGAAGGGGTCCCACAATAATTCTCTGTGGAACATCACTGGTCATGACTTCCAGGCAGAATACACTCCATCTCCAACCACTCCCTGCCTTCTATAGGCAAGCCAATTCTGAATCCAGACGACTAGTCAAGTTTCCCTGGATTCCATGCGTTCTGACTTTCTCAATGACGCTACCATACAGAACCTTACCAAATGGCTTACTAAAATCCATATACACCACATCCACTGAACTGCCTTCATTAATAAGTTTTGTCACATTCTCAAAGAACTTAAATCAGGCTTGTAACACATGACCTGCTCCTCACACAGCCATGCCAATTATCCCTAATTATACTATACTTCTCCAAATGCTTGTAAATCTCGTCTCTCAGAATCTTCTCTAATAATTTGCCTACCACTGAAGATTCACCACTGATAATTTCCAGTGTTACCCTTCCTCACTTTCTTAAGCAAAGAAATAAAATCTGCCACCCTGCAATCATCTCGAACTAATCCAGTGATCAATGAGGACATAAAGATCATTGCCAAAAGTGCATCAATCTCTTCCCTCGCTTCTCATGGTAACCAGGAATGCATCTCACCCACCCTGAGGACCTATCTATCAAAATGTTTTTGAAAGTTCCAGTGCATCCATTTTCTTAAAGTCGACATGATCTAGCATATCAGTTTAGAACATAGTACAGCACAGTACAGGCCCTTTGGCCCACAATCTTGTGCTGACCCTCAAACCCTGCCTCCCACATAACCCCATATAAAGTTTGTTTTACACTGTCCTCACAAATGTCAAGGTCCCTCTCACTGGTGAACACTGAAGTTATGTTTTCATTAAGGACCTCCCACCTACCTCCACCAACTCGACAGGTTTCCTCTATCCCTGATCAGTCCTACCTTCACTCTAGTCATCCTCCTGTTCTTCACATGCTTGTAGAATGCCTTGGGTGTTTTCCTTAATCCTACTTTCCAAGGCCTTCTCTGTCCCCTTCTAGCTGTCCTACATCCATTCTTTAGCTCCTTCCTGGCAACCTTGTAACTCTCACGAGCCCTATCTGATCCTTGTTTCTTTCTTCCTCTTGACTAGATATTCCACCTCTCTTGTCAACCATGGTTCCTTCACCCAACCATCTTTTCCTGCCTCAATGAGACAAACCCCATGCAATTCCTCCAGAAGCAACCTTCACATTTCTGTTTTACATTTCCCAGAGAACATCTGTTCCCAAATTACTGCCCAATAACATCATTGTTCCCCCTCCTCCAATTAAATCCTTTCCCATACTGTCTGACCCTGTACCTCTCCAAGACTATGGAAAAATTCAGGGAGTTGTGGCCACTGTCTCCTAAGTACTTATTTGAGACAGTATGGGTTATTTTCTAGTTGGCTTGTCTACATACTGCATCAAGAATCCTTCCTTGACACACCTAACTGCAGTGGTTAGTGCTTTACAGAGCGAGTGATCACCAATTGGGGTTCAATTTCCACCTCTCTCTGGGAGGAGTAGGTCTCCTCGTGACCACATGGGTTTCCTCTGGGTGCTCTGCTTCCTCCCGCAAAAGACATACAAGTTAGTAGGTTAATTGGTCACATGGGTGTAATTGGGTGGCCCGGGCTCATTGGGCTGGACAGGTCTATTACTGTGCTGTATCTCTAAATAAAGAAAAAAAACTTTTGCACTAAGGAGGTACCAATTAATATTATTGAAGTTGAAATCACCCATGACAACAATTGAATTGAACACAGTCCTACTGAAGGATCTCGGCCCGAAACATTGACTATACCCTTTTCCATAGATGCTGCCTGGCTTGCTGATTTCCTCCAGTATTTTGTGTGTGTTGCCATGACAATTGTAATGTTTGCCCTTTTCAAAATCTGCCTCCCAATCTGTTTGTCAATGTCTCTGTTGCTATTGGGGAGTCAGCAGAATATTCCCAAAAGAGTGACAGCTACCTTCCTGTTTCCGACTTCTACCCACACTGACTCTGTAGCTGATCCCTCCATCATATCATTCTTTTCTATAGCTGTGATACTATTCCTGATTAACAATATAACTTCCCCACCTCACTTACCTTCCTCTGTCCCTTTTGATACACCTAAACCCTGAAAAACCTGGCAGTCATTTCAGCCCTTGTGACAGCCAAATCTCTATAATGTCCACAACATCGTTGTTCCAGGTATTGACCCATGCTCTAAATTCACCACCCTTGCTCCCCATTTTCTTGCATTAAAGTAGTTTCACTTCAACCTATCTGACTGACTGCAATTTTGCCCCATCAACTGCCTATTCTTCCTCAGCTTCTCCCTACTTGTACACCAACTGCCCCATCCTCTGGCTCCCATTCCCCCTGTCAAACTAGTTAAAACCCTCCCCACGGTTCCAGCAAGCCTGCCCACAAGGATATTGGTAACCCTCAGTTTCAGTTATAACCTGTCATTTCTGTACAGGTCATGCCTTTCCCAGAAGCGATTCCAATGATCCACAAATATGAAACCCTGCCCCCTGCACCAATTCCTCAGCCTCACATTCATCTGCAAATCAACCTATTCTTACCCTCACTAGCAAGTGGCACAGACAGCAATTCAGAGAAGGTCTTGAATGAGGAAAGTGATGTAAAATGGGCATTTCATTTCTTTATCTTCTTCCCAGTTTAATTTGTACACTGCACTGCTAATAAGGACACTCTTGATCAGGAAAGGCCTAGATCTTTTCTCGTTGCTGCCACCGAGGTGGTAGAGGAGTCTCAGAGCCCACACCAGCAGATTCAGGAACAGTTATTACCCTCGACCATCCGGTTCTTGAACCAGACGGAATAGCTCCACACAACTTCACTTGCTCCATCACTGAAATGCTCCCACAACCTAAAAGCTCACTTTCAAGGACGCATCATCTCATGTTCTTGATATTTATTGCTTATTTATTTATTTGTGTTTCTCTTTTGCATTTGCACAGTTGGCTGTCCTTTGCACATTGGCTGTTTGTCCTTCCTGCTGAGTGCAGTCTTTCATTGATTCCAATGTATATGCACGCAAGAAAACGAATATCAGGGTTGTAAATGGTGATACACATGTACTTTGATGATAGATTTACTTTGAATGATAGAGTGGATGTTGAGAGGATGTTTCCAATTTTGGAGGAGTCTAAGACCAGAGGGCACAGCCTCAGCATATGGGGACGTAGCTTTAGCACAGAGATGAAGAGGAATATCTTTAGCCAGAGGGTGATGAATCTGTGAAATTCATTACCACAGATGAACGTAGAAGCCAAGTCATATTTAAAGGGGAAATTGATTATTAGGGGTTCAAAGGTTGCAGGGAGGAGGCAGGAGAATGGGGTTGAGAGGGATAATAAATCAGCCATGATGCAATGGCAGAGCAGAACCCACAAGCTGAATGGCCATATTCTGTTCCTATGTCCTATTACAACACTTGAGGCCCTACTTTTCAGTTTCCTGCCTTGTTCCCTATATTTGCTCTTCAGGAAGCCATCCTTTTTTCCACCCTGCTGTAAGCCATTGGTACCAATGTATAGTATTAATGGTAAGACTCTTGGTAGTGTGGAGGATCAGAGAGATCTTGGGCCCGAGTCCATTGGACACTCAAAGCTGCTACGCAGGCCGACTCTTAAGGCAGCATATAGTGTATTGGCCTTCATCAATCATGGGATTGAATTTAAGAGCCGAGAGGTAATGTTGCAGCTCTATAGGACCCTGGTCAGACCCCACTTGGAGTACTGTGCTCAGTTCTGATCGCCTCACTACAGGAAGGGTGTGGAAAGTACAGAAAGGGTGCAGAGGAGATTTACGAGGATGTTGCCTGGATTGGGGAGCATGCCTTATGAGAATAGGTTGAGTGAATACGACCTTTTCTCCTTGGAGTGGCAGAGGATGAGAGGTGACCTGATAGAGGTGTACAAGATGATGAGAGGCATTGATCGTGTGGATAGTCAGAGGCTCTTTTCCAAGGCTGAACTGGCTAACATGAGAGGGCACAGTTTTAAGGTGCTTGGAAGTAGATACAGGGGAGGTGTTAGGGGTAAGTTTTTTTTATGCAGAGTGTGGTGAGTGCATGGAATGGGCTGCCAGTGACAGTGGTGGAGGCAGATACGATAGGGTCTTTTAAAAGACTCCTGGACAGGTACATGGAGTTCAAAAAAACAGAGGGCTATGGGTAACCCTAGGTAATTTCTAAGGTAAGGACATGTTCGGCACAGCATTGTGGGCCGAAGGGCTTGTATTTTGCTGTAGGTTCTCTATGTCTATGTCAATATGCACCATAACTTCTGACTGCTCACCTTTCCCCTTTAAATGCTGTGGGCCTGATCTGGCAACTGGGAGGCAACGTATCATACAGAGTCTCTTTCAGATCCACAGACCTTTCTGTCTGCTCACAACTATTGAAACCCCCATCACCACTGCTTTTCTATTTGGCCCCCCCCCCACTTTCCCCTCTGATTCACAGAGCCAGGCTCAGTTCCAGAGACCTGGTTATTGCAGCTTCCCCGGTCGGTCACCCACCATGCCCCAATAGTGTCCAAAGCTTTACTGTTATTGAGAGGCGCTCTGCACCATCTGCCTATTCCGTTTCCCTCTCCTGACAGTCACCCAGTTACCTGCCTCCTGCAACGTCGGCGCCACCACCTCCCTGTACCTTCTATCTATGACTTCCTCATTCTCCTGAGAGAGTGTAGGAGAGGGGGAGAGGAGGAAGAGAAGCAGCTTCCTCAGTTCATGGGCAAATCAGGATGAACAATTCATGCAGGTATTACCAGAGATGTCCACATACAAGAACAAATAAATAACATTTTGAAAGCAGCTAAAACATGATGAAGACAGTACATTGAATGTGGAGGTTGATAAGTTGGAAGGTAATGACACTGAATTATTGGATTAAATCAGTTATAGGAGGGAGGGAAATGTGAGGAAGCAAATTGCCTGGATCTTGGGCAGCTGTCAAACCACATCTGCATTGAGTGCCTGGATGGTTACAGTGTATTGAAATGCATCAAGATTTAGAGCAGAGGAAATACATTTATTCAAATATTAAGTTGTTCCAGAAATGGCCTATCAATCCCCTGATGTTGCTGCGGTCAGCAAGTTGCCATGCAAGAGGCATTGAATTATGACACATCAAATCTGTAATACATCAGTGTTTACTCAGTGTTAACTGTACCGCAATGTTGTAGATGTGCCTTGCTCATTCAAACTTACAGCTCTGAGTCAGTTTGCTATTTTTTCTAGGCCAGGGAGCATGATCATTTCAAAACCCAGGCCAGAATGCATCTTGATATAATACACATTGCAAATCAGGATCCTTCATTTTATAGTATCCACAGCAACCAGCCGTTCAGGCTGACAGGAGCATGCTAGTCTTCAGACAGAGGAGCACAGCACAGGAAAAGGCCCTACAGACCCATGGTGCCTCTGCCAACCATGATGCCAAATTAAACCAATTTCATCTGTATGCATATGACCATGTCCTCCATTCCCCAAATGTCACCCTATCTGACTCCGCTAGTCGCCACCCCATCACCCCAAATGAACTCCCAGCAATATGTTTCAGGCACCTATCACTCTCTGTGTAAAAACAGCTTGCCACACACATCTCCTTTAAATTCTCTCTCTCTCTGACATTGCAGCAATGACTTTTTGCATTAAAATTCTGACCAGCTACCCTGTCTATGCCTCTCCTAATTTCATATACTTCAATCAAGTCACCCCTCAGCCACTCACTCTCCAGAGAAAACAAACCAAGTTCGTCTAACCTCTCCTTACACCTAATCCTCTTTAATCTAGACAACTTCCAGGTGAACCTCCCCAAAGCCTTACTGTAATGCAGAAACTAGAATTGCATACAGTAACTAACAGGTGGCTGAACTGAAGTTTTATACAGTTGTAAATGTGACTTAGTGACCTTTTCACTCAACACATCAACCAAAGAAGGCAACCATGCTGAACACCTACTTTACCACCCATGTACTTTCAAACTTTCAAAGAGCTATAGATTTGCACCTCAAAATCCATCTCTACATCAATTCTCCAGAGCACCCTGTTATATACTGTATAATCTCCTCCTGCATTTGACCACCTAAAATACAGCATCTTACACTTGACCAGATTAAACTTCACTCAGGCCATAATAATAGCACAGACCTGTCGGCCTGAATAGTATCAAATATACACAAGACCTTATGTTTGTAATGTCTAAAATACCTGTTCTGTTTCAACGAAGTTAGATACAAGCCCGTCATCGTCAGTTCCTTGTCGGTAGAATCTGGATCCAACACGTTCACAGCTGAGCCGCGATATCAGGCAAGCCTTGGCCTTCTTTTCTGTAGCATAGACAGTGCGGATTTCTACCACACCGCAGATCACCTTCAGCAGCCAGTCAGAGCATTTCACCTGGAACTGGTTGAGATGTACGTGCAAACTCTGATTCCTACAGTATGTTACATGGAGGCAAAGATCAAGTGGGAACTGTTAGCCACTTCTCAGAAGTAAACATGATCAAGCAGTTTATTTCTCCATCAGCTTTAGAGGAAAAATTCACACTGTAGCGTTCTCATGGTCAATGGCAATTCCCACTGTTCCATTACTTTCTCATCACCAGTTCCCAAATATGCACTTTGAATTTTAAACCCCCATCAGTCAGGAATCAGTGGAAAAAAAATTGCATGTGTTATTGCCTAAATGTCACTGCAGTGCTTGAACCAAATCAGTAGACATTCATTAAATTAACTTCACACATTGCCTATTTTGCCCACCCTTGACTTAACCCGCCTTTGAAGTGGTCCTCGTAATTTAGCTCAATATCAAAAACAACATGAAAGCAGGGATGTGGAATTTATACAAGTTCTTTGAAAGTGGTTCCTAATAAACCACAAGAACTCAACGACTCTTTTCGTGGTCAATTAACAACAGTAGGGCAACAATTAAACCTCTGGGATTATGTGTTAAAGTTGTGCAATTTACCATCATAAATTGCTGCAAGCACAATATAATTCCCTGCTATCAACTCTCAAAGTATTGCTTGTCCAATTCTGATGTTCCAATACCACCACTGGATAGAATGAAAATGTTAATTCTCATCCTAAATCACTGACAACAGACATATATTCAATCATTAGCAGGATCTTTAGTCCTTGAAGTTTGCCATGTAGGTGTTTTAAGTATTTAAATTTAGTAAGATTTACTGATGGAATCAGCACTGCTGATCAGCTAGAAGAGAGAAACTGCATACTTCAACACAAGTGTCAATACAAAGTCACTCAAAGCTAATCTGGGTCAAGTTATTCACTGTCCTCTTTATGTCTTTTATAAAGCATAATAGGGGTTTCCCCACAAGGTATCTGCATTCTCGATATGTTAGTGCTTTCTTCCAAAGGAGGCCAATTACTTCAGATCAACAACACCTAGAACAAAACATGCAGTGGTCCTGATGAAGAGCCTCAGCCAAAAACGTTGGGCTTATCTCCATCTAGCATTTTATCTGTGAATCTGTGTCAAGGTTCCTTAGTAAATTACTTCCACATGCTGAAGGACCAATCATATTATCCCAATATTTCCTGTATTGCAGATTCTCATCTGCATTCATTTTAAACCAGTGCATTTTCTCTATCTTCAGCAACTGAACTTTCACTGCAGTTTCAACCCCCAAGAACCCGCCACAACCCCTTCTTCTCAGCCCCCTCCTCCTCTCTCGTAAACCTGCCCTAACTCAAGCCTCCTCCTCTAGGATACTACTCCGGGGGAGAGCAGCTACTGAGGCACACAGTATCATAGGATTATTGAAGTGTTTTGCAAGTTCCCCTGCTGGTTATTAATGCACATTAATACTTACAATAGCATTCTGTGTTAAAGCTCAAAGGAAAGTATCTTTTGGACACTGTATTGGAACAGAATGCTTTCCAACAATGCTGTAACACGCAGTGTAAGCCTTTCTTCTCTTTAACCTGTCTAAACTGACGCAGCATCCCCTTCAAAATTATCTTCCCACTAACTGGAAACCATATTCAATGAAACAAAATATCAAAGTGTGCACACACAACTAGTACTGTAGTCATAAATACTGGATGTGGTTTGAATCTGTGCAGCGAGGAGCATTCTGCTGAGGTTAGAACTCCTTAAGTTTCCACTCATACAAGTTTAATAATCAATTACTTTCATGAACGTGAAATATTTAATTCAAATACCATTCCCATGCATCAAAATGAGAAAGGAAGCTCATCAAATGTAACCTACACCGGAAGTATTGGTTACACAATATACTTCCTTTGTCCTTTAGCACAGCGCTGCTGGCTGTACTTCAATTTCAAATTACGTTAATAATATACATTGCTATTTTAATCCTGTGGCTTTCTCACATTGCTGACGATGACTTTGCTGTACATTCCAACATACAGCTACCATTTTGAATACAGGGAGTTGTTGAACCTCTGTATTCACTGTGACCTCATGCCAAAAGCCATTTATGCTTTCCTCCATCCCCAATGTATAAACAAAGTATTCTCCCCATTAAGTACTCAATCCCTAATAAAAACTCCATACATGCTTCAGAATGGAGTTGGGTGATGTGCAAAACTCATTAATCTTAGCATAATGGAATGTGTTATTTTAAGAGGGCTTTCATCATTAGATATTTCTCCCCACATCCCATCTCATCTCCAGCACGCAACAGCAAGTGTGGTTGGGAGTTACAAATGTGATTGCAAATGCAGCATTTAAAGGACCAGTGTGTGGTTATAATTGGGACAACTGATGTGGCAATGAGCTAGGAGAACAGTACTGAGGTGAAAGGAGAAATTGTTGAGTCACAGAGAAGGCTGCAAGGATCAGTTGGCCTACTCCTGCTCCTAACTCTGCAGAAAAAATTTTTGCCCCTGTAACCAGTTAGGCTGGAGGTGACCAAGAAACGGACAGTAGCAGTGCTGAGCCATAGCATACGATTCAATGCAGGAAGCTCTTTAAAGAACGAATCACTCAGAAAAAAACTGAGTCACTTGACCTTTCACCCACACCTATTGTGCAGATAACTCCACCCCATTCCTCATATTTACTCCCGCTCCACTCACTTAACCTGAAAACGTCACCATCATTTTCTACATGCTCCAATTGCAGTTTAATTCATACACTTGAAAATACTAAAGCAGCCCCTACCTGCATGCAACTAAATGGGGCAAGTGACACACACACACCCACATCACTCAAGCACTAAGCTACGTCTTTGATCAGGAGCATTAACTTTTCCTCTTGTCAGAGATGCTCAGTTTCCAGTGTTTTCTGTTTAATTCACATCTTCAGCAACTGTTTTGTTAAAAATTATCATAATGTCACATAACCTGATCTTTACTTTTTCTAATATTATTAATCCAATCAAACAATGGCAATGATATTTTGTGTTTTACAGAGCAATTGACGACATATGGCATTACTCTTCATACCTCCAGGTTCCCAGGTCAGCTTCAGTTTCACGGTCTTTACAGCAGCCACAATGTATTTCCCCTACAAAGGGTGAAATTGGCCTTAAAGTGGTGCTAGATGGCACTAACTGTTGCCAAGCATCATTATGTTTCAAATGTCACATCAATGAACAGCACGAGCACTGACAACTGGATGTAAAGTTAATCATAGTGAGCAAGTTACATAAAAGGTGGCTTGCTGTATGCACTACTCCAAATAGGTTAGCTGTAAATTGTGTTTTCCTCACCTGTTCTGGAGGGTGATAAAATCTAATCCCCAGATATTTGCTTCTACTTTGTGCTTGCATATAAAACTATTTGAAATAACCCATACTGGTGTGTAAATGCAGTTAATTTTGAATGAACTGTTTAAATCATCCATGAAATGACAGCTTCTTTAACAGGAGCAGAAGTGGCTATTTCCAAATGCTGCAGATGCACCAGTGCCCCAAGAATTATCAGGTACAAACATAATACAGGTTGAGCACCCCTTATCCGAAATGCTTGGGGCTGGAAGTTATTTGGATTTTGGAAGACATAGTGAGTTAGATTGGGACCGCCGTCACTTACGGCTCTAAATTTATGTGCTACTGCTAAGCAGTCTTTATCTTTATCGTGTTCATCACACTTATGTACTTAACAGTAAAAATGATTACACACTATCAATATAATGAAAATATGATGTGTGCAGGGTAACAAAAACAGCATCGGGAGAATACCTGAATCAGCTGTTGAACAATAACAAACAATGGCAGGCTTTCAGTCTCCACCTACGATGCTGTAACATTTTGATTAAAAATTTACAGTACAATGTATTTATATTTTTACTTATTTTGTAGGTTTTATGTAAGGTATAAAACAATAAGTATTGTAGTCTTGCACCAGTGCTAGATTTTGTGATAAGCAGATGCTTTAAAAATATAATGCCCTGCCTTTTCTTAGATTTCTGCAACCAGCCTGCTGTATATTCACAATGATTTCAATATTCGGTTCATTGTGATAGATCCTTGCTTGTTTCGTGATCAGCATACTGATAAGCAGCACATGTTCACTCCGACTCAGATGATACACAATCGAGATCTTCATTTTTTTGCTTTCTGCAGTTTTTTTTTAAATTTTTCATTAATTTCTGTTTATTACAGACTTCTGAGAACAATCTGTTGTGTGCAGAGACCTGTGTATTGCCTGGGAATCTTCCCAGCATCTGTGAAACTTTCCATTTGTGATGTCATGTCAGTATTCAAAAAAAAATTTGGATTTTGAAGGTGTTTGGATTTTGGAATTTCGGATAAGGGGTACTCAACCTGTATTAATACTAACATGGTCTATTATTTGCCTGTCACCATTAATTTAAAGCCTAGATATCTCAGGGGAACTTGTACTAACTTCCACATTTGTCAGAAAGCAGTTAGGGAGGAAATCATAACCAAAACTCTGCATTTCCCCAATCATAAAGTAGAACTACAACCTGACTATTAACATTACTCAATTTACCATCCTTTGGACGCAGAACTCTTGGGCCCAAAGCATTTAATCCATATTGCACTGAGATCTTAAATACATAACTAGGAAGTTAATATTTTTGAGGGTCATCATTTCTCAGTACAGCTAAATAAAGTAAAATCGTGAGCTACCAGAAAAAGTGACTTGCAGTCTCTTGATCCTTTGCAAATTGTTTCTGTGCACAAAGATCCAGATCAAAAGCTGAACCAATCGATGAAAAGTAAAATGTGCCGGTATTTAGTAATTTCCTCAAAGAAATAATTCGCTCTTCATCTGTTGTTTCTTCTTGCAGAGGTACAAACTCTGTAGCAGTAATCTTACAAATGTCAGTGTCACGGATTTTTCCAACTGATGTACATCCTGTCACCATGACCAGAAAGCAGAGTGTTGAGCTACCTGAAAAAAGAAAGGACAGAATTACAATTTTCAGTTTTTAGCTGGGAGGAAAGAAAAGAGAAATCAGAGTATTAATGTAAAGATCACATCCTTCAACAAAAATGGGCAAAGAGGGAGATACAAAATATACGGCTATGATAAATACTGTAGCAACAAAGGAGTTAGAAGTGCCATTACATGAACATTCAAACTGTAATCATCCATTTATTAACTTGTGATAAGTGCTATTTCCCCATCATCTATCTGTTCCTGATTAAACAATACCAGGATTTTAAAATAATATTTTCAATTTACTTTCAAATCTGTTTACAAAAGCCTCAGGCAATGCATTCAAAACTACAAGTTGATGAGTATATAACAGTTGTCTCATCTCCTTGTAGATTTTTACCAATATAGTCCATTCACACCAACCTGATACCAAACCTTCTTCCTGCAAGCTCTACCATGATTTATCATAACAAACGCATCAATAAATAGACATTGCATCACCTTTGAACCAAAACCCCTTGTGTATCTTTGCATAACTGAATTAATTTGTCTTGAAATATCCTGTACAATTTTAGTCCAATTATGTTTTTCATTACCTTTTTCTTTGAAACATTTCAAAGCCTAATGCACCTCAGTTATTTTTTAATTAAGATTTCCTCTCACTTGCAGTCTTTTATCCTGATACTCCCTTGTTAAGTCCAATGTGTAAGTTACAAAGTCTGCGAGGGAAATGGATTTGACTAACAGCTATTATTATTTTTCGTACATGGTTAGTTGTTCTTTTCCATGAAAAACAGCAAATAGACTACTTATATGACATTGTGAAGTCGAATATAAATAACCATTAATGTGGCAAGCCTCAGAAAAGTGAGAATAAGTAACCTACTTCAAATATTGCAGTGGTGTGTGGAAGAAATTCATGCAGAGGTACATGTTCCAAGGAGTTGACCAGAAATGATAAGGGATTTGCTGAATATTTCCAGATCAGTATGATGTGCATCCTGGGGTAATGTGCATAAGGTAGTTTCTCCCTGCACTGGTGCCAGAGTACTTCAATACAGGTTTAAGAAATGGTGTTAACATTACCATGACGGAAGACAGAGGAGGAGGAGAAGAAACGGTGGGATATGATAAGGATTCGGTGCAAACCACAGGAGAGGCAGGTGTCAGTCAGCTTTGAGCGATAGCAGAGAAGATTGGTTTTATTATTTATTATTCACCAATTCCAGCTGTTTTACATGTTGTATATATTTGGGCTCTGAACATAGCTTGGGTTGACATTGCTCCATATGCCAGGTAGCATCCCACTTTCCCTACCAGCACTGGGGGATGCTGCTCAGGTGTCAGAAGCCTCACCAGCTGAATGCTCAACAGTCAAAGCAACTGAGAGGATACTGAACAAATTAGAATCAAGGTTGGGGTTTATGACCAGTTGATCCTTGACCCTGAAAGAGGTGGGAGATTACCAAGCACGAGCATCTATAAAAGATGTAATACATTGAACCGTGGTGACTGATGGCAAGGAAACAAATGCAAAAACAAATTAAATTCTGCCATTGTGTTGTCTCTGTTGACACATAAATACTGTGTTTTAATAACACTACTTTTTTCATAAGTCATTCTGATCTCTTCCATGAACTGTTTATTTTACCCTCTCTAGGCAGAAAGTCAGTATGCAACACCTTAGAAGTCAGGCTGTTTTAACAGTGGCATAATACAAAGTGCTCTGATGAAAAAAAAGTGGTGGATGGATATTGAATGCATTCAAAAAGCCAAATGGAATGCTGGTCTCAAGTGGACTAGAATACTAAACAGAAAACATTTAATTGTACAAAGCTTTGGCCAGTCTTCTCTGTAATACAGTACGCAGTTCTCGGAAATCATCTCAAGGGTACATCGGAGTTTTGACTATATCGAGAATTATTAGACAAATTCTGAGCTTAGCGGGAGCCACATTTGAGGGTGAGTTTGTGTAATCTGACTTGTATTTGTCCAGAGTATAAGACATTGCAGGGTGATTAGGTAGCTGCAGATTAATTATTTGTTTTTTGGGGAATCATAAGTGAGTCATTAAATTAGACCTTGGTCATTTTGGAGTGAAATCATAGAAATGTACACCAGGAAATGTTATTTAGCCATGATATTTTTGCTGGCCAAATCAAAATGCTATCCTGGAAAATCCCATTTCCAATCTCTGACCAAAGCACCATGCTTTCAGTAAATTCAATTAATTCTATTGGGCAGGTTATGTCATTCTTATGCCCAACTCTAGATACCAGAAAGAAACACACTACTCCGAGCTGTTATTGGAGATATTCCAAATGCCTTCTTCATCTCCCATTTCTACTTGTGTCACCACTTTCAAGTTACAATGTACCTATATCCCTATGCTGTTTTGCTCAAGGCTTCAAGAGATGTATGGCTATGGCACTTAAATACACCCATGAACAAAAGGATAAAGGTGTATTTGTAGAAATTTCATATTTCAAAGCTCCTAACAAATTAAGTACTTCTGAACTGTACCAATTGTAATGAGAAAATGTGCAGCCAATCCGTGCAGAATAAAATCCCACAAACAGCAGTAAGAGTAAAGTACAAAACTGGCTACTGGCCCTGATGGGTTTACCGTTGAATTTTATAAATGTTTTGCTTCTTTATTGATTCCTTGGCTCTATAAGGTTTTTGAGGCTTCTTTGAAACTTGGTAAACTTCCGGAATCTTTTAATAGAGCATCAATTTCTTTAATACTAAAGAAGGATAAAGACCCTGCTCAATGTGCATCTTATAGACCAATATCTTTATTAAATGTTGATTCTAAAGTTTTTTCTAAGTTATTAGCAAATAGACTAGAAAAAGTACTTCCTTCTATTATTTCGGAAGACCAAACGGGTTTTATTAAAGGTCGTTACTCTTTTTATAATATTCGTACATTGTTAAATATCGTTTATACTCCCTCACAAAATGTTCCTGAGTGTGTTATTTCTTTAGATGCCGAGAAAGCTTTTGATAGAGTAGAATGGCCTTATTTATTTAAGGTGCTTGAAATGTTTAATTTTAGCCTGAAATTTATATCCTGGATTAAACTGTTATATCACTCCCCTGTAGCCTCGGTTCGTACTAACTCTTTAAACTCACCTTTTTTTCCTCTCTTTCGTGGTACTCGACAAGGCTGTCCTCTTAGTCCCCTATTATTTGATATTGCATTAGAACCTCTTGCAATTGCTATTCGAGAATCTTCAAATATTACTGGGATAACTCGGGGATTAAAGTCCCATAAATTATCACTCTATGCTGATGATTTACTTTTATATATTTCTAATCCTGAGAGATCTATTCCTGCTGTTTTAGAGTTATTAGCACAATTTGGTCTTTTCTCAGGTTATAAATTAAATCTTAGTAAGAGTGAACTTTTTCCGATTAATAAACATCTTCCCTTATATTATAAATTTCCATTTAAATTGATTAATAATTACCTTTCATATCTTGGGATTAAAATTACTTGTAAACATAAAGATTTATTTAAGACTAACTTTTTACCATTAATAGACCATATTACTCAACTTTCATCTAAATGGTTTCCTTTATATTTAACTTTGATTGGTCGTATTAATGCAGTTAAGATGTTTTTTTTGCCAAAATTTTTATGTGTTTCAGGCATTACCAATTTTCGTTCCTAAATCTTTTTTTGATAAAGTCGACTCTAAAATTTCTTCATTTATTTGGCAGAATAAGAATCCGAGACTGGGTAAAATACATTTACAGAAAGCTAAGAGAGATGGAGGTTTAGCATTACCTAACTTTAGATTTTATTATTGGGCTATTAATATTCGACATATGAAATTTTGGTTACTTGACCGGGATATACTATCTATTCCTAAATGGGTAGCATTGGAATTACAATCTGTTCAGGGTTATACACTTGGTTCTATTTTAGGTTCATCTCTTCCTTTTGATTCGAAACGCCTTGAGCAGGTCTCTAACCCGATCGTTAAATATGCTTTGCGTATTTGGTTTCAATTCAGAAAATTTTTTGATCTTAATCAATTCGGGTTAGCGATTCCTATTTTAGGTAACATATTTTTTCCTCCCTCTTTTACGGATCGCGCTTTTCAAACTTGGAAGACTAAGGGTATTTTACGGTTTTTGGATTTATTTTTAGATGGTTCCCTTATGTCTTTTGAACAATTATCTAATAAATATAACCTATCAAGAATACATTTTTTTAGATATTTACAAGTTAGAAATTTTCTAAGTACTATACTTCCTTCCTTTCCAATGCTTCCTCCTATATATATTTTAGATTCGATAATTAACCTTAATCCATGTCAGAAAGGTGCATCGGCTATGATTTATAATATTATTATGAAACTCAGGAAAGCTCCATTTGATAAGATTAGGGTAGATTGGGAACAGGAATTGGGGCTTACCATTTCTGTGGATGATTGGGGGCAGATTTTACAATTAGTTAATACTTCCTCTATTTGTGCTAAACATTCCCTAATTCAATTTAAAGTGGTGCATAGAGCACATATGTCCAAAGATAAGTTAGCGCGTTTTTACTCGCATATTAATCCTTTCTGTGATAGATGTTCGGGGCAGATAGCCTCTTTAACTCATATGTTTTGGTCTTGCCCTACTTTGGAAACTTTTTGGAGAGATATTTTCAATATTATTTCTAAGGTATTAAATATAGATATCTCTCCTCACCCTATTACTGCTATCTTTGGACTACCTAAAATTTCTAGTAATCTTTCCCCTTCAGCCCGTAGAATGATTGCATTTCTTACTTTAATGGCGAAAAGATGTATTTTACAACATTGGAAAGAGCTTAATGCTCCAACTACCTTTTTTTGGTTTTCTCAGACGATTTTATGTTTGAATCTGGAGAAAATTAGAAGTAACCTTTATGATTCTTCATTTAAATTTGAACAGATTTGGGGACCTTTTATTCGATATTTTCATTTAATGTAATATTTACCCTTCTTGTTTTTTTTTTCACTGTTTTAATGGAGGTCGGGATTGAGGACGTGATTTTAAGTTTAACTCTGTTTGGTTTCAAGTTAGCCCATTGCTTTGCTTTGCTTTTAGTTAGTTGCACGGTGGGTTTTTTTTTGGGGGGTTTTTTTTTCTTTTTTTCCATTGATATATATAAAATCTAGTATACTATTATGTTATCTTGGTTTCTTATGCTTAAATTACATTGTTTGTAGTATTTTCTTTTTGGTATTGTTATCTTTTGGAATTTTATTATACTTTAACATTGTATTAATGTTTATATGGCTTACCTTTTTTGTATACTTACTCAATAAAAAGATTTAAAAAGAAAGACAAAACTGGCTACTGATATTAGAGCACTCGTTCAAAGAGGCATAATCCACAATCTAATGGGTTTAATACACTGGGCTAGGATAAATTCTTGGCAAGCCTCTTTCCACAAACTTGATTGAGGGATAAGTAATGCTCTAAAGCTTGGGAAAACCATGTTCTTTCTTGGATAGTATTGTGGGATATTTTCATATACCTGAGACAAAGGCAGAGGGCAGAGTCCTGTGACACAAATAAAAGACATGACTCGCTTCAGAATATCGTCTCCTCAAAGCTGCTCTGGAGTTTATTTAAATTTAACATTCAAGTTTCTGGAGCAGACTTGAACCAAAAACCTGCTTCAAAAACAACATGCTTCTACCAAGTCAATAATAATACTCTTGGCTGGTATTCAATTGCAATGCAAAGAGAACTGACAGCACTTAAGCAAAACCTCCACTCAGAACCAAGATAATTTAAAACTCAACAGTGGATATTTGTTATACAAAGATGCTTGTCTTTCTGCTCATTCAGAGGCCAACTTCCCAATTGCACATTAAAGGAAATTAGTAGGTAGGCTTTGTTTTCAAACTCTGAACACAATGATCCTTATCAGCCTGCTCTTCTATAAAACACCATGCCCTGATAATAAAGGTCAGTGATCATCAAAAACATCAACCAATTCATGTCTCTTGGACACATCTCAGCAAAGGTAGAGAATGTTGATGAAATATATCACCAGCATCTTCTGTCATGTCAAAGTCCCCAGCACCATAGCCTTAATTACATTCATTTAATTCCATTGGGCAGGCTATGTCCAACACCAGATAGCAGAGAGAAACACACTACTCTGAGCTGCAAGTGGAAAGCAGTTACCAGGTTACTGGAGGAAAAGTTCTGAACACCTCCTTAAGGAAATGGATTAACCACACTGAGTCCTGGAAAATACTGCCCCATAACTAAGGTAAAATGCAGCATGTGGAACGTCTTTGTGAACCTCAGGCCCACATAGCAGAAGCATAAGAAATTCAAGAAAAAAAAAGGAGCAGGTTACTCAGTTCTTCAAGCCTACCCCATCGTCCAAAGTGTACCCAAATAGTCTGCCCCAGCTTCATCCCATCTGTACCAGTCCCTCACATCACCCAATTCCCTAATCTTTCAAAAGAGAATCTACTTCCTCTTTAAGTGCTCTCAATGAGCTAACTTCCAGAAACTTCCAGGATAGAGAATTCCAAAGGTTCATCACCCTCATTGAAAAGATACAACACATTGCAGTTCTGAATTAATTCTTCCTAATATTTTTAAACTATGAGCCCTTGCTCAAGATTCTCCCATTAGTAAAAAAAAATCTCAGCATCTACCCTGTCACAGCCCCCTTGGGGTCTTATGTTTTAGTAAGATCGCACCTTAAATTTGTTAAGCACAGAAGAATATAGAAAATAGTTAAAAAGTCCAAAAGTAGAAGATATTTGACACAGTGGCGTTTTAAATGGAATACCGAAGTAGATGGTGCTGAATGGACAGAGAGTATTTGGCCAACAGGAAACAGTAATTAGGTCTTTTCTCTGTTTGGCAAGATGTAAAGTGTTTGTGTGCCAGGGAGAATGATGCTGCAGCTTCAACTTCTTAGCATTTATGTGAATGTGGCAGCCACTGAATGTGCAGTTGCTAAATTTACTGATGGTACATATATTGGTTGAAAAGTTACAAAGAAAACACAAGGCGAATACGAAGGTCTACAGATAGGTTACATGAACGGACAGAGCTAGCCAATAGAAAATAATGTGGGTAAGTGTAAAACTGTCCATTTTTGCAGGGAAAAAAGCTTATTACAATAAAACTCAAATAAACCTTGGGAAATTGACAGTGTCAAACTAGCAGATTTTGTGGATTTTACTTGTTTATACTCAAACCCACAGTAATATAGCCAGTCAGGTGACCTTAAGAGGAGCAAGAGACAACAAGCACTCTTGACTTCTGTTGCATGGTCAAGTGGTTAAGGTGTTCGTCTAGTGATTTGAAGGTCGCTAGTTCGAGCCTTAGCTGAGGCAGTGTGTGTGTCCTTGAGCAAGGCACTTAACCACACATTGCTCTGCGACAACACCGGTGCCAAGCTGTATGGGTCCTAATATCCTTCCCTTGGACAACATTGGTGGCATGGAGAGGGGAGACTTACAGCATGGACAACTGCTGGTCTTCCATATAACCTTGCCCAGGTCTGCGCCCTGGAAACCTTCCAAGGCGCAAAACCATGATCTCATGAGACTAACGGATGCCTATTACTATTATGACTTCTGTTCAGTCACAAAGTCACTCATGGTACTGGCCTGAACCCCAATATTTACTGTACAACTAGCCCACAGCCCAGATTCCAGCCATGGCTACACATCAGATTGTTAGCTCTGACCACACACTTCTGGTCCCTCGGCTCACACACTGGCCTGATGATGAAGTCAAGTGCTGGACCATCTGAACAAATCAGCGATTTACAATATTTAATTCAAAAGAAGATTGCAGAAGGCTCCAAGTACACTCAGCTTTTGATTAACAGAAGGCCAGTCCACAAATACAGCAAGTAATTAATAAAGTTAACATCACTGTTTATTTTTGGATAATCAAAACAGTACACAAGTTATAAAAACAAAAATCTGCAGATGCTGGAAACAAAATAGAGAATAATTGGAAATACTCAAGTCAGAAAGCATGAATAAAAAAGGAAACAGAGTTAACATTTCAAGTTGAAGATCTCTGGTCAGGTTTCTGTTGACTCTGCTACTCTTCCCACACACACAACCTGACCTGCTGAGCATTTTCTATTTCTATTTCAGGGAGACTACGCTTTGGTTATAAAGGGCATTGCTGAGGCCACATAGGGGTACATGGGACAATACCTGTCTCTTTACAGATGAATTGGAAATAGAGGTTTGCAACATTAACATTTCAAATAAGCAATATGTCCCGAGGAAAGATTTGACAGATTCGCCTTGTACCTTCCAGAGTGCAGAAAGCAAGAAGGAACTTGAGTAAAATCATTCAAGATCCCAAGGATCTTGTTAGGTTGGAAGTGAAGAGGTTATTTCATTTTGTGGAAGAATTTACAACTCGGGTTCCTGATTAAGAATAAGGAGTCATCCAATTAAGACACTAGGTGAAGGAAGTCTCAAGCCTCTGTAACTCTTCCTCAATGCACAATGGAAGTAAGAGTTTTTGAAAAATATTTTATGACACAGGCAAACAGATATTTGATGAGCAACGTGATGAAGCTTACTGTAGCTTAATGAGAATGCAGAAAATGGCTGGACTGGAAGCTCAAGTCAGGCTTACAGTCTGAATAAAACCATACCCGAATGAGATCACCTAATGTGCCAATTTCTTCAATAGTAGACTACACTGTAATTCATAAGTCTGGTGGATGTTTGAACCCTGGACAGAAGAGGTAAGGGAAAGGGTTAAAGGGCAGGTAATACACTTCCTGTGTATATACATGAAGCTTTCACGGAAAGGGCAATAGATACTGAGAGTGATCACAGAGTGGAAAAGCTGGAAGTCAAAGAAAGGGAAGATCCATTTGACTGACAATTGATGATAAGATAAGCACAAGGGGAAACCTGGCTTGGTTCTAAAGAAGTTCCAAAACTAAGGTTAAGTCCTATTATTAGGCAAGGATATAAAGGTTTAATGAGCTAGTGTTAAGAAAACATTCTCAAAGAGCCAAAAGGTTTCGTCCTTTACTTCTGTGCTTCAAAATAAAGTTAAGATGTGATCACATTTATTCAGTATTGACTCAAGGTGTCCTTATGACAGTCTGACAAAACAAAGAACTGATCAGTACCCCTTCACCACCACCCTCTTCCATCTGGCAGAACTTGTCCTCAATAATTTCTCCTTCGAACCTCCCACATTCTCCAGACTCGAGGTGTAGCCATGGGCCCCAGCTATGCTTGCCTTTCATTGGCTACGCAGAACAGTCCATGTTCCAAGCCTTCCCTGGTAATTCTCCCTAACTCTTCCTCCACTACATTGATGACTGCAATAGTGCTGCTTCATGCACCCATGCTGAGCTCATCAATTTCATCAACTTTGTCTCCAACTTCCACCCTGCCCTTAAATTCACTTGGTCCATTTCTGACACCACCCTCCCTTTTCTTGATCTCTCCATCTCCATCTCTGGAGAAAAACTGTCGACAGATATCTTTTACAAACTACCAAGACCATGGCCATCTTGACCATATCTCTTCCCACCCTGTCTCCTGTAAACATGCTATCCCCTTTTCTCAGTTCCTTTGTCGTCACCACATCTGTTCTCAGGCTGAAGCTTTCCTTTTGAGGACATCAGCGATGTCCTCCTCCTTCAAGGAACAGAATTTCCTTTTGTCTACCATTGATGCTGCCCTCAAGTGCATCTTCTCCATTTCCCAGATATCTGCACTCACCACATCTTCCCACCACCTTTACAGTGATAAAGTTCATCCTGTCCGAACCTTTCACCTCATGAGCCTCCGCATCCAGCACATCATTCTCTGCAACCTCCAAAGGGACCTTACTACCAAGCACAGCTTTACCCCCCTCCCCACTCTACACAGCGATTGCTCCCTCCATGATTCTCTTGTATATTCATTCCCCCCCCCACTAACCTCCCTCCTGGCACTTATCCCTTCAAGCAGGCAAAGTGCTACACCTGCCCATCTACTTCCTCCCTCACCTCCATTCAGGGCCCCAAACAGTCCTTCCAGGTGAGGGAACATTTCATCTGCAAATCTGCTGGGGTTGTCTATTGAATCCTGTGCTCACGATGCGGCCTCCTCTACATTAGTGAAGCCTTCATAAATTGGAAGGGTGTTTCGTCAAGCCCCTCCACTCTATCTGCCAAAAGCAGAACTTCCCAGTGGCCAAACATTTTAATTCTGATTCCTATTCCTGTCTTGCAGCAACACCTTATATTGCATCCAACCTGATGCAACGAATATCCATTTCTTCTTCCAGTAAAAACAATTTTCCTCCCCCTCACCTCTGCTTCGCTTGCCTACTCTGGCCTCTTACCTCTTCTCACCTATCACCTCCCCATGATGCCCCTCCTCCTTTCCTTCACCCATGGTCCACTCTCCTCTCCTAACAAATTCCTTCATCTCCAGCCCTTTATCTTTCCCACCCACCTGGCTTCACCTAATACTTATAGCTTTCCTTCTTTCCCTTCCCCAACTTGTTATTCTGGCATCTTCCCCTTTCTTTCCAGTTGTGAAACGTTGACCGTTTGTTCATTTCCACAGATGCTACCTGCCCTGCTGTGTCCCTCCAGCATTTTGTGGGATTTCCAGCACTGCAGAATGTCTTGTGCTAGTGAACTGAGAAGTTAATTAGTAAACTAAGTATGAAGACATTCAAAATGCAGAAGCTGTATTCATGAAGCAGACAACTTAAGAGAAGAGTTTACATCCAACGTACTGCCGAGAAGGAACTGACAACAGAATTACTCTATCAGTAGCTTTGGGATATTTTTTCTTTTTGCAGTTTTGTCTTTGTTGAATTTTTTTTTAAATGTGCCTTAATAAATATGTAAACACTATGAATCTATTTTTGATGGAAGAGGGGATGACTAATTTCCATAAAGGCCTATGCTCATTATGTTTGATCAGACTGAAGGAACTGAAATTTACAGTGAATAATATTGGGCATCTCAGAAACTGCTCCGGAAACAACATGACAATCATTTCACACAGAATAAATTCCTCAAATACTAGAGATCATGGAGTCACTGATCTGTTGGTGATCATCAATCACGACAAACCAGCCCCAAAGAAACAGATATTCATAGTAAGCATCAATCACACCCACTGGACCCACAGCTGACATCAACTTTGCTCATCACAATTATCGCTGAATCCATTCCTATCACCTCCAGCTAAAGCAAATCAGATTCTAACTTGCTTCCTGAAAAAAATGTTACACAAAATTTTCAAGGATGTTGCCAGGACTTGAGGAGCTGAGTTATAGGAAAAGTTTGAAGAGATTAGAATTTTATTATCTGCAGTGCAGGAGAATGAGGGGTATACAAAATTATGAGGGGTACAGATAGAGGGCAGGCATTTTCCCCTGAGGTTGGGTGAGTCTAGAACTAGAGGTCACAGGTCAAGAACGAAAGGTAAAATAATTAAAGGGAATCTAAGGGGGTACTCTTCACTCAGAGGGTGTTGAGAGTGTGGAACGTGCTCCCTGCCAAAGTGAAGTTTGAACAGGTACATAGATGGGAGGGGTTTGGAGGGATATGGTCCAGATGCAGTCTGATGGGGCTACTGACATGGACTAGGTGGGCAGAAGAGCCTACTTCTGTGCTGTCGTGCTCTATGACTCTTTTATTCTAATCCATTATCTTAAACCTGCACAACAAAAATCATTCCCCCACTCACTCTTATCAATGCCCTTCTGGAGGATGAAGGATTTGTTGGGTGAAGAGACACGAAATTGAGGTTGCTCTTGTGAATAATGCTTAGGGTAATTTTATAGAAGTTGTCATAAAGGTGAAGTACTTTCCAGCTCGGTTATTATCTTGTATTTTAAAACTGACCATGTGAAAGGCCAATTTATATATCAGCTCACAGGCTAAATGATCCTGAGACAGCAACCAAACAACAGATTACTTGTGCAGCTGAGCTGCTATTAACTGTCAGAGTCACTTGGGGTCAGGGGTTTGTATAAATCTGGAAGTCGAGGCCCGAAGTGCTCCTTGGTCAAAGGCCAGCTATCTTGGAGACTGGGTCAGCAAGCACTGAGGAGACCAGTGATCCACGGGTGAGTCTCAAGACGCTGGTCCATAAAGGTGGAAGTGACGAGGGCTTGTGAACCCCCAGGCCACCAGGGTTGGAGGTCCATGTGAGTCCAGAGGTCAAAACCATGATCAGTCAATACCCAGAGATTGGCAAAGTCCAAAGGGAAAAGCCGAAGATCAAAGTCCAGAGTTCAGTGAGTCTAACGTAGAAAGCCTGAAGATTGAAGACTGAAGTTGGCAACTCAGAGGTAGAGGTCTATGAGCCTGGGGCAGGCACTAGGGGCTGGAGGTCTGATGTCTGCCAGTTTGAGAGTCCAGGGCCAAGAACTGGAGGCTGGAGGTGGTGTGAAGTGGGGATTATCTGTGTATATGGGGGGGGGGGTAAATGGGAGGGTGACTTGGTTTGCTATTGTTGTCTTGTTTAGTTCTGTTGTTGCTGCTTCTGCTTGTATTGTTCTGCTGAATATTGTGAGCATCCTGTATTGGCACTAAAATGTGTGCTGATATTCACCGATTGCCCCTGGCACATATTTGGGTTGTTGGTTGTTAAAGCAAATGATACATTTCATTGTATGTTTCCATGTACATGCGATAAATAAATCTGAATCTCATACTTACATGTTCTCAATTAACATTCATAGTTAAAATACAAAATTCCAAGCAAGCTGGAAAATACTCAAAAGGATTAGCTGAAGATTCAGAACACATGCTTGGGTCTGCTGGTTAGCTTAAGTACATTTCCTTCCATGCACATTTCAGATTGATCTGAAACACTGAAAACAGTTAGCAAACTAATAAGCCCCAGACCTTCAGTTACCTGTTGGCAACTGATTCCTTATCACCACAAAGCTACTGGAGTAGAAAAACTGGTTTCCAGGTTCAGTTAACTCAGCTTTGCCTTGGGTTGGATATGTTGATGGGTATAATTCATTGGCAATTAGATTTACCAACTCCTACCAGATCTGGAAAGTACTTTGTCAGCATAAACAACCACTTTCATAAAGCAGGGTTTTTTTCTCCTTTTGAAAGGTGCATGAGCAATGTTATATTGTACCCACAACCTGCCTTGTTTAATGAATTTAAAACACCAAAATTATTGTAGAAAAGACACTGTAGAGAATTAATCATTTGTGCTTTACAGCAACACCATTAATTCCTAACCTGACAAAAATGTTTAAATATTTTAGGTGATACAGAAATCAATAAAAATCCAACATTTCTCTTGACTAAAGGTGTTATAAACAAACACAAAATTTTAAATGATGGAAATCTCTCTAATTCCGTTTACTTGACTGATCCTACTTGCTCTTACCATTCGAGGGAAATGTACCTCATTTGTGAGGTTTCATAAATAGACTGCAGAAACTGTGCTTCCTTCTCTTTGGAGCAGTAGATATTTGGTAGACCAGTGTCATGAAGCTTTCAGATAAACTAAAACTATTTTCAGTACCTGGGAAGTCAATATACTGACAGCAGAGATTCAGAGTGAAAAGCAAAAATAGCAATGTATGAGAGGAAGAAATTATTTAATATGAGGCATATTTAGAATTAGGGATATTCTGGCATCTTCACCCTTGCTTTTCAGTCCTTAAGAAGGATCTCGGCCTGAAACATTGACTGTTTAGTCATTTCCATAGAGGCTGCCTGACCTGCTGAGTTCCTCCAGCATTTTGTCTGTTGCTGAGGTACACCATGTCCGATTTGCTTTGGAAATGGTTTCAGTAGAACCATCAATAAAGGATCAACAGATGGATGAGGGAAAAGGAATCCCAAGGATAAAGTGATGGGTTCAAAATGTAATTCTTCTGAAAACTGGGGCAGAATAGATGGGTCGGTGTCCTTTCTCATTCATAATTCTAAGTAAAATTAGCCAGAATAGTTCTTGTAAGAATTTGGGCAATCAGGCCAGCATATCAGACAGAAACACACTATCCCCATAGATCATATGCTGCTTTTAATTCCTGCTCTCTTTCAACCAACTGATTTCATAGAGTTGGGTCGGTTCCACTCTGCATTTCAGCCCAGCTGGTTCATGCTGACCAAGGTGCTCCATCCAAGCTCGTCCCATCTGCCACCATATGGAGCACAGCCTTCTAAATTTTTCCACTCGTATACCTGTCCAACTGTCTTTTAAAAGTTGTTATTGTACATGACTTCACCACTTCCTCAGGCAGCTCATTTTATATCTATTTCACCCTTTGTGTAAATAAGTTGACCTCAAGTTCCTATTTAATCTTTCCCTTCTCACCTTAAACCTATGTCCTCTGCTTCTTGATCGAAGGAAAAAGACCAAGACACCAACCGTGTGGAAAAAAATCTGAGTGCATTCACCCTATCTATGCCACTCGTGATTTTATACACCTCTATAAGGACCTCAGTCTCCTATTCTTCAAAAATTAAACTTCTGGACTGTCCAACCTCTCCCTATAACTCAATCCCTCAAGTCCTGGCAATATCCTTGCAAATCTTTTATGCTCCCTTTCTAGTTTAATAACATATTTCCCTTAATAGGCTGACCAAAACTGAATGCAATACACCAAGTGTGACCTCAACAGCATCCTGTACAACCACACTACGACCTCCCAACTTTTAAACTCAATCCCCTGAATGCCAAAAGCATTCTTCACGACCGTCTCCCTGTGACTTCACTTTAAGGGGGCAATGCACTTGTATTCCAAAAGTTCCTCTGTTCAAGAACACTCACCAGAGCCCTGCCATTTACTGTTGAAATCCTAACTGGATATGACTTTCCAAAATGCAACATCCTGTACTTTTCCAAATTCAATTTCATTTGTCATTACCGGTTTGCCATTTACCAAATTTCCTTTGGTATAAAATCTGAAGTCTCTATGACATGAGAGAGCAACACAATAGTGTAGCAGTTTTCACTGCTGCCTATTGGCTTCCAACACCAAGACAGATGGGAGAGGGAATCAGAAAATCAAAACTTTCAGTAGGAGAAAAATTCCTGAAAGATCTGTGAGAGAACTTCCTTGACCAGCCTAAGCTGCACTGGATGGAGGTCTGGAAATGAAATTGGACATGTTGTTTTGGGAAACTGATTGTTATGATATGTAGCATTTTTTGAAAAAGGGTATGTTCATTCAGAGATACGAATGGTCAACTGGAAGAGAATAAGCCGAATAAATCAGGCCAAAGCTAATTGGAAATAATCGCCAGTAGCTATTAAAACAGAAGATGCGGGAGATTCACTGGCTATTGCTAGAATAGAAATGGCAGTGAATTTAACAATAACCCACAAGTCAGAACCAGCCAATCTACACTTCCTTCTCTATCCAAGACATGGCCATCAATTCTAGGTGCTCTAATTTTTCACCAACCTGCCATATGGGACTTCAAAAGCCTTCTGAAAATCTGAATATACAACATTCACCAATTCTAATGCATGTACGACACTAGATATATCCAATAGATTACTAACGTAAGATTTCTCCGCCATAGGTTCCTGCCAAATCTGCTGAAGTCTATTATTATTTTCTAAGAGTCTATACATATTCTTTATTAAAACTTCCAGCATATTTCTTACTACCAATGTATAATCTCAGATCCTAGTTCTCAATTTTATCTCCTGTTCCTTTCTTTCATAATGGACTCACATTTCTATCCTCCAGGATCCATTCAAAATCTATAGAATTTTAGAAGTTAAAGCATTAATAACCTGTGACACCAGTTCACTTACACCTCTGGGATTCACAGCTTTGGGATTTATCAGTTTTTAATACTTTCCTTATTTACACAAGAGCCTTGACTTTCTAGCTTTTCTGTGAAGTTCTCTGAATATAAATAAAATGTTGTTAATAACAAGAGAATAAAAAGTAGCAGAGGAATTAAATCCCATCATCTCTCCACATATTTAAAAAGTCTTGAACATTTTTAAAAAAGTTGATCTTTGAGGATAACTGAATGTGGTCAAAGACTGCTGAATTGACAGACATAGAAGAAAACTGAACTGATGAACAAAGAAATGTAACATATAGTAAACAGCACAATATTACAGATCAGGGAAATCACAGAAAAAGTCATTCAATGGGTGGCTAAAAGACAAACTCCAGCCTAATCCCACTTCCCGTTCTTAGGTCTATTGCCTTACAGATCACAACAGGCATTTTTTTTATATGTATGTGGTGTGCTTCGATCTCTACCACCCTCTCAGATAGCCAGTTCCAGACCTCCACCACCACCTGAGGTAAACATTTTATCATCTCTTTAATCCTTCTACCCATTACTTAAAACATGATGCAGACACACTGGCCTGGCAATCAGTCCATATCTTTAGAAATGAGGACACGCTGACTTGACTGTCAGACAAAATCCCTCCATTTCATATAGAGATGGCACTGATCTCTATTTTAAATACCAACTTCTTTCCCAGGATTAAGGCATGCTAGGAGACTTCAAAATGGGACAATTCCACCCACCAGCCCAAGTCACTCCATTCTCAATGGGCAACTGACTTTGATGTGACTTTAAATTCAGAAGTCACAGTCTGATACTAACAAAAGACGGAAGACTAAATGCCATTAGAGACACGTACTCTTCAGAAGCCAAATACATTTTTAAGTACTAATTGTATTCATCCTTGATCTACCTGGCTCTGAAATTACAGATCATGCTGTCCTCCACAGCCAAACATGGTGCTATGAAGTCCCATTATGAGCTATCAAACCTATTCTGGAATCTATCCCATACAGCACAACAGTAATGCCACATAACACATCAATGAAACAGATGGGCTTTCAATTCCAGATTATTTAATTAACCAAGTATACATTCCACATTTGTAATAACAGAATTTCAACTCTACCTGTGGATTGTTAATCCTCATGTCTGGATTACTTACTGATCTGGTAATCTAACCACAACATCATAACTGGAACAACAAATTATCCTTTTTTTTAAAAAGGAAGATAAAAGGAGTACAAAGGTAATTGTAAATTGTTATAAATCACTGGTTAGTCTTCAGTGGAGGTAATTTGTCCAGTTAGGATATCAACATCTCCTAAAAGACACTGAGGAGATGTATCAAAATAGACAAGGGGGAAGAGAATAGGTTTGATTGTTCTTCTTGGAAAGCGAAGGATAGGGATTAAATAGCAGTGTTCAGCATATGGAAGAGTCTCGATTAATTCAATGGTGAAAACAGAAGTCAGAATACAAAATTAAGATAATTGGCAAGAAAAGTAGAATGGGCTAATTCATTTTACAGCTGGTCATAATCTGATAGAACATTCCACAGTAATTTTAAAAAGGGAATTGGAAGTATACTTGAAAATACACGTGCATTCTAGTATGAAATAAGTTGGCATTTCAAAATATCTTGAACGTAATGAAAATGAAAAAATAGAAAAACATATGCATACGTACACTATCAACAATATTAGTTTTAATAAAACCAGCATTATAGAATGCAGAAGCACAGATTTGCTATTTTAATCTTTGTATTTAAAATGAGATGTTTTATAAAAGTGATCCCTATTTTACCTGATCCCATTATATTCAGAAATTTTAACACCACTAGTTCACTTACCACTCTTAATTCGAAGTACACCCAAACAGCCATATGCATCCATTATTTTCTCATAACGTTCCTTCGCAACCTCCTTCTCTACTGATGCTGAAACAAAACCAAACATTCCCATTACACAAATGACGTGGGATCTAATTGGAATTTAAATAGTGGTTAAGTAATGAAAGAGCTTTAACATCCACTAAAGCAGTGGTCCCCAACCACCAGGCCTCGAGCATGTGCTACTGGGCCGCGAGGAAACGATATGATTTGGCGATATGAAACGATATGAGTCAGCTGCACCTTTTCTCATTCCCTGTCACACTCACTGTTGAACTTGAACACTACCTCCCCACCCCCCTGGTCCACAACAATATTGTCAATATTAAACCGGCCCGTGGTGCGCAAAAGGTTGGGGACCCCTGCACTAAAGGCAACTCAAAACAAATATAAATTGCACAGACATAAAAGTTGCTGGTGAACACAGCAGGCCAGGCAGCATCTGTAGGAAGAGGTGCAGTCGACGTTTCAGGCCGAGACCCTTCGTCAGGACTAACTGAAGGAAGAGTGAGTAAGGGATTTGAAAGCTGGAGGGGGAGGGGGAGGGGGAGGGGGAGATCCAAAATGATAGGAGAAGACAGGAGGGGGAGGGATGGAGCCAAGAGCTGGACAGGTAATAGGCATCTGCAGAATTCCTGTTGTTTGCGTTTATAAATTGCACAGTCCATGTTGCCATGCAATTAATATGATCTGCTTCATAACTCTATCTCCTCTCCCTTCAAGCTTTAAACTGTTAACATTTCTTACCCTCCAGCTCTCGGTACCAATCACAGAACAGTGGACTTACTCATGTGTTGCTTCTGGTAATACCACTGCTAAACTCCTCATGGCAAGTTGTGCTTTCTATGAACACAGCATTTAATATCTTCTGCAACACATACAAAATGCTGGAGGAACTCAGCAGGTCAAGGCAGTATCAATGGAGGAAAATGAACAGTTGCTGACTAGAGCTGAGACCATTCAGCAGGATTTGAAAGAAAGGGGGCAGAAGCTGGAATAAAAAGATAGGGGGAGGAACAGATGCACAAACTGGCAGGTGATAGGTGAGTACAGGTGAGGAAGAAGGTAAGTGGGTAGGGGAAGAGGGGATGAAAGTGAATAAAATGAGAATCTAGGAGGTGATGTGGAAGAGGCAAAAGGGTGAATAAGGAATCTGTTAAGAGAGGACAAGTGACCATAGAATAGAGAAGCAGGTGGTAACTAAAATGGTGATGGACAGGTCACAAGGTTTGGGGAAGAGGGGTGAGAAGGCACAGGCAATCAAAGAAAACGGAGGGGAATGGTTATTCCTCTTCTTTTCCCTTATTTCTGTGGCCCTATCACCCCTCCGCTTCCCCTCCTCCACCTTTCTTTGGTTCCCCTCCTTTTATTCTATGATCTACTATCTTATCCGATTCCCTCTACAGCCCTTTCCATCTTGTTCAGCACCTATCATCTCTTAGCTTCACATATCATTCCCATTTTCCTGCTCATCTGGACTCACCTGTTACTGCCAGCTTGCCTCCCCTTCCCCACTTCCTTTAGGCTGGCTTCTGTCCCCTTCTTTCCAGTCCTGGTGAAGGGCCTCAGCCTGAAACATTGACTGTTTATCTCCCCTCCTAGGTGCTGCCGACTTGCTGAGTTTCTCCAGCATTTTGTTTGTTAGTCAAGATTTCCAGCATTCACAGAATCCCTTAGATCTCATATCTTCTCCCATTACTGGTAGGTTACTTTTCTTTCAGACCTAGTCACAGTGTGTTTGCCATGGTTAAAAACATATTTACATAAAACTGTGTAGCACAGTACGAGTCCTTCAGCCCACAACATTGTGCTGAACTAGATCAGCCTATTCCACAATCAGTCTAATCCCTTCCACCTTCAGTCTATACCCCTTCATTTTTATTACATCCATGTGCCTCTACCACCACCCCCAGCAGTGGATGTCAGGCACCCTACCACACTCTGTACAAAAACAAACCTACACAGAACCTTGAAACAACCTTTTTCATTCTTGCAGACTGAACTGAACCAGACCAGAAATTTGCAGAGGCAACAGTTAATCTATGACAGCATGTCCCAATGTCAAGTCCTGCAAGAAGTTCTCCCATTAACCTTGAACTGACCTTTGAGATGTATCAGTGAAAATATTTTTATGAAGAGAATACTTCAGCCTGTCTAATTAAATTAAGCTCCCATCAATGCAGCATCCTTCAATTCACATCAGTTTACATGGTCAGAACAAAAACTACACTAAGTTACTGTTATAGAAACATAGAAATTATAGAACATATAATTCTGTATATGTTGCAAATCACTACAATGGGGATCTGTTAACAGTGACATTCATTATTAATGAGCACTGCTAAAAAGTGAATAACCTGCATCAGTGTATTCATGGCTGAATATCATACACTAGAACATAAAACAGTTAAAATTACTACCTAAACTATTTATCCTGTAAATCAAAAAAAAACTGTTGGGAGAACTTAGCAGGTTAGGCAGCATCTGGAAAGAAATTGTCAATACCCCTTCCTTTCCAATCCTCATAAAGGGTCTAGGCCCAAAACATTGTTTATTCCTTTGCACAGATGTCTGACCTGCTGAGTTCCTCCAGCATTATGCATATGTTATTCTGGATTCCAGCATCTGCAGATGTTGCTTGACCGGCTGAATTCCTGAATTTTATTTGCTCCAAATTCCAGTATCTGCAGTCTCTTGTAGCACTAATAATCTCCTGCATAGGAGATTCCTGCCCAATCAAACCATTTTGTGGAACTTCAAGGCCATTGTTTTCATCATTCCTTAAGATTTCAAAAACAAATACACCTTTGGATACATGTATAAACCTACCTCTCTTGTTTGGACAATGCCTGCTCTAACCAAACTATTAATAACATAACTGTCAAAAATATAGCATCCAATACAGGATTATTGAATGCAGGTGACAATTTCAAAACAACACCACACAGGATAATTAAAAGGCATCCTTGAGATGCAAAACCAACATCTACTTCTTCAGATGAATATTAAAACCACAAACAAACAGAAGGTTATTAGGTATGTAGGCTGGGAGAACGAGTTTGCTTTTTTTTCTTAACCAAATATGATTTTAAAATTTTAGAAGTACTTATGTCAGGGAACATGGAAGGCATTCATTCCACTCTCATCGAACATTAACCAAACTGCATCCCACTGCAAAGCAACCTAAATAATGTGACATTAATTCAATTTAGGTCTATAAGGTATTAACTAATGGAAGCATATACAGAATTGTACTTCCCTGCAAATGACTCAACAAGGCAAATAAAAAAATTGGTACAATTGTACTTTATTATTAATCAACTGTACTTACATCTATACTTCAAGGAGAAAATCAGTACATATTGCAAAGAATTATAGGATATTAATGTTAGTGGGTTCATGTATTTGCAATATTCGGTATGTCATCCTTATTTCACAATTGCCTCGACTGTACTTCATCTTCCATCCCCCTGTCGAATCTGTGTGTCCCTTTGCAATTGGCTCACAGCCTGCTTTCTCCCCTCGCTTTGCACTGTCAGAACCCTTGTGGACAAGTTTAACTGACTTGTGTAATTAGATGAAGACAACCCCTCTTGAGCAAATAGACTTGCGGACTAAAACCATACACAGTCTTACATTTCAGACTTCACTTCCTGCCCTTTGTATAAAAGTCAACATCACTTTGTTAGCTAGTTGCTTGCAGTTGCGTGATGTATGCTGTGGTGCGGTGGAAATTCCCTTCATACGAAATAAATTGCCTTCGTTACAATCCTATTTACTTTTCTCCATTAATATCTTGGTCCCACCAATATAGTTAAAAAGCAGTCCAATCGCAAAACCATACTGGCCAGAACCTTAATGCCAGGGCCCAGTGAAATGCAACCTCTCCTTCCGAATATTTACCTCTGATAATTTGCACGGCAGTCGAAAACTAATCAGGTTATTGCCACGACATCCTGTTTCCCAATTTAGTACCCAACTTCGGTTAATGCTCACGCCCTCCCACATACACGCAACCCGAGTATCCGCGCAGAAGACTGATAAAAAAGTATATTTTGCAAAGATTTCTGATTAACCAATGCCGGCAAGGTGAAAGTGTTTGAAGGGCAAGATACAAATTTGTCAATACCAGTATTTTGTTTGAGTTCGATTTTTTAATATCACATCACTAAACCAGGCTCAGTTTACAGAACAGACAAGATTTCCCCTTCTACCTGGATTAACTGGAGCGCCCAGAAGCACTCCCCCCCCAACCTGCTTTTTGCGTGTTCCTAGGGCTAAACTGAAACGGGTAAGTCCCAAGGGTGCACCCTATTGCCACCCCGGAAACGCGGGCGACTACTCACACACGACGGCTACCGCACCCGCCTTGAACAGCAGGCAATCCTGGCGATTCCTGGAGCCCAGCAGCACGCTACAGAAACCGGGCTCCCGCTTCCCAAACACTCGAAACCCTTTGGTCAAAGCCATGGCTGAGCTCGAGAGAAACACTGGTCAGAGTGCGGTGCGTTTCCTAAGTCTGGCTTCCATTTACGCAGCGCCTCGCCACCTACGGTTCGATCTCCCCGGAAACTTTGCCGCAAACCCGACCACTCCCACTACCCAGCCCCAAGCTCTCCTTCCGCCCTGTCCAAGGTGGATCAGTCTCGGGCAGCACAGCCAATAGCAGGTACTAAGCCGAGAACTCGTTCAACTTTCACTTGGGCGGGAGCGCCATCGAGAGGTTGTAAACGAAGAGGCAACTGCAGTTACGCAGGGGCTCCGCAATGATATGGCCTTTGATGGGGAGGGTGGAGACGGTGGTCCAGAAGAAATAGCCGAGCTGGGTTGGACTCTGGCATTCCGCGTTCTTGTGGTAAGCAAGTGACTAATGGTCCAAGTTAACTATAGAGGAGACAGGGACAACACTCTATGGGCTGTTAAGTTGAGGGTGAAGGTGACCATGACCATGGAGTTTATATCCCAGACACGTCCCGACCTTAAGTGGGCAAACTTTGTCTCAAAGGGTTACTGGTCCGATAGATTTTTAATCTGGATACCGAAATAACTCCAATATTCTTCTTCAAATTGATGTTTTGGGGATCTTTTACATGTACGCGAGGGAAAGTTTGGCACAATTAACTCAAGCAGTCTTAAAGAAACTAAATATTCAACAAATTGGTAAGGCTGGCTATTGTGTGGTTAAGAAAGCAAGAAAAAAATATTCGTTCTTTTTTGTTTCATTTCATGTTTTCAAAACAAACAGTATCTGACTTTCAGAGAATGACTGTGGTACAGTACTTCAATGGGGCTTGAACTGACTGGGGAAGGGGAGTTTAAATGGGGGGGAAAGAGGGTTGGAGATAACAGTTAATGCCTCCCTGTGTACCTCACCAAAATTGGGCTCCACCAGTTCCTTTCCTTCCACCTTAAACCCACCGACCTCTATTTTCTAACTCCACCCTTCCTTGCCAACCTGGCTCCTTTGCACATTATCTTCCAGCCCTCTTCAGTCCACCAATCTCTTACCGACTCCAGTCTCATCACTCCCCCTTTTTTTGCTGGCTGTCTTTCTCTCCATGCCTGATGAATGACCTTGACCCAGAATGCTGATAATTAAATCAGCAGTGGTAATGTGTGAAGACACAAGAGACTACAGATGCTGGAATGTGGACCAAAACTAAACTGTGGCAAGAACTCAAGGGATCATGCAGCATATGTGGAGGCAAAAGAACAGTTGATGTATCAAGTCAAGACCTTGCATCCAATTCAGTTCCGAATATCTGACCATTTTAAAAAAACTCAGCATTCTACCAAAGAGAATAAACTCTCATTCTTCCATATAGTATGCTATCTGTCCTGTTAGTGTTCATTCAATCAACTTCCCTCTATCACTGCTGTTTGCACCTTATCACAATTTACAATTCCAGTAAGTTTTGCATCATCAGTGCCTTGGAAACATCACATTTGATCTTCTCATCCAAATCCTTGCTGTCATGAATTAGTTTGGGTCCAAGCATAGTAACCAGTCTGAGAAGGACCTGTTCATGCAACACACATCAAAGTTGCAGGCCAGGCAGCATCTCTAGGAAGAGGTACAGTCGATGTTTCAGGCCAAGACCCTTCGTCAGGACTAACTGAAGGAAGAGTTAGTAAGAGATTTGAAAATGCAAACAACAGGAATTCTGCAGATGCTGGAAATTCAAGCAACACACACTTTCTATTTTCTGAGGGTCCATGTTGTATGCATAAATCCATGTTCACTTAGCACAATTATCGTATGGAAAGGGGTGCTGTAGAACAAAGGCATCTGGCAATACAGATCCAGTGGCATCACATGTAGAAAGGGTCTTAAAGAAAGTTTTTGACACATTGCCCTTCTATAAATTGAAGTACTGGTCAACCTTCACTAATCCGACTGCCTGTAATCCAGTTCCTTTGATAATCTGGCACTGATTATGCTTAATGTGATCCTTCTGTAATTCGGCATTTTCACTAATCCGGCACTCCTCAGGTCCCAATGGTGCCGGATTAGTGAAGGTCGACCTGACTGAGTACAGGAGATGTGATGTTATGTTGACATTGGAGAGGCCTAATATGGAGTATTGTGTGCAGTTTTGGTCACCCACCTACAGGAAAGATGCAAGTAAGGTTGAAAGAGTACAGAGAAAGTTTACAAGGATGTTGCCAGGACTGGAGGCTTGAGTTTTGAGGAAGGATTGAATAAGTTAGGACTTTATTCCTTGGAATGTTGAAGACTAAAGTGGAGATTTTATAGAGGTATACAAAATTATGATGCATACAGATATGATAACTGTAAGCAGGCTTTTTCCACTGAGGTTGTGTGGGACTACAACTAGAGGTCATGGGTTAAGGGTGAAAGATGAAATATGAGGGGAAACTTCTTCACTCAGAGGGCCGTAAAAGTGTGGAATGAGTTGCCTGAGCAAGTGGTGCATGTGAGCTTGATTTCAACATTTAAGATAAGTTTGGATAGGTACATGGATGGTAGGGGCATTGAGGGCTATGGTACTTGTACAGGTCAATGGGGGTAGGCAGTTTAACTGGTTAAGCATAGACTAGATGGGCTGAGGGGCCTGTTTCTGTGCTGTACTTTTCTATGACTCAATGACAATCGTATATCTTGGTACCACATCCTTAGGTTCCAGCATTTTCCCACCTATGTTTTTCCCACCTACAAAACAATTTTCCACATTTTCTGTCTCTCTCATTTCTTAATAGTGTGGTCATATTTACCACTTTCCAGTCTGCAGGAACCATTGCAGAATCATTTGAATTTTGGAAGGTGATAACCAGAACATCCACTTTCTCCATAGCCAGCTGTTTCAAAACACTGGAATGTAGACTGTGAGGTCTAAATTTGTCAAGATTTCTAGTTGTAATTCTGTGAAGACAAACAAACACAAAGTATTTAATTTCACTGTTATCTACTTAATCCACATTATAAATTCTGCAGTCTCCACCTGCAAGAGATCCATATTTGCCTTGCTAATCTTTTTACAAACCAGTAGATATTCTTTGGTTTGAAAAAAGGAAAAAAAAGTTTGTTTTTAGCTTACTCAAAACTTTTAGTTTACTTTACTCTCATACCCTACTTCACACTTGTTTATGTTTTGGTAATTCTTTACTGAATGGTAAAATGTTGACAACCCTTAAACTTGTTACTTTTTTCCCAGCACAATAGTAGTTCTAAATTTGCCTGCTCCCTCAATGGTTCAGTACACTAATCTGGAAATCTACCAGGGATACATTCCAGGAATTTGTCTCCTATATTGTTAGAACTATTGCTCTCTTTCAGATGCAGATCTGCACTTGAAAGAAATTCATCTACAAAAAGCTTTGGTTTAACGAGTGTATTTCTCAGGCTGGCTAGATCTATCATTTCTAAACTGAAGTTTACCTTACATTTAATTTTAAATTGCACTCCATAGAATTGCTTTGAGTGAAAGCAGTTTGATATGAATCGATGTGAAAAAGAGCAAGGCGTAAGATATCTAACATTAGTGCCTCTCCAAAGCCCAACACTGAAACACAAACTGCACCCTACTGGTTCAGATCAACAGGAATGCTTGACATCACATTCCCAAAATAGTTATTCTGTTTTGAGCTCCTTCATGGCAATAAGGAGAGAAGAAAATTTTCAAGGATATTCTCAATGTTTTCTTACAAGAAAGAGGCAACCTCACTGACCCGTGGAAGTCTTTGGCCACTGGCTATTCAAAATGGAGTATGCAGGACATTGAGAATCTTAAATCCGTTCACCAGGAGCATGAAGAAGCCCAGTTAAATGACCTCCCAAACCACTTCATCAAACAGCACCTGGCCCACCTGCGGGAATGTCTGTGTCTCAATAACAACTTCATTGGAACAGTATTGGAAAATCTGTTCTTAAAGAAAAAACTTAATTAGAGCATTTGCTTTGCGGATGTGAATAGGCAAATAAGGGCTTTTATTTTCAAATCATCTTTACTAGTTGGATACTTTCACAGTCCTTTGAAACTAATGAGTTACTGTTGTGAAAGGTATCCATGTCAGCACCTGTGGTTGACAACTTGGAAATTACACCAGGAATAAACGGTGCAACAGATGACCAGCTTTTTAACTGATGTCATTTGAGATGCAAATAGTGCTAGTTCTGTTTAAGATTGCTTCACAGTAAATTTATTGTTTATTTAACCAATGGGATTTCAGTTCATTTGGGGTTTTGGTTCAACACCTTATCTGTAGGAAATGCGTTCACTGACTAAATTTCCATTAGCTGACTTTTTTTTGTTCAGTCCTTTAACCATTTTTCTTCAAATAGAACCACAGACAATTTAGATAGATTTAGATTTTACAGCATCTCTGAAAATTGCAAACCTACAAAACAGAATATTCTCAGTGTTTTCAGAAATACAGTGTTATGTGGAGTACATTTCAAGGTAAAATTTAATTGTCATTCAAATCTACATGAATACAGCCAACTGGAAGAGTGTTCGTCCAAGATACTAAACACAGTACCAACTGTACACAACACATAGCACATATAGTTACGATAGCAGAAAAACATAGTCACAAAAAAATAACAATTTAACCCAAGATTGATGTTACATGGTATGTTGTTCTGGTCCTGCTTGTCTTCCACCAAGTGAACACTGAAGGGCAGCACTGACAGAAACGGCCAGTCCCCAACCCTGTATGGATTCCAATGCACCCACAGATGCCTCTGCTCTTATCCACGCTGCCTCAGTGTCTCCTCTCCTGGCTGGCTTCAGCAGGTAACACCGCGGCATAAAGGCCTGGTCCACACAACAACCAAGGCAATGAGGCTCCGCTGCTGTGGGTCCCAGAATGTAGTATTTTGAACTACAAAGAACACATTTAATAATGTCATCAAGACCACATCTGTAGCTTTTTTGAGGAAATTACAAGTAGGCTAGACAAGGGAGATGCAGTGGATGTTGTATATTTGGATTTTCAGAAGGCCTTCGACAAGGTGCCACACATGAGGCTACTTAACAAGATAAGAGCCCATGGAATTACGGGAAAGTTACATACGTGGATAGAGCGTTGGTTGATTGGCAGGAAACAGAGAGTGGGAATAAAGGGATCCTGTTCTGGTTGGCTGCCGGTTACCAGTGGTGTTCCAGAGGGGTCCGTGTTGGGGCTGCTTCTTTTTACATTGTACATCAACGGTTTGGATTATGGAATAGATGGCTTTGTGGCTAAATTTGCTGACGATACAAAGATAGGTGGAGGGGTCGGTAGTGCTGAGGAAACAGAGGGTCTGCAGAGAGACTTGGATAGATTGGAAGAATGGGCAAAGAAGTGGCAAATGAAATACAATGTTGGAAAGTGTATGCTTATGCACTTTGGCAGAAGGAATAAACGGGCAGACTATTATTTAAATGGGAAGAGAATTCAAAGTTCTGAGATGCAACGGGACTTGGGAGTCCTCGTACAGGATACCCTTAAGGTTAACCTCCAGGTTGAGTCGGTGGTGAGGAAGGCAAATGCAATGTTGGCATTCATTTCTAGAGGAATAGAGTATAGGAGCAGGGATGTGATGTTGAGGCTCTATAAGGTGCTGGTGAGACCTCACTTGGAGTACTGTGGGCAGTTTTGGTCTCCTTATTTAAGAAAGGATGTGCTGACGTTGGAGAGGGTACAGAGAAGATTCACTAGAATGATTCCGGGAATGAGAGGGTTAACATATGAGGAACGTTTGTCCGCTCTTGGACTGTATTCCTTGGAGTTTAGAAGAATGAGGGGAGACCTCATAGAAACATTTCGAATGTTGAAAGGCATAGACAGAGTGGGTGTGGCAAAGTTGTTTCCCATGATGGGGGAGTCTAGTACGAGAGGGCATGACTTAAGGTTTGAAGGGCTCCCATTCAGAACAGAGATGCGAAGAAATTTTTTTAGCCAGAGGGTGGTGAACCTGTAGAATTTGTTGCCATGGGCAGCAGTGGAGGCCAAGTCATTGGGTGTATTTAAGGCAGAGATTGATAGGTATCTGAGTAGCCAGAGCATCAAAGGTTATGGTGAGAAGGCGGGGAAGTGGGACTAAATGGGAGAATGGATCAGCTCATGATAAAATGGCGGAACAGACTCGATGGGCCGAATGGCTGACTTCTGCTCCTTTGTCTTATGGTCTTATGGTTTAATCAGCAACGTCATTGTAACAATGTGTTTGAAGTGGACTTTCAACCTGCCGTGTGACACTGCAGAAGCAGAAACCTATTCCAATCTCAAGCAAACAATTTCCAACCCAGTTCTCACACACAAGCTTGTTAGCTAACCTCACACCCTGGAAATAGTCCTGATGAAGGGACTCAGCCTAAAACATCAACAGTTTATTCATTTCCATAGATGCTGCATGAACTGCTGAGTTCCTTCAGCATGTTGTCTGTGTTGCCCGGGAATAGGTGCTGTTACAGTAGGTTTAAATCAGCATCCCATTTTTAATAATTTAGTCCCACTCCTTTCCCTCAGCCTCTATTATCTATGCCACTGCATGTTAAAATAACCCACATTGTCTTTAGATATATCCTGAGGATATAATTAGGCTCATTTATAATGGAGCATTGTATTCTTCAAATATATATGAGCACTTATTATCTTGATCCTACACATGTAGAATAATTAATTAGACCAGATGAAGAGAGTATCCAGCAACTTAAGTGGTTCTGATGCACCACACATTAATACCCTCACGAGGAAAACCATAAAAATAATGTTATGCCAAAGTTCAATGTAAAATATAATTTAGTATAATATACATCATATACTATTTTCACATTAATTGGCAATCAAACCTGCAGTTTGCTTTAGAGGTGAATGTCTTGTGTTTTTAGACAAATTCTAACCATTAACTTTGAATTTGGGCAATGGATCATTGGTTTGTCAAAAAAAATGAGAAGCTCATTGCAAATGCTGAGTCGTTGTAGATTCTCAAACAATAAAAAATGATACGAAGAATTCAGAAAGGTGGGATTGGAATCCTCATGATCAACAACATTGGTATCAGCTACAATTGAACTAATCATACTTATATATTCATATCCAAATCATTAATGTACATAACAACAATCATCCCAGAATTGCTCCCTGTAAAACACCACTTTGTCTTTAGAAATAATTGTCCACCATCACCCTTTATCTCTCATTACCAAGTTAATTTTGGATCCAATTTGCCAACTCTTCCAAGATCTGATCAGCTTGTTGATGGGTTTCTTATGTTGCAGCCTTGCTGAAATCCAAGCAGACTATATCAATGGCAATGTTCTCAGCAATAGATTCTGGTGCCTCCTGGAAAATGATAAAATTCATCAAGTATGAGTTTCCTCTCATAAAGGCATGCTGACTTTCTTTGATTAATCACTGCATTTCCAAATGTAGTTTGATCCTATCCCTAAAATATATATATATTTAATAACTTCCCTACCATTCATATTAAATAGTCCTATAACTACCTGGCCTAACATTGCTACCTTTCTTAAAAAAATAAACATTTGGTGTCCTCTTGTCATATACCAAGTGGCGATTTAATAGTCTTTACTATGGCCCTACAAATGCCTGGGATACACCTAACCTGGATTGTCAATCTTAAAGCCCACTAAGGTTTACCCACTTGCTTTTTATTGATAACTTGCTGGACTTTCATTGAGCCCTTTCTGAATTCTCCAAATACAATGTCATTTTCTTTTGTGAATACCGATGAGAAGTTTTCATTTAGGAGCTCATCTAAATCCAAATTGGACAGCCACTTTTAACCCACATTTTTTTTCCTGGTTACCCTCTTGCTATTACTGTACCTATAAAATGCCTGGAGATTTTCCTTGACCTTGTGTGCCCCATCTTTTTTTCTCCTAACTTTTCAAATGCCACCAGCCCGTGTTGCCACTCCTGTACTTCCCATATTTTGTTTGATATACCTGTTGCATGCTTCCTTCTTTATAAAATGCTTGATATCCCTTGACAGCAGGAGTTCCTTGGATTTGCTTTCCTTACCTTTCAACTTTACAGGAATATGTTGGCCCCAAATTCACATTATTTTCCCTTTGAATGGCTTTCATTGAAATTCCATCGCTATCAAGTCTCCTAACATTGTTGCCCTTGGACTTTTGCTCCTCCTACATCTACCCATGAACCATCTTTAATCGTGACTTTCTGTAGACTCCTCAGAGGTACCTTCACCCATCATTTCCCAACAAGAAGGAACTATTTTGGAGTGAGATACAGTCCAAAATTCCCACCTTCCACCTGGGTCACATTTCTTTGACTGTCTTTCCTTCAGCTGCAGGGTAACCACCTCCTATGAACCTAACTTTCAGACTTGTGAATGCTCCATAGCATAGTATCTCGGATCAGCATCCAAGCTGATCATCCCACAGCTGCAGTCATCCAGACTGCAAGGAGAAACTTGGCATTCCCACATGCTGCAAGTTGTACAATACACAGAACTGAGCTCACCTGCCAAATTAATTTAGAAAGAGCCTCTTAAAATACTATCCAATCTCTGTACTCACATTTTATTTAACAAGGATACTTATTGACCACCCCCCATGACTAAGCCAATGTTACACTCTCCAACCAGAAGCAGTGTTGAGAAATTTCCATAGACCCTCCAACTGAAGCTCCCTCGGTCATCTTTGCCTATGCTCTGCAACCTCAACACACCAAGAATTGCTATGAAAATTCACATTGTGGTTTGGTCTTCAAATCAATGTAGGGTTGAAAGTGAAATGTAATTCATTTGTGGTGTTCAAAAGGGAACTAGATAATATCTAAAAGCTAGGGTTTTTTTTAAGAGCAATAGGAGGTACAATTAGCTAAATTGTTCTTACATTGAGCTTGTATGACAGGCCAAATGGTCTCCTTGCATGTTGTAACCATTGTGATTTAAGGCATTGGCTCTCAGTTTTAATGCCAGTGATATTCTTTAGAAATGCAGTGTCTATTGCAGTGTAGGAAATGTGACAGCCAATACTATATCCGGGAGTTTACATTGTTAATCAGAAACTCAAGCAAGCCAGTCACTTAAATATCAGTCATTTAAAGGCCAGAGGCTGGGTATCCTGTGACAAAGGAATTGTCCTCTAACAGACATTTGCCACCATATACAAGTCAGAAGCCAGAAGCATGATGGAATACTCTCTAATGCCAGGAATGAACACAAATCCAAAAACACTCAAGCACAACATCAACCGGAATAATGGAGCCTAAATAATTGGTACCTGATTCACTATTTTAAACTTTCATAAAAGGTCACAATTAAGAAATGTATCACTGGCACTTCATCATCACTGTCTAAATCCTAGACCTCTCTGCATAACAGCATCATCGGTGCACCTACATCAAGACTGGAAAGGCTCAATAATGTAGTTCATCGCTATTAGGAATAGACGATAAACTTTGGTCTTGCCAGAGATGCCCAGTTCCTGACAATATGAACTCATTTCCAGAATCTCTTAAAGTTTGACATTTCCAATGACTGTTAAGGGAAAACCTGGCAAAAGATTAAGTATGCATAATTTTTGCAAAACAATTGCTTCTAATTTTTTTGGCATCTTTAATATCTAATGTCTAAAGGTCCTTCACAAGAGTATTATCAGTCACCTTTTCCAAAGGAGATAAGGAAAGAGTGAAATTTAGTCAAAGAAATATTAGTGTGTGTCTAAAAGGAGGAAAGAGAAATAGAAATAGGAAGGAAATGGTAGAAATTAAGGACTTTGAAACAGAAGAAGCTGCTGCCAACAGAAGAGTAATAATATGCAGGATAACCAGGAGGACAGAATTAATGGGGCACAATGTTGGCCAGAAAGAACTACAATGAGTCAAGGGTAGTGGAAGTAGACAAACTACTTGTCTTTGTTCTTGCCAGGTGCTTGAAGAAATGGAGGCTGCCATTTTATGAGCTGTCTTATGAACTGGTTTTGCTCAGAAATAGCAACCAAAGTGCTTTAAGTAGACACACTGAATCTCCTGATAATCTGCAGGACCAGAGATAATTTCCAACTAAGAAGTTATTTGTGAGGAATTCTTTGGTATGATAGAACATGCAGGTTTATGAGTAGTTGGATCTGTGTCTGCCCCAAGTAACTCGAGCTTAGTAACTGGCTGGTTTGCTCTGATTTAGAACAAAGAGACAAAAATTACCAGCTGTTACTCTCCAAAGGGGGCAAAAAATTGATGCTATCTTGGACCACGACGAATAGGAAGGTGACACAAGTCAGTCCGATGTCCTCAAACCAGTAAGATTGAAATATGATATTTGAACTGATAATAAGTATTTGAAGTAAGGAGTTTTGAATGCAAAGCAACAACAACTCAGGAGACCAACCATTGAAGATGTGGAGGACTCCATGTTGGATATGCAGAAATCATATTTGGACCATGAGGAACGCCTGGCCAACATAGACTCTTTTTGCCCAGGTGTTACAGTTTCTATTCTTTAACTGTTCATGGAGGGTCAGGGAAACCTTGTAAGTGTGCACACAGTTAGTCGTGTTGTGAATTCACGTGCTTGTTAGTTGAGATAATAACGGTACTTGTCAGTAAATACAGAGTTCTCTCTGTACCAACCTGCTCATCATTACTAAGGGGTAATCCTTGTAACAACAATTATTACAGAGTTATAGTCTATAGGGGTAGGGGGAGATAATGGAGGGGATACAAGAATAGAGTAGAATTTTTTTTAAATGATATGCTTCTTACGCAAGTAGTGACAAGTTAGGATATTGTCATCACAATGCTGATGTCCTTAAGTTGATGACCTTTATTCATTCATTAACAGAATGTGAGTACTTCATTTTGTAAAAAACTTTTTATTCCTAAGATTTGCAAAGACCTAATACTGTATAATGTCATCATTCCAACACAAGATAAAAATAAAAACAACAGGAATTCTGCAGATGCTGGAAATTCAAGCAACATACATCAAAGTTGCTGATGAACACAGCAGGCCAAGCAGCATCTGTAGGAAGAGGTGCAGTCGACGTTTCCGGCCGAGACCCTTCGTCAGTCCTGACGAAGGGTCTCGGCCGGAAACGTCGACTGCACCTCTTCCTACAGATGCTGCTTGGCCTGCTGCGTTCACCAGCAACTTTGATGTATGTTACAAGATAAAAATGTTAGGTTTACATTAGCATGAGATTAACTTTAAAGATTCATTCTGTGAGAGAAAAATTCAACATTTTTTTTCTGTGTTCCATTCCCTTCCAGATTTCCTTGGCAAGTACTCAATCCAGAAAAAAAATGGCAGTCTCATCCCCACTGCAGCTATTTCAAAGGCAGTCTATTGTGCTATTGAGACTTTGGCTTGTGCATGAAGAATTTAACTGGAGGGACAATCACACCACCAAGGCTTTAGTGCTTGGTGGTGTTTTTTTTTGTGAAATTATTTTGATAATCTGTTCAGCAGATTCTGTGGATAGTTTTTTTAAAATCATCTTTTATCAAAGGATCTCAAGGTGACTTCACAGCTTTTCCCCGGGTAGCATTTGCTATGACTACATCCTCCTGCACCCTCGAATGTAACAGTCTGCAGCATTCCATTGTTAAAAAATGATGTTCACCATGGTAAAGGATGTTTCCCATGGTGGGGGAGTCTAGGACAAGAAGGCACCGCCTCAGGATACAGGGGTGCCCTTTCACAACAGAGATGTGGAGAAATTTCTTTAGCCAAAGGGTTGTAAATTTGTTGCCACATGCAGCTGTGGAGGCCAGGTCATTGGGTGTATTTAAGGCAGAGATTGATAGGTTCTTGATTGGACACTGCATCAAAGGTTACAGGGAGAAGGCCAGGAACTGGGGTTGAGGAGCAGATTGAATGGCAGAGCAGAATCGATGGGCCAGATGGCCTAATTCTGCTCCCATGTCTTATGGTTAAAAGTTCCTTGCACAGGTAGGCCACGCAATTTGTCAAAAGAGAGGTATTTCACAAAGCTGGTAGCCTTCCAGTAATAATTAATGTTTGCCACAGTGTGTATCCTGGAAGTGATCCAGACAGTAGAGTCATCATGCAGATTTAGGGGATAATTCTTGACAAAGACCATGTCCAATCCAAACTGCTCAAAAAGCTTGTTGAACATTGCAAAAGACAGGAGACTAGAGATGGTGAAACATATTACTAATGACTGAAAATTCCAGCTCATTTTGACAACAATCAGCAATTCTTATGATCATTATTAACAATAATAGGTTTTGCCTGGTGCTCCTGCACAGGATCAGCCAACCATACAGGAGAGAGGGCATTATGCTGGTTACTGACAGAAGATGGAGAAGCAACAAATGAGAAGCAGGAGACAGTTCTGAATGGAATTTTCATTTCCACCTTCACTTTTGCCAACATTATTCAACAGGCCAGTTTCATGTCCATACTACTGATTGGTTGGAGAGCTGTTTGATGCAATTTCCAAGTCCACCGTCTTCATTAAGCATTAAGGTGTGCTGGTATCTAGAACTCACAAGTGAACACAAACTCATTTGTCAAATCAACTCTGTGGTATAATGAAAGGGATCATTTACTTCTGAAGGTAAATAAATATTGTGAACTAGCCCTACAACATCCACTGACTCCTGCTTGAAATGATTTCCAGTATTTTCTTGTCAAGCATGAACAATATCTGTGAAAATCCTGCTTGTATCCTAGATTTTCTGCTGCTACTCAAAAATAACATTTTTCTTGAATGGATAGTGAAGTAGACTACATTCATCAGAATGAACAGCATGGAGGGCAGTCCTCATTTCAGACTCTCCATCATTGTTGTGTATTCTTGCTCACTTGTGAAAATACAACCAGATGAACAGGTGGAAATTTGCAACCCAAGGTACACGTGTCTGAGTTAGCATATTGCTGGGGGGGAGGGGGGAATGCTCTGGAAAGGAGCACTCAGCAAAATGGGCCACAGGCTCTACCACCTGTTTCCATACATGTTAAGAATCTAGTGTGATTTTTTGTTGTAGGAAAGTTTAAATTGTTGCTCTTATTCAAATCTGTCACACAATGCTGATATAGTCAAAGTGATTAAAGTGTTATGACACGGGTATCTGATTTTTTTTGTCACCAGATATCTTCAAGATCACCAATTTATCTCCAGTGGCTGGAGAGAAACAACACTGGTATTCTACAGCACTGTTGTTCTCAACTGCAGAATCTGTGGGGGACTTCTAGCAATACACACAATGCTGACGAACATCAGGTCAGGTAGCATCTATGGAAGTGACAAAACAGTCGACATTTCAGGCTGCAACTCTGCATCAGGACTGGAGAGGAAGGGGAATATAACAGAATTAGAAGGTGGGGGGAAGGGAAGGAGGACTAGCTAGAAGGTGGTAGGTGAAGCCAGGTGGGGATGGGAGGAGGATGCAGTTAAAAAGCTGGGAGGTAATAGGAGAGAATGGAACATGGGAGAAAGGGAAGGTGTTGGTGCACTAGGGGGAGATGATAGGCAAGTTAAGAGAAAAGGTAAAAGTGGGGGGGGGTCAGAGTGTGGAATTGAAGAGGGAAGGGGAAGGGGAAGGGGAAAGAATTACCATAAGTTGGAGAAATCAATGTTCATGCCATCAGTTTGAAGGCTACCTAGACAGAATATGAGGTGTTGCCCCTCCAACTTGCAAGTGGCTTCATCATTGTAGGAGAGGAGGCCATGGACCAACATGGCAGAAGACAGATGCGGATTGAAATTAAGATGATTGGGCACCAGGAAATACTGTTTTTTGTGGATGGAGCGAATGTGCTCAACAAAATAGTCCCCCAATCTACGTCAGGTCTCACCAATGCAACGGAGGTCATACCAGGTGCACTGAATACAGTAGACAAACCATCAGGGTGTTAGGTGTCTTCTGTTGCCTCTGTCTCTCTAGTGTTCTTTACTCTCTTCCACAACAGGAGAAAGAACAGATCCATGTGTGACCTGATCAATGGAGTTAATTTGGCCGAGGAAGTTACCTTCTCAATCATCAAAATCTTTGTTGTTAATTCAGCTGTAATGTTTGATAAATTTTCTGTTATAAAAACAATATATATCATCATCAAGGCTTTGATATCACCCCAATGTGCAGTTCTCAGAACTCAGGCCCAGATATTAACATTGAAATGTCTGACATGATACCATTCCCTTTTGACTAACCACAGCATTTTTTTTTGCTTAAATGGTCTATAGGATAGCCCTACCAATTTATATACTGATTCTGAAATGTTCATGATGAAGACTTTACATACTTTACTGAGACATGAGCAATGTTCTGGGTCATGAGATTTTGTACCTATGTCACTGCCATATGGTCTATCTGATTTAGTTTAAAACTTGTTAAAAACTCAACAGCTATGACACACCCGAGTAGCTTACGTTTCAGAAGGCAATTAAAAGTCAATTAACATTCATGGATCCAGAGCCATAACCAGATCAGCTCAGATCAAGGTTAGATAGATATAAGTGAATCGGCTGGATTTCAGGAACCACCTTTAATTTCCAGCAGATTTCATTTGGAACACCAATTTCAGATTTTTTTCCCTACAGAATGATGGATTTGTCCACAAATTTAAGCACTGCATCACTATCATATCCTATCATTGCAAAGGTTAGACACCTCAGGCACTCGTATCAAAATTATGTAAATGTAAGAACAGTAATATTACTGAACTGTTCTTGCATCATTTCAAACAAACCAATTTTAGACTGAAGTTCACTTTGAAAATTGTATGGTAACAATATAAAATACAAAATAATAGATCTACTTAGATTGCTTAACTCCAATAGCACATCCTTTTCCTCAGGCTCAAATCATTCATCAGACAAAATGGTGTGTCCCCACCTGCCTTCCTTTAGGTCTCCCAGAAGGACAGCATGGTTACATAGTGGTCCTTGTAATGCTTTACAGCATCTACAATCAGAAGATTGGGGTTCAATTCCCATCACTGTCTGTATGTTCTCCCCACTGACTGTGTGGGTTTTCTTCCACATTTCAAAACAAGCATATGGGTTTGGGTTAATAAATTGTGTCTATGCTATCTTGGTGCTGTAAATCATGGCACAACTTGAGGGCTGCTCCCTGCAGTTTTCAGACTGCGTTGGTTTTGACGTAAATGCACATTTCACTGTATTTTGATGTATATATGACAAATATAGATAATCTTAATTCCCTTGTTTGCTATAAAGTAGTTACTTAACCAATGAATTTCAGTGTTCAGAAGTAAAGCTTGGTGAGATTTACCGTTCTCTGACTGGATGTTACAGCATTCCTGATTAAATATAAACTTTCATCGCAGAAATTCTGTACTATAATAGGATTAAGATAAATCTGACATTTAATTTCAACAAGATATTTTCACATTGGGATTAACAGAGATAAATTACATTTGTATAATTTGTGTACAGAAGGCACAGCAATAATGTAATATCTTGTAACAAATCTCATATAAAGTTAACACATCTCAATAATTTAATACAGTAGACTGCGGTTAATTGGGACACATCGGGACCAGCACATTTTGGCTTTATTAAGTGGCTGCCCAATTAGCCAACATTCCATAGAAATAATTAAAAAGGTATAAAAAAAAGACGAACTACTATTTAACTGAGTAACAAATTATATATTCAAATGAAATACACAACGAATTAGAACACAATCAATACTACTACAGTACTATAAAACTGTATTAGTTCCTAACAGTTATTGATGAAGGAATTCAGCATATGTAAAATGCCATGTTGTTTTGATTGGCTATAAATGAACAAAATCAGCACACCGTGTAAATAATGGACTGTCTTCATACAATGCTATTGATGATTGCATCTTCCAAATCTTCATTTTCATTGTAACATTCAAGATGATTGTTGATGCCTTCTTCATAATTCCTAACTTGTTAAAGTAGTGAAATTGTTTCATTTTCACTTCTGGGCATATCTGGAATCTTCAACCCCGAATGCTTGAAACCGCAGTTAGAAAAACAGTTCTGACTTGTCTCTCTGCTTATTTCTTGCCAACGATGTGACAGAAATTACTGCTTTTTGAATACAAGCACATGCAATTGACGCTATTTAAAAACTGTTCGCTTTAAGGATGGTGCCATGTCTGATGGCCACAGAAGTGCATGCGAACAGCGCTAATTAGAAACTATTCGGTATCTGTCTCCTGCCACAACTAAACGGTGTAGTGCCTCAAATGAATAAAAGAAATCCCAGTTATTTTCTCATTTACTTCTTATTCTTAAAGAGTTGGCCCAAATAAGTGGCAGCCCCGTTTAACCGATGGTCCAATTAACCAGAATCCACTGCATTTGTATTTTTCATCCACCAAATTGGGTATAGAAGGCAAAATATGAGTGCAAATATTTCTATTTTTAAAAATATTCTAGTTAACCATCTTATGCACAGAATGTTCTTCATCACTGACGATATAAAGATGTTTTCTTTTGTCCTATATTACAAAACACATTCCACATTTCAAATTTACTTGCTCCCAGCTTAGCACTTGAACATGACAAACTCAAATATCAAAAATGTATAAGCATAGAACATTTATTAGTTCATCATCCAAAAATAATGTCAATACAAAATTAAATAGTTATCTTTGGTGCAAACATGCTCTTATAGTCCTCTTAGATTCATAAATGTATGTCTGTATAATTACAGATATATTTGTGCAGTCATTTTAAATTTAAGCACGGCTCCAGGTAATTTAATAGCTCTATTCAGAATGACTTTGAATTTTTTTGCATTTACATGAAGTTTATGCCAGCCCTGAACTTTGGAGGGCTGGATTTGAAAAAGAACTGATAATCAGTTAAGAATAGCAATCATTTTGCTAAAATATTGTTAACATATAATTCTTCAAAAAGCAACTTTTTGGTAGTTTGGTAGCTTAGGCAGCAATAATAATGATGAAGAGGCCAAAGATGGTGATTATTGTAAAACAAAAATGTGACATACACTTCATTACAAAAGCCAAATTGTAAACCAACTATGCCCATTAAGCTTTTCAGAGTGGCACCTCAGAGTATAACCTTTGACATTGTTCTACTAATGCTATCGCTGAAAGGGGATGGAGCGAAAAGCCACGTCCTAAGTAAAATTTGGTCAAGAATAAATGGCAAAGTTCATAGTCAGGAATGTTAAGATATATTTTTCAAGGTCTGATATATTCTTGGTATCTGTACGAATTGAAAAATTGAAATAATGAGCAATAAAAAGTTTAAGCACTGCAAGAGGTTTCTCCTTCCATATGTTTCCATGTCTGTGCTGCACTACTTTTCGCTGAATTGCATCCATCTACTGGCATTTTGGAATCCTTTCTTTAAATGCCTTTCTCTTTGCTATCTGCTCCAATTGTTTTTAAAATAGTCTTGTTCTTGCCCACTTTATTTATAGAATGCATAAGTGACATGAAATTTTATTAGATGTATTAAAGATAAAACACATTTGAATTGAAAGCATGCCTTCAGAAAGTACTTGCATGGAGAACAAAAATCAGTTCCCAAGTTCCATCGTTATTGCCTCCAATATCATAATAATCCCCCCACCACCACCCCAGAATGCAGCATTTCTTCTTCCTGTAGCCCATTTAGTAACCAAAGTAATCTGCAACAATGAAATTTATACAGGCAGTAGCAGCTACCATGGCGTCATGATATCAACAATAATTCCTAAAATGATGTCACTGCTGGTCAAAAATACAACTGTGCATATGTCCTGAAATGGAACACACAAGAAAGAGACAAAGAATAATGCATAAAGTAACAAAAGTTCACCATGTTTATACTCAAAAGTCATGAAACAATTTTGCAGCAACAGAACAATAAATGGTCCAAACAGCTGTTTTGCATGCTTAACATTATCTCAAACAAAACCTTAATTTGAGATGTCTTTCTTGTGCTTTTCCTTCATAAACACACTTCACAGCATAGGTTTCCTTCACCTTCTGGTCAATTAAGGCTGATTACTTTGCAGGGTTTACTGTTGCACTGTAAAATGACTCAATGCTTGCTTCAGTTTTGCTGCAATCTAGTGCAAAATAATAAAAATAATCTTCAGTTGCAATAAACCTCAACATATTCTTTAAGATCTTCCAACAAATGTGTAAACATTGATTAACTGTTCAATGGCATCCTCTCATTCGTTGCTTTTTACTCCCTATATCATTCTTTAGAATTGTTTCCCTCTTTATAGTCAATTCTAACACATAGCCATCTCTCAACTATACTCCTCAGTGAAAGAAAACAAGTTAGTTTTAAATAGCGAGAAGTTGGCAGAATAAGGGAGAGGCAAATGGAATGACTCTGATAAGGACAGGCATGGATTACGATGGGGATAAGAATAGAGGTCATTTGATCAATAGGTTATTGGAAGCAGCAGGTAAAAAAACTGGATCGCTTAGCTATAGGAAACAAATGCTTTTTACTTAAACACAACATAATTTTAAACACATAGACTTTAATTGCATGATGAAAAGAAATTGGCATTTCGCCAATTATCCCAATGGAATCCAAAATAAAACAGATCAACTATGCCACTTACTGTCTCATAAAACTGGACTTGTTGCTGTAAGTAGTGTTGCATTACAGAATTGTAATCATAAATCCGATTACTGTGGAAGTGATTCATCTCAGCTGTAATGAAAGTATGGAAAGTTAATCATCTTTATTTACTAAAACAATGAAAGAAAATTAACTATATTTAACTTTCTATGATGCAATCAAATTTTTCTGATACTCAACTTTCTCTTTTTCACATTCCCTTATTCCAGACAATGCAAGGTGAAATGGCTCATGAAGGGATTATGGACAAAAGTTAGTAAAATATTTATGACTCATCAGACTTCTGTGCCCCAACTTACTACGTCTGCTTCCCATCAATAATCGGGAAAGTGAAGGATCTGAGCAATGAGTGGAGGGGTCAGAATAAACAGTTCAAGATTAAACAGCAAATGTCAATAAAAACCGAAGTTCTTGGTGCAATATTTTAATATACAACGGAAGCAGAAGTTTAAACCAGGACAAAAGTGATATGAGAGAGATTAATCCTGTAAAAAAATGGCTAAAAAAAGAAATCTTGCATGTAGCCTTTGCAGTTCATGGGATTTTGGTTCCATATCAAGGTCAATGTTAATGGGGGATAGGATTAATACTTGGCACAGGTAGAATAATGAAAAACCGTACCTGTTGCCAGTGGCTGAAAATATTATAAGTTATATCATTGGTGATGGGTGAAAGCTAAGTGGTATCATTTTAGTAATCAGTGCAATTTCATAGTTACCAAAGTTACTGCACTTTTAGTCTTCCTTCGGTTTCTTTCTTTTACTCACAGATAGAACATAGAAAATCTGCAGCACATTACAGGCCCTTCAGACCACAATGTTGTGTCGACCATGTAACCTACTCAAGAGCCTACCTAGAATTTCCCTACCGCATAGCCCTTTAGTTTTCTAAGCTCTGTGTACCTATCTAAGAGTCTCTTAAAAGACCCCGTTGTATCCGCCTCTACCAACTTCGCTGGCAGTGCTATCCACACACCCACCACTCTGTGTGAAAATCTTACCTCTGACATCCCCCTTGTACCTACTTCCAAGCACCTTAAAACTATGCCCCTCATGTTAGGCATTTCAACCCTGGGAAAAACCCTCTGGCTTTCCACACAATCAATGCCTCTCATCATCTTGTACACCTCTATCAGGTCACCTCTCATCCTCCATCGCTCCAAGGAGAAAAGGCCAAGTTCACTCAACCATTTCTCATAAAGCATGCTCTCCAATCCAGGCAACATCCTTGCAACTCTCCTCTGCACTCACTATAGCATCCATACCTTTCCTGTAATGAGGTGACCAGAACTGAACACAGTACTCCAAGTGGGGTCTAACTAGTCTTATATAGCTGTAACATTACCTCACCGCTCTTCAAATCAATCCCATGGTTGATGAAGGCCAACACACCATACACCTTCTTAACAACACTGTCAACCTGCACAGCAGCTTTGAGTGTTCTATGGACATGGACCCCAAGATCTCGCTGAACCTCCACACTGCCAAAAGTCTTACCATTAAGATGATATTCTGTCTCCAAATTTGACCTACCAAAATGAACTATTTCACACTTATCTGGGTTGAACTCTATCTGCTACTTCTCAGCTCAAATCTACATCCTAGCGATGTCCCGCTGTAACCTCTGACAATCCTCCAAGACTATCCACAACACCCCCAACTTTTGTATCATCAGCAAACTTACTAACCCACCCTTCTACTTCCTCATCTAGGTCATTTATAAAAATCATAGAGGAGGGGTCCGAGAACAGATCCATGCTGAACTCCGCTGGTCATTATCCTCCATGCAGAATACAAACTATCCACAACCACCCTTTGCCTTCTGTGGTCAAGACAATTCTGGATCCACAAAGCAAGGTCTCATTACTTTCTGAATGAGCCCCTCATGGGGAACCTTATCAAATGCCTTACTGAAATCTATATACACTACATCCACTGCTCTACCTTCATCAATGTGTGTTGTTACATCCTCAAAGAATTCAATCAAGGTTGTAAGGCATGACCTGCCCTTGGCAAAGCCATGTTGACTATCCCTAATCAGGTTATGTCTCTCCAAATGTTCATAAATCCTGCCTCTCAGGATCTTCTCCAACAACTTGCCCACCATTGAAACATGCAAAACTGTAAACAAATATAGATTAAAAGCATGTCATTTTCCATTTTGTTTTTGTACCCACCTTGTAATGAGTAAGACATGGTGCCAATACGACTCACCATGGTGCTCTTTTCCTGTGCTGTTATCTTATTTAAGGCAACCAACTTGTCACCCTCTTTGGCTTTTTCTATGGCACCCTATTTAAAATATCACAATAAAAATAATAAAATGAACCATGAAAATCAGAGATATGATCCCTCCATAAAAATTCTATTCATAATCTTAGTTAATATTATCACTCATTAAAATTCTGGAGCAATTCTTCATCAGTAAAGGACTTGGCCATGAAAAGTTTCATCAAAACAGTAACATTTTTGAACAGGTTAGTTCCTAACAGAAATTTAAATTAAGAAAATATCAGATCAGGAGTAGCATAAGGCATATCTAAATATGAGATGCCAGCCTAATCAAGGTTTGGTACAGAATTACACGTCCTAAATTGTGATAATTGTGTACATTTTTTATATGGGTGCGCTCACAATCAATGAATCAGATTAAAACACTATAACATCTTGCTGTTTCCAGTCATAAATAGAAAACTTAGAAAATAGGACAGGAATAGGCCAGCTGCATCATTCACTATGAATATCATATTCCTGTGCTCTTCATACTCTTTGGTACCTTTCGAATAAATTTTGGTGAACAACGGAAAGGTAAGAGGAGCCGCTCTATGAACATTCCCATCACTAACAATGGTGAAGTCACTGCACAACACTAAAAGACAACGTTGATATCTTTGTAATGTTCTTCAACCAGAAGTGTGAAGTGGATGAAATCCCAAACAATACAGAAGCCAGTCTTCAGTTCTATGTTCAGTTTAATTCTCTCCATAATATTGAGAAACGCATGAACTAAAGTGTGCATAGCAATGGCTACTTGCCCTGATGTTTTCCAGCTGCAGCACAAAAGATATGCTTTGGAATTAGCCGTATGACTAGTCAAGAGTCAAGCATTTTTAGGTGAAACTTCAAGACTAGTATTCAATCATCAAGAAAACTGTAAGACATATTCTAACCACATGATGTAGGATAAATCCAATCTGTCCTCCGTCTCTTCATAAATATCTCTAAAGTGGCAGATGACATCATAGTCTATTATTATGCACCATCTATCAGTAATCTGCTCAGTAATGCTAAAATTAGGCTTTACCAAGATCACTTAGCTCTTAACTTTGATACAACTTTGGTCCAAGTGCATCTATTGAAACATAATTTATGGGGACTTCCGGTAGCGCTCATGGAGTGAAGTCGCATTCTTGACTCGCTCCATTACCTCTGAGTTTTTCTTCTTATGATCAGCTATATTTTAATTAACCATTAAGGTATCGACTTTTACAATATTTTGAAATAAATTGGGCTCTTTGATAATCGGATGCGTTTAAGGTCTGCTATGTCTAAGAATGGAAAAAACGGGAAGGATGGCAAACCTCCAGGTAGACCGAAAGGTACCGATTTCCCTCCGACTGAACCACCGCTGACTTTGAAAGCTATATCGGAGCTAATTCAAAGGGAAATTTCAACCTCTATCACGGAGCTGATTCGTGAGGAAATTTCAATTAATTTCCAGAAAATTGCCGATTCAATCGAGAAGATACAAATATCTACTACGGAACATCAGTCGGCTATATCTGATCTTCAAAAATCCACGCAACAAAGTGAGCTCAAGATGGAGAAAATCAAAGAAACAATTAATGTAATGAAGAAGAAACTTGACTTTCTGACCTTTAAAAACTCTGACTTAGAATCCAGAATGCGACGGCAGAATCTTCGAATGATTGGGGTGCGTGAAGCTGTTGAATCTGATAACCCTATGAAGTATTTTTCTCAACTTTTAAAAGATGCATTTCCTACTGTATTTCCTGACCAGCCACCGTTATTGGATCGTGTTCACAGAGTTCCATCATTCTCGCTTAGGTCAGATAAACCTCGACATGTCATTTTACGTTTTCATTACTTTCAAGACAAGGAGAAACTATTTCGTTTTGTTCGATCTAAAGGTTACATTGATTTTTTGGATCTTAAGTTCCGATTCATAGAAACATAGAAACATAGAAAATAGGTGCAGGAGTAGGCCATTCGGTCCTTCGAGCCTGCACCGCCATTTATTATGATCATGGCTGATCATCCAACTCAGAACCCAGCCTTCCCTCCATACCCCCTGACCCCTGTAGCCACAAGGGCCATATCTAACTTCCTTTTAAACATAGCTAATGAACTGGCCTCAACAGTTTGCTGTGGCAGAGAATTCCACAGATTCACCACTCTCTGTGTGAAGAAGTTTTTCCTAACCTCGGTCCTAAAAGGCTTCCCCTCTATCCTCAAACTGTGACCCCTCGTTCTAGACCTCCCCAACATCGGGAACAATCTTCCTGCATCTAGCCTGTCCAATCCCTTTAGGATCTTATACGTTTCAATCAGATCCCCCCTCAATCTTCTAAATTCCAACGAGTACAAGCCCAGTTCATCCAGTCTTTCTTCATATGAAAGACCTGCCATCCCAGGAATCAATCTGGTGAACCTTCTTTGTACTCCCTCTATGGCAAAGATGTCTTTCCTCAGATTAGGGGACCAAAACTGCACACAATACTCCAGGTGTGGTCTCACCAAGGCCTTGTACAACTGCCTTGTACAATTCGTGGAGGATTTCAGTAAACCAATTCGGGATCAACGGGTTCGTTACAGATCTGTGATGTCGAAACTCTACAAGATGGATTTAAAACCAGCGCTGCTTTACCCTGCACGTCTAAGGATTCGTACGTCGGATGGAGCCCTCTGTTTTTTTGAATCTCCATCGGATGCCCAGAGTTATCTGGATCAATTTTCATCTTCAACATCTTAATCGTAATTTTTAACTATCTCCATTGATCGGAGGTTGTGAATTTGTCAGTCTTAATTTTTTTTTGCCTTATATGGGCAGAAAAGTTTATTTTTGATTATTTAATATGGTTGCTAAACTTTCTATCTGCGTCATTCCTTTCTTTTTCCCAGGGGATTCTGGGTGGTTATTTCCTCACCTTCATTTTACGTATTTCCTTTGTGGCCTTAAATTTTGTAGTTTTTAAATCTACTTTGTTTTGTAGGTTTTCATAACTAGTTTATGTTAATAATCTCATTTTTTTTTGTTTTGTTTACTCATAGAGTCTGGGGTTTGTTGCGGATTTTTTATATTTTCTGGCTTTTACTCTGTTATATTAAGTGTTTGTTTTAATTGAGTTACCTTTTTTTTTCTTTTACTGTTTTATAATTAGCTGATCTTTTTTATATTTACACTTTTTTTAGGGAGCATATACCGGAAGTCATGGGGGTAGTTTTAGTGCTTGCTTCTTTCGGGCTGGTCTGCGTTAGATTTAGCCTTGGGGTCATGAGGTGGAGGGTGGTGGGAGGGGCTTCACGTTTTAGTTTCTTTCTTCTTGGGCTATGTACATTATTGAAGTATTGGTTGCGTTCTTCTTCCCGGTATCTCTTATTTGTTCTGTTCCCTTTCCAGGTTCATGGGTCGAGCCTATCGTCAATCCTCCTTGTTGCGGGTTGACTTTAGGGTTTATGGAGTCTATTATTAATTTTGTCTCCTGGAATACTAATGGTCTTAATCATCCTATTAAAAGGAAAAAAGTTTTTAAAGTGTTCCGGAGACTTAAAGCACAAATTTTATTTTTACAAGAGACCCATGTGCGGAGGGGGGACAGACTACGTTTTTTTTAATTCTGGAAGGGACAACAGTTTCATTCGAACTCCAATGCTAAGATTCGAGGCGTCTCTATTTTTATAGACTCCTCAGTTACCTTTATACAACATGATACTATTTCTGATCTGAATGGTAGATTTCTATTGGTTAGTGGTCTACTATTTAATAAAAAGGTAGTTTTGGTTAATGTTTATGCTCCTAATATGGACTGTCCGGAATTTTATAAATCATTATTCAGTCAGTTCCCGAATTTGAATGAGTTTTCATTGATCTGGGGCGGAGATCTTATTACCTGTTTATCTCCAGCTTTGGACTGTTCGGCTCCTCTACGGACCTTACCTAATAAATCTGCAACTTTGATTAATTCATTCCCCTCTGATTCTGGGTCGACGGACATTTGGCGTTTTTTGCATCCTCAGGAAAAAGATTTTTCTTTTTTTTCCACATGTTCACAATTCCTATTCAAGAATTGATTATTTCTTTATTGACTCTCGTCTTATTTCTTCAGTGATTAAATGTGATTATGACTCTATAACCATTTCGGATCATACTCCACTTAAGCTTTCTATTAAAATTCAGGCCAATACACAAAATAATAGACAATGGTGTTTTAATTCGCTGTTGCTTCAGGACTCGGACTTTGTTAACTTTATGAATGAACAGATTGATCTTTTTTTTACAATTAACTATACAGAGGATATTTCTGTGAACATTCTTTGGGACTTTTAAAGCTTATATTCGTGGTCAGATTATCTCGTATTTTGCTGCTTTGAGGAAGAAGCTGAAGCAGGAGGAGTTGGTAATTGTGGACAAGATTAAGGAAATTGATAAGAAACATGTTATAGCTCCCTCTGAGGAGTTATATAAACAAAGAACTGAACTTCAAATGGAACACAGTTTATTACTTTCGTCCTCGATTGTAAACCAATTAAAGAAAACAAGAAGTGAATTTTATGTACACAGTGACAAAATTGGCAAACATGCTAAACCTCAAATTAATCAGATTTATAACCAAAATGACCGACTGATACTTGATCATGCGGGGATTAATCAAACCTTCTGTGATTTTTATTCTTCCTTATATCAATCAGAGTCTCCTCGAGATTCTAAATATATGAATGATTTTTTAGATAACCTAGACTTCCCTGAGATTTCACAGGATATGTCTTCTATGTTAGATACTCCCATTACCACGGATGAGATTAAGAATGTTATTTCCTCTATGAATTTGGGGAAAGCTCCTGGCCCTGATGGGTTTATCGTAGAATTTTATAAATGTTTTGCACCTTCATTAATCCCTTGGTTCTGTAGGGTTTTTGAGGCTTCATTAAAACTTGGTAAACTTCCCGAATCTTCTAATATTAAAGAAGGATAAAGATCCTGCTCAATGTGCATCTTATAGACCAATATCTTTATTAAATGTTGATTCTAAAGTTTTTTCTAAGTTATTAGCAAATAGATTAGAAAAAGTACTTCCTTTTATTATTTTGGAAGACCAAACGGGTTTTATTAAAGGTCGTTACTCTTTTTATAATATTCGCACATTGTTAAATATTGTTTATACTCCCTCACAAAATGTTCCTGAGTGTGTTATCTCTTTAGATGCTGAGAAAGCTTTTGATAGAGTAGAATGGCCTTACTTATTTAAGGTGCTTGAAATGTTTAATTTTAGCTCGAAATTTATATCCTGAATTAAACTGTTATATCATTCCCTGTGGCCTCGGTCCGTACTAACTCTCTAAGCTCACCTTTTTTCCCTCTTTTTCGAGGTACTCGACAAGGTTGTCCTCTTAGTCCTTTATTATTTGATATTGCATTGGAACCTCTTGCAATTGCCATTCGAGAATCTCCAAATATTACTGGGATAACTCAGGGCTTAAAGTCCCATAAAATATCACTCTATGCTGATGACTTACTTTTATATATTTCTAATCCCCAAAAATCCATCCCTGCTGTTTTAAAGCTATTAGCACAATTTGGTCTTTTTTCAGGTTATAAATTAAATCTTAGTAAGAGTGAACTTTTCCCGATTAATAAACAACTTCCCTTATATTATAACTTTACATTTAAATTGATTAATAATTATTTTTCATATCTTGGGATTAAAATTACTTGTAAATACAAAGATTTATTTAAGATTAACTTCTTACCCTTAATTGACCTTATTATTCAACTTTCATCTAAATGGTTTCCTTTATATTTAACTTTGATTGGTCGTATTAATGCAGTTAAGATTTTTTTTTGCCAAAATTTTTTATATATATTTCAGGCATTACCAATTTTTGTTCCAAAATCTTTTTTTGATAAAGTTGACTCCAAAATTTCTTCATTTATTTGGCAAAATAAAAACCCGAGACTGGGTAAAATACATTTACAGAAAGCTAAGAGAGATGGAGGTTTAGCATTACCTAACTTTAGACTTTATTATTGGGCAATTAATATTCGACATATGAAATTTTGGTTACTTGACCAGGATATACTATCCATTCCTAAATGGGTAGAATTGGAATTACAATCTGTTCAGGGTCATACACTTGGCTCTATTTTAGTTTCCTCTCTTCCTTTTGATTTGAAATGCCTTAAACAGGTATCTAACCCGATAGTTAAATATACCTTACGTATTTGGTTTCAATTCAGAAAATTTTTTGATCTTAACCAATTTGGGCTAGCGATTCCTATTTTAGGTAACATATTTTTTCCTCCCTCTTTTACGGATCGTGCTTTTCAAATTTGGAAGACTAAGGGTATTTCACGGTTTTGGATTTATTTTTAGATGGTTCCCTTATGTCTTTTGAACAATTATCTAATAAATATAATTCATCAAGAATACATTTTTTTAGATATCTACAAGTTAGAAATTTACTTTTAAAAAAGTACTATACTTTCTTCCTTTCCAATGCTTCCTCCTACATACATTTTAGATACCATAATTAACCTTAATCCATGTCAGAAAGGTGCATCGGCTATGATTTATAATATTATTATGAAACTTAGGAAAGCTCCATTTGATAAGATTAGGGTAGATTGGGAACAGGAATTGGGGTCTATCATTTCTGTGGATGACTGGGGGCAGATTTTACAATTAGTCAATACTTCCTCTATCTGTGCTAAACATTCCCTAATTCAGTTTAAAGTGGTTCATAGAGCACATATGTCCAAAGATAAATTAGCTTGCTTTTATTCTCATATTAATCCTTTTTGTGATAGATGTCCGGGGCAGATAGCCTCTTTAACTCATATGTTTTGGTCTTGTCCTACTCTGGAAACTTTTTGTAGAGACATTTTTAATACTATCTCCAAGGTATTGAATATAGATATCTCTCCTCACCCTATTACTGCTATCTTTGGACTACCTAAAATTTCCAGTAATCTTTCTCCTTCAGCCCGTAGAATGATTGTATTTCTTATTTTAATGGCGAAAAGATGTATCTTACAACATTGGAAAGAGCCTAATGCTCCAACTACCTTTTTTTGGTTTTCTCAGACGATATTATGCTTGAATTTGGAGAAAATTAGAAGCAATCTTTATGATTCCTCATTTAAATTTGAACAGACCTGGAGATCTTTCATTCAATATTTTCATTTAATGTAATATATACCCTTCTTGTTTTTTTTTACTGTTTTTAATGGAGGTTGGGATTGAGGACGTGATTTTAAGTTTTTTAACTCTGTTTGGTTTCAAGTTAGCCCATTGCTTTGCTTTTAGTTAGTTGCACGGTGGTTTTTTTTGGGGGGTTTTTTTTTCCTTTTCTCTATTGATATATATATAAAAATTAGTATACTATTATGTTACCTTGGTACGTTATGTTTAAATTACATTGTTTGTATCATTTTTTTTGTATTAATATCTCCTGTAATTTTATTATATTCTAACAGTGTATTAGTGCCTATATGGCTTACCCTTTTGTATACTTATTCAATAAAAAGATTTAAAAAGAAAGAAAGAAACATAATTTATGATAGAGGCTGGAAAGATTCCTCAATTGAAGCTGGAGTGCCTCTTGTCCTTCGTTGCGCTTGCACTGAGATACTTGCTAAACTACTTAAACATATTCAAAAATATGGTTGAGGATTGAATGTTTGTGACCATGTGGGTTTCCTCCCACATAACAAAAATGTATAAGTTAGTAGATTAATTGGTCACATGGTTATAATTGGGTGGTGCAGGCTCGGTGCACTGTAAGAGCCTGTTACTGTGCAATATCTCTAAATAAAATTAGCTGAACAACTTGGCTGTTATGCCCAAACCAGCACGCTAAAATGCAAGAATAGTAAATATGGCCCATAAAAATTACTTTTTACACTGTATATCATATGTTTCAATATTCAGTTTCCAGCTGCTACTCAGTTGACAGCATTCTTAATACCGATTGTAAAATGGAGTTTATTTCATCTGCTGGCTATGAATTTTTCATCTCTATCTACACATCCTACTTTATAAAATATGTCATCAATACTGGGATTATGAATTACATTAATATAGTTCTCCAGCCTTATGTTGGATGTTTAGCTTCACATCATCTTGCTTCAATTTTTTTAAATTCTGCTCTTATTGTTGTCTGACTCGGCAAAAAAAAAACTTCAATAGAACATTTCACTTGTTAATTTTCTTTTACCTTGTGCACTCCAATGATATCAGGGAAACATCCTAATAATCCTTTGTATTCCTGGTTGGTTTCCATCAAATAATGCAGATCTTTTTTGGGCTGTTGAAGACATAAGTTTATATGACATTTCCACACAACGGCACATGCTGCAAAAATCTCTCTCATACTTGGATGTCATAATTTCAATTCCAGTAGTTTCTCCCATGTGATAAAGAACAATGTTTTACATATTGTAAGTGCACAATCTCTCTTCAAACCAAAATCAGTATTTCTCATGTTTCTTCATCACCTCTTTGATTTCCCGGTGTTGAACCACATCAGCAGCCTGAGGTATAGTATACTTGTAATCTAACTCATACTTACTTTATCAGTAATAATACCAACATGGTCAAAAATTGTCAAGCTGAATCAAAATTTAAGTAATACTTGCAGAATGATCAAAATCTCGTGTTTCACCACCAAGCTGATGGCTTAGATCATGGTTCACAATGAAAAAGCTGCCATTAAATTAAAATGACATTGTTTCATATGCAATGCATTTATGAATGTTACATGCCTATTTTACATTTCCATGCAATCACCCAAACTAAGAACATTTTTTATACCTGTTCTGCAAAGAGGTTAGCTATTTCTTCATAGGTCTTTCCTGCTTCAGTTAAAGGATCTGTCAGAATGGATTCACCTGAAATACAAATGAATAAACAGTGAGTTCTTGGCAAATTAAATTACAATTGTTATGAATAATACACCAAGCCACAGAAAAGATTTTTTTTACAAAATGACCATGTCCACATGCAAACAGGCTTAGAGCCTCCTTTTGATTGTATTGACTGTGGCACTGTTATCCAAACTCTGGCCTCAAAAATATCACACAACTTTAAACGCAAGTTACATTCAGTGCCAATAAAGTCTCCACCATTTCAGCATTAATATACATTGTGTTAAATGCAGACTCTGAACTGTACACAGAACCAACCTGCCACACAGAACCAGACTGCCACATGGAGTTTATGCCCACTGCACTCATTCCTAGCCCAAAGAAGTATAGATACTGATGAAGGGTCTCAGCCTGAAACACCATCTGCTTATTTTTTTTACCCACAGATGCTGCCTGACCTGCTGAGGTCCTCCAACATTTTGTGAGAGTTACTCTGGATTTCCACATCTACATAATCTCTTGTGTTTAGGACCCAATTTCTGTTTCCTTGTTTTTATTTTGCCATTTCTATCAATTTATCATCAGGTATTCACATATTAAGCTGACGCTGCTTTTTAAATAATTACTTTTTGTGACCAAACTATTTTTTAAATGTGTTGATCAAATCACAAAGTTACCGTCTTCAGAAAGTAGTTTAGAGTCAGAGAGCAATACAGTATGGATAAAGGCCCTTCAGTCCAACCAGTCCATGCTAACCATGTTGTCCATCCAGCTAGACCCAATTTCCTGTGTTTAGCACATGTCCCTCCAAGACCGAACTCCTCAAGTACCTATCCAAGTATTTCTTAAATGAACCACTTCCTCGGTTAGTTCATTCCATATAGTCACTACCCTTTCCATGGCAAAAGTTGCCCCTCAGATCCTTTTTAAATCTTTTCCTTCTCACCCCAAGCATAAACTTCCTAGTTTTGGACTACTCTAGGAAAAAGGCTGTTACCATCTACCTCATCCATGCCTCTCAATTTTAAACACTTCAATAAGGTCTCTCCTCATTTCCCTACATTCCAACAAAAACACAAGTTTTAAAATATAACATAATTATGCTAATTCAAGGTAGATTTGTGACTAGGCCAATGAGTTTAGCAGCCACCTACGGGGTTTGAGGAAGGGATGGGATGGAAGAAACTTTTCAAGGTGGTTGCAATTTGTATTGGAATCACAATTGCCTCTATGGTGGAAACTCCCCACGATAGGATGTTTAACTTCACAAAAGCCCTTTTATTTCAGCCAAGAATGTAATCTCACCTTGACAAAAGAAAACAAACTCCTAACTTTGATGCAACACACATCAAAGTTGCTGGTGAACGCAGCAGGCCAGGCAGCATCCCTAGGAAGAGGTACAGTCGACGTTTCAGGCTGAGTCCCTTCGTCAGGACTAACTGAAGGAAGAGTTAGTAAGAGATTTGAAAGTGGGAGGGGGAGGGGGAGATACAAGATGATAGGAGAAGACAGGAGGGGGAGGGATGGAGCCAAGAGCTGGACAGGTGATTGGCAAAGGGGATATGAGAGGATCATGGAACAGGAGGTCCGGGGAGAAAGACGGGGGCGGGGGGAAGAAACCCAGAGGATGGGCAAGGGGTATAGTCAGAGGGACAGAGGGTGAAAAAAGAGAGTGAGAGAAAGAATGTGTGTATAAAAATAAAAAACGGATGGGGTACGAGGGGAGGGTGGGGCGTTAGCGGAAGTTAGAGAAGTCGATGTTCATGCCATCAGGTTGGAGGGTACCCAGACGGAATATAAGGTGTTGTTCCTCCAACCCGAGTGTGGCTTCATCTTTACAGTAGAGGAGGCCGTGGATAGACATGTCAGAATGGGAATGGGATGTGGAATTAAAATGTGTGGCCATTTGGGCCCAAGGATAAGTGCCAGGAGAAAGATGTGCTTAGTGGTATCTTTCCCTCCCACCCCCCTGGTTTCCGCAGGGATCGCTCCCTACGCGACTCCCTTGTCCATTCATCCCCCCCCCCATCCCTCCCCACTGATCTCCCTCCTGGCACTTATCCTTGTAAGCAGAACAAGTGCTACACATGCCCTTACACGTCCTCCCTTACCACCATTCAGGGCCCCAAACAGTCCTTCCAGGTGAGGCGACACTTCACCTGTGAGTCGGCTGGGGTGATATACTGCGTCCAGTGCTCCCAATGTGGCTTTCTATGTATTGGCGATACCCAAAGCAGACTGGAAGATCGCTTTGCTGAACACCTACGCTCTGTCCGCCAGAGAAAGCAGGATCTCCCAGTGGCCACACATTTTAATTCCACATCCCATTCCCATTCTGACATGTCTATCTACGGCCTCCTCTACTGCAAAGATGAAGCCACACTCAGGTTGGAGGAACAACACCTTATATTCCGTCTGGGTACCCTCCAACCTGATGGCATGAACATCGACTTCTCTAACTTCCGCTAATGCCCCACCCCCCCCGTACCCCATCCGTTTTTTATTTTTATACACACATTCTTTCTCTCTCTCTCCTTTTTCTCCCTCTGTCCCTCTGACTATATCCCTTGCCCATCCTCTGGGTTTCCCCCCCACCTTGTCTTTCTCCCTGAACCTCCTGTCCCATGATCCTCTCATATCCCCTTTGCCAATCACCTGTCCAGCTCTTGGCTCCATCCCTCCCCCTCCTGTCTTCTCCTATCATCTTGTATCTCCCCCTCCCCCTCCCACTTTCAAATCTCTTACTAACTCTTCCTTCAGTTAGTCCTGACGAAGGGTCTCAGCCTGAAATGTCGACTGCACCTCTTCCTAGAGATGCTGCCTGGCCTGCTGCGTTCACCAGCAACTTTGATGTGTGTTGCTTGAATTTCCAGCATCTGCAGAATTCCTGTTGTTTGCGTTCCTAACTTTGATGATAATGTTAATGATGGAAATATACAATATTATAAGACTCAGTTTCTGAAATGTTATTTAAGGTAGTTTGCATTCTGTGGATCATCATTCACTAAAGATTACAGTATAATATTAACGCAGAAATATAACTTACTAACACTCACTAGACTTGCCACCAATGATGTAAAAAGATCCAAAATTGAAGATGGAGAATTTTAAGTTTTAAAACCTAGACAAGTGCTGGAGTGATTGCAAAACATTAATTATAATAAAGTAATACTTCCTGTAACAGGTTGAAATAATAAGCTTGCAAAAGTTTAACGTAACTTCTCAAAATATAATCGAGTCCTGCTGCAAGATTATTGTCAGCCATACTTTTCCAGGATATTTACTTATAAACTGGATTATGAATTACTTGACTTTTTCCTTTCAAATAGTACTTTTCAGCTTTAAGAATCAATCATCATACTGGGCACGTACAAGAGTATTGCAGCAATCTTTGTATGTACATTTATGATATTGCAGCATACAGTGGCATGCAAAAGTTTGGGCACCCTGGTCAAAATTTCTGTTACTGTGAATATCTAAGCAAGTACAAGATTACCTGATTTTCAAAAGGCATGAAGTTAAAGATGACACATTTCTTTAATATTTTAAGCAAGATTACATTTTTACTTCCACCTTTCACAGTTTCAAAATAACAAAAAAAGGAAAAGGGCCCGAAGCAAAAGTTTGGGCACCCTGCATGGTCAGTACTTAGTAACACCCCCTTTGGCAAGTATCACAGCTTGTAAACACCTTTTGTAGCCAGCTAAGAGTCTTTCAATTCTTGTTTGGGGGATTTTCGCCCATTCTTCCTTGCAAAAGGCTTCTAGTTCTGTGAGATTCTTGGGCCGTCTTGCATGCACTGCTCTTGAGGTCTATCCACAGATTCTCGATGATGTTAAGGTCGGGGGACTGTGAGGGCCATGGCAAAACCTTCAGCTTGCACCTCTTGAGGTAGTCCATTGTGGATTTTGAGCTGTGTTTATGATCATTATCCTGTTGTAGAAGCCATCTTCTTTTCATCTTCAGCTTTTTTTTTTAAACAGACAGTGTGATGTTTGCTTCCAGAATTTGCTGGTATTTAATTGAATTCATCCTTCCCTCTACCAGTAAATGTTCCCCGTGCCACTGGCTGCAACACAAGCCCAAAGCATGATCGATCCACCCCTGTGCTTAACAGTTGGAGAGGGGTTCTTTTCATGAAATTCCACACCCTTTTTTCTCCAAACATACCTTTGCCCATTTCTATTCAAGTTCTATTCAAAAAGTTCAAATAGAACTTTTTGAGCAAAGGTATGGTTGGAGAAAAAAAAAAGGGCGCAGAGTTTCATGAAAAGAACACCTCCCCAACTGTTAAGCCAGGGGTGGATCGATCATGCTTTGGGCTTGTGTTGCAGCCAGTGGCACAGGGAACATTTCACTGGTAGAGGGAAGAATGAATTCAATTAAATACCAGCAAATTCTGAAAGCAAACATCACACCGTCTGTAAAAAAGCTGAAGATGAAAAGAGGATGGCTTCTACATCAGGATAATGATCCTAAATACACCTCAAAATCCACAATGGACTACCACAAGAGGTGCAAGCTGAAGGTTTTGCCATGGCCCTCACAGTCCCCCGACCTAAATATCATCGAGAATCTGTGGATAGACCTCAAAAGAGCAGCACATGCAAGATGGCCCAAGAATCTCACAGAACTAGAAACCTTTTGCAAGGAAGAATAGGCAAAAATCCCCCAAACAAGAATTGAAAGTCTCTTAGCTGGCTACAGAAAGCGTTTACAAGCTGTGATACTTGCCAAAGGGGGTGTTACTAAGTACTGACCATGCAGGGTGCCCAAACTTTTGCTTCCGGCCCTTTTCCTTTTTTGTTATTCTGAAACTGTAAAAGATGGAAATTAAAAAGTAATCGTGCTTAAAATATTTTAAAAATGTGTCATCTTTAACTTTATGCCTTTTGGAAATCAGGTAATCTTTTACTTGCTTAGCTATTCACAGTAGCAGAAATTTTGACTAGGGATGCTCAAACTTTTGCATGCCACTTTACAAAAACAACTGTCACATATATACCAGCTTCATGCTGGAAAGTACATGTCTTTTTATTGTTGATGAATTTACTTGGGACAGACATAAAAGCCAAATTTTTTGGACATTTAGGGAAGTAGCAAACAATAAGCAACCTCCTGCTTAGACAATTTGAATGTCAGGCAAGTAAGAAATAACCTATTTATATACAGGATATAAGCCTAAAACAAACATATAGTTCTTCAAATATGGCTTAGCTTCATATTCATTTATCAGTAAAAGGGAAGCACAACTGGAAGTGTGGCCGCTAAGCGTTCATTGAAACTCATCAAATATTGAAAGGCCTAAAGAGTGGATTTGGAGAGGATGTTTTCTATAGGCTAGAACCAAAGGGCACAGTCTCAGAACAGAGCGACATACAATGCCTACAAAAAATATTCATCCCTTTGGAAGTTTTCATGCTTTATTGTTTTACATCATTGAATCACAGTGGATTTTATTTGGCTTTTTTGACCCTGATCAATAGAAAAAGATTCTTTTGTGTCAAAGTAAAAACAAATTTCTACAAATTGGTCTAAATTTATTATAATTATTAAACACAATAATTGACGGCATAATTACTCACTTCCTTGAAGTCAGTATTTAGTAGATGCACCTTCGTCAGCAATTACAGCCTTGAATCTGTGTGGATAGGTCTCTATCAGCTTTGGACACTGCAATTTTTCCCCCATTCTTCTTTACAAAATTGCTCAAGCTCTGTCAAATTGCATGGAGATCATGAGCGAACAGCCCATTTCAAATCCAGCCACAAATTCTCAATTGGATTGAGGTCTGGATTTTGACTTGGCCACTCCAGGTTAACTTTGTTGCTTTTAAGCCATTCCTGTGTAGCTTTGGCTTTAAGCTTAGGGTCATTGCCCTGCTGGAAAACAAATCTTCTCCCAAGTTACATTTCTCTTGTCGACTGCAACAGGTTTTCCTCCAAGATTCCCAGTATTTTGCTCCATTCATTCTACCCTCTACCTTCACAAGCCTTCCCAGGCTTGCTGCAGTGAAGCATCTCCACAGCTTGATACAGCCACCACCATGCTTCATGATAGGGATGGTGTGCTTTTGATGATGTGCTATGTATGGCTTATGCCAAACATAGTGCTTGGTCTGATGGCCAAAAACTTCAATTTGGGCAACAGTTGTTGAATGGGCAGTTCTCCAATCTCAGCCACTGAAGCTTGTAACTCCTCCAGAGTTGTCATAGGTCTTTAGGTGGCCTCCCTCACTAGTCCCCTTCTTGCACAGTCATTCATGAAGACAGCCTGCTCTCGGCAGATTTACAGTTGTGCCATATTCTTACCCTATATTGATGATTGACTAAACTGTACTCCAAGGGATATTCAGTGACATGGAAATTTTCTTGTATCCATCTCCTGACTTGTCCTTTTCAATAACCTTTTCGTGGAGTTTCTTGGAGTGTTCTTTTGTCTTCATGGTGTAGCTTTTGCCAGGATACTGACTACCAGCAATTGGACCTTCCAGATACAGGTGTATTTTTACTAATCAATTGAAACACCTTAACTGAACACAGTGATCTCAATTTAACTAATTATGTGACTTCTAAAACCAATTGGCTGCACCAGTGATGATTTGGTGTGTCATATTAAAGGTGGTGAATACTTATGCAATCAATTATTTTGTGTTTTATATTTGTGATTAATTTAGATCACTTTGTTTTAGGTCTGTTTTCACTTTGACACAAAAAAGTCCTTTTTGTTGAGCAGAGTCAAAAAACCAAAATTAAATTGACAGAGATTCAATGTTGTAAAACAATAAAACATGAAAACTTTCAAGGGGAGTGAATACTTTTCGTAGGCACTGTATGTTTATAACAGTGGTCCCCAGCCTCTGGGTCGCGTACCGATACACTGCCGCGAAGAATGCAGTGGTGCAGCAGTAGTCGGAACGCACCCAACACATCTTTAAGAAAAAAGCTGAAATAAACAAGCTAGCAAATTAGGTGCCGCCCGGCACATAAATGTTGGCCCAGATCAGAGGCGGTTGCCGATTGCGTCGCCTCTGATCTGGGCTGACATTTACGTGCCGAGCGGCACCTAATTAATTAGCTTGTTTATTTCATTTTTTTTTCTTAAAGATGTGCCGGGTGCATTCTGACTACCGCTGCACCACTGCATTCTTTGCGGCAGTGTATCGGTCTGCGGCCCGGAGGTTGGGGACCACTGGCTTAGAAGACAAATGGAAGGGAATTTCTTTAGCCAGAAGGTAGTAAAACTGTGGAATTCATTGCATAGACAGCTGTGGACATCAAGTCATTGGGTATATTTAAATGGACAACAGACAATAGGTGCAGGAGTAGGCCATTAAGCCCTTTGAGCCAGCACCGCCATTCACTGTGATCATGGCTGATCATCCACAATCAGTACTCTTTTCCTGCCTTCTCCCCATATCCCTTCACTCCGCTATCTTTAAGAGCTCTAACTCTTTTTTGAAAGAATCCAGAGAATTGGCCTCCACTGCCTTCTGAGGCAGAACATTCCACAGAACCACAACCCTCTGTGTGAAAAAGTTCTTCCTCAACTCTGTTCTAAATGGTCTACCCCTTATTCTTAAACTGTGGCCTCTGGTTCTGGACTCCCCAAACACCGGGAACATGTTTCCTGCCTCTAGCGTGTCCAATCCCTTAATAATCTTATATGTTTCAATCAGATCCCCTCTCATCCTTCTAAATTCCAGTGCACACAACCACAGTCGCTCCAATCTTTCAACATATGACAGTCCCGCCATCCCTGGAATTAACCTGGTGCACTCCCTCAATAGCTAGAATGTCTTTCCTCAAATTTGGAGACCAAAACTGTACACAATATTCCAGCTGTGGTCTCACCAGGGCCCTGTACAACTGCAGAAGGACCTCTTTGCTCCTATACTCAATTCCCCTTGTTATGAAGGCCAGCATCCCATTAGCTTTCTTCACTGCCTGCTGTACCTGCATGCTTACTTTCAGTGACTGATGAACAAAGACATCTAGATCTCGTTGTACTTATGGAGGCCGATATGTTCTTGTGTCAAAGGTTACAGGGAGAAGACAAGAGAATGGGGTTGAGGGGGATAATAAATCAGCCATGATGGAATGACAGAGCAGGCTCAATGGACTGAATGGCCTAATTATGTCTTATGCTGCATTAATTTGCATGAACCCAACAAGGCTACAGAGGGGTTCGGGTGGATGATAAAAGGTTTACCAAAGATCATTATAGCTATGGGACAAAGATGATCTCTTTGTATTTCAATAACTTTTAGAAGTCAATAGCTAAACTTCATATTAAATAATTTTTAGTTGATTTAGATATGTCAAGTCAAGTGAAGTTTCTTGTCATTAAATGGCATACATGCATGTAACATATATAACCATAATGGATATACAAATGTGACAATGTTTCTTCATACCAGGGTGTAAAGGACAGTAGTACACACAACACATAATAACTTATGAAGGTAAGGATAACATCTACAGATGAATCACACATACACAACAAACTAAAGTGCATTAATATTAAATATTGTAAGGTACGGAACAGATTAACCAGTGACACTCGAACAGAAGTCTAATGGCCTGGGGGAAGAACTTGTTTCTCATCCTGACCGTCCTTGTTTCTATGCATTATCATCTCCTGCCTGATGGTAGTAAGTCAGAGAGAATGCTGGATGGATGGGTGGGATCCTGATAATACTAAGGGCCCTGCATATGCAGCACTCCTGATAAATGTCCCCAGTGGATGGTAGGGAGACCTCTATGATCCTCTCAGCTATTCCACAGTCATTTGTAGAGACGTCTGGTCCAATGCTCGATTGCTCCCATACCAGATGGAGATGCAACTTGTCATGACGTTCTCAATGGTGCTCCTGTAAAATGCAGCTATGATGGTGGGGGAGGGGTGTGGGAATCTTGCTTGCCTTAATCTTCGTAGGAATTGGAGGCACTGCTGTGCCGCCTTTTTCAGGGAGGTGATGTTAAGGGACCAAGTGAGGTCATCCGTGATGTGAACTCCCAGGAACTTAGTGCACTTAGCTCTTTGTACAGAGGATCCATGTATTCGTAGAGGGGGATGATTTGTCTGCACCTTCCTGAATCCACAATGACTTCCTTTGTCTTCTCCATGTTCAGGCTTAGGTTGTTCTCCTCACACCAATCCACCAGCTGCTCCGCTTGTTCTCTATACTGCATCTGTCATCATTCCTGATAAGGCCAACCAGTCCTGAAGACTTCAGGGAAGTTTCTTGAGTCAAAAGTAGATGATCATATTGGAGCATTAGACCGAATCAGGAAATATAACTGGGTAAGTGGTTACAGTCAAAGACAAAATTATGGAAATTGTGACCAATGTTCTGCCAATTCCAAGGATGAATCAGAAATTAAGCCTCTGGTCTGGAGGATTTTATCATCAGAGGCAGAACCTGGTAAAGTGAACTTCATGAAATTATTTGCAAGTTAGTTGACAAGTGGGAGTCATTCTAAAGTGGAATGTAAGCGTCCAGGGCCAATAAGTTCCCTGAAGGGTGAAAGAGAAGGACAATGATTCCAAGTAAACCTGAAAAAGGAGTATCGAGAGCTGGATAAAGGGGGAAAAAAAGGAGAAGCATATAGTAAAGCAAGATAAGTGAAAACAGGGGAGGACTGAAAGGAATATAGAAAATGTAGGGGAGGTACATTCATAAGAAATTAGGGCAAAAATCTAACTTAACAGCTTATCAAATATATATGCAAACACAGCTGCAAAAATTATTGCAATATAGTACCTTCATAACCACTGGTTGTGAAGACCTGTGAAAGATTTTGCAGCGCTTTTCCTATCTTCTGATACTCCTTAGGCAGTGCTTTAAGAGAACATAGAACACAGTCAGCTTAAATTATCTTCAGTGTTGAAATCAATACAAATTGCACATACAGTATCTGCAGATGCTCAGGAACATAGGTAAAGCAGTTGACTTTCAAAAAAATTGTCCTATTATACTACCCCTGCCTCTCTGACTGTAAATTATAAACTTTACCTTGCACACTTTTTTCAGCTATTTCACATCCACAGAGGAGATGACCATTCAGCTCACCTTGTCTTTGCTGCTCTCAGAACATTTCCCATTTCCCTTACCCAGTATTTTCTCTCACATACCCATCAATTCCCAATTCTCCTTCCATCCATCAATACTAGGGGCAATTAAGACAAATAATTAAACGACCAAACACAGCATGTCTTAGAAAATGATTTTAAAAAACGGAAGCAGCCAGAAGAAACACAAGTGGCAAAGGGTGCATAGACTTGAATTAAACAGCAGCCAAGATTGAAAACAATCCCCAGAATTGTAAGGCAGCAGTACTAATCAACACACTATATGGTGCCACCTTGTGATGTGTTATTAATAGAACAAAATGATAAACACATATTAAAATAATAGGCCTATTATTTATTTTTTTCAAATACTTTTAAACAATGGTAAATGGAATGAGAAAGCTTCAAAACTGAGGTAAATTTTTACATATTACAAGATAAGAACTACTATGATACAAGTTATTATAATTTATTTTTAGTAATTTATTTAAGACTTTTGGGTTTCACTTCTGTATCATTTTAAGAGCTTCTTCTTTCAGTTAGTATTCTGGTCTCTAGAAGCACAGTTCATTTATGCAGTGTGTTTTGTATGAACATCACCTCCCTAATGTAAGCTTTCTTTAAAATATACAATTCACTTGGTCTTTCTCGGACACTTCTCTCCCCTTTCTCAATCTCTCAGTCTCCATCTCTGGAGACAGACTGTCCACTGACACCTTCTACAAGCCCACTGACTCTCGTAACTACCTCGACTATACCTCTTCCCACCCTGCCACATGCAAAAATGCCATTCCCTATTCCCAGTTCCTCCGTCTCCGCCGCATCTGCTCCCAGGATGAGGCTTTCCGTTCCAGGACATCTCAAGTGTCCTCTTTCTTTAAGGATCGTGGTTTCCCTTCTGCCGTCATCAATGATGCCCTCACCCGCACCTCCTCCATTTCCCGCACTTCGGCCCTCACCCTATCCTCCCGCCACAACAGGGACAGAGTTCCCCTTGCCCTCACCTACCACCCCACCAGCCTCCGGATCCAGCACATTATCCTCTGCAACTTCCGCCACCTTCAACAGGACCCCACCACTAAGCACATCTTTCCCTCTCCGCTTTCCGAAGGGATTGATCCCTGATCCACACGTCCCTCCCCACGGATCTCCCACCCGGCACTTATCCCTATAAGCACAAGTGCTACACCTGTCCCTACACCTCCTGTCTTGCCACCATTCAGGGCCCCCAAACAGTCCTTCCAAGTGAGGCAACACTTCACTTGCGAATCTGTTGGGGTCATCTACTGCATCCGGTGCTCCCGGTGCGGCCTCCTCTACATCGGTGAAACCCAACGCAGATTGGGGGACCGCTTCGTCGAGCACCTCTACTCTGTCCGCCACAACAGACAGGATCTCCCAGTAGCCACCCACTTCAACTCTGCTTCCCATTCAGATATGTCCATACATGGCCTCCTCTACTGCCAAGATGAGGCTAAACTCAGGTTGTAGGAGCAACACCTCATATACAGTCCAGGTAGTCTCCAGCCCCTTGGTATAAACATAGAATTCTCCAACATCCGGTAATCCTCCTCCTCCCTTCCCTTATCTCTATTTCACTCTGCCCCCACCCCCAGCTGCCTATCACCTCCCTCATGGTTCCGCCTCCTCCTACTACCCATTGTGTTTTCCCCTATTCCTTCTTCACCTTTCCTGCCTATCACCTCCCTGCCTCCCCTCCCCCACCCCTTTATCTTTCCCCTTACTGCTTTTTCACCTGGAACCTACCAGCCTTCTCCTTCCCACCTTCCCCCCACCTTCTTTATAGGGCCTCTGCCCCTTCACTCTTCAGGCCTGACGAAGGCTTCAGGCCCAAAACGTTGTCTGATCGTTTCCATGGAAGCTGCCCGACCTGCTGAGTTCCTCCAGCATGTTGTAAGTGTTGCTTTGACCCCAGCATCTGCAGATTATTTTGTGTTTTCTTTAAAATAGAATTTCCTGCACAGGGTAATTTGGATTTCAACTTGAAGCACACAAGGTGGAAAAATATCCATCTCCACCCTTTCTTTATTTGCCCTTAAAACAGCAAAGCTTTTCACAAGCAAGTTCTCATTAAAAGCTATGAAGAAAGCTTCTAGCCTGTGTGATTTTGAGGTCTTTAAATCTCTGCCTAGCTTTGTGTGTATACACACACACACACACAGTGATGGTAGTAGATTTAGCATGCTTTATCCTGGGAAGATAACATCACAATGTTTTCAGTTGGCTGATTTACACATTTAGAATGTGTATTCCAATGTAAAGTACCAGACCATCAACTTTTCAATCCAATCAAGGCTACTGCATAACAACACAAACACGAGGAAATCTGTAAATGCTGGAAATTCAAGCAACACACACAAAAAAAATTGCTGGTGAACGCAGCAGGCCAGGCAGCATCTATAGGAAGAGATTTAGGAAGAGTCCTGACGAAGGGTCTGGGCCCAAAATGTCGACTATAGATGCTGCCTGGCCTGCTGAGTTCCACCAGCATTTTTTTTTGTGTGTATTGAATAACATGTTAATTCTTTCCAATCCATGAAAATGGGGCATCAAAAGCAACTGAAAGATGAGAATACATTGATATAGCCAAGCTGTATTTGATTTCTTAGAAGTTTGCAAAAGAAAAAAATAAATTGTATTTGTCTCTGCATTTTCACATGGGAAAAGTATAAAAGATTTTTTTAAACATGGTGTCCTCCACCATGTCTAAAACATGTTAAAAAAAACTGTTTTTAAATCATTACTACCCCTCAGGGTAATCAGGCTCTTGAATAAAAGGGGATAACTACACTCACTTAAAAACTCTTATCTTGTTATTTCATGATAGTTATTTATTGCTATTTATTTATTATCTGCATTTGCATTGCTGTCTACAGTTTACAGCTCCTGGTGTTTACAGTTTACAGATCCTGCTTACAGATTTGCTAAATATGCCTGCAGAAAAAGAATCTCAGGGGTATATGGGTGACATGCATGTACTCTATTAATAAAATTTACTTTGAACTCTAGTTGTTATATTCTGAATGTTTTAAATACCTACTGTGTGCAAAAATCTTTTGATTATGTTATTTATTATTCAATTTTTAGGGCATTGATTTGGGAGCAAAAGGAAAAATTTGAGAGTAGAACCAAAATGTATTATTCGCAGCTGACCGCACCCAGCCCAGTTTTCAAAATCTCTTGCTTTGAAAATTGGCAAACACAATCAACAAGCAGTAAAGCACAAGTATTTAAAGTTGTGATGAATTTGTCCGCTCTTAGTTTTAAAAAACTATTAATGATGAGCATTATGTCGACACAATGTGCGCAGAAAAAAAGGACAAGTTTTGTCACTGATTTAGGATTAGATTCCATTTTGCTGGCAAAAATAAAAATCACACACCTATCAGCACTGCAAACAGATAGATCATCTATTCACAGTATAAGTAAATAATACAAGAAACACAAGCATTTGGGACAGACAGAAATAGAATGTGAGATTAATTCTGCAGTGAGCTGAATGCATTGCTTGGGTTCTTTTAATTCCCCACCGTCCCTTCCAAACTATGTGAGACATCTAACTGAAGGCTAAACAACCTAAAGGGCAAAAGAGATCAGTCTCCATATTATAAATTAATTGCTATCATGGCTATCTGAAAGTAATTACCAATGGTGGAGTTTCTGAGAAAAATGAGGGAAGAGCAAAATAGATATATTCCAAATAAGAAGAAATTTTTGAAAGGAAGGACACTATAGTGGCTGACAAGTGAAGTCACAGCCAAAATAAAAGCAAAAGAGAGGGCATACAAGGAAGCCAAAGCTAGTGGGAAGGTAGAGGACTGGGCAGCTTTTAAAAACTTGCAGAAGGAAACTAAGAAGGTCATTAGGAAGGAAAAGATGAACTCTGAAAGGAAGCTGGCGACTAATATCAAACAAGATACTAAAAGCTTTTTTAAGTATATAAAAGGTAAAGGAAAGTTGATGGTAGATATAGGACCAATAAAAAATGATGCTGGAGATATTGTAATGAGAGATGCAGAGATGGCAGAGGAACTGAATGCGTATTTTGCATCAGTCTTCGCAGTGGAAGACATCTGCAGTATACCAGACATTCAAGAGTGTCAGTGAAGTGTAGGGAAAATTACAACTGAGAAGGTACTCAGGAAGTTTAATGGTCTGAGGGTGGATAAATCTCCTGGACCTGATGGAATGCACCCTCGGGTTCTGAAGGAAGTAGCTGGAGAGACTGTGGAAGCATTAATAATGATCTTTCAAGGATCAACAGATTCTGGCCATTTGCAAATGTTACTCCGCTATTTAAGAAGGGTGGGAGGCAGCAGAAAGGAAACTATAGACATGTTAGCCTGACAACAGTGGTTGGGAAGTTATTGGAATCAATTGTTAGGGATGAGATTACGGAGTACCTGGAGACTCATGACAAGACAGGCCAAAGCCAGCATGGGTTCTGAAAGAAAATCCTGCCTGGCTAACCTGCTGCAATTTTTTGAGGAAATTACAAGCAGGGTAGACAAAGGAGATGCAGTAGATGTGGTGAACTTGGATTTTCAGAAGGCCTTTGACAAGGTGCTGCAGATGAGACTGCTTAGCAAGATCAGGGCCCATGGAATTACAGGGAAGTTACTAGCATGGGTGGAGCATCAGCTGATCGACAGAAAACAGAATGGGAATAAACGGATCCTATTCTGGCTGGCTGCTAGTTACCAGTGGAGTTCCACAGGGATCAGTGTTGAGACCGCTGCTTTTTACGATGTATGTCAATGACGTGGACTATAGGATTAATGGACTTGTGGCTAAATTTGCCAATGATACAGGTAGTGTTGAGGAAACAGAGAGTCTGCAGAGAGACCTAGATAGTTTAGGGCAGGGGTCCCCAACCTTTTTTGCACAGCGGACCGGTTTAATATTGACAATATTCTTGTGGACCAGCCGACCTCGGGTGGGGGGGGGGTGGGTGTAGGATTGCCAATGGACAAGAGTAGCAGTCAAATACGTTGTGTTTAACCCGAGAAAGACTACAATGACCATGAAGCCTTGCGCAGGCACCAGTGCACATGCATAACATGTGCATGCGTGTTCGTACCGATTTTTTTCTACAAATAGTTTTTGGCGATTCTGTACAGGGGGGGAGAGGGGGGTGTTAATCACGACTGGAATATAGGTGATAAGTGGCTAATACACTCAATTTCATTTCTAAAAGGGTTTATCTAACGAATTTAATATTAAACACACAGCGCATATTTTCCTTGCATGAATATAGTGATAAGTCAATTATCAGGGGAGGACAGGGGAGCTTGAAGTAAATGTTGAACGAACTTCCAGTCGAAGTTGTAGAGGCAGGTTCAATATTATCAGTTAAAGGAAAATTGGATAGGTATATGGATAGGAAAGGAATGGAGGGTTATGGGCTGAGTGCAGGTCGATGGGACTAGGCGAGAGTAGCGTTTGGCACGGACTAGAAGGGCCGAGATGGCCTGTTTCCGTGCTGTAATTGTTATGTGGTTATATAAGTAAGTCAATAGCATCATAACATTTTAAGTCACATTTGGATATTAAACACACAGCACATATTTTCCCCGTATGAACATATAAAATCATTGCAACACACCAATATCGCTGAATCAGTGGGAGCCCTGGGCTTGTTTCCCTGCAACAGGATGGTCCTATCGAGGGGTGATGGGAGGCAGCAATACTCGAAGGGGGTTCCTTATGTCCAATCTATTCTGCAATTTAGTTTTCGTTGCATTCATTGCAGAGATATGTTGGAAATAGAAGCAACGATTTCAGTGCTTTCATGGCTATCTCAGGATATTTAGCCTTGACTTTGATCCAGAATGCTGGCAGAGATGTTATGTCAAACATACGTTTCAGCCCGCCGTCATTTGCAAGCTCGAGGATTTGATCTCCTTCCCGTGCTGACATGGATGACGCGTGCGTAATGACCTCGCGTGCGTTCAAGTTCAATAGTGGCCGTGACAGGGAATGACGAAAGGTACAGCTGACTCATATCGCCAAATCATATCGTTTCCTTGCGGCCCGATAGCACATGCTTTGTGGTTGGGGACCGCTGGTTTAGGGGAAAGGGCAAAGAAGTGGCAAATATTGGAAACTGTATGGTCATGCACTTTGGTGGAAGACATAAACGAGCAGACTATTATTTACATGAGAAAGAATTCAAAATGCAGAGACGCAAAGGGACTTGGGAGTCCTTGTGCAAGATACCCTAAAGCTAACCTCCAGGCTGAGTCGGTGGTGCAGAAGGCAAAGGCAATGTTGGCATTCATTTCTAGAAGTATAGAATATAAAAGCAGGGATGTGATGTTAAGGCTCTATAAGGCACTCGTGAGACCACATTTGGGAGTATTGTGTGCAGTTTTGGGCTCCTTATTTTGAAAAGGATATACTGACATTGGAGAGCAGAGAAGATTCACGAGAATGATTGCAGGAATGAAAGGGTTATTGTATGAGGAATGTCTGGCATCTCTTGGGCTGTATTCCCTGGAGTTCAGGAGAATGGGGGGGGGGCGGGGATTTCATAGAAACTTCCTGAATGTTAAAAGGACTGAACAAATTGGATCTGGTAAAGTTATTTCCCATGGTAGGGGAGTCTAGGACAAGAGGGCATGACTTCAGGATTGAAGGACATCCAGTTAGAACAGAGATGAGGAGATATTACTTTAGTCGGGGGTAGTAAATCTGTGGAATTTTTGCCAAGAGCGGCTGTGGAGGCCAAGACATTGGATGCATTTAAGGCAGAGGTAGATAAGTTCTTGATTAGCTAGAGCATCACAGGGTATGGGGAGAAGGCAGGGGAGTGGGCTGACTGGAAGATTTGGATCAGCCCATGATAGAATGGTGGAGCAGACTTGATGGGCCAAATGGCCTACTTCTGCTCCTATATCTTATGGTCTTTTGGTCTTATGGTGGATGAGAGAATCTGAGGAGCCCCAAGAACTAAGCCCCTAAGACCAAGGTAACATGTCTGAATGACTAGCGTCCTGTTGCACTCACCTCAATAATAAGCAAGTGCTGATGAAGTACTACATCTGCAGCATGCCACCACACACAGTGGACACCCTACAATTCGCCTACCAACATTACCGATTGACTGATGATGCAATGGCCAGACACATCTGGAGAAAAAGGATGCTTATGTGAGAATGCTGTTCTTGGACTACAGTTCAGCATTCAACACCATAATTCCCTCCAGGCTTGACAAGAAGCTCGGAAACCTTGGCCTTCACCCTGCCTTGAGCAACTGGATCCTTGTCAGATCGCAGGCAGGTGGGCTCCCTCACCTCTGCCCGCGATCCTCAAAACTGTGTCCTAAGCCCCCTCCTTTACTCTCTGTATACCCATGACTGTGTCGCCACCCACAGCTCCAATCTGCTAACTAAATTTGCTGACGATACACCATTAATTGGTCTTATCTCAAATAATAACGAGAAGAAGTCATCACCCTTACACAGTGGTATCAAGCACACAACATCTCCCTCAATGTCACAAAACCAAAGGAGCTGGTTGTGGACTACAGGAGGAATGAAGGTAGGCTAACTCCTATTGTCATCAATGGATCTGTGGTTGAGGGGTGAACAGCTTTAACTCCCTCGGCATACACATCACCGAGAATCTCACATGGTCTATACATACCAGCTGTGTGGCGAAAAAAGCACAACAGCACCTTTTTCACCTCAGACAGTTGAAGAAGTTTGGCATGAGTCTTCAAATCCTAAGGACTTTCTACAGGGGCACAACTGAGAGCATCCTGGCTGGCTGCATCACTGACTGGTATGGAAACTATACTTACTTCAATCGCATGACTCTGCAGAGAGTGATGTGGACAGCCCAGCGTATCTGTGTATGTGAACTTCCCAGTATTCAGGACATTAACAAAGACAGATGTGTAAAAAGGGCCCAAAGGATCATTGCAGACGTGAGTCACCCATACCACAAACTGTTCCAGCTTCTACCATCTGGGAAACGGTACCAGAGCATAAAAGCTCCGGGACAGTTTCTTCCACCAGGCCATCAAACTGATTAATTCACACTGATGCAATTGTATTTCTGCACTATACTGACTGTCCTGTTGTGCATACTATTTATTACAAGTTACTGTAAATTGCACATTTAGACGGAGATGTAACATAAAGGTTTTTACTCATATATGTGAAGGATGTAAATTAAGTCAATTCAACTCCTCGTACAGATTAAAAATAAAAGGCCATTACTGTTTGAAATTCTGACTTCAAAGTTCTCAGTTTTATATTTCTCAGGCCCTCCAATCTTTGATAAACAGCATTTAATTTGGGCACCACAAATAGAAAATGATATATTGTGCAGTCTTCTCCAAGGTCATTCACTAAAATGACACCTCCGATTCCATAAATATTACATGAAAGCAAAAGATCATTCAAACTGACAGGTTACTGCTGCTGTTCAGGCTGCTTCCAATCAACTTTATTATTATATTCCTTTATTCCTTTCTCCCTCATAACTTGCCTCACTTCTGATACATTGCCAAGTCATTCACTTTAAGTACTAGGCTCTGTATCCTAATCATTTCTGGCTAGAAAGTTTCTCCTAAGTTCCTTGACGGATTTATTAATAACAACATTATTTTGTGACCCTACTTTTTAAAAGTTCTGTACAAGTGGAAACATCTAACCTGAATCTTTCTCCCAAACAAGTAACTAATTTGTAAGAACCTTTATTCAGTCTCTGCAGCCTGTTTGTTTTCTCACACAGACAGTACATAACTCAAAAAGGTTGTATATATTGTATAATTTTAAATTTTCAGGACTGGAATAGAAAGATTTTAATTAGCTAATTATACCAGATGATATGAAGTAAGGGAGTTGAGGTAAAGACTAGTCATGAACTAACAGAATGGTGTACACACCAAAGGGAACTAAATGGTTTCCTTCTCCACTCCTAAATATTCAAAATTCACCCTTTCCTCCAACTTTTCTTTCCTTTCCAAATCCATGTTTATCCCTTTCTTTCCAATTTCCCTCTCAAAATGAAGTGCCATGAAATTTTCTTTTCAAGTCAGACAGGTGGGCATGAATAACAGGCAGCCTTTAAAGAGGAGATTATTCTGCCATAGCCTATGTACATTTCCTCAACAACTGATGGAAATGACAAAAAATGAGGGAGTATCAGGTATTAATGTTTGATAATACAAGAGAAAATTAAGCAAAATGTAAATGCAATGGATAACTTAAAAAGAAAGTAAATGGGCAGAAATGTGAAAATCTACCCTAACCTAATATAGGTTCAAGATTGTTTAATTTAATTTCCAATACATGAGTGTAAAGGAGAATGAAATCATTGATATGCCAATCCAATGCAGCCCACAAAAAACACCGTAAGGTTAAGAACACAGTAATTTTTTTAAAAATCACAATAAATATACATACAGTGGACTCCAGTTAACTGGCAGCTGCTTATTTGGGACAACTCTTCAAGAACAACAGCAAATCGATGGAACAGCCAGAATTCCCTTCGTTTACTTGCGGCACTACGCCATTTAATTGGGACAGGAGGCGGTTGCCAAACATTTTCTCACTAGCTTCAGCCACATGCATGTCGTGTGGCCGTTAGTCACTACATCATGATTAGAGTGAACTTTTTTTTTATAAAAAAGAGTCACTTGCATGTTTGTGTTCAAAAAGCAGTGATTTTTGTCACTGATAGTTAGTGAGAAATAAGCAGGAACACAATTCAGAACTGTTTTGTTCACTGCGGTTTCAAGCATTCAGGCCTGGAGATGCCAGAAACACCGGAAATGAAAAAGAACTGAGGAAATAAATGAACTGAGAAAATAAAGTGAGGAGCTACAAAGAATTTGAAGGTATCAACAATCATCTTGAATGTTACAACTAAAATGAAGATTTGTAAGATGAAATCACTGAAAGCACTGTTTGAAGGCAATTCACTATCTGCAATAAGGTGTCTGCACTGAATTTGTTAATTTACAGTCAATCAAAAGAACATGTCAGCATACATTCAATGAATTCCTCTGTCGATAACTGTTAGGAATTAATAATTTGTTACTCAGTTAAATGGTAGTTTGTTTAAATGCAAACAACAGGAATTCTGCAGATGCTGGAAATTCAAGCAACATACATCAAAGTTGCTGGTGAACGCAGCAGGCCAAGCAGCATCTATAGGAAGAGGCGCAGTCGACGTTTCAGGCCGAGACCCTTCGTCAGGACTAACTGAAGGAAGAGTGAGTAAGGGATTTGAAAGCTGGAGGAGGAGGGGGAGATGCAAAATGATAGGAGAAGACAGGAGGGGGAGGGATAGAGCCGAGAGCTGGACAGGTGATAGGCAAAAGGGGATACGAGAGGATCATGGGACAGGAGGTCCGGGAAGAAAGACAGGGGGGGGGGGGTGACCCAGAGGATGGGCAAGAGGTATATTCAGAGGGACAGAGGGAGAAAAAGGAGAGTGAGAGAAAGAATGTGTGCATAAAAATGAGTAACAGATGGGGTACGAGGGGGAGGTGGGGCCTAGCGGAAGTTAGAGAAGTCGATGTTCATGCCATCAGGTTGGAGGCTACCCAGACGGAATAGACGGAAGATGGGTAGCCTCCAACCTGATGGCATGAACATCGACTTCTCTAACTTCCGCTAGGCCCCACCTCCCCCTCGTACCCCATCTGTTACTCATTTTTATGCACATATTCTTTCTCTCACTCTCCTTTTTCTCCCTCTGTCCCTCTGAATATACCTCTTGCCCATCCTCTGGGTCACCCCCCCCCCCCTGTCTTTCTTCCCGGACCTCCTGTCCCATGATCCTCTCGTATCCCCTTTTGCCTATCACCTGTCCAGCTCTCGGCTCTATCCCTCCCCCTCCTGTCTTCTCCTATCATTTTGCATCTCCCCCTCCTCCTCCAGCTTTCAAATCCCTTACTCACTCTTCCTTCAGTTAGTCCTGACGAAGGGTCTCGGCCTGAAACGTCGACTGCGCCTCTTCCTATAGATGCTGCTTGGCCTGCTGCGTTCACCAGCAACTCTGATGTATGTTAAATGGTAGTTTGTCTTTTTTATACCTTTACAACTATTTCCACGAAACTTTGGCTAATCTGGGCAGCCACGTAATTGGGCCAAAATGTATTGGTCTTGATGTGTCCCAATTAACCAGAATCCACTGTTCACAAGATTACTTATACAAAGATTGATTTATGTACATGAAGTGACACTAGGCACAAGAGCATCTGTACTGCTTGGGGAATGTTTGAGTCTGGTAGTCCTGGCATGGATGGATGAGGAGAAAAGGCAGAAAAAATATGAAATATGCAAAGATGTATGTCCTTGAAGGCGGGTAGGCAGCTGCCCAGTGATGCGTTGGGACAGTTTTCACTACCCGTTTTAGAGCCTTCCTATTTGCCATGGTGCAGTTCTGTACGTGCAGTGACATAACATTTGAAGGTGCTCTTCACTGTATATCTATTGAAGGTTGTAAGTATTGGTTAGCATAGTCCAGCCCTTTAGTATCCTCAGAATGTAGAGGCATTGGTGAGCTTTCTTGACTGTGAGATGTGTCCTGACACCATGAAAGTTGTGAGATGTGCAGAAACTCTCATAAGTTTGCAACTGCTGATAATTACGGCCTATTATTTCCTGGCTTATTCTTAGAGGCTTTTTGAAACACCGGAACAACATTAGCTATCGTCCAGCATTTCACCCATGGCTGAGGACACTTTAAGTATCTCTGCTGGGGCCCCTGCGATTTCTGCACGAGAACAGCTTGGCAGGCCCTAGGGATTTATCCACCCTAATGTCCCCTCAGGACAGCAAACACCTTCTCCTCTGTAATCTGTATCCGATCCATGACCTCACTCCTTTACCATTCTTCTGCAGACTCTGTCTCACAAGAAATACAGATGCAAAAAACTCCATCTGAGATCTCCCCCATCACTTTCGGCTCCCTGCATAGATGACCACTCTGATCTGCCAGAGAACCAATTCTGTCACTTGCTATATTCTTGCTCTTAATCTATGTATCTGTAGAGTCCTTGGGATTCTCCATCACCTTGTCTGCTAGAGGAACATCGTGCCTTCTTTTAGCCCTCCTGATTTCTTTAAGTGTTCTCTTGCATTTCTTATAGTCAAGTACCTCATTCTTCCTTCCTATCTGTACCTGCTATACCAGAAACAATGCCCCCCTAAGGTGTATGCGTGTGCACGCGTAGACATTTTGCTACTAGCACACAAAAGGACTTAAACTGTGCACAAAAGATTGTCACCCTCTACCTCATTGGCATGTTAAGTATATTTCATGATCGTACACGATCACATTTCCTTTTCCCATTTCTGATGTGGATGGTGCTGGCAACATGGAGTTTGTGATGATTTGTGTACAGATTTTAAAACTGGTATATTTATACTGTGTTCATTGAAGAAATTGTTCCATGCACACATTGTTGTCGCTGGGCAAAAAATTGCATAGGACAACATTTTTCTGCACACTGGTCATTACCAATTAGAGGGAACATACGCCAGGACCTCAATATCTCTCAAAAATCAAGGATCATTAAACCTGTTACCCTTCCCCTTTATTCTGACAGGCACACACAAGCTCATCAAGTACACCTTTTGCCAGAAAACAACCTGATCCACACTTGCCAGATCATTTCTGATACCATCACAATCAGCCTTTCTCCAATTTAGAATCTCAATCCGAGGACCACACATATCCTTCTCCATAATTATCTTGAAACCAATGGCATTATGATCACTAGTTGCAAAGTATTTTCCTATACAAACTTCTGTCACCTGCGCAGTCTCATTCCCTAATAGCAGATCTAGTATCGCGTTCTCTCTAGCTGGGACCTCTATATACTAAGTAATATTATGTATTTCATATTTCAGTAATATTTGAGTAATATTGTAAATACATCATTTGATTAAGTATTCTTCATTTTACTTAAATAATTCATTACTGGTTATAGGGTATGTAAAAGTATGCGAATGGCATACATCATTATGCCACGGTCATGTTTTCGTGCCTCACTAAAAGTAAAAACAAAAGGGACACACATCTCTTTGTTTGTGTGTTTTTCCTTCAATTAGTTTTATGTTTTGGAGTTACAAAACATACCAGTGGTGACAACTAAGTTTTAACATGTACCGAAGACAACCACCTACCTGCTGAAGCACAGCGAGACATCTGAGTCTAAAAAAAATTCGCAGCAACCACAGCCCCCCCCCCCGCAGAAGGAGGAAGATGGTTGAGTAAAACGAAAGGCAGAAAGTAGACAATATTCATGGGATCATAAACAGTGATAATACATAAAAATCATTAATATGATGATAATAATAATAAAAACATTTAAAAAGCAGAAATGGCTGGCCACATTAGAAAAACAGATGTGTTCGATTTCACAGTAGATAAATGGATCATGTATACTGGACAAATTGAGTATTTTGAAGCAAATAGAATAGCCAATGAGATACAAGTGCCAGGTCTGCTGAGTGTAATTGGTGGAAGGGCATACCGCTTGGTTAGAGGTTTGACTGCTCCAACCAGACCAGACACTCAAGGGTGGCAGGGAAGAGAAGTGTGCGCAGTCACAATTACGACAGAGAAAGTACTCAGGAAGCTGAATAGGCTAAAGGTCGATAAATTTCCTGGACCAGATGGAATGCACCCTCGTGTTCTGAAGGAAGTAGCTGTGGAGATTGTGGAGGCATTAGCGATGATCTTTCAAAAGTCGATAGATTCTGGCATGGTTCCGGAAGACTGGAAGATTGCAAATGTCACTCCGCTATTTAAGAAGGGGGCAAGGAAGCAAAAAGGAAATTATAGACCTGTTAGCTTGACGTCGGTGGTTGGGAAGTTGTTGGAGTCGATTGTCAAGGATGAGGTTACGAGTACCTGGAGGCATATGACAAGATAGGCAGAACTCAGCATTGATTCCTTAAAGGAAAATCCTGCCTGACAAACCTATTACAATTTTTTGAGGAAATTACCAGTAGGCTAGACAAGGGAGATGCAGTGGATGTTGTATATTTGGATTTTCAGAAGGCCTTTGACAAGGTGCCACACATGAGGCTACTTAACAAGATAAGAGCCCATGGAATTACAGGAAAGTTACATACGTGGATAGAGCGTTGGCTGATTGGCAGGAAACAGAGAGTGGGAATAAAGGGATCCTATTCTGGTTGGCTGCCGGTTACCAGTGGTGTTCCACAGGGATCAGTGTTGGGGCCGCTTCTTTTTACATTGTACATCAACGATTTGGATTATGGAATAGATGGCTTTGTGGCTAAGTTTGCTGACGATACGAAGATAGGTGGAGGGGCCAGTAGTGCTGAGGAAACGGAGAGACTTGGATAGATTGGAAGAATGGGCAGAGAAGTGGCAAATGAAGTACAATGTTGGAAAGTGTATGGTTATGCACTTTGGCAGAAAAAATAAACAGGCAGACTATTATTTAAATGGGGAAAGAATTCAAAGTTCTGAGATGCAACGGGACTTGGGAGTCCTCGTACAGGATTCCCTTAAAGTTAACCTCCAGGTTGAGTCAGTAGTGAAGAAGGCGAATGCAATGTCGGCATTCATTTCTAGAGGAATCGAGTATAGGAGCAGGGATGTGATGTTGAGGCTCTATAAGGCACTGGTGAGACCTCACTTGGAGTACTGTGGGCAGTTTTGGTCTCCTTATTTAAGAAAGGATGTGCTGAGATTGGAGAGGGTACAGAGAAGATTCACTAGAATGATTCCGGGAATGAGAGGGTTAACATATGTGGAACATTTGTCCGCTCTTAGACTATATTCCTTGGAGTTTAGAAGAATGAGGGGAGACCTCATAGAAACATTTCGAGAGGGCATGACTTCAGGATTGAAGGGCACCCTTTCAGAACAGAAATGCGAAGAAATTTTTTTAGTCAGAGGGTGGTGAATCTATGGAATTTGTTGCCATGGGCAGCAGTGGAGGCCAAGTCATTGGGTGTATTTAAGGCAGAGATTGATAGGTATCTGAGTAGCCAGGGCATCAAAGGTTATGGTGAGAAGGCGGGGCAGTGGGACTAAATAGGATAAAATGGATCAGCTCATGATAAAATGGCAGAGCAGACTCGATGGGCCGAATGGCCTACTTCTGCTCCTTTGTCTTATGGTCCAAGTGAAATCAGCTTTTCTGATATTGTGAGAGTAATGCAGGAACATTTGGAACAGAAACTACTATTGTCTGCAGATTGCATTAGGTTTCAAAAGCAGAATAAAAAGAAAGGGGAGTCAATTTCAGTGAACGTGGCAGAATTGAAGATATTATTTGAGCACTGACAGCTCAGCATTGGGTTTAATAATGCACAGAGAGATTGTTTCATTGGTGGAATCTCAGAAGAAAGTACTCAAAATCAGCTCCTAACTGAAGCACAACTCATATTTAAAAGAGCAGTTGACATCATGTATCAATAGAAATAGCAGCCAGAGATGCAATAGAGTTGTAGTCAGGAATAAAAAGGAGTGTGAACAAAATCACGTCTAAACAGAAACTGGCCTGGCCAAACAAATTGTGTTACTGTTGTGGCAGGGGCAAACATACAACAGACCATTGCAGGTTTAATGGCAAAACTTGCAGATGATGCAACAAAGTAGGACACATACAAAGAGCATGTTGGGCACACTACAATAAGTGGAAGAGAAAAAGATACAAAGTCCTATGGTGCAGTGATTTTGTGCTTGAAATACTTAACTATGCCTCCTAAACATCCGATGTCAATTCCAAAGAAGAAGCATACAAATTAGCCAGAAAAAGTGGCTCACCTGAGGACTGGGAGAAATTCAGAGTCCAGCAGAGGAGGACAAAGTGCTTAATTAGGAAAGGGAAAAAAGATTATGAGAGAAAACTGGCAGGGAACATAAAAACTGACTGTAAAAGCTTTTATAGATATGTGAAAAGAAAAAGATTGGTTAAGACAAATGTAGGTCCCCTACAGACAGAAACAGGTGAATTGATTATGGGGAGCAAGGACATGGCAGACCAATTGAATAACTACTTTGGTTCTGTCTTCACTAAGGACGACATAAATAATCTTCCGGAAATAGTAGGGGACAGAGGGTCCAGTGAGATGGAGGAACTGAGGGAAATACATATTAGTAGGAAAGTGGTGTTAGGTAATTGAAGGGATTAAAGGCAGATAAATCCCCAGGGCCAGATGGTCTGCATCCCAGAGTGCTTAAGGAAGTAGCCCAAGAAATAGTGGATGCATTATTGATAATTTTTCAAAACTCTTTAGATTCTGGACTAGTTCCTGAGGATTGGAGGGCAGCTAATGTAACCCCACTTTTTAAAAAAGGAGGGAGAGAGAAACCAGGGAATTATAGACCGGTTAGCCTAACGTCGATGGTGGGGAAAATGCTAGAGTCTGTTACCTAAGATGTGACAACAGTACATCTGGAAAGCGGTGAAATCATCGGACAAAGTCAGCATGGAAGGAAAATCATGTCTGACGAATCTCATAGAATTTTTTGAGGATGTAACTAGTAGAGTGGATAGGGGAGAACCAGTGGATGTGGTATATTTGGATTTTCAATGGCTTTTGACAAGGTCCCACACAGGATATTAGTGTGCAAACTTAAAGCACACGGTATTGGGGGTAAGGTATTGATGTGGATAGAGAATTGGTTGGCAGACAGGAAGCAAAGAGTGGGAATAAACAGGACCTTTTCCGAATGGCAGGCAGTGACTAGTGGGGTACCGCAAGGCTCAGTGCTGGGACCCCAGTTGTTTACAATATATATTAATGATTTAGAAGAGGGAATTAAATGCAGCATCTCTAAGTTTGCGGATGACATGAAGCTGGGCAGCAGTGTTAACTGTGAGGAGGAAGCTAATAGGAAGCAGGGTGGCTTGGATAGGTTAGGTGAGTGGGCAACTTCATGGCAGATGCAATTTAATGTGGATAAATGTGGGGTTATCCACTTTGGTGGCAAAAACAGGAAAACAGGTTAATACCTGAATGGTGGCCGATTAGGAAAAGGGGAGGTGCAACGAGACCTGGGTGTCATTATATACCAGTCATTGAAAGTGGGCATGCAGGTACAGCAGGCGGTGAAAAAGGCGAATGGTATGCTGACATTCATAGCAAGAGGATTCGAGTACAGGAGCAGGGAGGTACTACTGCAGTTGTACAAGGCCTTGGTGAGACCACACCTGGATTATTGTTTGCAGTTTTGGTCCCCTAATCTGAGGAAAGACATCCTTACCATAGAGGGAGTACAAAGAAGGTTCACCAGATTGATTCCTGGGATGGCAGGACTTTCATATGACGAAAGACTGGATCGACTAGGCTTATACTCGTTGGAATTTAGAAGATTGAGGGGGGATCTTATTGAAACGTATAAAATCCTAAAGGGATTGGACAGGCTAGATGCAGGAAGATTGTTCCCGATGTTGGGGAAGTCCAGAACGAGGGGTCACAGTTTGAGGATAAAGGGGAAGCCTTTTAGGACCAAGATTAGGAAAAACTTCTTCACACAGAGAGTGGTGAATCTATGGAATTCTCTGCCACAGGAAACAGTTGAGGCCAGTTCATTGGCTATATTTAAGAGCGAGTTAGATATGGCCCTTGTGGCTAAATGGATCAGGGTGTATGGAGGGAAGGCTGGTGCACGGTTCTGAGTTGGATGATCAGCTATGATCACACTGAATGGTGGTGCAGGCTCAAAGGGCCGAATGGCCTACTCCTGCACCTATTTTCTATGTTTCTATGTCTCTATGTCATGTCCTGGGCCATCAGCTGAGCAGCAGAGAACCGCTTTAACACTTGAAAAAAAGTTGGAAATTATAAACAGCGCAGCATCAGCTGAAGGTAACACAGCTCTGGGACGCTACTGCCAGGAAAAGAATCCTGCCTTTAAAGTTCTTTTGTTGCTTGACAATGCGCCAGCCCATCCTAAACATTTGGACAGCATTCATCCTAACATAACAGTGCATTTCCTGCCACCTAACACAACATCGCTGATTCAACCACTCGACCAAGGTGTAATCCACATTCAAGGCGTACATATTTTTTTAAGCAGCGAACATCTCTCAGATGTTGCAAGCAACAGACGATTTTGAAAATCCCAGGAGTTTACCAATGGTGAGGGAATGGTGGAAGTCGGAACACTTGGCACAAATGGTGATGGACATGGACTCAAATTTAGAATGGAGTCAGCATTTTAGTTGTTCCCTACAGTCAACCCTTCTTCCGTACAAGCAAATTTATGCTGAAAAACAAAATGCTGCCAAGCAAACAACCCTCACCACTTTCTTCAAATCAGTGTCATCTTCTGCTGCCCGTAGTTCTAAGAGTTCTGTGAGTCTTCCTTCACCCCTTGCTGTGCTTGAAATGATCCTGACGACCACAACCATCCACCTTATCCATGTAAAGCTGCCTGACACCACAACAACCACTCATCTCCCAGAGCGAACACATCTGCCACTGTTGGTGAGTACTGTACACCCTAGGATGTTAACTTTCTATGATTTATTACATTGAATATTACCTTAAATTGATGAAATATAATGTTGTCTTGTAGTACTGCTTTTGTATCGTACTGGTATGAAAATGTGAATAATTTACAGATAAAACATATTAGGAAGCCCTCTGGAACGCATCCCTATTTTCTCCACAAATAATTATTCACATTATGCGCCGACTTCGAGGAATGTATCCCCCACATATAACAAGGATAGGGTGTAATCGGTTTACTTTTGGAGTAGCATTTGCACATGCACTCTGGTAGAAAACAATGGACTAGGTGCTGCAAGGCTGCTACTGGTGAGGATGACAAGAAACATCTCCAAAATCACAAGACAGCGTTCAAAAGATTAGAAGATTAAGGGGCTCAAGAGCATGAAGCTAAGTGTGTGAATTATTTAAATCAAGCATCACTTACTTACTATGGTCACATCATTGGAGCACAAGCATCACATAACTGTGCAGAGAAAATTCAAGCAGTGGTGAATGCCCAAAGGCCAAAGGACAGTTGTGGTCTTTCTTGAGATTTGTCAACAAGTATAAGAGGATCCTGCCAAACCTGGCCACTGTGCTTCACTCCTCGAACTCATTACTACAGTTTGGGAAGTAATGGCGATGGACAAAGCAGTGTGAGGTGGCTTTCAAAATGGTAAAGGAAGTGGTGACATCAAACACTGTACTCACACAAAACGATCCACATCGTCCAGTGAAGCTTGTCTGTGGCGCCTCGCCTGATGGTATAGGTGCAGGCATGGCGCATGTAATGAGTGATGGAAGTGAATGCCCCAGAGCCTTTGCGTCACATTCCCTTACCACTGCAGAGAAAAATTTTGCAAAGATTGACAGAGAGGCCTTGAGACTGGTTTAAGGTGTAAAACATTTCAACCAGTACTTGTATGGAGAGAATTTACTCTCATTACCGATCAACCACTATATCCATTTTCAACCCACAGGACGTTCCACTAACAGTGGCAACACAAATGAAGAGGTGGGATGTTTCTTGGAGGACACAGTTACAAGACTGAATTCATTAGGACAACCAAACATGGAAATGCTGATGGGTTGTCCCATTTACCCATAGATAAGGAAATATCTGAAAAATTGACAAAAGACAACACTCTTCCTAAATATTTCCCATAATGCAGAGTAAAAGTCTTCGTATTACAGCAGAGATGATCCAAGGGAAAACCAGAAAGACCCCACACTGTCTCAGGTCTATATGACCACCGAAAGTGCTGGAGAAATCCCAGTTCCCCCATTTTTACCAGCGCAGGGATGAACTTTCCCTTGAGGGGAGTTGCCTTATGTGGGGTTTGAGAGTTATTGTACCATCCAAGTTGAGAGCTAAAGTGTTGGAGGAGCTACCTGCCAGTCATCTAGAAGCGGTTAAAATGAAAGTGTTGGCTTAAAGGTTTGTCTGGTCAGCTGGGATAGATCAGCAGATCAGATAGCTTGCTGTGCACTGTTTGGAATACCAACATGTCCAGAAGATGCCAAGAGCAGCGCCTCTCCATCCCTGGGAATGGAACTGGCAGAGGACTCACGTAGATTTTGCCAGACCATGGGCACAACTTTCTTGATAGTAGTGGATGCAGTTACAAAATGGCCAGAGGTGTTCCCAATAGCCTCCACCACAACCTCACACATGATTGGTATGTAGAAAAGCCCCTTAAGACCATCAGACATAGGAGCAGGATTAGGCCAGCTGGCCCATCAAGTTTGCTCCACCATTCAATCATGGCTGATCCTTTTTTTCTCTCCTCCTCAACCCGAGTCGCCCAGCCTTCTCCCTGTAACCTTTGATATGTTCTTGATTGGACATGGCATCAATCTCTGTCTTAAATACACCCAACGACCTGGCCTCCACAACTCCATGTGGCAACAAATTCCATAAATTCACCACCCTATGGCTAAAGAAATTTCTCTGCATCTCTGTTTTGAAAGTGCGCCCCTCTATCCTGTGGCTGTGCCCTTTTGTCCTAGACTCTCCTACCATGGGAAACATCCTTTCCACATCTACTCTGTCTAGGCCTTTCAACATTCAAAAGGTTTCAAAGAGATCCCCCGCCTCATCCTTATGAATTTCAGCAAGTACAGATCCAGAACCATCAAACGTTCCTCGTATGATAACCCTTTCATTCCTGGAATCATCCTTGTGAACCTCCTCTGGACCCTCTCCAATGCCAACACATCTTTTCTAAGACGGGGGGCCCAAAACTGTTCACAATACTCAAGGTGAGGCCTCACCAGTGCCTCATAAAGCCTCAGCATCACATCCTTACTCTTGTATTCCAGACCTCTTGAAATGAATGCTAACATGGCATTTGCCTTCCTCATCACCAGCTCAACCTGTGTTAACCTTCAGGGTGTTCTGCACAAGAACTCCCAAATCCATCTGCATCTCAGATTCCTGGATTTTCTCATTTAGAAAATAGTCTGCACATTTATTTCTACTACCAAAGTGCATGACCATGCATTTTCCAATATTGTATTTCATTTGCCACTTTCTTGCCCATTCTCCCAGTCTAAGTCCTTCTGTTTCCTACATTTCCTCAACACTACTTGCCCCTCCACCAATCTTCATATCATCTTCAAACTTGGCAACAAAGCCATCTATCCCATCATCTAAATCATTTATATAGAGCATAAAAAGTAGTCCCAAAAAGTAGTCCCAACACCAACCCCAGCGGAACACCACTAGTCACTTGCAGCCAACCAGAAAAGGATCCTTTTATTCCCACTCGCTGTCTCCTACCAATTAGCAATGCTCTAACCGAGTTAGTAACTTTCCTGTATACCATGGGCTCTTAACTCTTAAGCAGGGTCATGTGTGGTACCTTGTCTAAGGCCTTCTAAGGTCCAAATATACAACATCCATTGCATCCCCTTTATCTACCCTACTTCTAATCTCCTCAAAGAATTCCAACAGGCTCGTCAGGCAGGATTTTCCCTGAAAGTAACCATGCTGCCTCTGTCCTATCTTGTCCTGTGTCACCAAGTACACCATCACCTCATCCTTAACAATTGACTCTAACATCTTATCAACCGCTGAGGTCAGGCTAACTGGTCTATAATTTCCTTTCTGCTGCCTTCTTTTTTTTTTAAAGAGTGGAGTGACAGTTGCAAGTTCTCTTCTCAAGGACTGGTGTTCCAGAATACCAGTAACAATGGACCACAGTTTGTTGTGGAACAATTTCTGTCATTCTTGAAAATGAATGGAATAGGTTCATATTACATCTACACCGTACCACCCAGGTACAAACGGCTTGGTGGAGAGGTTTATCCAGAATGCACTGCAAGCAATCACTGAATCAGAAGATTGCCAATTTCCTCTTTGCATATCGCAATGCAACAACACTCCACAAGTAACAACTCACCTGCCATGCTGTTCCTGGACCTTCACTTGTGCTCACACTTGAATCTCCTCAAATGCAATCTCAGAAGGAGTATGCAGATCCAACAGCTGACACAGGTTGAGGGTTCTTCAAACTAGGAGGTTCAATGTTTCACTCCTGGTCAAGCGGTCCTGGTGAGGGACTAGAGCTGATCAAAAGTGGGTCCTTGAAAAGATTAAGGGCAGAATTGGACCACTCTCCTATATCTGAAGATGTCACATTGATCATTTGAGGAGAGCCGAGACAATTGTTAGAGAAGAAGTGTGTTCAGAGCAGTTAGAACCACTTCCTACAATCCCAGAGTCAACGCCTGCAACCACAGAGGAGAACCCGGAACCTGAGATTGTGTCACAGCCACAAGTCTCTCCTGCTAAGCAGAGTGACCACCCCCGCCCCCCTCCCCAGTCAGGTAAGATGTTACCCCACAAGAGTAAGAAATCCTCCACAGTGATTAAGTCTTTAAGCACGGATGTGTATATAGTAATTGCATTATATAGTATACTGTACATATAGTGCCTATAAAAAAAATTCACTCACCCTTGGAAGTTTTCAAGTTTTATTGTTTTACAATATTGAATCACAGTGGATTTAATTTGACTTTTTTTAAACAATGATCAGCAGAAAAAAACTTCACATCAAGTGAAAACAGATCTCTCCAAAGTGATCTAAATTAATTGTAAATATAAAACACAATGTAATTGATTGCCTAAGCATTCACCCCCTTTAATACGACACGCCAGATCATCACTGTGGCAGCCAAAAGCTAATTAGTTAAACAGAGATCACCTGTGTGCAGTCATAGAGTTTCAATTGATTGTAGTCAAAAGAACACTCCAAGCAACTCCACGAAAAGGTTACTGGAAAGCACAAGTCAGGAGATGGATACAAGAAAATTTCCAAGTCACTGATTATCCCTTGGGGTATAGTTATGTCAATCATCAAGAAATGGAAAGAATATGGCACAGCTGTAAATCTGCCTAGAGCAGGCCGTCCTCAAAAACTAAGTAACGGTGGAAGAAGGGGACTAGTGAGGAGGGCATCAAGAGACCTACGACAACTCTGGATGAGTTACAAGCTTCAGTGGCTGAGATGGGAGAGACAGCGCATACACCAATTGTTGCCTGGGTGCTTCACCAGTTGCAGCTCCATGGGAAAGAGAAAGCCACTGTTGAAAAACACTCACATGAAATCTCGGCTAGAGTTTGCCAGAAGGCATGTGGGAGATTCTGAAGTCAGCTGGAAACAGGTCCTGTGGTCTGATAAAACCAAAATTGAACTTTCTGGCCAGCACACTAAACGTTGTTTGGCACAAGCCAAACACTGATCATCAAAAACACACCATCCCTACTGTGAAGTATGATGGTAGCTGTATCAAGCTGTGGGGATGCTTCACTGCAGCAGACCCTGGAAGGCTTGTGAAGGTAGACGGTAAAATGAATGTAGCAAAACATAGGGAAGTCCTGGAGGAAAACCCGATGCAGTCTACAAGAGAACTGCGACTTGCGAGAAGATTTGTTTTCCAGCAAGACAATGACCACACAAAAAAAGCCAAAGCTACACAGGAATGGCTTAAATACAAAGTTAATCTCCTGGAGTGGCCAAGTCAGAGTCCAGACCTCAATCCAATTGAGAATTTGTGGCTGTACTTGAAAAGGGCTGTTCATGCACAATCGCCATACAATCTGACAGAGCTTGAGCAGTTTTGCAAAGAAGAATGGGAAAAAATTGCAGTCTCCAGATGTGCAAAGCTGATAGAGACCTATCCACACAGACTCAAGGCTGTCATTGCTGCCAAAGGTGCATCTACTAAATACTGACTTCGAGGGGCTGAGTAATTATGCAACCTATTATTTTGTGTTTAATAATTGTAATAAACTTCAACCAATTTCTAGAAATTTGTTTTCACTTTGACACAAAAGAATCTTTTCTGTTGATCAGTATCAAAAAAGCCAAATTAAATCCACTATGATTCAATAGTGTAAAACAATAAAGCATGATCATTTCCAAGGGATGGGTGAATACTTTTTATAGGCACTGTATATATGCCAGTGTCGCCAACCAACCACACATTGTAATATTTGACAGAGATGAAAGCAATAGTAAATAGACATGGCAACCTGAATAACAATAACATCAGGAAGAAAGAATAAGAAGCTGAAGAAATACTGGATAGAATGAATGTGGAAATTTAAAGCCAGAGTAATCCCAGTAGTGATAGGAGCACTTGGAGCTGTGACACCTCAGCTGGAAGAGAGGCTCCAACAAATCCAGGGAACAATATCTGAGATCTCGATCCAGAAGAGCTCACTACCAGGAATAGCAAAGATACTGTGCTGAACCCTCAAAGTTCCCAGGCCTCTGGTAGAGGACACAAGATTGAGGGGAAAATACACATACGTACCATTCATAAGGGGTGAGATGACAAAATGTGAAGTTTGCAAGTTGAATTGCATTCTATAGAGTTGGAGTTTTTAGCAATGCAGGAAGGAGTGTTATGTATTTAATATTTCAGTAACATTGTAAACATATTTAATTAATCATTCTTTATGAAATAATTTATTACAGGTTATATGTAAAAGTATGTAAATGTGGCATATGTTATTACCTCACCATGTCATATATACACGCCTCACAAAATGTAAAAACAAAGTTGATATGCACCTCCCTGTTCCCATGGTTATTTTTCAATTAGTTTTATGTTTTAGAGTTACAAAACTTAACAGAAACTTTACTAAACAAACATTTGATAAACTCTATCCCATCCAGCCCTTTTACAGTATGGGAGTCCTAGTCAATATGTGGAAAATTAAGATCACCTACTATCACGGCCTTATGTTTCTTGCAGCAGTCTGCAATCTCCCTACAAATCTGCTCCTCTGAATCCTGCGGACTGTTGGGTGGTCTGTAATATAATTCCATTAACATGGTCATTCCCTTCTTATTCCTCAGTTCCACCCATAGAGCTTCAGTAAACAAACTCTCCAGCCTGTCCAGTCTGACCACTGCTATGACATTTTTCCTGACAAGTATTGCCACCCCTCCCCTTTTAATCCCCCCTCTCTATTATGTCTAAAAAAAAAACAGAACCCTGGAACAATGAGCTGCCAGTCCTACCCCTCCTGGAACCAAGTCTCACTAATGGCTACAATGTCATAATTCCACATGCTGAGCTCATCCGCCTTTCCTACAATATTCCTTGCATTGAAATATACACAACTCATAACATTAGACCCACCATACTCAATCTCAATCTTTCGATTCTTGACTTGTATGTAAGCTAAACAACATCTTTTCCCACATCCACTCCATCATCTGCTCTGGAGCTCTGGTTCCCATCCTCCTGCAACTCTAGTTTAAACCACCTCCACCAGCCACCCCCACCACTCCCATACAGCACAAGTGAACCTTCCTGCAAAGATATTGTTCAGGTACAAATTAATCCTTCTGTATAGAACCCATCTTCCTTGGAAGGGAGCCCAATGATCCAAAAACCTGAAGCCCTGCCTCAGACACTATCTATTTAACCTTGATCTTCCTTCTTCTGGCCTTAATAGCACATGAATACGTAGCAATCCTGAGATCGCAACCTTAGAGCAGGGGTCCCCAACCCATTTTGCATCGTGGACCAGTTTAATATTGAAATTATTCTTTCAGACCGGCTGACGGGGGGCGGTGTTAATCACAACCGGAATATAGGTGACTTATAAGTGGCAAATACACTCAATTTCGTTTCTAAGGGGGTTTATCTAACGAATTTAATATTTTAATATTAAACACACAGCGCACATTTTCCTCACGTGAATATAGTGATGTCAATTATAACAGTGGCCCCAAACCTCCAGGCCGTGGGCCGATACATTGCCATGAAGAATGCAGGGGTAGCAGGGGTACAGCGGTAGTCCGAACGCACCCAGCACGTCTTTAAGAAAAAAGCCGAAATAAACAAGCTAATTAATTAGTTGCCGCCCGGCATGTAAATGCCAGCCCAGATCAGAAGCGATGCAATCAGCAATTGCCTCTGATCTGGGCCGACAATTATGTGCCGGGCGGCATATAATTAATTAGCTTGTTTATTTCGGCTTTTTTTTCCTTCAAGATGTGCTGGGTGCGTTCCGGCCACCGCTGTACCCCTGCATGCTTTGCAGCCCAGAGGTTGGGAACAACTGAATTATAAGTCACTTATAAGTCAATAGCATCATAACATTTTATGTAACGTTTGGATATTAAACACACGGCGCATATTTTCCTCGTATGAACATATAAAATCATTGCAACACACGAATATCACTGAATCAGTGGTAGCCCTGGGCTTGTTTTCCTGCAACAAGATGGTTCCATCGAGGGGTGATGAGAGACAGCGATACTCGAAGGGGGTTCCTTATGTCCAGTCTATTCCGCAATTTAGTTTTCATTGCATTCATTGCAGAAAACTCCACTTCACAGAAATATGTTGGAAATGGAAGCAATGTTTTCAGTGCTTTCATGGCTATCTCAGGATATTCAGCCTTGACTTTGACCCAGAATGCCGGCAGAGATGTTATGTCAAACATACGTTTCAGCCCGCTGTCATTTGCAAGCGCAAGGAGTTGATCTTTTTCCCGCGCTGACATGGAAGATTCACCGGAAACATTCACAAATGGGTCACGGACCCATTCCTTTGCACGTCTTGGGTCACTGATGACCTCGCGTGCGTTAAAGTTCAACAGTGGGCATCACAGGGAATGAGGAAAGGTGCAGCTGACTCGTATCGTTTCATATCGCCAAATCATATCGTTTCCTCGCGGCTCGCATGCTTTGCAGCCTGGTGGTTGGGGACCGCTGCCTTAGAGGTTCTGCCCTTTAATTTAGCATCTACTTCACTGAACTCATTTTTCAGGATCTTGACCCCCTTACTACCAATGTCACTGGCATTGACATGGACCACAACCTCTGGCTAATCTCTTAAGAATGCTGTGGATTAAATCTGAGATGTCCCTGACCCCGGCAGCTGAGAAGCAACGTACCATCCGACAATACAAGTCTCGTCCACAGAACCTCCTGCCTGTTCCCCTAACCAATCAATCTCCTATCATTACAGCATGTCCCCCCTCCACCTTTCCCACAGAGCCAGACAGTGCCAGAGACCTGACCACTGTGGCTTTCCTTTACTGGGTCAATCCAGCCCCATCTACGTCTACCAACAGTATCCAAAGAAGTATGCCTGTGGTTGAAGCTCCGCACTGGCTGTCTATTTCCTTTCCCACTCCTGATGATCACCTGGTTACCTGTGTTCTGCACCTTGGTTGTAACTACCTCCATGTCGATGAACCCCTCAGCTTCCCGAATGATCCTGAGTTCGACCAGTTCCAACTTCAATTCCTTAAATCAATCTGAAAGAAACTGCAGCTGGATGCACTTCTTGTAGGTGTAGTCATCAGGGACTCCTTGCCTTCCCACATTCCGCAAGATAAGAATTTCACTATCCTGCCTGGCATCCCCATTGTTCTAACTGTGTAAGAAGAAACGGAGGAGGAAAGGAAAATTAAATGAAAAGAATCTATCTACGGCCTTCGCCTCTCCTCGCTAAAGCCTCTATGAGCCAAAGCCTGAATTCCCCACTCTAACTCTGGCCCGCTCCCATGTATATGGTGAATAACAATTTCACTTGAACGTTACAAAGGAGTAGGTACTTGAGATCCTGAAACACAAACGCAAATAAATTCCTGGTGCTGATGAAGGTACATACTGTAATGTTATGAAAAATAGGAGAGGAGATTGTTAGGTCCTTGGAAAATAACTATATTTTCATTAGCCACAGGTGAGGTACCAGAAAACTGGAGGATGGCTAATGTTATCGCTTTATTGGATAGCAGCGATATGTCTGGGAGCTACAGTCCAGTGAGCCTTAAATCAGTGGTAGGAATGTTAATGGAAAAGAGTTTGAGGTACAGGATTCAGTTACAATTGGAAACCCAAGACATGATTAGGAATAACTTACAAAATGCAAAATGAAATCAAAGGGTCAAGGCAGTACTTACAGAGGAAATGGACAGTTCACGTTTCGGTTCAAGAGCCTTCACCAGTTCTTAATAGTTTACAGAAAACAGTGGCTGCTGCTTACTTTGAACATGATTGAGCATTGTTGTAAATTTTTGTTAACTATTGCATCACCCAAGTATTAAGCAATGACCATCTCTGACAACAAAATCAAGTCATTTATGCTTGACATTCTAAAACTGATACATAAATATCTATATTTGAGGAGGGTGGAGTCACTACTGACCTCAAATTCATCTGAATGAGCCACAGGAGTAGGTCAACACCTGTATCTGTGCCAAGCAAATCACCATCTGATGCCACCTTTCAACCATCTGCAAGGCATGTGTCAACGATAGAATACTTTCCATTTGTCTGAGTGCCAATCCAACAATAGTCCAGCAACTCAACTTCATCCAGAATAAAAATCAACACTGCAACTTCATACACCATGCTAAATACTCAAACTCCAGTACCATCATACCTCAGCTGAAGTGTGCAACAAAACGCTTTCCAGCTCCTTATCTCGGCTATCTGATCAAGCTTTCAAATCAAAAAAGCAAAGGACACAGGTATATCGTAACACTACCACTTACATGATCCCCTTCAAGACAAGTAGAATTATAACATGAACGTCTATCCTTCTTTGTAGGTGGGTCTAAATCCTTTAGAACCCTAACTAATAGCACTGTGGGAATACTACAGCTCACCCACTGCTCATGGGCAGTGAAGAATGGAGAATAAATAAAATTTTAAGGGGTTACTGGAGCAAAGACATGGGAACTTAGAATAAATCTTTGAAGTTGGAAAGGCAGATTGTGAACAACACTTGTTTGAAAAAGCACAAAACATCCTTAGCTTTATAATAGAGGCATTAATCTGCAAAAGTAAGGAAGCTGTTTTTGAAGTTTATAAATTACTGGTTTGGCTCTGGAGCATGACTTTGTTTAGAATCAGACTAGAATCACACAAGGAATGAGTGATTTCAATTATGTGTAGACAGTAGAAAAGTTGATGCTGTCCTCTCCTCTCTCAATTGCCAAATGTTCAGGTGTGTACATTAAACCTTGGGATCACAGCTTTGACCCAGTATTCTATCAGGGGGTTCACATGAGATACCCATGAATAAGGAACCCAGGGACCATATCAGGCCAGGTCTAATCTTCTGCATCCAGAATTCAGAACCTTGTCCATGTACAACTATGGAGCCACAGTACCCACAACATTGTTGCCATATAACACTGGGGCATGGTATTGGTGGACCCTTAACACCTTAAAACCAGTACAGTTCTATGCATATACATCTGTCACTGTATAATAATGAGCTAGAGTACTGGTGGGTACATGCTTGGCATGGTAGAATAATGTTTTACATTAGTGATAGACTAAGGCACAGTGGAGCAATGAGAACTCTGTCTACAAGCATGATTACAAGAAATAGAAAATCAAATTGTTTATATAATTAAATGTCCTCATCGTCGTCAGATGTGAGTTTGATTCTAAAACTGATCTGTTCTGCAGGACATTTGTATCACGACACGAATTGAATACCTCTTCCCCGCCCACATGATGTCCTCCTTTGTACTATGGATGCACACTTTTCTAAAATAGGGCAGAGAGCACTTCACCATACCTTTCATATGCTTTTAATCAATGAAAGGCATTCAGTATAAAACAATTCAGAAAGAGCAGATACTGGAAACCTGGAATAAAGACTGAAGTTCTGAGAGAAATGAAGAATCACTGGCCTGAAACATTCCTTTTATTTTTGCATTGCCTTAAGTGCTGAGTATTTCCAGCATTTTCTCTTTTTAATTTCATTGATAAAACAGCTTTTCATACTTACCCCCTGTACACCTCTTCCAATGCTCCTGTCCCACATTGAGAAGATCCTTGACTCCATCATCCATAGCCTTAGTGAATTTACTAAATACTTCAACTTTTTGTTCCCTGCAAGATAAAAGGCACATCAAATGACATGATCCTTTACAAGGATCAATTAAAGTTCTGTGAATGCAAGGCCAAGCGTACAAAATAAAGCATAAACCCAAAACCAAAATAATAATAAAGCGAAGAATTAGGCATGATTATACTTGATACATAAAATGATTCTGCCATTTCTTAAAATTACTAATTTTTCAGCTTTGCAGTGCTGAGCTTGCAGTTTGTAAAATTAATGCATACGCATCCAATAGGCCAATGTCCTCGGCTGGTGGCTCCACTGTTGAAAAGATCATGACACCAACAACATCATCCTTCTCGGTTTTTCGCTTGCCTAATTTCCATTCCTTCAGTAAATAAGGGAGAAAAGAAGCATTAAATGTAAAGAAATCTAAAACCCTTCCAATCTATCCCCTTTTCTGCACTGAACAGGAGCTCATTCACAACAAAGGACAATTTGGCATCTGCTTGGTTGCAAAGCTATAATCCAAACAAGTGGCGCAACAATTGTAACTTGTTGTGAAGGAGCTGAAATTAGGCTTCATTAAGAGCTGCCAGCTAGAATGAATGTAGCAGCTTTTCAGATGTATCTTCAATTCCTGAAAAAGCTTATAGTATAAATATGGCATAATGCCAGTTGATCTAGGCCTACTATGTTTCTTTCAAAATTACAGTTTAAATCAGCTCAAAAGGAGCACTGTCATGGTGGAAGTGCACTCCATGGAATACATTATTTGTCATGAGAAGAGGTCCACTTTCAGATCCTCTCAAATCCAGCAAGTATGCCAAAATGAACTGATGGTTTGAGTTTTTTAAAAATATATATTTATTTCATCAAACTCTCGCGACTAAATTAACACCAGGGAAAAACAAAACTATTCAAAATAATTAAAGCAACAGTTATAATATAATTAATACTTATAACACTCTAGAGGGGGGCAACTTTCTTAACAGAATAACTCTAATTCTGGTCTTGTTAAATATATCATAAACAGTGTCAGTCCAGATTTTAAAAAGGGAAGATCTGGCTTGACCAACTAGAATGAATTCTTTGAGGAAAGTCTACATGAAAAGACAAGAGTTACATACTAGATTCAATAAAAATATTACCCAGAATTGCAGAGCATTTATCAATACAATAAGTAATCATCAAGGTATTTATAACCTCTGAGAAAATTGGTCAAGTTTGGTTAAGTACCATCCTATCTAACTAAATCCAACTTCTGTTATAAAGTCATTTATGCAGAAAGTTGGTCAAACAACACAGGAGCATAACATTTAATTAAACATTGTGATGATCATAGGACAAACAGGAGCAGATGAGTCACACATCACAGCACTGTTGAGGCAAATTCATGTCATTTTTGGATTTTAAATAATTACATGGAATGTGTAAGAGTACAGGACAGGAACAAGACCATTGCTTCAAGATGTTGTGCCTAACTAATTAAGCTAGTAATTAAACACATACTAATCCCTTCTGCCTACACAAGTCCATCTCTCTCCATTCTCTGCATATTCATAAGCATATCTAAGAGCCTCTTGAATGACTATCGTATTTGTCTCCATTACCACCAATTGCAGTGCATTCCAAGCACCCACCACTCTGAATGTTAATAAAAAACATTTATCCTGTACACCTCCTTTAAGCTTACTTCCTCTCACCTTCAATGCATGGCCTCTAGTATTACACATTTCAATCCTGGGAAAACTACTGACTGTTTACTCCATCAATCTTATAAACTTCTGTCAGTTCTGCTCCGAGCTTCCGCTACTCCAAAGAGAACAACACAAGTTTGTTCAACCTCTCCACATAATACCGTACACACCCTCTCATTCAGCAACATCCCAGTAAACCTCTTCTGCATCCCCTCCAACCTTCGTATAATGGGATAACCAGAACTGAATACGCCAGATATGACCTAACCAGAGTTTTATAAGGCTGCAACATAACTTCCTGACTCTTGAACTCAATGCTTCAACTAATAAAGGCAAGTAGGCAACATGCTTCAACTACCGTTATCAACTTGAGAAGGTACAGAGTTGACCTTTGTGCACCAATACTGTTAAGTATCCTGCTGTTAACTGTGTATTATCCCATTCCATCAGATTTCCCAAAGTGCAACACTTCACACTTGGCTAAGTTAAAAACTCTGATCAATATCATGCTGTATGCAACATTTCTTCTTGACTAAATTCACCACCTCTCTTGCAGTCCAAAGATACCTGTCCTACCTCCTTACTGGAGCATACCTGTCTTGTACTCCTTGCAGTTGGGATTTTAAACACCCTCATCGTGTCAGATGTCCATTTAACCAACTATTGCCAATTAATTTCTCCCTAGTTCCTGCCCGATACTCGTATTATTCACATAAATCCTACTATCTGGTTCTTTTGGTGCATTTTTCCTTCAATTAACAAATAATGTAAAATCAGGTCAGGCAGCATCTATGAAGAGGAATAAACAGTCAATGTTTCAGGCGAAGAGTCTTCCTCAGCACTGGAAAGGAAGGGAAGCCAGAGTAAGATGCTACTCTCACCTGCATTTCCTCCACTTGCCATATTTCTGCCCTCAGCTCATTGTCCCTCTTGTTATTATCCAGCACATCATTTTCTGTAACTTTCTGCATCTACAATGGGATTCTACCACTAAGCACATTAATCTCTCTATCTTCCCCATGCTCTGCTTTCCACAGGGATTACTCTATAGTTGATTCTCTTCCCCTCCTCCCACCTTATTTTCCCTTTTTCTTATCCAGTCCTGATAAAGGGCATCGTCCTGAAATGTTGACTGTTTGGTCCTCTCCACAGATGCTATCTAACCCACTGAGACCCTTTAGCATTTTTGTGTCCTTTGCTCTGGTGTTCCAGCATCTGTAGTGTCATTCGTGTTAATGAAATAATGTGAAAGACCACCTCATGCCATTTAATTTGCTTGCAAATTAACTTGAAATTAATGTCATCAAGCTAAGCAGACCTTCTGCTATTGGAAATGATAATTCATTATCATTATCAGGGAAGCAAGAAAGGAGCTTAAGAAGAGGCTGAGAAGAGCAAGAAGGGGGCATGAGAAGGTCTTGGCGAGTAGGGGAAAGGAAAACCCCAAGGCATTCTTCAATTATGTGAAGAAAAAAAGGATGACAGGAGTGAAGGTAGGACCGATTAGAGATAAAGGTGGGAAGATGTGCCTGGAGGCTGTGGAAGTGAGCGAGGTCCTCAATGAATACTTCTCTTTGGTATTCACCAATGAGAGGGAACTTGATGATGGTGAGGACAATATGAGTGAGGTTGATGTTCTGGAGCATGTTGATATTAAGGGAGAGGAGGTGTTGGGAGTTGTTAAAATACATTAGGATGGATAAGTCCCCGGGGCCTGATGGAATATTCCCCAGGCTGCTCCACGAGGCGAGGGAAGAAATTGCTGAGCCTCTGGCTAGGATCTTTATGTCCTCATTGTCCACGGGAATGGTATCGGAGGATTGGAGGGAGGCGAATGTTGTCCCCTTGTTCAAAAAAGGTAATAGGGATAGTCTGGGTAATTATAGACCAGTGAGCCTTACGTCTGTGGTGGGAAAGCTATTGGAAAAGATTCTTAGGAGATAAGATTTATGGGCACTTAGAGAATCATGGTCTGATCAGGGACAGTCAGCATGGCTTTGTGAAGGGCAGATTGTGTCTAACGAGCCTGATAGAGTTCTTTGAGGAGGTGACCAGGCATATAGATGAGGTAGTGCAGTGGATGTGATCTATATGGATTTTAGTAAGGCATTTGACAAGGTTCCACACGGTAGGCTTATTCAGAAAGTCAGAAGGCATGAGATCCAGTGAAGTTTGGCCAGGTGGATTCAGAATTGGCTTGCCTGCAGAAAGCAGAGGGTCGTGGTGGAGGGATTACATTCAGATTGGAGGATTGTGACTAGTGGTGTCCCACAAGTATCTGTTCTGGGGCCTCTACTCTTCGTGATTTTTATTAATGATCTGGCTGTTGGGGTAGAAGAGTGGGTTGGCAAGTTTGTAGACGACACAAAGGTTGGTGGTGTTGTAGATAGTGTAGAGGATTGTCAAAGGTTGCAGAGAGACATTGATAGGATGCAGAAGTGGGCTGAGAAGTGGCAGACTGAGTTCAACCCGGAGAAGTGTGAGGTGGTACACTTTGGAAGGACAAACTCCAAGGCAGAGTACAAAGTAAATGGCAGGATACTTGGTAGTGTGGAGGAGCAGAGGGATCTGGGGGTACATGTCCATGGATCCCTGAAAGTTGCCTCACAGATGGATAGGGTAGTTAAGAAAGCTTATGGGGTGTTAGCTTTCATAAGTCGAGGGATAGAGTTTAAGAATCGCGATGTAGTGATGCAGCTCTGTAAAACTCTGGTTAGGCCACACTTGGAGTACTGTGTCCAGTTCTGGTCGCCTCACAATAGGAAGGATGTGGAAGCATTGGAAAGGGTACTGAGGAGATTTACCAGGAAGCTGCCTGGTTTAGAGAGTATGGATTATGATCAGAGATTAAGGGAGCTAGGGCTTTACTCTTTGGAGAGGAGGAGGATGAGAGGAGATATGATAGAGGTGTACAAGATAATAAGAGGAATAGATAGAGTGGATAGCCAGCGCCTCTTCCCCAGGGCACCACTGCACAATACAAGGGGACATGGCTTTAAGGTAAGGGGTAGGAAGTTCAAGGGGGATATTAGAGGAAGGTTTTTTTACACAGAGAGTGGTTGGTGCGTGGAATGCACTGCCTGAGTCAGTGGTGGAGGCAGATACACTAGTGAAGTTTAAGAGACTACTAGACAGGTATATGGGGGAATTTAAGTTGGGGGCTTATATGGGAGGCAGGGTTTGAGGGTCGGCACAACATTGTGGGCCAAAGGGCCTGTACTGTGCTGTTTTATTCTATCTTATCCTTTCACAACATTGAAAACCTCCACTAAATCTTCCTTTGATTCTCTTTGCTCTTAACTCTCACACCAATCTACTAATACCCATTACGCCTTTCCAACTTGTTTACATTCTTCTTGAACCATGATGCGCAGAATTGGATACAACACCTCAAAGGCTAAATCAACAATTTTTGAAAAAGCAATACTCCCTTCACTCTTGCTCCATTTATGGCTTTCTACAAAGGATAGCAGTGGGACTGCTGAAATAGGTTACAGAATGTGGATAGTGAAGGTTGGCTTTGTCAACTAGAATTTTCCAGCACAAGCATTATCCTTTACTCTCCTAAGGGTACACACCTGATTAAGATCAGGAACAACTGATGACAGTCAAGGGTGTAACTGCCTGTCAGTTTTCAATAACTAGGCCCACTTACTAAGACTGGCCATTTCTAAGAGTTAGTGGATATTGAACCATACCTGAGCAAGGGTTTTGTGTAATTTTCTGGTAGGATTGGGACTGTGAAAATATACAAACGGTTGTCTTAAAATATCTCAACAGTACGAGAATTACAATGAATCTATTTCATTGAAATAAAACGTTGTTGCATGAAGTGTACTCTTATTGACATTCAAACCAGCATTTCATTAAAACACAGATTAGTACAACAAATTCTATGACTCTAAAAATGCAAATAGCTTCTAATATTCTATTTCTACACAATTTCTAGAAGAAAGCAGTATCTTATGGCTGAAAAGTAATTCATTCTAAAAGTTTATTCCTTCTCCATTGCTTAAAGAGCTGGGTGCACTTTCCATCTTTGCCTGTGAGATATCATTAGTTGACAGCCCAAATGCAGCAGAGTCAGAATGGAGACCATATTCGCCATACTATTGTATTTTTCAACCTGAAATTTTAATTCCAAGAATACTGTTGATCTTGCTGAACTAGCAAGTGTTTGATGGCATAATAAGGAGAAATGTGGAGAATAAACAAGAATTTCCACTGAAATTCATAAATATTATCAAGGGGGAAAAAAAATCACATGAGGTGACACAATAAACAGAATTATTTTTTCCAGACATCAATATATAATGTTTACTCCAATAGCTTTTCCAAAACAGCTCTGATGTTGCTTCAAAGTAGGACATTTCACATTTTAGTACAGCAATGGTATACAACTAATATTAGAAATATGCTGTTCTTCTCGTCCACCAGATCATCAGGGATGTCATTACTTAACTTTCAATGCTAATTTTATTTTAAAACCAAAACTGTGAGAATACCGAAAAATAAACCAGTGAATGAACAGAAGTTTAGCAAATTGCTCTGATCAAGTTGTAAGGTTAGATAGTTAAAACACAATGACTGTTTTACAGTATCCAGTGGCAGTATTTCTGTGCAGTAGTACTCCATGAATCCTGATCACTAAACATCGCTGAATGGAATAAAGTAGGTGAAATGGTAGCAAAGGTAAATTGCAGCTAGAAGGACAATATAAAAAAAAATGCTGTTTCTAATTGTCAAGTTTTGAAGTGTATAACAAGATACTTTAATGTGGGAATGAAGTCAAACACTCCCTCGCCTCAGGGACAAGCAGAGAAAAAAAACTTCCAAATTAGTTATCAGCAAGAAAGCAAAGTACTAGCTGCAACCACTTGCTTCCACATCACACCATTAGGCTATTAAAAAACATTAAACATGATTTTTGAAATATTAGAGCTTCAATATACCAAGGAGCAAGTATCAATCATGTTTGATTATTCCTTTAATCAATTTTTCACAAAAAAATGTTTCATTATTTTACTAACATGACACCAACTCATTGCAAAGTATTCAGCTTCCACATTCTTACCTTTTCATCTCGGTAAGTGATAAAGAGCTGGAAGACCTCACTCTCTGAAATGATTGGATGGTGACACATTCTATTCATCCAACCCTGCAATCTCTCCATTCGCATCTTGATGAATTCTTCTTCAAACCGACCTTTACCACATTAAATCAGGTGAATAAGTCTCAAGGATATCAAACATCAAAGCCTACTTCACAGCTCAAACGCTAAGAAAATACACGTTGGAAAAACAACAGAAACATTCCCCTTCAGGGTTTTTGTATTATTCCTGGTGTAATATCGCTATTTCAGTGCATTCTTATTTCAGCTCATTATCTTTAATTGCTCAAATCTTTTTACACAATCAAAACTTTCAGAAAAGAAGTTACATTTGTATTGTTTGTATTTAAACCACAAAACTCTGCCTTTGTTTCTAAAGTAAATTTGTTAATCTTACTTTTCTCAAGGTCAGGAGGAGCAGGAAAGTTTTTAAACATATCCTTTCATATCACAATTATTCTTCATGCTAGGCATTGTGGAAATTATACTGTTGTGAAATTATAGGTATTTAAAGAGGTAGATTTTTTTTTTGAAAGATTGGAAAATTCAAAATAATGGAGAACTGACATAGAAGGTGATTTGCAGCCTGGAGTAGATCAGCCATGATCATTTCAATGGGATGACAGGCCTAAGCCAGATAACTTCTTTTTCCCTCTATTTTCCTGTGTTCTCATATTGTGAGAGCTTTACAATCTTAGAGTTAAATGCAATATGGGCATATATTTCATAACTTGCTTATGATAACTGTAATTGAAATACATCAAAACTAATACTGGGAAGAAGATATTGTTTCTGAGGACAGTGAGGTCACTATTGTGTTAATGAAACTGGTGATTCAGAAAGTATGCAGCTGCTTAAAATGCTAAACAATAATTACTGTGCTGATGCTGCAAGCAGCTGATTTATAACTTTGATATGCATGTCTACAACAATAAATTTAAATTAGATGCACCATGGCCCAGTGGGAGAAATTCAATGCACAGGAACACAAAACACCACAAAAAGAAGTGGACATTGTCTAATCCGTCACAGCCATAACCTTCCCCACATCTACAGGAGGCACTGCCTCATGAAGGCAGCATTATAATCAAGGTACCCACATCCTATTCTTGCTGCTACCATTGGGCAGGAGATAGAAAAGACTAAAATTCCATATCACCAGTTCAGGAACAGCTATTTTCCTACAACCATCAGGTTTTTGGAACCAAATGTGCAACCCTAATCATACCTCAGCAACAACCATGAACCCATTTCCCATTGCATTTTCAGCACTAATGTTTTGGTCTTTTTCTTCACTGTTTTGTAGAAATGATACATAAATTATGAAGTCTATGTGTTTTGAACCCATGTTCCTGTAACACTACTGCAAGTTTTTCCATTGCATCTGTGCATTGTACATGCTTATTACAATAAACATGAATTGAAACTGTGTAACTATACTCAAAATACCAAATGCTGCATTTTAGGTAACTTTCAATGTTTGAATTTCACATACTGCAAAAGGATGCTGAGGATTTGCGTAACAATAAAACAATGTCAAATAACTCTGCTTTGACTTATAAACCCAGTGGTGAATAGATTCATTCAAAAATTACTGCAGAACAACCAACATCTGTTATGTAGATTATCAAGTGTTTCCAGTTACCTGTAACTTGCTTGTCTGGAAGTGAAGGAATGGGAATAGCTGAACCAAACTTGATCAGAAGACGCTCATATAACCAGTCAAAATGCTTATATCTGTGGTTGACTGATCGATTAGTGTTCTGTACACAAGAGGCACAAAATCAAGAAACTTCAACACTCAATTCTGTATGCATGACTAAAAACCTAACAAATTAAACAAGTCAAATATTTCATTGGTATGAATTCTAATGCATATTTTGCCATAAAGATATCAAAAGTCATGTGCATTTTTAACCAAATGATCAGCCAATTTCAACAGTCATGTACATATATCTTGCTCATTCTTGCTCCCAAAATTTAATACTTTCCATTTCTCAGTACTAAATTTCATCTGCCACTTATCTGCCCAAGCAAGCTGTCTGTCGCTCTCCCTTTAGTATCTTTTTCTATTCACTTTAATTCACTATACCTCCATGTTTTGTCATCTGCAGAAGAAAGTGGACAAATCTCAAAGCAGTAGAAAACAAAATGGAATGCTCAGAGGATTCGAATTACTTTGTGCTTAATGTTACCAAGATTTTCCCCCCAAATTTAAGTCTACCCAGCTGCTGAGGTGGGATTCAAATCCAAAACACCAGGTCAATGGTCCAGATTTCTGACTAATATTTAGCAACTTAACCATCTAATTGTACTGTCTTGTTGGTGGAATTGGAGAGTATAGGTCAGAAAAATAATGATGGAACAGTACTGGTCAGTAAAATGCACTCAGATAATATCAACAGGCGAGGAACATAAATGGTGAAAAAGATTCCAAACTTTAGGTGAGACAATTCTCTTGGAAGTGTAAACCCACTTTTGAACCTCATTTCCTTCAGTCCCACCTCCCTACTCAACCTCATGTTAAGAAAATATACATCAGAGCAAGGAGCAACCATGTGGTCTGTCAGTGTCAGCTCTGCCATTCAGGGTTACGCCTGATCTAATCCTGGCTCGACCTCACTTTCTTGACTCCTCCCTATAACCTCTGACTCTTCTAGTATCCAAGTATCTCTAATATTTAAGACTCAATTAACCAATGGCCCAATTATCAGAATCCACTACACCTGTTCAGAATATTTCTTCCAAACAAGAAAGCACAAAATCAGAAACATGCTTCCTTGAAGCATTTCAATAAATTACAGGCCATATCCAGAATCCTGATCAGGTGCCCACGTTACCAAAGTGGAGAGGAGTAGCTTTGTCAATTCTTTTCACAAGTTTGCTATGTGAAATCACAGTTAGGCATGGCAATGCAGTTGGTGAAATAATGCAGTACTAATCTTTTGTAAATAATTTTCCTTTTTAAACTTACATTGGGAGTTACTTGATACTCAATGTAACTCTTCAATCCATATAGCTTGGATCCCTTTTTTGGATCAGCAACTACACAGCTCAGAGAGGATGCAGGATATTCCCAAACAGGACCAACTTCACCTTTCTGAAAGAAGAAATCATAACATTGTTCTCAAATGTTGATGTAGGCAAAAAACATCTGGACTAAGATGAGATAAATTTTAATTCTTCCCATCCATTCAAAAGCAAAACAAAACACTTGAAATCATGAGGCGCTGACTTTTTCCCCCAAATTACAAATGTGACCAAGTTCAAGGCAGAGTGGGTTTCGGGGGGGGGGGGGGGGGGGGGGCGGGGTGCGGACAGAAAGCACAACCAATACACTCCCCAAGATTTCCCTTAAGGATGGTTCTGTCTGATTGGGTTTCTGAAGCACTGGGAAACCTGACAGCCCCCTGCATGTGAGAACAATCATGCAAGGGAAGTGCCTTTAGACTGTTGCTTGTAGAGCAGCTAGACAGAAACATTTCTCTCCTGCCTCCTCAAATGCAATTTTGCCCACATGCATAAAAAAGCAACTTGCAGGTTTCCTTTCTGTGAAATGACCGTTACAGCATCACAGACAATTGGAATTCAAGGCCATCATCAGGCTGACTTTAGGTGGAGTCGACATTAATGAAAGATGTCATGTAATTAAAACTGCACAACAGATGGAGAAACAGGATTTTCCTGTTTCCCTCAACTGTGATGCTACACCTACAAGATGACAATTTTATTCCCTTTGATCTAGTATTGCTTTAAAGTACTCCATTTTCACTCATTATATCACTAGAGCAGGGTTTCTCAACCTGGGTTCCACAGAACCCGAGGGTTAGGCGAGAGAATATAATTTTAGAAAAATACACATTTTGTTTTGAACTTCGCACAATGCGTGATGCAAACACTCACAGTGGTGGGCAGTGACCGAGCAGCCTCATCAGCAATCTCTGTTTTTGATGGGAGATTGGGGAGGCCATTGATAATTGGTGACACTGTTTTGCAGGGCGGGTAGGCTGATGAGGAGTGTGAAGTGCGTTTTCTGAGCATTGAATGGACTTGCCTAACTTCAGCTGTGACGTCAGCCTCTCCTTCTCAAATTACCTCCCCTAACTTCCCCTCATCCACTGCCAATTGACTTGTGGGAGCAAGCAAACTACTGGTGTAGTAGAAAATTGGAGGGAAATTTTAATTCTAAAGATGGTTCAGGAAGCAAGTTATTTTGTAGCAGAACTTATTACCCAGAAAAGGAAAAGTCACACAGTTGGTGAGAACCGAATAAAGCCAGCATGTAAAATTATAGGGGGTAAAATATTAGGACAAGATGCAACTACGAGAATTTGAAAGCTTTCACTCTCAAACGGTATGATAAGTCGACTTATTGATGATATGTCACATGATGCTGAAGAGGTTTTGGGTGATAAACTGAAAAACAACAGCTTCTCTATCCAGGTTGATGAGTCAACAGATTTCACCAAAAAATGTCATGTTGTAGCATTTGTAAGATTTGTAAATGATGGCGAAATTCAAGAAAATGTTTTCTGTTGGAAATAGTAGCCTGAAACAAGCAAATGCCAAGATATATTTAATGTTTTGTCTTCATATCTGGAAACAAGAGGACTGTCTTAGAGGAACTGTATTGCCATTTGTCCTGATGGTGCCCCATCAATAGTTGACTCCATGAGAGGTTTGATTTCTCAAGAAAAGAAAAGAAAAATCCTGACATTTTCACAACACACTGCTTTCTTCACAGAGAGGTGAAGATGTCAAAAACGCTTGGGAGATGAAATGAAAAAAGTTCGGGATGATGCGACAAAAGTGGTTAACTTTATTAAACAAAGGCTTGTTCACTCGAGAATGTTTAAAAACTGTGAAATCTTGGACAAAGAGCACATCAATCTCCTGCTGCATAGGGAAATCTGGTGGCTTAGCAGAGGAAGAGTTCTCAACAGGATGTTTGAGTTGAAAGGTGAATTGCAGGAGTACTTTCAAGAAAACAGTCAGCCAGATTTTGCTGAGTGCTTTGAAGATGAAGAATGGCTGCAGAAACTAGCCTACTTAGCAGATATTTTTCATCATATGAACCACTTGAATAAGTCACTGGCAATAAATTTGAATGTTGTAAATAGCATTAATTAAAATCAATTTACAACCTTTATTTATATTAAATCTACAGAGCCTACCTTTAGAAAATTTATATCCCATTTTGGCTTAAGCCAGTTATTTAACAGAAATTTATTATGTTGGCCTTCTGAGATTTAAAATTTATGAAAGGGAAAGAAAGATTAATTTCAAGAAAGATAAGCTACGCTTAACTACCTGTTTTTTTTTCCAAGAAAGGTTGGCTAAAAATTCATTCTCTACTCAAAAGAGCATTGGCAATTATTTTTAGATTATTGTATCTACAACTTACTGATCATATTAACATACCTGCAGATATAATAATTTTTATGCAGGGGCCTGAAAATTATTTCAAGGGTTCCTCCAGGGCAAAAAGGTTGAGAAAGGTTGCTCTAGAGTTTGATTCTATATGACATTTCTTCTCTCACTGTGCCACGATTGCATGCTTGCATTCTCAACAACTTGAGAGAGCAAATCATAAACACAAGAGATTCAGCAGATGCTGGAAATTTTGAGCAAGACACAAAATGTTGGAGGAGCTCAGCTAGTCAGGTAGCATCTATGGAGAGGAATAAACAGTCAACATACTTTACACCCCTTTCCCTTCTCCTCACCCGCCCTAATGCAAAGGAAATTCGTGTCCCTTTGGTCGAGGGACAACACACTGGAGGGAAGTGGTATCCCTCTCAGCAGAGGAACACCACGTCCTTCCGGTTTCCCTCTTCCTTCCCTTTCTATCACGACCCACTCTCCCACCAATCAGATTCTTCTTCAGGCCTTTACCTTTTCCACCCATCACCCCTCAGCTTCTTACTTCATACACCCTCCTCCCCGGCTTCCCCTATCATCTGCCAAATTGTAGTCCTTCCCCCACTCACCCCCACCTTATTATTTTGGCTTCTCCTCCCTTTCTTTCCAGTCCTGAAGGACTGTGTTTGTTGTCAGAGAGGGTTTTGAGTTGAAAATGCAAACCAACTAATAGTAGACAACACAATCTGGTCCAAAATAAATGGAAATTTGTTTTCAAGACCCCTGCCCCTTTCATATTCTTAATAAATTTAAAATTAACCAAAATAAAATGCAATATCCATTTTAATCCACAATTTCAAGATCCTTTACAAGAATTATTGAATTATCAGAATAGCTTTAACTTCAGAAAATAATCTTGCACATTGGGGATAATTTAATTTTGAAGAACTTAATAAAGAAGTAATAATGGCATGTTAAGACAAAATGTTTCACTGAAAAACAAATCAGCAGAGCAAAAGGGTCCAGGATAATTTCAGCAATTTGTCTTTAATTCCTTATTTACAAAGCCAAGCATTTCAAATTCTTGATTGACTTATCAATATGTCCCGGAACTTCACAGATTGGAAAGTAGGCATTTAAAGCCTCTTTAGCAACTTCATCCCCCTTTGTGATTATATTTCCTCTCAAAATTGTTTTCCCATTGTAAATCTTTAGTCTCCCTGAACTTTGCTGGTGTCTGGATCACTCCTACATACCTTATGAAAAACAACAATCATAAAACTGACCACTTGGGGATCGCATTTCATTCTACCTTTGATAATAATTCATAGCCCATTTAACTACAGTCTAATTTGGTGATATTTCTTGTAGGGAAATGTAGTTCTCTGGCAGGGTGAGAGGCACCAAAAAGAGAAGAGTTTCAAGACGGCTAGATGGATGAAGAAAAATATTATTTTAATGAACAGACAAGGAAGGCTCAAGCAGAGGAGCAACGCTAATAATTAGGGCAGATTTTAACTGCATTTATGTGGAGATCTGACAAACAATCTTCTTGAGCTGCAGACACAGGATTATAATAAGGCAGTTAAAAACAATTCAATGACCAATTGTACAGTAACAACAGAATGAAAGGATTCAAAAATAGAATCTTGTTTGGTTAGAATTGAGGAACAGAAGATTTGCTGTTATGCTACAGAAAACATGATGTAAGCCACCAAATGTGTGCAAGATGGAGCAAAATTTGCAGTAAATTTCAGAAGCATGAAACAAAAGGAACTTCAATGTAGTAACAATGCAGGCCCATAAATAACAAATTACAAAAACTGTCAAAAATGGATACATGAGAACTTTATTGCTCAACATGTTGCTATCCCAAAAAGGAAGACAGCCACATTTGATTTGGTTTATAACTGAGGAAAGAAAATTGTGTGGAAGTATTTGTGAAGAAATGAAAAAAGTTATCATGAAGTTTAGTGATCAGGTAAAAACCTGCTCAGGTGGTGTACAGTCCAATTTTGTTGTCCTAAAAGAATCAAAGGAGGACATTATATTTAAACTTTATGAATCACTGGTGTAGATAGTAGCGTCCATTTCTGGGCATCATGTCTTTGGGGCAAGGGACTTTAGTGCAAAAAATGAAGGTTTAAGAAAAAATTGGGAGTAGTGTTCAACATTTTGTGAAGTTCTAATAAAGCTGTTTACCCAAGATCAGTACCCAAGAAAGACCAGTTTAAAAATACTAGCAAAGAGGCATTGGAAATATACTCTTCTGTGGGCCAAGAATAGGACACTACTAGAAAACTTGGAAAACTCTTCCAGAGACATAGACCAGCTGACATAAATAGTGCCTTGCCTTGTTAAATGATTTTATGAAGGTGCAAAATAAATTCAGATCGAGAAACTCACAAAATAGCTGATGATAAAATAAAATAAAAGAATCACAAACTAGCTTTTTCAGGTAGCATTAAAAACAGGCCTGTGATCAACCACAGTGCATAAAAATGCAAATGATAAAGTATCTAGCAAACCACCTCTCTTGAATAACTTAATGCAAATTGTGCTGAGAAGTAAAAGGCAGTGCATGAATTACTTTAATGTGAAAAGGCCATTTTCATTGCATGCCACAAATCAAATGGTGGCAAGAGAGTGAGATTTTCATCCAACAACACGAGATTCATAATAATTGGAGACCACGTTCTGTTGCACTGACACGTGGACATACAAAACCACAGTAACTACAAAGTCTTCGCCACATCTTTTTCCTCAGCTTCACTCCCTTACACTCCTCCCCCATAAGGTTGATTCCCTCCCTTCGCCCTGCTTCCGGACTCTCTACCTCTCACTATCTATCTTAATCATTCAGTTTCAGAATGTACCATCATACAAGCCATGCTCCTGCTCAGATACTTTTACAGTACTGCAAGACAGTTTCTAAGTGGTAACTCTCAAGCCATAAAAGCAGATTAGAATTCAGCAAGTAGCACTAGAGGATGCAAGCTCCAGCAAGTGGTAGCACCCATTTTGCTGCCAGTATACTATCACCTGGCATGTTTCAGAAAGCATGAGAAAACCATTTGACTTGATTTAATTTTTAAAATCACTGATAAGCTTGTTCTTAATAAGTGATTATTGTATTTATATTCTAAGCTACTTATTCAGAGGTGAGTTTCTGATTACCACCAGAGGTGGTTGAATTAAATCTGGACGACGTTGGTTTCAGTCAATTTTTCACTTGAACATTTTTGTTTGTCCCCTTCAAGGGGACACTCAAGGACTAAAATCCCTCCCCTCTGATTAGCTTCTTTATTGGATTACATTCCTAACCACATGCAGGATTGTTAGTGATGCAGATGTTATTTTGGCACTTGTAAAACACAGTATGAAGATAACTGCTTCTTTTTAAAAGTAAAAGGGAAGTGAGAATTGGTATCGGACAACTGAAAATTGTGCTTGGGGACTAAGAAATGGCATATGAACTTAAAGGGTATTTTGCATCAGTCTTCACTGTGGAGACACGAGCAGTGTGCCAGAGGTCTGTGAGTGTCAGGGTGCAGGAGTGAGTGCCATTGCTATTACAAAGGGAAAAAGTGTGAGGCAATCTCAAACGTCTTTAGGTGGATAAGTCATCTGGACCAGATGAACGACCTGAGAGAGGTTGCTGAAGAGGTAATGGATGAATTGGTCATGTTCTTTCAAGAATCACTTGATTCTGGCATGGTTCCAGAGGACTGGAAGATTGCAAATGTCACTCCATTGCTCAAGGAGGGAGGAAGGAAAAAGAAAGGCAATTATAGGTCAGTTAGCCTAACCTCAATGGTTGGGAATGTGTTGGAATCTATTATTAAGGAGGTGATTTCGGGTACTAATGATAGGTCAAAGTCAGCATGGTTTCTACAAACGGAAATCTTGCCTGACAAATCTGTTGAGAGCTCTTCAAGGAAAAAAACAAGCAGGGCAGACAAAGAGGCAGTGGATGCCATAAGCTTAGATTTTCAGAAGGCATTTAGTAAGGTGCCACACACAAGGCTGCTTAAGAAGATAAAATCCTATGGCACTACAGGAAAGATACTGGCAAGAATAGAGGAATGGCTGACAGGCAGGAGGCAGCAAGTGGGAATGAAGGGGGCCTTTTCTGGTTGGCTGCCAGTGACTAATGGTGTTCCTCAGGGGTCAGCCGCTACTTTTCACATTGTTTATCAACAATTTAGATAATGGAATTGATAGCTTTATGGCAAAGTTTGTAGATGATATGAAGATAGGTGGAGGGATAGGTAGTGCTGAGGAAGCAAAGCAATTGCAGCAGGGCTTAGACAAATTGGAAGAACGGGCAAAAAAACTGGCAGATAGAATATAGTGTTGAGAAATGTATGAATGGCGGGAGGAGAAAATGGCAGCACGCCGCGCGTGCGCAGCTCTCCAGTGAAAAATGATGTTGTATCTGTTAAATAGGGGCCGCGGACAATTCTGATTTGATGGAGAATGGACGTGAAATCACAGAGGAACATCTGGAGAAATTTCTGAAACGCCTGTCGGCTGCTGTCGTTACTGTGTGGTCAGGAATCTTTCGGAGGGTAGGCCTCAAAATCCCCGGCCTTGCCTGCTTTTGGTGACCGAGAAAGAGGTCGAATCGCTTGGACAGAGATGGCACTCAGTACTCGGTGTCGGAGAGCTGATCAGAGCTCGAAGTTTTTGGATGACTCAGAGTCGGATTGTGGTCGGTATGGCAGGGAGAGTTCTTCCTTCTCCCATCTGCGTGAGATGTGGGACATTTGAGAAACTTTGAACTTTACTGTGCTCACAGACTTTCTTCATCAAGTTATGGTATTGTGCACTGTTGTAACTATATGTATAATTATGTGGTTTTGTCAGTTTTTTCAGTCTTGGTTTGTCCTGTGTTTTGTGATATCACACCGGAGGAAATAATGTATCATTTCTTAATGCATGCGTTACTAAATGACAATAAAAGGGGACTACGTGTCTTCATAATCTAATGCATTTTGGTAACAGGAACAATTATGCAGACTCTTATCTGAATGGGGAGAGGGTTCAAATATCAGAGGTGCAGAGGGACTTAGGAGTCCTTGTGCAATCCCTGAAAGTTAATTAACAGGTTGCATCTGTGGCAAAGAAGGCAATTGCAACAGAGCTCTAGGAACTAAGTAAAAGTGCAGAAGGGATAAACGGTGCAGCCATTGTTGGGAGTAGGCCAGTGGCAAGAGCAGAAGCAACAGCCTTCGGCTCAAGAGACTTCAGCTTGGAAGAGGCGTCGGCTCTGTGTAAAGCCTCTGTTAAGGTTTCCTTTTGTTTTTTTCCCCCCTCTCTCACTGTACCATTTAAATGGCTGTGGTGTGCTCTTCGTGCCCACTGTCGGAGAACTGAGAGACCCAGGGTCTCCTGGGGAACTACATCTGCGTGCAGTGCATCCAGCTGCAGCTCCTTGAAGACTGTGTTAGGGATCTGGAGCAGCAACTGGATGACCTTTGGCTTGTACGGGAGAGTGAGGACATAATCGATCAAAGTTACGAGGAAATAGTCAGCCCGAAGTTGCAGGAGGCGAGTAGCTCAGTGTCTGTCAGGAGAATTAGAAATAGGCAGTTAGAGCAGAGCACCCCTGTGTCCATCCCCTTCAAACAGCCAGTGCGTGAGTGGGCCAGTGAAGGAGTGGAGCTTTGAGGCTTTGACTCGAGAGATTCTGGCAGTTGGTCTGTGCAATCAAGTCAATCAAGATTTGAATAGATCAGCAGAAAGCTGTTGATTAGACAATCAAGATTTGAATAGCTCAGACTCAGCAGAAAGCAGCTGATTAGGCAGTCGAGGTCAGGTGACCAAACATTTTGAAAAGCTCAAACAGATAAATAGAGGGGTAGCTCAAGCGGAGCGGCCAGTGCGTGAGTGAGCCAGTGAAGGAGTGGAGATTTGAGGCTTTCACTCAAGAGGCTTCAATGAGAAGAGGCGAAGGACAAGCTAGCTAGCAGTTAGTTCTTACAATGTCTTCTGAGACGGTGATGTGCCTCTCATGTCAGATGTGGCAGTCTTGGGGGAACGCCCCTCTCCCGCAGAGTCACATCTGCCAGAAGTGCATACGGCTGGGCGAACTGGAAGACCGTGTAAGGAATCTGGAGCAGCAGTTGGATGACCTTGGACTCATAAGGGAGAATGAGGCAGTCATAGATGAGAGCTACAGGGAGGTAGTCACACCTAGGCTGTCGGAAGCAGGTCATTGGGTGACAGTCAGAGGGGGGGAAGCAAAGGTGAGCAGACAGGTAGTGCAGAGCACCCCTGTAGCCATTCCCTTGACTAATAAGTTTACCGTCCTGGACACTGTTGGCGGGGACGACCGACCAGGTGTGAGCCACGGTGGCAGGGCCTCCGGCACTGAGTCTGACCCTGTGGTGCAGAAGGGTGGGACGGAGAAGAGGAGAGCTGTCGTCATTGGAGACTCTATAGTCAGGGGAGCAGACAGAAGATTTTGTGGACGTGAGAAGGACACCCGCATGGTTTGTTGCCTCCCGGGTGCCAGGGTCCGGGATGTCTCTGACCGGGTGCACGACATCCTGGTACGAGAGGGAAAGCAACCAGAAGTCATGATACATGTTCGGACCAACGACATGGCAGGAGGGATGAGGTCCTGAAGTGTGAGTTTCGGGAATTAGGCAGAAGGCTGAAGAACAGGACCTCAAGGGTGACGTTCTCAGGATTGCTGCCAGTGCTACGTGACAGAGATGGTAAGAATTGGAGGAGATGGCAGTTGAATGCGTGGCTGAGGAGTTGGTACAGGCAGCAGGGTTTTAGATTTTTAGATCATTGGGATCTCTTCTGGGGAAGGTGGGACCTGTACAGATTGGATGGGTTGCACCTGAACTCAAGGGGGAGCAATATCCTTACAGGTAGGTTTGATAGCATGGTTCGGGAGGGTTTAAACTAATTTGCGAGGGGGATGGGACCCAGAGCGATAGAGCAGTGAAAGAAGTGCATGGAGTAAAGCCAGATCTAACATACAGAGAGGCTTTGAGGAAAGAGAAGCAGAATAAACGGTGTAAAGACAGTAAGGCAGAAGGGCTGAAATGTGTGTACCTCAATGCAAGAAGCATCAGGAACAAAGGTGATGAGCTGAGAGCTTGGATACATACATGGAATTATGAAGTAGTGGCCATTACAGAGTCTTGGCTGGCACCAGGGCAGGAATGGATTCTCAATATTCCTGGATTTCAGTGCTTTAAAAGGGATAGAGAGGGCGGAAAAAGGGGAGGAGGGGTGGCATTACTGGTCAGGGATACTATTACAGCTACAGAAAGGGTGGGTAATGTAGCAGGATCCTCTTTTGATTCAATATGGGTGGAAGTCAGGAACAGGAAGGGAGCAGTTACTCTACTGGGGGTATTCTATAGGCCCACTAGTAGCAGCAGAGATACGGAGGAGCAGATTGGGAGGCAGATTTTGGAAAGGTGCAAAAATAACAGGGTTGTTATCATGGGTGACTTTAACTTCCCTAATATTGATTGGCAACTGATTAGTTCCAAGGGTTTAGATGGGGCAGAATTTGTTAAGTGTGTCCAGGATGGATTCCTGTCACAGTATGTGGACAGGTCAACCAGGGGGAATGCCATACTAGATCTAGTACTAGGTAATGAACCGGGTCAGGTCACAGATCTCTCAGTGGGTGAGCATCTGGGGGACAATGACCACCGCTCCCTGGCCTTTATAATTATCCTGGAAAAGGATAGAATCAAAGAGGACAGGAAAATTTTTAATTGGGGAAGGGCAAATTATGAGGCTATAAGGCTAGAACTTGCGGGTGTAAATTGGGATGATGTTTTTACAGGGAAATGTACTATGGACATGTGGTCGATGTTTAGAGATCTCTTGCAGGATGTAAGGGATAAACTTGTCCCGGTGAGGAAGATAAAGAATGGTACGGTGAAGGAACCATGGGTGACAAGTGAGGTGGAAAATCTAGTCAGGTGGAAGAAGGCAGCATACATGAGGTTTAGGAAGCAAGGATCAGATGGGTCTATTGAGGAATATAGGGAAGCAAGGAAGGAGCTTAAGAAGGGGGCATGAGAAGGCCTTGGCGAGTAAGGTAAAGGAAAACCCCAAGGCATTCTTCAATTATGTGAAGAAAAAAAGGATGACAGGAGTGAAGGTAGGACCGATTAGAAATAAAGGTGGGAAGATGTGCCTGGAAGCTGTGGAAGTGAGCGAGGTCCTCAATGAATACTTCTCTTCGGTATTCACCAATGAGAGGGAACTTGATGATGGTGAGGACAATATGAGTGAGGTTGATGTTCTGGAGCATGTTGATATTAAGGGAAAGGAGGTGTTGGAGTTGTTAAAATACATTAGGACAGATAAGTCCCCGGGGCCTGACGGAATATTCCCCAGGATGCTCCACGAGGCGAGAGAAGAGATTGCTGAGCCTCTGGCTAGGATCTTTATGTCCTCGTTGTCCAAGGGAATGGTACTGGAGAACTGGAGGGAGGCGAATGTTGTTCCCTTGTTCAGAAAAGGTAGTAGGGATAGTCCGGGTAATTATAGACCAGTGAGCCTTACGTCTGGGGTGGGAAAGCTGTTGGAAAAGATGCTTAGAGATAGGATATATAGGCATTTAGAGAATCATGGTCTGATCAGAGACAGTCAGCATGGCTTTGTAAAGGGCAGATCGTGTCTAACAAGCCTGATAGAGTTCTTTGAGGAGGTGACCAGGCATATAGATGAGGGTAGTGCAGTGGATGTGATCTATATGGATTTTAGTAAGGCATTTGACAAGGTTCCACACGGTAGGCTTATTCAGAAAGTCAGAAGGCATGGGATCCAGGGAAGTTTGGCCAGGTGGATTCAGAATTGGCTTGCCTGCAGAAGGCAGAGGGTGGTGGTGGAGGGAGTACATTCAGATTGGAGGATTGTGACTAGTGGTGTCCCACAAGGATCTGTTCTGGGACCTCTACTTTTCGTGATTTTTATTAACGACCTGGATGTGGGGGTAGAAGGGTGGGTTGGCAAGTTTGCAGATGACAAAAAGGTTGGTGGTGTTGTAGATAGTGTAGAGGATTGTCAAAGATTGCAGAGAGACATTGATAGGATGCAGAAGTGGGCTGAGAAGTGGCAGATGGAGTTCAACCCGGAGAAGTGTGAGATGGTACACTTTGGAAGGACAAACTCCAAGGCAGAGTACAAAGTAAATGGCAGGATACTTTGTAGTGTGGAGGAGCAGAGGGATCTAGGGTTACATGTCCACAGATCCCTGAAAGTTGTCTCACAGATGGATAGGGTAGTTAAGAAAGCTTATGGGGTGTTAGCCTTCATAAGTCGAGGGATAGAGTTTAAGAGTCGCGATGTAATGATGCAGCTCTATAAAACTCTGGTTAGGCCACACTTGGAGTACTGTGTCCAGTTCTGGTCGCCTCAGTATAGGAAGGATGTGGAAGCATTGGAAAGGGTACAGAGGAGATTTACCAGGATGCTGCCTGGTTTAGAAAGTATGCATTATGATCAGAGATTAAGGGAGTTAGTGCTTTACTCTTTGGAGAGGAGGAGGATGAGAGGAGATATGATAGAGGTGTACAAGATAATAAGAGGAACAGATAGAGTGGATAGCCATTGCCTCTTCCCCAGGGCACCACTGCTCAATACAAGAGGACATGGCTTTAAGGTAAGGGGTGGGAAGTTCAAGGGGGATATTAGAGGAAGGATTTTACTCAGAGAGTGGTTGGTGCGTGGAATGCACTACCTGAGTCAGTGGTGGAGGCAGATACACTAGTGAAGTTTAAGAGACTACTGGACAGGTATATGGAGGAATTTAAGGTGGGGGCTTATATGGGAAGCAGGGTTTGAGGGTCGGCACAACATTGTGGGCCGAAGGGCCTGCACTGTGCTGTACTATTCTATGTTCTATGTTCTATGCAAACAAAGTACATCACTTTGGAAACTTTTGTGGGGGATGACCAACTAGGAGCATGCCATGGCGACCAGGTTACAGGCACTGACCAAAAGTGATGGGTAGCACCTGAACCCGAGGAGGACCAATATTCTTGTAGGCAGGTTTATTCAAGCTGTTGGGGAGGGCTTAAACTAATTTGGCAGGGGGTTGGGAACTGGAGTGAAGGGAGTCAGGACAGGACAGATGGCAGGCAGGACTTAGTTGCAGCCAACAGGCTGATTATCAAATCATTAGGGATGCAGAGTCAGAAAAGATAGCAAATACGGTACTCAAAGTGTTGTATCTGAATGCACGTAGTCTAAGAAATAAGGTGGATGATTTTGTTGCAATATTACAGATTGCCAGGTACGATGTTGTGGCCATCACTGAATCGTGACTGAAGGATGGTTGTAGTTGGGAGCTGAATGTCCAAGGTTACACGTTATATTGGAGTGATAGGAAGATAGGCAGAGGGGGTCGTGTGGCTCTATTGGTAAAGAATGGCATCAAATCAGTAGAAAGATGTGACATAGGATTAGAAGATGTTGAATCCTTGTGGGTTGAGTTAAGAAACTGCAAGGGTAAAAGAACGTTGATGGCAGTTATATACAGGCCTCCCAACAGTGGCTGGGAGGTTACAACAGGAAATACAAAAGGCGAGTCAAAGGGGCAATGTTATGGTAGTCATGGGAGATTTTAACATGCAGGTCGATTGGGAAAATCAGGTTGTTAATGGATCTCAGGACAGAGAGTTTGTTGAATGCCTAAGAGATAGCTTTTCAGAGCAGTTTGTCGTTAAGCCTACTAGGGGATCATCTATACTGGATTGGGTGTTATGTAATGAACCGGAGGCGATTAGGGAGCTTAAGATAAAAGAACCCTTAGGAACCAGTGATCACAACATGATTGAGTTCAACTTGAAATTTGATAGAGAGAAAGTAAAATCTGATGTGGCAGTATTTCAGTGGAGTATGGGAAATTACAGTGGTATGAGAGAGGCCAAAGAAAACTGGAAAGAGCTGCTGGCAGTGATGTCAGCAGAGCAGCAATGGTGTGCATTTCTGGGAAAAATGAGGAAGGTGCAAGTCATGTATATTCCAAAAATGAAGAAATACTTAAATGGTAAAATAGTACAACCATGGCTGACAAGGAAAGTCAAAGTATTGTAAAAGCAAATGAAAGGGCATACAACAAAGCAAAAATTGGTGGGAAGATAGAGAATTGGGAAGTTTTTAAAAACGTACTGAGAGCAACTAAAAAAATCATTAGAAGGGAAAAGATGAAATATGAAAGCAAGCTAGCAAATAATATCAAAGTGGATAGTGAAAGTTTTTTCAAATATGTTAAAAATAAAAGAGAAATGACGAGTGGATACAGGACCGCTAGAAAATGAGGCAGGAGAAATAATAACAGGGGCCATGGAGATGGCTGATGAACTGAGTATGCCTGACGTTATAGTGTGTTAAAGAAGAAAAGTGGGAACAGTTACTATAACAAGAGAGAAGCTGCTCAAAAAACTGAAAAACCTAAAGGTACACAAGTCACCTGGACCAGGTGAACTGCATCCTAGGGTTCTGAACAAGGCAGCGTTAGAAATTGTGGTGGCATTAGAAACGATCTTTCAGAAATCATTGGACTCTGGCATAGTGCCAGAGGACTGGAAAATTGCAAATGTCACTCCACTCTTTAAGAAAGGAGGAAGCCAGCAGAAACGAAATTATAGACCAGTTAACCTGACCTCAGTGGTTGGGAAGATGTCAATAGCTAAGAATAAGGTGATGGAGTACTTGGTGACACAGGACAAGATAGTACAAAGTCAGCACAGCTTCCTTCAGGAAATATCCTCCCTGACGAACTTGTTGGATTTGCTGAGGAGATTACAAGTAGGATAGATAAAGGGGATGCAGTGGATGTTGCATATTTGGACTTTCAGAAGGCCTGTGACAAGGTGCCACACTTGAGGCTGCTTACCAAGTTAAGCGCCCGTGGTATTACAGGAAAGTTACTAACATGGTTAGAGCATTGGCTGATTGGTAGCAGGCAGCAAGTGGGAATAAAAGGATACTTTTCTAGTTGGTTGCCAGTGACTAGTGGTGTTCCACAGGGGTCAGTGTTGGGGCCACTTCTTTTTATGTTTTATATAAATGATTTAAGATGATGGACTACATGGCTTTGTTCCCAAGTTTGCAGATGATATGAAGATTGGTGGAGGGGCAGGTAGTGTTGAGGAAAGGTAGGACACAGAAGGACTTAGACTGGGAGAATGGGCAAGAAAGTGGCAAATGAAATACAATGTTGGATTATGCATGGTTATGCACTTTGGTAGTAGAAACAAATGTACGGACTGTTTTCTAAACAGGGAGAAAATCCAGGAATCTGAGATGGAAAGGGACTTGGAAGTCCTTGTACAGAACACCCTGAAGGTTAACTTGCAGGTTGAGTCGGTGGTGAGGAAGGCAAATGCCATGTTAGCATTCATTTCAAGAAGTCTAGGATACAAGAGCAAGGATGTGATGCTGAGGTTTTATGAGGCACTGGTGAGGCCTCACCTTGAGTATTGTGAACAGTTTTGCACCCCTCATCTTAGAAAAGATGTCCTGACGAAGGGTCTCGGCCTGAAACATCGACTGCACCTCTTTCTAGAGATGCTGCCTGGCCTGCTGCGTTCACCAGCAACTTTGATGTGTGTTGTTAGAAAAGATGTGCTAGTATTGGAGAGGGTCCAGAGGAGGTTCACAAGGATGATTCCAGGGTTATCATACGAGGAATGTTTGATGGCTCTAAGTCTGTTTTCGCCGGAATTCAGAAAGATAAGGGGGGGGGAATCTCATCGAAACCTTTCAAATGTTGAAAGGCCTAGACAGAGTAGATGTGGAAAGGATATTTCCCATGGTGGGTGAGTCTAGGACAAGAGAGCCCAGCATCAGGATAGAGGGGCGCCCTTTCAAAACAGAAATGCGGAGAAATTTCTTTTGCCAAAGGGTGGTGAATTTGTGGAATGTGTCGCCACATGCAGCTGTGGAGCTCAGGTCGTTGGGTGTACTTAAGGCAGAGATTGATATTTTCTTGATTGGACATGGCATCAAAGGTTACGGGGAGAAGGCCAGGAACTGGGGTTGAGGAGGACAAAAAAAAAGGATCAACCATGTTTTAGCGGTGTTTATTTCAGGGGGGAAAAGAATATAAAAGCAAGGAGTTAATGCTGAGCCTTTACATGACACTAGTCAGGCCACACTAGGAGTATTGTTGACAATTTTATGCCCCATATATCAGAAGGGATGTGTTGTCATTGGCTAGAGTCCAAAGGAGGTTCAGAAGTATGATTCTGGGAATGAGGAGGTTAACATACGAGGAGCGTTTGGCAGCACCGGAAATTAGAAGCAAGCAGGGGAATCTCATCGAAACTTACTGAATGTTGAAAGGACTAGTTAGGGTGGATGTGGAGAGGATATTTCCTGTGATGGGGGCATCCAGAACTAGAGGGTACAGCCTCAATTTGAGTGACAAACTTTTAGAACGAAGGCAAAGAGGATTTTTTTTTAGCCAGAGAGTGGTGAATCTGTGGAATGCTCTGCCACAGTGTGGAAATATACCCACTGTGGTGGGTATATTTAAGGCAGAAGTTGATAGTTTCCTAATTGGTCAGAGCATCAAAGGGTATGGTGAGAAGGAAGGTGTATGGGGTTGAGCGGGATAAGGGATCGGCCATGATGGAATGGCGGAGAGGACTCGATGGGCCGAAGGGCCTACTTCTGCTCCTATGTCTAATGGACTTTTTTTCTCTAAGATATTGTACTGCCTTAGCAATGACAAAAAATAACTGGTTGAAGTATTTTTCATTTCACAGCTTCTTCTATCCTACCTAGATACCAAGTCATGCATTTGTTGGCCTTAGTTCAAACTGAATTTACAGAAAAGTTTCTGTAATTACTATAATTACATTCTTAACCAATAGTGAGCTGCTTTAAGGAATAACTCTTCCTATCCAATTGCTACTATAACTTACATGGATTATGATCTTCTCATCAGTTTTTAATGGTTGTTTTGAAAGTAGGTAGACTTCAGGCCCATGTTTGGAAAATGTTGGAAATCTACAAAAAACAAATTTGGATTATGCGTCTATATTTTCTCCCCAGATAATCATACTTAAAACTAACATGGCCTTTTGTTTTTTTAAATTAAAGTCAGAATTCAAAATAAAGCAACAATGAGACCAACCACATTTTAACTAGCAACACCAGCACAAGATTGAAATTAGCCTCCTTGCTAAGTGCTTCTTTTTAAATCAAACACTACCTTATTATTCATATCCAAACATGATCTCACACACAGAGCCAACACTATTGACCAAGGTCAAAAGATTAAATAGTCTTCTCATTTTAATTATTTTGGTACATTTTACTTGGGTAATTATTCATCTCATCAGAAAACTTCTTCCTCACTGCTTTAGTAACAAGTACACTTACATGTCCCTGTTACTAATTTACATTACCTGTTGAGTGACATCTTCACTGAAGCGTTACGAGGACCTCCACGAGCCAAAGCTGTCTCCGGTGACTCTGTTTCAGTCCGTGGAAGAATATTTGGAGATACCTTGGCCTCATCCCATTCGTCATCCCACTCATCATCATCCGCAACACCTAAAGGAGAAAAATCAAACTTGAATTAAGAGGAGTCATGCATGCAGGAGCTCTCCACAAATGCAGTTTCCATCTTCCAGCGGTTTTTTTGGTCTGCATTGTCTCTTCTCATTCTTTCAGTTCAGGTCATGTTAAAAAGAAAAGGCCAATTAGCCCACCTGCATCTGGGAGCAGTTCTGCAAATAATCTGCAGACAGCTGAGATTCTTCATGGCAGTACATTAAGCTTTGTCAGTTGAAAGGAGTATACTTGAAATGTGCAACTCCAAATTGGGACTGAAGACTTATTGTGATGTAGGCAAGGTGGAAGTAAAATGACACTAAATTGAGACCCCCTTCGTGTTCATCTGCGAAAATAGCTTAATTTCCACCTTTGAAACCTCTCCTTTTCATTTTCAGGATGGATGGGGGTTCTGTTGAAGACCATGACCTGTTACACTTAGACTTCTGCTCTTTGCGGTGATGAGACCTGCTCCCGGGGCTCACGGCCCTGTTGACGGGCTGATTCTAAGCCGGTGCCACCAACTGAAGAGCATGGAATATTGGAATATTCGATCAGCTGTCAGATGCTCTGTACCCGGCCAGGCGTGCAGAGGTCTGTCTGTCTGTCTCTCTCTCTCTCTCGTTGGTGGGCAAGAGATTATTGCCAATTCTCTGTGGAGAACTCAGAAAAAATAGCAGTGCAACAGACTTTTATCACCATATAGCAGCGAGTTGTTTTGTTATGTCTCCTGTCTCACTGTGAAAGAGGACACTTCTTTTTCCCTTTATTAGAGAGTGACAGAGAGAACCTGCGGCATGACAATTAGTCAGGTGAACGATGGGTTTTTTTGTACTGCGGATCACGGTCTTTATTGGGGTCTTTCCCATTGTATGTTTGGTGGTTAGAGGGTGCTGATGCTTTCATGTGAAAGTGGGTGGGGTGGGGGGGGTCATTGCTTTGCTGTTGCTTGTGCATGGGTGGGCAAGTAAGGGGGGCTTTGGGTTTCTAATGTTTTAACTGTTACTCATTCTTTGGGGGTACTCTTTTGTTTTTGTGGATGTCTGTGAAGAACAACAATTTCAGGATGTATACTGTATACATTTCTCTGATATTAAATGGAACTATTGCAATCTAACTGAATTACGAGTGGCATTTGATCCTCAAAACAATTTTGAGGGCAAAGAATATTGTTCCAAATATAAATTTACCCAGCATTCAAAACTGATCCTCAAGGATAGACTAGGAATAGTATCCTAACAATAATCCAGCACACCAAATTGCCCCACCTTGGTTTCCAACAAAATTGTGATTATCACTAACCAATCACTGCTTTTCCATCCATCAAGAGCAATCATGGCACTGAAAATATTGCTAAAATAAAAACTTCAGATTGTAAGAATAAGGTTATTAAACAAAATATGGAAAGATATGTACATTTTAGTGTATTGCATCACACTTTGAAAATGATAATGAAGACTTTTTGTTGCAAATATGAACAGATATTATACCTAAAACCTAAAAATTCATTTCAGATAGCAAGGCATTCAGTGACAATTTTAACAATTCTACAGGACACAAAAGCTTGGCATCTTGATTTTTACAGGGATATATCAATTATTTATATACAAAAAAACATTATAATGATTTTTGTAGGTGTGATAGCAGTGAGAAAGACTTAGAAATGAAAATATCAATCTTTAGTCAGGCAAACAGAAAGGTTGGAAATGGAATTTAACCTGCAGAAGCGTGAAACCATTACAAAAAAACTCAGCCATCATCAATACTCTTCAGAGATTGTCTGTCTGGTATCAGTGGTTGCATAACCAGGACTTGCGGGTGGTCAAACAAAAGAAGGAAATGCGTTCAGAACTGTAAAGGAAGAGAAGTACAAAGCTACAGATTGCTGAAGTTGGTAGTGAAAGTAGGTTAGGTGGTTAAGGTCTATGGGACACGTTATATGATCGCCACCACACTGCAGAAAGTATGCATTGTCACTGGAGAAGACAACAAAGATCTCAGGAATGGCGCCAGGAGTTGAGAATTTTAACAGCACAGAGAGATTGCTTAGACAGGTGCTGTTTGGAACAAATACAAAGGGAAAATTTGAATATGCTACATAAAATTATGAACAGTGTAAATTGTATAGATAAGGCCCAATAGCAGCAAGATCAATAAAAATGCTGCATAGGTTGAAGTAGATAACATTGCCTTCATAAATCAAAGTATCAGTACAGGAGTGGGATGTTATGTTGAAGATAAGATGCTGATGAGACCTAATTTTTTTAATCTGTTTTTTGAATTTATTTAAATCTTACCTCTGTCCCACAACGTGAGGGAGTAAAAATGTTTGCATTATGACTCCATTGCAATGTACGAACATGTGAATTTGTAAGTTTATTGGCTTGTAGAAAGAAGCTGTCCTGTAGCTTGTTGGTCCTGGCTCCAATGCTGTGGTTCCATTTGATAGATGGAAGCAGCTGACACAATTTGTGGTTGGGAGACTAATTTGGAGTTTTGTGTGAAGTTTTGATTAACTACCTGGAGGAAAGTTGTCAATAAGATTGAAAGAGTACAATGAAAATTTACAAGAATGTTGTCAGGACTTGAGACCCGAGTTACACGGAAAGGTCAAATAGGTTACGACTTTATTCCCTAGAGCATAGGAGAATAAGGGGAGATTTGATAGGAATATACACATTTATGAGGGATATAGATATAAATGCAAGCAGGCTTCTTCTACTGAGGTTGGGTGAGACTAAAATTAGACGACAGAAGTTAAAGGCGAAACGTGAGATACTTAAGGAAAACATGAGTGGGAACTTCGTCACTCAGGGGGTGGTGAGAGTGTGGAAAGAGCTGCCAGTAGAAGTGGTGGATGCAGGTCCAATTTCAACATTTATGAAAATTTTGGTTAAGAACTTGGATGGGAATGGTATAGAGGACTATGGTAAAGGTTGATGGGACTTGGCAGAATAATAGTTTGGAATGGACTAGATGGGCCAAATGGCCTGTTTCTGAGCTGTAATGTTTTAAGGCTCTATAAAGGATATTAGCAGAAATGCAAAGGAAGTTTTTAATCTGGAAGTCAAAGAAGTAGGTACGATGCAAGTGGAGAGTGGTGGGGGGGGGTGAAGTGCGCCAACAGAACTGAACTCAGCCATGTTTGAAAATTTTCTTGATATCCAAGCGACAAGCCTTCACCTAAAGCGTTACAGACGAGTAGGCAGAACGTGGGTACAGATGAACAGACTGGATAGCTCTTCCCTTGCAGGTACTAACACGCTGAATAAAAGTCTCCAAAAGTAACAGAACTGTCATAAATTGCTAATTAACAGAAAAGAGTTTCATAAATGGACTAGCCTTCACTATTTGAGGGAGTCATCTGAAAAGAACATACACCTTACCCCTTATTCATATATCTATTTCCACATCACTCTAGTACCACACCAGCTTTGTAGATCATTATTTGTGGAGAAGATTTGTAAGCCACTGAAGCCATATTCATTCTCAATCATAGACATTAAACAATATGGGTACAAGTCCCAAAACTTCTTTCAAAAGTGAAATGCATGACCAACACTGACCTGGACCCTGGTAAGCCTGTGGATGACCGTAGCCAGCTGTACCGCCATTGCCACTGTTCTGTGCATTAAAACTCTCTGTGTTTGTCGGCCAGGCATTCCAGGCATTTCCACTGTTACGTGCATTATCTGTGTTCCAGTTTCCAGCTGAGCTTGTCTGCCAGTTAGACCACGGATCAGTGATGTTCTGTGTCTATCAAGTTAATATAAATTATGTAAAAGTTAATGACAAATCAAAAATGATTTGTCCACCATAACGCTTGGATTTTGCACCAACACCAAATGAGATCATCATTATAATTTTACCAACTGGACAGCACATTCTGCTATCGGTACACGTGTCCTAATTAGGTGGCGGGGTGGTGATACACCTCTTTCACAGGAGATGCAAGGGACTCCTTCTCTCCACTAACCTCCAGGTCACCGTTGGGTAAGGTGTACCACCCTATTTAGCCCCTGATCAGGGTCACATGAAGCCATGGGAGCAGGTGGTGGATAGTCGTATGAGCGGCTGGTGCATATCACAAGTCCTGGTTATGCAACCGCTGATGCCAGACAGACAATCTCTGAAGAGAAATGATGATGACTGAGGACACTGTCCAGAAGATGGCAATGGCAAACCATTTCGGAAGAAAAATTTGCCACGAAGAGTAATGTCATGGAAAGACCATAATCGCCTATGTTATATGGCATGGCAGATTACAAACTAAGCCCTAAGAAAACAACACAATTCAAGCAGCTGCTTTCTGGTTACCCTGCCTTTCCATGAAGTTCAGTTCACATGTACTTCACAAAGAGCCTTCATGACATGCTCACATCAATACAAAGTTGAGATACTTATTCCATAAACAAATCAAAATAGTTATGACTTCCAGGCTTGATTTATTTCTGAAGAAATAAAATCACATGTTCTACTTTATTACTTCTCTTCAGCCCTATTTTCTGAATTCCATTTTGATTTCTATGCATGATTTTACATTGAATCAAGAATTTTAACTTGCAATTCCTGGTTTTCTACCAGATGGTTAGCAACACTGCAAAATGCAAATCCATCTTTCGAAAGACCATCTTTCAGAGGATAAAAAGCAGGAAAGAGAAATAACGTTTCCACGTTCTTAAATCCAAACTGGCACTGACGTGCCTGTAATTTATTCCAGGAAGTTCAATGTAGGAAGTAGCAAATCACAAATTTTAAATTACTGGAGTGGGGCCCACTTGTCTTTATTGCCCATCCTCAAATGCTTTATCCCTGACCAGGTCCTGATTAATCTCTACCATCAAGTGTGAGGGGGAAAGGAACACACACCGTACAGCTCAGCAGAAAACTGCAGGATATTGAACCAATAGCTACAAATGGGTGCCATTATATTTCTATCTCAGGTTTGTGTGCAATATCAATGTATATTGCCATTCACTGATATTATCATTACTAAGGTCTCTCTCATCAACCTCTTTGGATTTGGCGTTTACCACAGATCAGAAACTGGGTACCCAGTGATAGGTAAGCTCACAATCTGCCTCTTTCAGCTTTTCCTTGAGGAAGCAGTTCATTACATTCCTGACATGCTGAAACAAATGGAGTTCCAAGCGTAATTAAACTTCTCCAAGGCATCTAACCTCCTTGCAGACGCTGCCTGATTTGCTATTTCCAGAATATTGTTCCTTTTCCTTCCAGGAAATGCAGTCTGCTTGATTGTACAAGCAAAAATATTTTCTCCACTAGCAGATCCCTTTGTCTGTGGACAGGTACAGATATAGGAAAAAGATAGATCTCCCACCAAATAATTACCAACTGTTAGTTCCTATTTAAGAGCAAAATCAGGATTACTTACTGATACGTTTGTGAAATTTGTTGTTTCGCAGCAGCAGTATTGTGCAAGACATAAAAATAACTATGAAATACAAAACGTAACTGAACAGTGCAAAAAAAAAGTGGAATAGCAAGTTTGTGTTCATGGATCTTTCAGAAATCTGATGGCACAAGGGAAGAGGCTGTTCCTGAAATGTTGAGTGTGAGCTTTCAGGCTCCTGCCTGATGGTAGTAGTGATAAGAGGACATTATCTGGATGGTGAGGATATTTAGTGATAGATGCTGACTTTTTGAGGCACCACCTCCTGGTGGAGAGAGTTGTGCCCATGATGGAGTTGGATGAGTCTGCAATCCTCTGCAGTTTCTTTCAATCTGGCATTTTGAAGCCTCCATATTAGGCGGTGATGCAATCAGTTGGAATGCTCTCCACCATACACTATAGAAATTTGCTAGTCTTTGATGACAAACCAAATCAATGTGCTGGTCCCCAGGATAGATCCTGAGATAGAAACATAGAAAACCTGCAGCACAATACAGGCCCTTCGGCCCACAATGCTGTGCCGAACATGTACTTACTTAAGAAATTACCTAGGGTTATGCATAGCCCTTTATTTTTCAAAGTTCCATGTACCGATCCAGGAGTCTCTTAAAAGACCCTATCGTATCCACCTCCACCATCATTGTCCGCAGCCCATTCCAAGCACTCACCACTCTCTGCGTAAACAAGTTACTCCTGACACATCTCCTCTGTACCTACTTCCAAGCACTTTAAAACTGTGCCCTCTTGTGTTAGCCATTTCAGCCCTGGGAAAAAGCCTCTGACTATTCACACGATCAATGTCTCTCATCATCTTATACATCTTTATCAAGTCACCTCTCATCCTCTGCCGCTCCAAGGAGAAAAGGCTGAGTTCACTCAACCTATTCAAATAAGGCATGCTCCCCAATACATGCAACATCGTTGTAAATCTCCTCTACGTCTTTTCTATAGTTTCCACATCCTTCCTGCAGTGAAGCGACCAGAACTGAGCACAGTACTCCAAGTGGGGTCTGACCAGGATCCTATAAAGCTGTAACATTACCTCTTGGCTCTTAAACTCAGTCCCATGGTTGATGAAGGCCAATGCACCGTATGCCTTCTTAACCATAGAGTCAACCTGCGCAGCAGCTTTGAGCATCCTATGAACTCGCACTCCAAGATCCCTCTGATCCTCCACACTGCCATGAGTCTTACCATTAATACTATATTCTACCATCATATTTGACCTACCAAAATGAACCACCTCACACTTATCTGGGTTGAACTCCATTTGCCACTTCTCAGCCCAGTTTTGCATCCTATCGATGTCCTGTTGTAACCTCTGACAGCCCTCCACACTATCTAAAACACCCCCAACATTTGTGTCATCAGCAAATTTACAAACCCATCCCTCCACTTCCACATCCAGGTCACTTATAAAAATCACAAAGAGAAGGGGGTCCCAGAACAAATGCCTGAGGCACACCACTGGTCACCGATCTCCATGCAGAATATGAGTCGTCTACAACCACTCTTTGCCTTCTGTGGGCATGCCAATTCTGGATGCACAAAGCAATGTCCCTTGGATCCCATGCCTCCCTACTTTCTCAATAAGCCCCGCATGGGGTACCTTATCAAATGCCTTGCTGAAATCCATACACACTACATCTTCTGCTCTACCTTCATCAATGTGTTTAGTCACATCCTCAAAAAATTAAATCAGGCTCGTAAGGCACGACCTGCCTTTGACAAAGCCATGCTGACCATTCCTAGTCATATTATGCCTCTCCAAATGTTCATAAATCCTGCCTCAGGATCTTCTCCATCAACTTACCAACCACTGAAGTAAGACTCACTAGTCTATAATTTCACGGGCTATCTCTGCTCCCTTTCTTGAATAAGGGAACAACATCTGCAACCCTCCAATCCTCCGGAACCTCTCCCATCCCTGTTGATGAGGCAAAGATCATAGAGGCCCAGCAATCTCCTTCCTTGCCTCCCAAAGTAGCTTGGGGTACAACTCGTCTGGTCCCAGACACTTATCCAACTTGATGCTTTCCAAAAGCTCCAGCACATCCTCTTTCTTAATGTCTATATGCTCAAGCTTTTCAATCTGCTGTTAGACATCCCTACAATCGCCAAGGTCCTTTTCCGTAGTGAATACTGAAGCAAAGTACTCATTAAGTACCTCAGCTATCTCTTCTGGTTCCATACACACTTTTCCACTGTCATTGGTCCTATTCTCTCACGTCTTATCCTCTTGCTCTTCACATACAGTGGCATGCAAAAGTTTGGGCAACCCGGTCAAAATTTCTGTTACTGTGAATAGCAAGGCGAGTAAAAGATGAACTGATTTCCAAAAGGCATAAGGTTAAAGATGACACGTTTCTTTTATATTTTAAGCAAGAAAACTTTTTTTATTTCCATCTTTTACAGTTTCAAAATAACAAAAAAGGAAAAGGGCCTGAAGCAAAAGTTTGGGCATCTTGCATGGTCAGCTCATAGAAACATCCCCTTTGGCAAGTATCACAGCTTGTAAACGCTTTCTGTAGCCAGCTAAGAGTCTTTCAATTCTTGTTTGGGGGATTTTCACCTATTCTTCCTTGCAAAAGGTTTCTAGTTCTGTGAGATTCTTGGGCCGTTTTGCATGCACTGCTCCTTTGAGGTCTATCCACAGATTCTCGATGATGTTTAAGTCGGGACTGTGAGGGCCATGGCAAAACATTCAGCTTGTGCCTCTTGAGGTAGTCCATTGCAGATTTTGAGGTGTGTGTATGATCATTATCCTGTTGTAGAAGCCATCCTCTTTTCATCTTTGGCATTTTTACAGACGGTGTGATGTTTGCTTCCAGAATTTGCTGGTATTTAATTGAATTCATTCTTCCCTCTACCAGTAAATGTTCCCTGTGCCACTGTCTCCAACACAAGCCCAAAGCATAATCGATCCACCCCTGTGATTAACAGTTGGAGAAGGGTTCTTTTCATGAAATTCTGCACACTTTTTTCTCCAAACGTACCTTTGCTCATTGCGGCCAAAAAGTTCGATTTTAACTTCATCAGTCCACAGGATGCATCAGGCTTGTTTAGATGTTCCTTTGAACCTTTTGAATAGAACTTTTTGGCCGCAAAAATCCCCCAAAAAAGAATTGAAAGTCTCTTAGCTGGCTACAAAAAACGTTTACAAGCTGTGATACTTGCCAAAGGGGGTGTTACTAAGTACTAACATGCAGGGTGCCCAAACTTTTGCTTCGGGCCCTTTTCCTTTTTTGTTATTTTGAAACTGTAAAAGATGGAAATAAAGAAGTCTTCTTACTTAAAATATTAAAGAAATGTGTCATCTTTAACTTTATGCCTTTTGGAAATCAGTTCATCTTTTACTTGCTTAGCGATTCACAGTGACAGAAATTTTGACCAGGCGTGCCCAAACTTTTGCATGCCACCATACTTGTAGAATGCCTTGGGGTTTTCTTTAATCCTGCGCACCAAGGCCTTCTCATGACCCCTTCTGGCTCTTCTAATTTCATTCTTAAGCTCCTTCCTGCTAGCCTTATAATCTTCTAGATCTCTATCATTACCTCGTTTTTTTTGAACCTTTCATAAGCTTTTCTTCTTGACTAGATGTTCAACAGCCTTTGTACACCACGATTCCTGTACCCTACCATCCTTTCCCTGTCTCATTGGAACGTACCTATGTAGGATGCCACACAACTATCCCCTGAACATTTGCTACATTTCTGCCGTACATTTCCCTGAGAACATTTGTTCCCAATTTATGCTTCCAAGTTCCTGCCTGATAGCTTCATAGTTCCCCTTACTCCAATTAAATGCTTTCCTAACTTGTCTCTTCCTATCCCTCTCCAATACTATGGTAACGGAGGTAGAATTATGATCACTATCTCCAAAATGCTCTCCCACTGAGAAAGCTGACTGACAGCTGACCAGGTTCATTTCCCAATACCAGATCAAGTACAGCCTCTCTTCTTGTAGGCTTATCTACATATTGTGTCAGGAAACCTTCCTGAACACCACCTAACAAACTCCACCCCATCTAAACCCCCTGCTCTATGGAGATGCCAATCAATATTTGTTGACACCCAAGTGAGATATTTGCTTTAGCAAAAAAAAACTCATTATTTACAAACCGCAGCTGGTAATTCATTAACTTTTTGCAGATTAAATCACAAAGAGCTTTAGCTTTTTTTTATTTAAACATTGCAGTACCTGACTATTATTTTGTGGGGTAAATGAACTTCCGAATCCTGCACCACCATGAGATGTTGAGAAGGGATCAAACGCTGCAAGGTTATTTGCTTGACTCTGTGCTGCTCCACTTCCTGAAATAATCTGAAAGTCAAAGTATAAAGTTTATTGCTCTAAAATTGACAGTAATTTTCAATCCAACAGTAAACAGACCTTTCTCCTCAAAACCTCAAATCATTTATTAATTGTTATAAAACTTCAGGAAAGTAATTCCTAAATAATTAATTCCTGTGACAAAGTCACGCAAATGTTACAGCAAGGATAGATTTTTAGGAAGTTTGGAATATATTTTTATAATTGAAAAGATTGAGATTTCAGTAATTGTTTCCGCCAGTTTCCCAGAGAGTGTTCCTTAGCCCCTTCAGCAAAACTGACAGCAGATGGGCGATCACCTACTCTGGCAGAAAAAAAATCTAGGCTGACACTTCAATGCAATACTGAGTGAGAGCTGCAATATCAGAAGTGCCAAAACAGATACCCCAAGTAGATTTCATACTTCTTTGACAGGCAGGGTAATTATTTCTACCAGTATGGTCAATTTATATCCTTTAACTAATATCAAGAAACAGAGTCTAGTTATTACTGCACTCCTATCTATGAGAACGTGATGTTCACAATTTTACCATCATATTCTGTGAATAGAATTCCATTGTGAAAAGCTGGGATGTCCTGAAAAACATTAAAGGTAATATGTAAATATAGCCTTTTTCTCTTTCACCTTGAACCTGTATTCTCATGTTGCGTGTCATAATACATTAACATCTGTATTCCTTCCATCTATGAACACTTCATTTACTGCAGATGCTTCTCATCCATTGAGTAACCAAGGTTCTGTTTTTTGTTCTGAATTTCCAGCATTTATTGTTTTTTTTGTGTGTTTTTCTTGAACATATGCTATCACATTACTAAGGTCAATAGCATACAGAAGAGCAGACTAGTCAGTCCATCATATTAATCATTACTTCTTGAAACTAAACAATTTTCCTCTCTCTCCTATACCTACCTTCTTCATTGGTCAGAGTCCTTACTTAATATCCTTTATGAAAGATACTAGTGAATCTTCTGGGTTGTTGTTCCAGAATTTAGACCCTGTAATGTATTTCTGAGTCTGGATGGTGTCTGTCTTTGAGGGGATTAGCAAGCGGTTGTGCCTCTACGCATTTACTGCCATTTACTGTTTAGTAGAAAATGTGGGTTCATATTATTATTTCCACTTCCAGTTGCAGTGCAGGCTACTTTGTCCTGGATGCTGAGCTTCAGAATTGCTGTAGCTGCATTCATCTGGGTAAATGGAGAATATTCTATCACACTGATGACTTTTGGTTTGTAAATGGTGACAAGGTTTTGAAGCTATCTGGGCAACTGACTCAAGATACCCAACCTCCTCTTGCAGCTACTGTTGCAACCCACTATATTTACATAACTGGTCCAGCTGAATTTTTGGTTAATGTTTCTCTTTAGGATGCTGATAGCAGGGCCAGGCAAAGGGACTATCATTGAATACTGAAGGTAGGCTAATACACTGTTACATTGGAAACTATCATTGCATGTAACTTGTAGCACAAATCCATACCATATTGCAAAGTCTCCTTTTCCTCTCCTATTTACTGAGGATGAATCAATAAAGAACAATGAAAGATAGCAGGTCAATAAAAGATCTCTTCAGCTACTTAGGAAATTTAGATTGATGTCATTTTCCTTTACATAGAGAAGAGCCAGCGCTTGGGCCATGTTAAGAGAAAAATACTCACCTCCACATAGTCAGTTGGAACAAGACCTGTCACTCCCTGAGCATTTGTTGCTTCACACCATCCACCACCTACGTTCTGAAAATAAGCATAAGCTACATTTGAGAATATGTCATGAAGAAGTTATTGCCAAGAAATGGAAACTTTTAAGCCTCTGCAGCCAAGAGACAACCTAATAGCATCACTCACAAGAGAAAATCTGCAGATGCTGTAAATTCAAGCGACACACACAAAATGCTGGAGTAACGCAGCAGGCCAGGCAGCATCTATGGAAAAGAGTATGGTCGACATTTTGGGCCAAGACCCTTCATCGGGACTGGAGAAAAAAAGATGAGTCAGAGTCAGAAGTTGGGGTAGGAAGAAACACAAGGTGATAGGTAAAACCGGGAGGAGGGGAGAAGAGGGGTGAAGTAAAGAGCTAAGAAGTTGACTGATGAAAAAGATACAGGGCTGGAAAAGCGGGAATTTGATAGGAGAGGACAGAAGGCCATGGAAGAAAGAAAAGGGGGAGGAGCACCACAAGGAGATGATGGCAAGTAAAGCGTTCAGGTGAGAGAAGGAAAAGGGAATGGGGAATTCTGAAAGGGGGAGGGACATTACCTGAAGTTCGAAAATTTAATGTTCATGCCTTCAGATTGGAGGCTACCCAGACAAGGTGTTGTTCCTCCAACCTCATCACTCCCAATGGCAACCCCTTTTAATTCCACTTCCGATTCCCATTCCCACATGCCAGTTCATGGCGAGGAGGCCACATTCAGGTTGGAGGAGCAACATCTTGTATTCCATCTTGGTAGCCTCCAAACCGATGACATGAATATAGATTTCTCAATCTTCCAGTATTGCCCCCCCCCCCCCGCTTCAATATTCCCCATTCCTTTTCCCTCTCTCACATTATCTCCTTACCTGCCCATCACCTGTCTCTGGTGCTCCTCCCCCCTTCCCTTTCTTTCATGGCCTTCTGTCCTCTTCTATCAGATTTCCCCAACGCCAGTCCTGTATCTCTTCCATCAATCAAATTCCCAGCTCTGCTTCAGCCTTGCTCCCCCCATCCCAGTTTCATCTATCACCTTGTGTTTCTTCCTCCCTTACCCCTACCTTCTAACTGACTCCTCATCTTGTTTCCTATGGTCTTGATGAAGGGTCTTGGCTCAAAATGTCGACTATACTCTTCCAGAGATGTTGCCTGGCCTGCTGAGTTCTTCCAACACTTTGTATGTGTTAACAGCATCACTCTCAATTTTTGGAATTTCTGACAGTCACAGAAACAGATTAAACCTGAAGCAAGGATCCAATTTACTATTTCAATTTTGTAATACGTATTTTATCTGACAATGTGAAAACGTAAAATTTAATCTGGGACAATCCAATATACACCAGTCCACATCTGGTTAATGGTTGACCAACTGTGTTATAATAACAAATCCACTGATTTTTTTTAACTGTGCAACAAGCTCAAAGACTTGCATGCATTGCAAGTAATTTGGATAAAAGTGCACATTCCCCATAATTATGTTACATAATAACTGGCCTATAAAGATTAAATAATATAAAAAGACACTGCAGCAATAATCGTCAGTCTGCACTCCAGTGGAAAATATGGCATCAAAACTGATCTCAATGTTCTTGTATCATAAAAATCACATGGCTTTTTTTGTCTACTGCACAAGTTCTCATCTTTCATTTAAGTATTATATATCTAATCATACACTGATTGACTTCCAGATTTGAATATGTTTGCCACTGTGATGGACAAACTAAAATTCTGAGTAATCTTGATAGACAATGGTTCCAGTACTGGGTGAATCTGGAAGTAAAGGTCATTGTTCTAACCCAAGGGGTCACCCATATAAAAGGGAAGTGAGATTCTCTCTGAATCATGTTTCTTTCTTCCTGTGAAAGCAGTGGAAGATGTGCATGATTCACGGTATACGGTTTTATAGCACTCAATTTCCAGTGTCAAAATTACTTTGAGAATGCACCAGGTCAAAGCCAACAAGCTCCCCTCCAACAAATGAAGAAAAAATTAAGGTTCTCTCTTCCAGGGAAAACACCAGGGCCATTAATTCTGAATCCTATATTTCTGAGCTGACTTTAAAAAAATCACCAAAGAACTTACCAAAAATATGTTAAAACAGCCATAAGCCAAAGTATTTCGATAACTAATTCCAGCTTTCTTCCTTTTCAGCAGACGTCGTTCTTCGGTGAAGCAGCTTGAAGTTTAAAAAGAGCTCAGAAGCATTCAAATTTCTTTTGATGGGCTGAAATCAGCATGAGGTCATTCAATGGTGACACAGCGCTAAGTTTATAAAGAGCTCAGAAGCTTTCAGCTTCCTTTTGGCAGGGTGAAATCATTGCAGGACCAATAAAAGAAAGAAGGTGTAAGCGGAGCAGACGTTGTTGGAGCTGCCATAGTGTGAGTGGGCCTGAGTTTGAGTGGTCCTACTTTGGCTCAACAGACTGGGGTGAGAACAGCCTTTGACAAGAACAGGCATGGGTTCTAAGTAAGAAAGTCAGTTTCTGGTAAGTTTTTTTTTCTCTCTGTTCGTACACAGCTAATGCGCAGAGAATGTATCCAGAGCTGGCAGTATGCTCCTTATGTGAGAAATGGGAAATTTGGGACAGCTCCAGTTTCCCTGATAATTACATCTGCACGAAGTATATTAAGCTACAGCTCCTTAAAGGACTGTGTAAAGGAACTGGAGTTGCAGCTGGATAACCTCCGGCTCATATGGGAAAATGAAGTGGAGATAGATAGGAGCTACAGGGAGGTAGTCACCCCTAAGTTGCAGGAGGCAGGTAGCTGGATGACTGTCAGGAGAGGGTAAAAAAAAATAGGCTGCCAGTGCAGAACAACCCCATGGCCATTCCCCTCAATAATAAGTATACCACTTTGGATACTGTTGCGAGGGGACAACGCAGTGACTAGGTTGCTGGCATTGAGCCTGGCTCTGTGGCTCAGCAGGGAAAGGAGGGAGAAGAGGAGGGCAGTAGTGAAAGCAGATTCTGTGAATGTGAAAGAGAAAGCTAGACGGTATGTTGCCTCCCAAGTGCCAGGGTCAGGGATTCTAAAGGGGGAAAATCGGTTACACGGCATTATAAAGGGGGAGTGTGAACAATTCGAAGTTGTGGGATATGTTCGTACCAACGACACAGGTAGGAAAAGGGAGGAGTCCTGAAGAGATAAAATAGAAAGTTGGGCAGTAAACTGAAAAGCAGGACCTCTGGGGTAGCTAATCTTTGGATTGCAACCTGTGTCATGTGTCAGTGAGGGCAAGAATAGCTTGATTTGACAGATGAATGAGTGACTAGAAATTGGTGCAGGGGGCAAGGTTTCAGATTTCTAGATCATTGGGATTTCTTCTAAGGAAGGTATAGTATCACCTGTACAAAAAGGCTGGATTACACCTGAACCCAAGGGGGACCAATATCCTTGTGGGCAGGTTTGCTAGAACAGTTGGGGAGGATTTAAACCAATTTGGCAAAGGGGATGGGACCCAGAATGGAAGGGCTCAGAATGGGCCAGTTGGTATACAACTAGATGCAGCATGCAGTGAGGCTGTGAAAAAGAATGGGTAGATGATAGGGCAAAATTGCAGTCAGTGGTATACGTTAAAGTGTAACAGGAGGCCAAAATCAAGAAGGGTGATGAACACAAGTCCGAAGGTCTTATATTTGAATGCACACAGCATACAGAATGGTCTTTTGGCGACTGGCGGGTATGCTGTTGTGGGCACCTCTGAGTCATGGCTGAAAGATGATCATTGCTGGGACCTTAACACCCATGGATACACAGTGTATCGGAAAGACAGGCAAGGAGGTAGGTGGGGGGGGGTGTCAAATGACTCTATTAGTAAAAAAATGAAATCAAATCCTTGTTAAGAGGTGGTATAGGACCAGAAGATGTAAAATCCTTGCAGGAACAGTTAAGAAACAGCAAGGGTAAAAAGACCCTGATAGGAGTAATATACAGCTGTCCAAACAGTGGTCAGGAAGGGGGCTACAAAGTAGAACGGAAGATAGAAAAGGCATGTAAAACTGGCAATGTTGCGATAAAAATCATGGGTGGACTGGGAAAATCCTGTTGGTGCTTGATCTTAAGAAAGGGAGTTAATAGAATGCCTATGAGATGGCTTTTTAGAGCAGCTTGTGGTTGAGCCCACTAGGGGAACTGCAATTCTACATTGTGTGTTATGTAATGACCCAGATTTGATTAGGAAGCTTTAGGTAAAGGAACCCTTAGGAGGCAGTGATCATGTGATTGCTTTCACCTTGCAGTTTAAGAGGAGACGATAAAATCAAATGTATCAGTTTTACAGTGGAGTAAAATGAATTACGGAGACATGAGAAAGGAGTTGGCCAAAGTTGATTGGAAGGGAATATTAGCAGAGATGATGCCAGAAAAGCAATGGCTGGTGTTTATGGGGCAAATTCAGAAGACACAGGAAAGATACATCCCAAAGATGAAGAAGTATTCTAAAGGAAGGATGAGGCAACCATTGTTGACAAGAGAAGTCAAAGACAGTATAAAAAAAGAGGGCATATAATATAGCAAAAAATAGTGGGAAGTTTTAGAGGATTAGGAAGCTTTAAAAAAAAATAAATAAACAACAGAAGGCAACTAAAAAATGAAGAGAAAAAATAAAATATGAATTTTATCTAGCTAATTATATAAAGAGGATACAAAAAGAGAAGAGATTTGATATTGGATGACTGGAAAATGATGCCGGAGAGGTGCTAATGGGGTCAAAGAAATGACTTAAGAGCTCAATAAGTATTTTGCGTCAATCTTCACAAGGAAGATAATAGTTGAATGCAATAAATCCAAGAGTGTCGGGGGCAGAAGTGAGTGTCGTTGTTATTAGTAAGGAGAAGTTTCTTGAGAAGTTGAAAAGCTTGAAGGTAGATAAGTCAGCTGAAGCAAATGGACTACACTCCAGGGTTCTGAAAGAGGTAGCTGGAGAGATTGCGGAGGCATCAGTAATGATCTTTCAAGATTCACTAGATTCTGGAATGTTTCCGGAGGCCTGAAAAATTGAAAACATCAATCCACTCTTTAAGAAGGGAGGGAGTCAGAAGAAAGGAAATTAGATGCCAGTTAGCCTAACTTCAGTGGTTGGAAAGATATTGGGAGTCTAGTATTAAGAACGCAGTTTCAGGGTATTTGCAGCCACTTGAAAAACTACGCCAAAGTCAGCATGGCTTCCATGAGGGGAATGTTGTCTGACAAATCTGTTGGAATTCTTCGAGGAAATAACAGGCAGGGTAGACAAAGGACAGTCAGTGGATATTGTTTACTTCAATTTTCAGAAGGCCTTTGACAAGGTGTTGCACATGAGGCTGTGTAACAAGTTAAAAGCCAATGGTATTACACGACAAGTACCAGCATGGGTAGAAAATTGGCTGATTGGTCTTGAGGTAAAGTGTGGGAATAAAGGGGGCATTTTCTGGTTAACTGCCAATGACTAATGGTGTGCCACAGGGGTCATTTTTGGTATTGTATGTCAATGATTTGGATGAATGAATTGATGACTTTGTGGCCAACTTTGCAGTCGATCAAAGAAAGGTGACGTTGAGGAAGCACAGTGTCTGCAGAAGGTCTTAGATTGTTAGAATGGGCAAAGAAGTGGCATAGAATAATATGTAGGAAAGTGCATCATCGTGCACATTGGCAGAAGGAAAAAAGGTGGAGACTATTTTCAAAATGGGGGAGAAAATCCAAAAATCAGAGGTGCAAAGAGACTTGGGAGTCCTCTTGCAGGTTGATCGGTGGTGAGGAAGGTAAATGCAATGTTAGGATTTATTTTGAGAGGATTAGAATATAAAAGCAGAGATGCAATGCTGAGGCTTTATAAGGCATCATTTAGACCATACTTGGAGTATTGTGAATAGTTTGAGCGCCTTATCTAAGAAAAGATGTGCTGGCATTGAAGAGTGTTCTGAGAAGCTTGACGAGAATGATCCCAGAGATAAGTATTTGCTACCTCAAGGCCAATACTCACTGGAGTTTAGAAGAATGACGGGGAATCTCATTGCAACCTATCGAATATTGGAAGGTCTGAATCAAGTGAACATGAAGAAAATGTTTCCTATCGTGGGGGGAGTCCAGGACCAGTCCTCAGCCAGCAGAGCAAAGTCCTTGGTAGTAGCCTCTGTTGCCAAATCGACACGTGATGTCACACAAGCGGGGGTTTTGCAGGATGCCATGAAAGATCTGGGGGCTGAAGTATTGCGGATGATATCAGTTGGTGCTGCCACCACGCATGACAAGGCCGATAGGAAGCCAAACCCACTGGTGGGACGTACCAAGACCATGGCTGTTACTGAGCAGAGTCCCTTGACAAAGGAAGTGACTGGTATTTTCTGTTACAACTATGGAGAAGATGGACATTTCAAGTGGAAGTGTGAAGGACAGGAAAACCTTTGGAAAGTTAATCAGCAGTTAATCAAACAGAGAAGAAGAGGTAAAACTACGGAGGGACCCAGTGAGGAGTGGGTTGGCATTTTGGAGAAGATATGTTCCCGACAATGTCTCAGGGGAAATACTAAAGTACAAAACACCATTCCTTAAGGTTTAGTGGGACCAAGCTCTGATGTATCCATATGGATTGAAGGTGCTTATTACTAGAGCCATACTTAACACAGGTTTTCAAGTTACTTTGCTTTCTAGATCCTTTTACAACCAATATTTGACGCATTTACCATTGACACCACACAGTACCCTTGAGATTCGGATGCTTAGTAACTGATGAGTACCCATATGATGGTTACTTGTCGCTGAAAGTGGAGTTTTCGGAAACAGATGTTAAAGTAACTGAGACTATCGAAACACCAGTGTTGATCTGCCTGGGCCCAGCTGAAAAGGGCGGAGCCTCCATGCTTGTGGGAACAAATACTGTTGTTCTGAGAAGGCTCATGGGAGCATACAAGGAGAGAAATGGAGAGACCTTTTTGAAAACCTTATTCATTCACCCTGTGTTCATGGCTGCTTTTGAGAAGGTGCAAGTTCCAAGCAGGATGATGAGCAGAAACAAGAAACTGTGTGGTACACCCAGACCTATACCTGTCATGTTAGATCCTGGAGGAGTAGCTAGAGTGACAGGAACCCCCATGTTTGCTGGAATGCCTGACCAATGGAAAAAGAGATTAACTGAGAAGATGTTGGGACATGAAGATGTGTTTTCTACTAACAAGGCTGAGGTTGGTTACTCCAGGAGTACTTGTCACACTATTAGAGCAACTGAGAACACACCTTTCTGAGAGAAGTCTCACTGGTTAGCACCAGTGGAGGTTGAAGATATTTGTCAGTACCTGCTTAAACTGAAGGAAGCTAAGTTCAGTCACGGAGCAGGGGGACCTGAGCCACCAGGTGACACGAGTGATAGGCAGGGGGAGGCACCCTCTAGTAGACAGGAAAGGTCACAAGGAATGGTTGAAGTTGGAAGAGCCAAAGATGGTATAAGGAAGTCTCAAAGGGTCAGGAAACCCCCAGATAGGCTGGCCTATGATGCACTGAGGGAACAGCGCTGCATCTATCCCACAGTGAGACGTATCACTACCATTTACAAATGGATTGAAGGTCCTGATGTCACAAAATTCCTTTGAAAATTGTTATTACAGATGGGTTGATAAATTTCGAAGTCATGAGGACATGACTATTTTTGGTGGGGAAAGAGTGTAACACCCTGGTTAAGATTTTTACACTGCTGCGCTGCAGGTGTTTCATTTTAGTAGATTTGAAGAGCAGTCTGCTCTGCTTTCAGCATGTTTGGGTTTGAGCTAAAGATAAGGGGGTGAGATGTAGGAATGTAGTGTCATCTAATCAGGATGGTTAAATTGGGAAAAGATTCTAGAGAGTGTTATGCGGAAAAGGTTTTGTAATGGACACTGTTGTGGGTCGAAGTAGACAACTTCAAGATGAGCTCCAACTTGTGTATATTTTGACTGGATTAACTGTAATGGGCCCTTTTTATTTTTTTCCTTTTCTTTTTCCTACTAACTATTCAATAAAGCTGAAATTTGTAAACATACTTCCTTTACAATTACATGCAGTGTACAGTCTGTTATTTCTTGCCGACGGGCGATTGCACGGGAACAGTAATTACACAGTATTCACACAGATCAGGGTTTGGGTGGGCAAGACATCCAAACCCCTGGGTTTGGTGGAACCCAAGTCATATCCATCCAAGACGTACGGAGCTGAGAAAGGTAGTTTTCTCACCACTGAGTCCGGTGGCTGTTAGTGAGGGGTTAACGAGCTGCACCTCTAGAGACGCCCAGTAAAAACCGGTTTCAAACACTTTTCCCAAGCAATTTTAAGGTGTCTTAAAGGCAGAAATACAAAAATCAGAGAGCAGTGAGTGCATACGATGTCCTGCCAGGGATGGTAGTAAAGGCAGATATATTAGGGACATTTAAGAAACTCATCAATAGACACATAAAAGAAAGAAATCTAGAGGGCTACGTAGGAGGGATAGGTTAGATTAACCTTAGAGTAGGTTAAAACATCAGCACAGCATCATGGACCAAAGGGCCTGTTATGTGCTGTAACAGTCTATGTTCAGTTTATATAGGTTATAAATTTAAGTGAGAATGACTGGTATTTTTTGAGTAGGCAGAATTGAAATAGGTAGAAATCAGAAACAAGGAGCACAAACCAATTCCTTACCTCAAATATGGAAAGCCTCTTATGTAACTGTACTTCACAATGGTTTCAATCAAGGGAAATGGGTCTGTAAGTCAGGTCATGCAATAATTGTTGGGGGAGAATGTAACTTTTGTACAAACCGGACAATCCACAGCTGTAGCCTGAAGAATGCCCAGAGAACACACAGAGTTCTACTAACCACATAATAGATTATTTAAATTCCATGCCAGAATAAATTACATTGCAAATGGCCAAAATGGTAAATGACCATCACTGGGTTCCGGCAAACTTGCAACAGAAGAGCTGAAGGCAGTGTGGACAGGGCCAACAAACTTAATCTGTTCTTTAACAGATTTGACATTGTGGCCCCTGCCCATCCCCCACATGATTCATCTGTTGTCAGCTCCCAACCAACACATATTCCACTCTCTCCCCCTACCCCTCCTCACAGTCCCCCACCCTGCTCTCATGACTATACCCCTCCCCCACACGAAACCACCACAGTGGGCTTCACAGCTGAACAGGTGAGAAGACAGTTGAAACATCTCAACCCAAGCAAGGCTGCAGGCCCAGATGGTGTCAGTACCAGGGTGCTCAAAGCCTGTGCCCTTCAGCTAAGTGGAGTACTTCGCCATGTACTCAACCTGAGCCTGAGGCTCCAGAGGGTTCCTGTGCTGTGGAAGATGTCTTGCCTCGTCCCTGTGCCAAAGGCGCCGTGCCCCAGCGGCATCAATGACTACAGACTGGTAGCATTGACCTCCCACATCATGAAGACCCTGGAGCGACTTGTTCTGGAGCTGCTCCAGCCTATGGTCAGGCCACACTTAGATCCCCTCCAATTCACCTACCAGCCCCGACTAGGAGTTGACGATGCCATCGTCTACCTGCTGAACCGCGTCTATGCCCACCTGGACAAGCCAGCGAGCACTGTGAGGGTCATGTTTTTTGACTTCTCCAGTGTGTTCAACACCATCCGCCCTGCTCTGCTGGGGGAGAAGCTGACAGCGATGCAGGTGGATGCTTCCCTGGTGTCATGGATTCTTGATTACCTGACTGGCAGACGACAGCACGTGTGCTTGCAACACTGTGTGTCCGACAGAGTGATCAGCAGCACTGGGGCTCCACAGGGGACTGTCTTGTCTCCCTTTCCCTTCACCATTTACACCTCGGACTTCAACTACTGCACAGAGTCTTGTCATCTTAAGAAGTTTTCTGATGACTCTGCCATAGTTCGATGCATCAGCAAGGGAGATGAGGCTGAGTACAGGGCTACGGTAGGAAACATTGTCACATGGTGTGAGCAGAATTATCTGCAGCTTAATGTGAAAAAGACTAAGGAGCTGGTGGTAGACCTGAGGAGGGCTAAGGCACCAGTGACCTCTGTTTCCATCTAGGGGGTCGGTGTGGGCATGGTGGAGGGTTACAAATACAATAGACAATAGGTGCAGGAGTAGGCCATTCAGCCCTTCGAGCCAGCACCACCATTCACTGTGATCATGGCTGATCATCCACAATCAGTATCCAGTTCCTGCCTAATCCCCATAACCTTTGATTCCGCTATCTTTAAGAGCTCTATCCATCTCTTTTTTGAAAGCATCCAGAGACTTGGCCTCCACAGCCTTCTGGGGCAGAGCATTCCATATATCAACCACTCTCTGGGTGAAAAAGTTTTTCCTCAACTCCGTTCTAAATGGCCTACCCCCAATTCTTAAACTGTGGCCTCTGGTTCTGGACTCACCCATCAGCGGGAACATGCTTCCTGCCTGCAGCGTGTCCAATCCCTTAATAATCTTATATGTTTCAATAAGATCCCCTCTCAGCCTTCTAAATTCCCAGAGTATACAAGCCCAGTCACTCCAATCTTTCGACATATGACAGTCCCACCATCCCGGGAATTAACCTTGTGAACCTACACTGCACTCCCTCAATAGCAAGAATGTCCTTCCTCAAATTTGGAGACCAAAACTGCACACAGTACTCCAGGTGTGGTCTCACCATGGCCCTGTACAGCTGCAGAAGGACCTCTTTGCTCTTACACTCAATTCCCCTTGTTATGAAGGCCAGCATGTCATTAGCTTTCTTCACTGCCTGCTGCACTTGCATGCTTGCTTTCAGTGACTGATGTACAAGAACACCTAGATCTCATTGTGCTTCCCCTTTCCCAAACTTGACTCCATTTAGATAATAATCTGCCTTCCCGATCTTACCACCAAAGTGTAACCTCACATTTATCCACATTAAACTGCACACTCACCCAGCCTGTCCAAGTCACCCTGTATTCTCATAACATCCTCCTTACATTTCACACTGCTACCCAGCTTTGTGTCATCGGCACAGATATCTGGGGATACGAATTGACAATAAACTGGACTGGTCAAAGAACACTGAGGCTGTCTACAAGAAGGGTCAGAGCTGTCTCTATTTCCTGAGGAGACTGAGGTCCTTTAACATCTGTCAGACGATGCTGAGGATGTTCTACGAGTCTGTGGTGGCCAGTGCTATCATGTTTGCTGTTGTGTGCTGGGGCAGCAGGCTGAGGGTAGCAGACACCAACAGAATCAATAAACTCATTCGTAAGGCCAGTGATGTTGTGGGCATGGAACTGGACTCTCTGACGGTGGTGTCTGAAAAGAGGATGCTGTCCATGTTGCATGCCATCTTGGACAATGTCTTCCATCCACTACATAATGGACTAGTTGGGCACAGGAGTACATTCAGCCAGAGACTCATTCCACCGAGGTGCAACACTGAGCGTCATAGGAAGTTATTCCTGCCTGCGGCCATCAAACTTTACAACTCCTCCCTCAGAGAGTCAGACACCCTGAGCCGATAGGCTGGTCCTGGACTTATTTCCTGGCATAATTTACATATTACTGTTTAATTATTTATGGTTTTATTACCATTTAATTATTTATGGTGCAACTGTAACGAAAACCAATTTCCCCCAGGATCAATAAAGTATGACTATGACTATAGTAAACACATATGTGTCTATTCTAACATCTTGTACCAATTTGGACATTAAAAGACACAAAATAAGATAAAGATAATGGGAAACCAAAGATTGAATGCAATCAGTGATATAAGAGGCAAACATGAGGAAATCTGCAGATGCTGGAATTTCAAGCAACACATATAAAAGTTGCTGATGAACGCAGCAGGCCAGGCAGCATCCCTAGGAAGTGGTACAGTCGATGTTTCGGGCCGAGACCCTTCGTCAGGACTAACGAAGCCGAAACGTCGACTGTACCTCTTCCTAGAGATACTGCCTGGCCTGCTGCATTCACCAGCAACTTTTATGTGAGTGACATAAGAGGGATTGGAGAAATTAATCATTCTAAATTATTAATTTAACAAATTGTTAACTAATTTCTGGCCTGATGGCCTTTATATTGAACTTTTCAAGGTGGTGGCTGCAGAAATATTGGAAATATAATTTCTGGGTTCTCACATCTGCAGTCACTTGGGGGAAAAGCATATATCATATAAATAGTTAACGGGGGGAGAATGTTCAAGTCAATTATGAAACAAATGCTGGAAGTTACTATTATGGAAGTTGAAAATTATCAAATGAGTACGCTGACAAGATTTCAAAGGGAGATATTTACCAAATTTAATGAAAAATTTTTGACAACATAAGAAGGATTGTTACAAGAGCACAAGTCTGTCTATTCTACTTGAATTTTCCAAAGGCATTTACTGGGAAATTGACATATAGAAGATTTTACACAGGAAGCTGGTGACAAAGAAAGCAGCATGGATGGAGAGCTTGTTAAAAAGCACAAGACTAGAAATCACAAGAAAAAACAATAGCACACAGACAATGGGAAGGTGCAAATACGTAAAGGGTGGAAACAACTGATTTCCTGAAATTCAAGTAGTATCATGCCTATTTTTGTCTGGATAAAGGACATACATTCAAGTTACTGAAAATGTATTGCTAATAATATAGAAAGAAACAATATTATTAATTAAAATATTTGTGGCAACAGAAATGCTACAGAGGACTTTAACAGGGAAAACATAACAGAGGTGATCCACTTCCACCATATTTATTGATCTTTGCAAAAGAGAAAAATGTCAATAGCAAGAGTACTAAGCTTTAGATTGAAGGCAAATAGTCTATGCCATAAGTGTACAAAGCTCTAATGAGACAAGAGCTGCAATGCAGAGAAAGTTTGGACACCCCTCCATGTGCACTCCTGCTCTCTCCACACAATTTTTAAGCTGCCCCCTCCTTCTTTTAAAATTTCTGTTTCAGTCAGTTTCATTTTATTTTAATGGGAACCTTGCACCATTGCCCTGATGCTCCTGATTTTTCCCCCTGCCATTTTGCTCACAGCGGGTATAATGGCCTTATATTAACTCCACGGTTCTACTTTTTTATGAATGTTATGTCCCTTCACTCTCTTTTCGTACATTTGTTGATCTCTCCTACGTCACTGGCTCTTCTTGGAGCACAGAATCCTCACCAATTACACAAAACTGCAAGTGAACTTCCAACTCTTGCACAAGCTGACATTTTATACACTTGACAAGTCTCATTCCTTTCCAATCGACTTGCAATGCAGCCAGTGAATTTGCTTTCTATTCATTTATGTAAGCTATTGACAAATGTTTCTGTATTGACAACTTAACAAAAAAAAATTGATTTTTTAAAAAATTTTTCTTAATGTCCTTCATTCCATATTGAAAGTTAACCCTGTATTTCAACCTGAAAAAACTCAGTTCAATTATTGAATAGTGCGGCATGTGGCCAAGTGGTTAGGGCATTGGACTAGCAATCTGAAGGTCGTGGGTTCGAGCCTCAGCTGAGGCAGCGTGTGTGTGTCCTTGAGCAAGGCACTTAACCAGTCCAGTCTACCCAGCTGAGAATGGTGGGGGTGAACCTCACGATAGAATGGCATCCTATCCCGGGGGGGGGAGGGGGGGAGGGGGGGAGTCTTGTACTCTCAGTCGCTTCACGCCACGGAAACCAGCATAAGCACCGGCCTGATGGGCCACAGGGCTCGTGACAGACTTTAATCTTTAATTATTCAATAATATGCTTATCTCTATTGAAAATATCCTAGGTACAACAGCTTCAATCAAAATATATGAAATATCAGAGGAGTGTTGATAAATACAGGAAATGTGAAGCTAAGTGCAAATATAGTAGAATTAATACAGAAGCTGTTGTAGAAATAAGAGTTAATGTATATGCAAATCTGTTAACAAATAAAACAAATTGAAGTTTTAAAAAAATCAGATCAGAATCATAAGGTCATTATACACTTCAAAACAATCTTAGAGAAATAGGAAAAGATGGAATCTTTAGTGAGTGTTATCTTTAGGCCTCAAGTTATTTATTGTAGTACAAAAAGCTAAGAAGTGCACATGAGTAATGAAATTCAGTGCAAAATAAAATCAGGAAACTGATAGACAAATGTAAAGGCTAACGATCATAATATGCATTTCAAAAAGGCACTGGAGCCTAAAGGATGAACTTTCTTTAATTTAAAATGTTAATTTATTAAAACTAAGATCTTATTGGGACTGTCTTTCTAAATATAAAGGAATTAATGTTCAGATCTATATTTTACAACAATTTCTTGACATTTTCAATGTACTCCCCATAACATCCAAAAGTCACCCTCTCTTGACATAGTCCTGCTGAATTCCTAACTTATTTTATTTTACTTATGTTATGGATATCTGTGAATCCTTTACATTTCTTGATATTGAAGAAATATTTATAATAAAGAGGGTCCAACTATCAAGGCATACAATGTAAAGTTGTAGCTATCAAGACACAAGAAATAATGCAGTGATATAAATCTTGCTTTTGTCTTTGAACCCCCTATATTTCCAGTCCCAATGAAGGGTCTTGGCCCAAAACATCAATCTCATATTCCCTCCCATAAATGCTGCCTGTCTGGCTGAGTTCCTCCAGCATTTGTGTGCGCTTATCAGCAGAGTAGACTTTCCACAGACAGCAAGATCTTAGACTCAAGTTGTGTCCTGGCTTTCAGAACAAAAGGAAGAAACCAATGAAAGTAAAGAAAACTATTCAGAAAAGAATTTTACCCGATTGGCTATGGTGATGATCTCTCCTTCGTTGACTGTCAGTTCATCATTTCCAGGTTCAGCTACGAAGTTGTACAAAACACGGGCCTGTTCAATGACAAATAAATAATATTAACTGAATGTTGTCAAATTGTTCTGATATAAAATAACAGCAAATCAAATTCACCCCAGTCACTTAACAAAGCCTATTGGGGCAGCAACCAAAAGATGAATGAGACTTTTCTTCCTCCTTTGTCTGAGGCAGTGGTTCCCAACCAACAGGCCGCGCAGAAACAATATGATTTGGCGATATGAAACGACATGAGTCAGCTGCACCTTTCCTCATTCCCTGTCACACACTGTTGAACTTGAACACCACTCCCCAACACCCACCCCGCCCCCCGTCGGCCAGTCCACAAGGATATTGTCAATATTAAATCGGTCCGCGGTGCGCAAAAGGTTGAGGACCCCTGGTCTAAGGTACAAAGCCAAACTTAGTAGTGGTTTGAACAAAACTGCCAGTTTACTCTGTAGACTATTTGCACATTTTCGGAAATTTCAAAAAATCATTTCATCTACCAAGAAAATTTTGCAAAGAAAATGATGTGCTGTCTTTAAAGTCGTGTGAAAATAATAATTCAAAAAAATGAAGTCATGACAAAGATAAAATGTTTCGGCCCATATTTTCTATTTTAATGATCAAATTGAACTAACTGTAAACCACGTACATGTAAAATAACTCCTTTCATAAGTAGGATAATAACATTTGACAAGTACAATTATTTTAATGCATAACTGCTATTTTAATACACAACTCAAAATTCAGTGAACAGTATCAATCCAAAACAGAGGCACAAGAGATTTTGCAGATGCTGGAAATTTGAACAATATATACACAGCAAGTCAAACAGAATCTATGGAGAGAAAGAAACGATCAATATTTCGGGTTGAAACTCTTCATTAGAACTGGAAAGGAAGCAGGAAGGGGGAGGAGTACAATCTGGCTAGTGATAAGTGGGTCCATACTAATCTCCCAAAAAGGTGTAGCCATGGGGACTTGCATGTTACCCAGCTATGTTTGACTTTTCACCAACCATGTGGAACAGTCAATGGTCCAAACCTACACTTGTAATGGTCCTCTCTTTTTCTGCTACATTGATGAATGCATTGGTGCTGCTTCTTGCACCCATGCTAAGCTCATTAATTTCATTAACATTCCCTCCAACTTCCACTGCCCTCAAATTTACTTGGACATCTTTAATACCTCCCTTCCCTTTCTCGATGAGGGCACCACAGTAGCGTAGTGGTTAGTGCGATGCCATCACAGCTCAGAATATTTTGAAGTTCGGAGTTCAATTCCAGAGCTGTCTATAAGGAGTTTGTACGTTCTCCCTGTGACTACACAGGTTTACTCCAGGTGCTCCAGTTTCTTCCCACAGTCCAAAGACATACCGATTAGTAGGTTAATTGGTCATTGTAAATTGTCCTGTGATTAGGCTAGTGTTAAATAAGTCAGTTGTAGGGCAGTGCAGCCTATTCTGCTTAGGATCGCTAAATAAATTAAAAAATACGCTTAAAATAATCCGTATCTCTGGACCCAGATTATCTACTGACACCTTTTACAAACCCACTGACTCCCAGTTATCTTCCTTTTCTGTCACTTACTAATAAAAGAAAGTCTCAGTTGTTCTACCTCATTTGTTCAGGATGAAGCTTTCCATTCCCAGACCACTAACATTTTCCTTCCACCACTCTCGATGCTGCCTGCCATATCTCCTCCATTTTACACATTATCTGCTCTCACATCCCATCCAACTCCCACATAACAGAGATAGGGTTCCCTTTGTCCTACCTAACATGCCACAAGCCTCCTTATCCAGCACATCATTCTCCACTACTTCTGCCATTTCCAAAAAGATGGCACCACCAGGCATATCTTCCTCCTGTGCAAACCCCCCCCCCCAACAACTTTCCATAGCAACCATTCTCTCCACGAATGCTCGAACCTTGTCCACTTGTCTGTCCAAGAACTTATCCCTACAATTATGCTAAATGCTACACTTGCCCCTACACCTCTTCCTTCACCACCATTTAGGTGAGGAGACACTTCACCTGCAAGTCTGTCAATGTCACTTACTGAATCTGGTGCAGCCTCCTATACATTGGTGAGAATCCACACAGAGTGGGAGATCACTTTGTTGACCACCTTCACTCTGTCTACAACAGCCAGGATTGCCGGGTGGCCACCCATTTCAATTCCATTTCCACACTGGCATGCCAGTCCACAGCTGCCTCCTGCCATGATGAGACCAAACTCAGGTTGGAATAACAACGCTTAATATTCTGTATGGGCAGCCCCTTATCTGATGGCATCTACATTGACCTCTAACTTTCAGTACCCACTTTTATGATCTCCCCCTTTGTTTTCCCTTACTCTAGTAGGCCTCCTACCCTTGCTCTTTCTCACCCTCATATCCCACCTATCACCTCCCTCTGGTTCTCCACTTCCTTCTCTTTATTCCATGGTTTACTCACTCGCCTATTAGATTCGTTCATCTTCAACCCTTTCCCTCTTCTGGCTATTACTTCGCAGCTTCTCACATCGTTCCCACCCTCCCCAATGTACCTACCTTCCCCCCTCAACTGGTCTCACCTATTACCTACCAGGCTGTACTCCTACCCCGTCCCAACGTTCTTACTCTGGTTCCTGCCATGTTCTTTTCCAGTCTTGGATGAGGACCACAGCTCAAAATCTTGACTGTTTATTTCCTCCATTTATGTTGCCTGACTTATTTAATTCCTCTAGCATCTTGTTCTGTGTTTTGTAATCTAAAACAGAGCAGTTTTATCTATAAGGAGTCCAAAAAAAATTTCAAAGTATGTGACCGCAAGGTTTGACAAAACTGAGAAGCAACAAGAGCAGAAAGTTAATAAAAGTAGCACAGAAGAACCCAAACAATTAAGAGAAATAGATACAGTGGATTCTGGTTAATTGGGCCATCGGTTAATCGAGGAAGCTGCTTATTTAGAACTTATTGAGTGTTCTAATTTGTTCTGCATTTCACTTAAATGCATAACTTGTTACTCAGCAAAATGGCAGTTATTTTTTTAAATTTACCCTTTTAACTACTTCCACGAAATTTTCACTAATTGAGTCAGCCACTTCATTGGGCCAAAATGTACTGGTCCTCATGTGAGCCAATTTAACAGGAATCCATGGTGAATCCATTATCTTAGGATACATCACACATGATCTGTTCATGATCTACACAACATGGGAAATCTGCCAGGCTGAGCAAAAATATTTCTGACAAATAAGCATGCTTTCAATTGGGTGAAAATTCTGTTTCAAATTAAATATACTTTGCAGATTTTTTAATCCCACTATAAGATTCCAAATGATTCAACCTGGATACCTTCTTTATCAATACTTCCACCTCCCACAACACTTTATATCGCTCTTCCAACTAGCCTCCCACGCTCCATAAAAATACACTTTTAAAATGATTCTCATTCAAATTCTTGCAGTTATCAAGTTGTTCCTGTCCAATTATCTGCAGCACCTCTAATTTTTACTTATCTACATAGAATATTACTTTCTTGGGAATGCTGGGGCCAAGTTAATCCTCAATTTATTTAATCTTCATCTCCTTCGTCGGTGACTCCAAGGCACGTGGGCCATTTTCACATAACAACCGAGGTAATGAACCAGTGTACTGGGCTTGCAGTATTCTACTTTACCAATATCTGACAGGGTCTCCCGATCACAATAAAAACATCCAAGACAATTATCCGCACCTTTTTTTGGACCGTACACTATCTCGGCCACAATGGTAGGCAACAGGTCCAGGCGACAACTCAGCAAGTCCAGCTCCATCACTATCGAGCAATTCACTGATAGGATAGTCCTGCGGTACTCAACGTTCTTAGTATCCAGCAGCGACTTGTGATCATAAAAGAGATGTGCAAGATGAACAACTACACCTTTGATTGGATCCAGACTGGCAGCTGCATCCGAGTGCATCATCATCTTACCACTCTTTTCTCCTTAGTCTTCAGTTATTTTTGTCTTAAGCTTTCTCAATGGTTCAAAATCTCCAATTTTTCTTTTAATTCTCAGGGGTACTTTTAACAAGTGCACAAGTACAAATTGTTGTCCAAGATTGAAAACATATTTGATCAGAGTTGTGATTACAGAAACCAGTTCCTTATTTTGTCATAAACTGACAAAGGCCTCCTGCAATCTGGAGGTTATTATCCTGTACTTCCTACTGTTACTTTATCTTTTTAATTTGTCCCTTGGGGTGGAGATTTCAAGATTCAAGATTGTTTAATGGCACTTCCAGTACACAAGTATAAAGGAGAATGTAATTGTTACTCTGGACCTGATACAGCACAAAAATAAGATAAAGAACACAATAGAAAACACAATTTACAGACAGAGATAGAGAGAGAAAATGTCCATAAAGTGATGCTAGCAGTGGTGACTGGGGGTGTGGATGGGTGGATTAGTGGGTGGAGGTATTGATCGGCCTTACTGCTTTAGGAAAGTAGCTGTTTTTGAGTCTGGTGGTCCTAACATGGATGCTATGTAGCCTCCTCCCTGATGGAAGTGGGACAAACAGTCCATGAGCAGGGTGGGTGGGATTCTTCATGATGTTACTGGCCCTTTTCCGGCACCTTTCTGTACATCTCTTTGATGGTGGAAGGGCTGGAGCCAGTGACGCACTGGAGTGCAGTTTCTATACCATGCAGTAATGCAGATTGTCAGGATACTCTCAGCTGTGCATCTGCAGAATGACACTAGTACAGATGTGCATAGTCAGCTCTCTTCTGCCTTCTCAGAAAGTAGAGGCATTGGTGAGCTTTCCTGATTATGTAGAATATGCTCTGGAACCATGAGCAGTTGTGTGTGATACAAGGATGGGTGTGAGTAGTGCAAGTTCTCCTGAAGTCAACAACCATTTCCTTTGTCTTGTTGACACTGAGGAAGAGGTTATTTGCCTGGCACTAGGTCTCAAGCTCTTCCACCTCTTCTCTTGAGGCCATCACATCATTGTTGATGAGCCCTACCACTATCCTGGCATCAGTGAACTTAGAATGACTTGCTCCCTCTTTAAAAGAGAAAGGATGTCTTGCTTTCACTATAATCCGAGTTGAAGGTGCTTGGCAACTCCAGTGCAGGAGACCCAGTCTCTGTCCCAGATGCAACTCAATTAGGATTAAAAGATGAATTAATTCAGTTCTTGCACACTTATTTTGCGCTTGGTCTCAAGTTCCTTTTGGAGACATAATGCTCCAATTACATGATCAGTAGCTTCCTTCCAATCTAACAATCTCATCAATTTCTGCAAGCTAAATGCTTATAGAGTACTTGTTATAAAACAAAGGTTATGTAGCCCCCAGTAAGCCTCAGGCTTGCTCAGCTCGCTTTTGTCTATGAGGAGCAGCCTTCAGCCCCGCCAAACTGGGTAATCATGTTTGTGTAGATGCTGTGTGAGGTACCCCACCACGCGAAATAACAGACAGTACACCATATGCGATTAAGTAATTACACTTTATAAGTATGTACTAGAACTATGTAACTAATAGAGATACAATACAAAAGGAAAGTAAAAGGCACCAAACTTATCAAAGGTCAACCACTTCGTGCACAACCGCTGGAGCTCAATTAATGGGGTCTCCCTTTCCTCCAGAACTCCGCCGACCCTCAAATGGGACCACCCTCAGTGGTCAACCAAACGCTCCACGAGTCTGTCCTCGTCTCCTCTCCTCATCAAAGACCCTGGGCCTCGGACTCCTGCTCGAGGTCCATTCCATCACCCAGATTACAGCATCACATCTCCTCTCTCTGTCCCCATCATGCCTTCTGCCCAAAGCCCGCAAAAACAATAGCTTACAGACACACAAGAATAACAACATCTATCCCAATTGGTTAGCAATTGAATACAATTCTCATTATCAGTAATTATAACCCAAACAAGCTGCTACCGTTAACTCAGCAGTTAACATTACAGAGAAGCCATTTTATTAGTCTTAGCCGTAACATAAAAGAAGAAAACCCTTAGTTAGAAATGTATTCCACAAACATTCCTCCTTTCCTCACTGACCACTTACTCCTATTTTCATGTTAAACATACAGCACAACTACCACCCATTTTCTTTCTACCTCCTGAATCCATATAAACCACCAAGCACCTACTTAAACTCATCTCATTGTATTCTCATCAACTTTCTCCAGATTCCTCAACACCTTGACTCGCTGGGAACAATTTACAAGAGGTTATTTTACTTACGAACCCATTTACCTCTGGAAAGGAGGAAGAAAGTGGTCTAAATTGAAAGTAAAATGGATTTACCCTTATTTCTATTCAGTCTTAGGTACAACTCAACAGCATTATCATCCTGACTATTTCTCCATTATAGCCCCAAGTTCCCCAGGTTCCAATCTTGCTGGTGCAAACATCTCCAGCTCGTCAATATTAACATCTGGCATACCATGAGCTCCATTCACAGTTTATTCTCATTACCGAACCAAATGCAGGTCATTAAATCAGAGTCATACAGCATGGAAACAGGCCTTTTAGCTTCCTGAGTCCACACCAACCATCAACTACTTAAAATAATTCCCAACACTCTTGGACAATTTCTAGAGGTTAAATAATCTACCAACCCAAACAACTTTGGAAAATGAGAGAAAAACAAGTTGAGCTAAGAGAAATCCAAGCAGTCACTGGGAGAACATACAGTCTCCAAATAGAAAGCATTGGAGGATTGAATCTGGGTTACTGGAGCTAACACAGCAGCTTGACTAACTGAAGCACGGAATCCAGATTCACTGCAAATTATATTTGTCAGCACAAGAACAATCTCAAGTCCCCTCTGCCAGTCTCACTATACATCACAAAAATGACCTAGATTGTTTTGTACTCTACAATTTTTAAACTTAGTGAGCTTCAAATTATAAACTATTTTCATCTTTAAAAACTTGTAAACTTGTATCTTTAAAGACAATAAAGTCATTGAATTATCCTTTGCAAACAACCACCAAGCTATCAGAAATAATATTCCTAAGCCAGTGTGAAAATGAGCAGACCATGAAGGTTTCTGGTTTCCTTAAATGACTAAATTTCATGTCTATTATTCCAACCAAATACCTGTTGTCCCTCAAAAAACAGGAAGCAAAGCTGAATAAGCATCAAAGGCTGCATGATTACTGCTACACAAGTGTATGTTTGCAAACTTCCTATCATTAAATGAAAACCTCGTTTATAACCATCTTCCAACTGATTGATAAATTGATCAACAGGTGTAAGCAAAGACACATCTGCTGTTCCTCTTTGGACTCGTACAAGAACGACTTTCAGTTTAGATCAGAGAATTACATCTGAATCAAGCTGACATCCACAGCCACATTCAATATTCCATATGTCTCCTCAATCAGTCACAATAGATAGGCACAGCTTGTTAACAGTAAGTATTCCTTTTTCATGTGACATATAGCTTTCAGCTTGAGTGTATTATTGAAGAAGCCACATATTACACAGAATCAGTCCACAGATTGGGATGTACTTTAAACTAGAAAATAAGGCTCAAACCTAAGCTTTATGACTGGTGAAGATACCCATGCATTTCAAAATTAGAAGTAAACACCACACAGTCATTCCTGAAATCAAGCCCTATTTTCCACACAGGGAACTCTTTGCACTATGTCAATGACAAAAATGTGATAAATGAATTTGTTTAAGAGACCCAAAGCTCAAAGATGGCACTGTCCAGTATCAGGAGCAGAACAGCATTCCAGCTCTATGATCTGGTCCTCAAAAGAAAAATTATACTTATTACAGAACAGAATGAGGTTATTCATCTTACTGGAGCCAAACTAGATCCCAGCAGGGCAATCATATCACACACATTCCTCTTTTCTTTTTCCCTATTCTCTCACATTCCCATCAACTCCCTTCTGTTTCTTAGTGTAAGTCACAATAAGAGGTAACCTGCAGTAGCCAGCCAGTTTCTGAGGTATGTGAGGAAACCCTAGAAGTCAGCAGGAATGCATATAGGTCACAGGGAGAACGTGCAAGTTCCACACAGACACAATCCAAGGTTTGGAACAGAGGTGCAGCACTAACTGCAGGACTATGAATGACACCCTGAGTATAGTTCATGCCAACACAGAACAAGGCATTTTTGAAAGTAGGATGTCATATTGGTGATAGAACACAAAACTGCATATCGTAGACTAAGAGTTAGAATCATGCACCTTAAACATCAAAATAAAAACTTCAGTGCTGCAAATTATGTCATAAATACACTGGACATTTAATGAACTATCAGCTGGTGGATCCTCCACGAATGCTGTTTTCAAGGCTGAGCCCGGGATCAGGGTGAAACGTAAGCCATAAGTGTACTTGCTATCACATGCTATCAGGGGTGTCCAATAAGTGATTCCCTCATACTCCGAGGTCCCCACAAATGAAGATTTCAAACAATGTGATTCACTTTACATAATATGAAGAGATGAGTGAGCATTGTGGAACAATGGATAAGACATGAGAGAATAGGACCAATCAAGTGTGACAGTGGAAAAACGTGTATGGAACCGGAGGAGATAGCAGAGGTACTTAATAAACACTTTGCTTCAGTATTCACTATGGAAGAAGCCCTTGGCAATTGTAGGGATGGAGTTCAACCCAGATAAGTGTGAGGTGGTTCATTTTGGTAGATCAAATCTGATGGCAGAATATAGTATTAATGGTAAGAGTCTTGGCAGTGGGGAGGATCAGAGAGATCTTGGGGTCTGAGTTCATGGGACACTTAAAGCTGCTGCGCAGGATGACTGTGTGGTTAAGAAGGCATACGATGCATTGGCCTTCATCAACCATGGGATTGAGTTCAAGAGCTGAGAGGTAATGTCACAGCCACACAGGACCCTGGTCAGATCCCGCTTGAAGTACTGTGCTCAGTTCCGGTCACCTCATTACAGGAAGGATGTGGAAACTATAGGAAGGGTGCAGAGGAGATTTACAAGGATGTTGCCTGGATTGGGGAGCATGCCTTACAAGAACAGATTGAGTGAATTTGGCCTTTTCTCCTTGGAGCGACAGAGGATGAAAGGCGACCTGACAGAGGTGTACAAGATGATGAGAGGTATTGATCGTGTGGATAGTCAGAGGCTTTTTCCCAGGGCTGAAATGGCTAACATGAGAGGGCACAGCTGGAAGTAGGTACAAAGGAGATGTTGGGGTAAGTTGTTGTTGTTTATTTTTAACGCAGAGAGTGATGAGTGTGTGGAATGAGCTGACAGCGACTGTGGTGGCTGTGGATACAATAGGGTCTTTTAAGAGGCTCCTGGATAGGTACATGGAGCATGGGCTATGGGTAATTTTTAATGTAAGTAGATGTTCGGCACAGCATTGTGGGCTGAAGGGCCTGTATTGTGCTGTAGGTTTTCTATGTTTCTCTGTCCCAAATCATTCTTCTCCTCAGACTGCTTTAGGATAATTATAGGTCAATATTTATTATTCATTTATTATTTTTAATTTTCTGGAAGTCTCCTGCAATATACTATTATTAATAAGAGAAATAGTAGGAGACCATAAGGCTCCCAATTGTGCAACGCTTCAAAACAAATGGAAATCAGTCAACATAACAGATGTTTTACTGCTCTCTTGCTTAAAATATTTTCACCATTGAAAAACTGCACTGTTTTGCTATTCTTCCCAACAAAAAGCTTACATTTTATGCATTAACTCTCCTGTATCCTCTTGCCCACATGCTCAACCTGCCTGTTTCTCACTGCCAACTCCATCAACCTCAGGATTCCAGAAGGCCATACAACATCGGAGCAGAAAAAGGCCATCTGGCCCATTGTGGTTGCTCCGCCATTCAATCATGGCTGATTCACTTTGTATTATCAGCAAACTTAAAGGAAGGTACTTTAAAAGTATATCCAAGTCATAAATACAGAATGTAAAAGCAGAGGTTGCAATATTGATCTTTCTTCTATCCTTGCTAACTGGTTAAAGGTTGCTCAATCATTCTCAGTGTTTTGACCTTTGACTAATCCTCTATTCATTCTAAAGCATTTTTCCTTGTTTTGACAGAACAACCTTTCATGCAGATTTTCCTTTCAAAACAAACCCAGACGTCAATGGACTGAAACCATCCCTTGCTCTTTACAAACAAGAGGAAAATCTGCAGATGCTGCAAATCCAAGCAATACACACAAAATGCTGGGGGGATCTCAGCAGGCCAGGCAATATCTATGGAAAAAAAGTACAGCTGGTGTTTCGGACTCAAACTGTTCGGCAGACCTGAAACATCGACTCTATTTTTTTCCATAGATGCTGTCTGGCCTTCTGAGTTCCTCCAGCATTTTGTGTGCCTTGCTTTTTAACTTCATTTTGTCTGCTGTGTAATAACTTTGAGGATTTTAAAATCATAAAATTTTCCAAGTTCTTAATCAAGCATTACCAGTGTCACAGATATGATTCTTTCTTCTTGATTAATATTCCTCCATGGCCTTCGTATAGTAGTCGAGAAGCAGTTTAATAGTTCCTCTTCCCAGCAAAAGCAAATGGATTTAAACTAAAATGACAACAGACAATAGGTGCAGGAGTAGGCCATTCAGCCCTTCGAGCCAGCACCACCATTCACTGTGATCATGGCTGATCATCCACAATCAGTATCCAGTTCCTGCCTTATCCCCATATCATTTGATTCCGCTATCTTTAAGAGCTCTATCCATCTCTTTTTTGAAAGCATCCAGAGACCTGGCCTCCACAGCCTTCTGGGGCAGAGCATTCCACATATCCACCACTCTCTGGGTGAAAAAGTTTTTCCTCAACTCCGTTCTAAATGGCCTACCCCCAATTCTTAAACTGTGGCCTCTGGTTCTGGACTCACCCATCAGCAGGAACATGCTTCCTGCCTCCAGCGTGTCCAATCCCTTAATAATCTTATATGTTTCAATAAGATCCCCTATCAGCCTTCTAAACTCCAGAGTATACAAGCCCAGTCACTCCAATCTTTCGACATATGACAGTCCCACCATCCCGGGAATTAACCTTGTGAACCTACTCTGCACTCCCTCAATAGCAAGAATGTCCTTCCTCAAATTTGGAGACCAAAACTGCACACAGTACTCCAGGTATGGTCTCACCAGGGCCCTGTACAGCTGCAAAAGGACTTCTTTGCTCTTATACTCAATTCCCCTTGTTATGAAGGCCAGCATGCCATTAGCTTTCTTCACTGCCTGCTGTACTTGCATGCTTGCTTTCAGTGACTGATGTACAAGAACACCTAGATCTCCTTGTGCTTCCCCTTTTACTAACTTGACTCCTTTTAGATAATAATCTGTCTTCCTGTTCTTACCACCAAAGTGGATAACCTCACATTTATCCACATTAAACTGCATCTGCCCACTCACCCAGCCTGTCCAAGTCACCCTGCATTCTCATAACATCCTCCTCACATTTCACACTGCCACCCAGCTTTGTGTCATCGGCAAATTTGCTAATGTTACTTTTAATTCCCTCATCTAAATCATTAATATATATTGTAAACAGCTGCGGTCCCAGCACTGAACTCTGCGGTACCCCACTGGTCACCGCCTGCCATTCCGAAAGAGACCCGTTAATCGCTACTCTTTGTTTTCTGTCAGCTTTTCCAAGAATGCAACACTATCTGGGATCACAAAAGTAATAAACCTATTAGCAGCACTTGCCTACAGGAGCTCTACACTTGCATACATGCACATAAAATCCACATTTAAGGTGTACCACATCGCTTTCAAAATTACTCCTCCCACTTCTGAAGGATCTTTTATTCTGTCATTTGTCCCTAATGATTATCCATGCGTCTCTTCATCTTAGTTCTTCTCTCCTTACCAAATTAATTTCAAAGCAACCCCGCAACAGCATCCTGCCCCAGATCTGGTCACAATGTCCCAGTATATTAAACATTAATGAGAAATAATATAGGAAACACTTAGTTAAAACAACCACTATTTAAACCCAAATGCATTACAGCCAAACAGCTACTCTTAAACTTAAGTTAGCATTGTAATGGTGGGAGAAATAACAGTAAATTTAAGCACAGCATCCCATAAACCACACTGAGATAATGACCAGATTATCTGTTTATGATATATTGGTTGAAGAAAAGCTACTGGTGAACAGAACTTCTACTGACTGCAAGACAATTTACATTCACTTGAGCAGCAGAAGGGGCCATGATTTCATATCTTATTTGGAAAGTATCTAACAGTGTTGAAGTACTAGCATGGATTACACTCTGAAATCTCTAGATTAAAGCTCAAAGCAGAAGACCATTCTATGCAGTTTGAATTCAGACCCCTGGAAGCAATCAAAGATAGATACCCCCAAAGATCTACTGTTCTCTGTGTGGTGTGGACCCAAGTTGGTTTTGTCTGGTATTGGGTTCAAGCATAAAACAGATTATTTATCAGATCAGCCAGCCAAGGAGGGTGAAAAATACAGGAGCTTCCCAGGTTATTGAAAACCTAAGTCAAGGAAACCAGATTTTATACATTTTTTTTCCATTAACTGTTAAAGAATTTTTCCAGATAATATGTTATGTGGTATTAATTAATGACTGGATATAGTACAAATTCCATTGAATAAATCAGATGTACAGGTGACAAATAAAACTTGTCATTAAATCTTTGAAAATATGTGAGTGATTATTTGATGAAGAATTATAGGAATTATATCAGTGATATGATGTGGATAACTATAGAGAACGGATGTTTGTCTTGGAGAGAGAAAAAAAACAATAGGCTTATGGACAGTTCTCAAGAATTAATTTCCCTTATAAGCCAGGCCTACCAGCACTTGCAGATGTAAACAAGGAAAGAAAAAAGGCACCACCCTTTTTATTCATGTAAGAAGATGGCATTTTTACAGAATACAAAATAAAGTGTAGGGCCGTCTCTTATATACCCCCAGGGTTAATTTTTTTCTGTGGACTGTCATGTTAAAACGCCGAGAGAATGAGACTGACTTTTAGACACTGTTAGATTTCTGCTGACTGCAAAATTGCTTGGTTACTATCGTGAGAGAGGTGGAGTTATTTGACAGACAATGAATGTTTACATTTTTTTTCTGCAGCTTGTTTTGAATATACAAGGACAGAGACACAAAGTCAGAGTCAAGATGGACTCGGTCAATGGAAGACACCAGTGAGTCGGTCACTGGTTTAAACTTCCAGTAGCCCAAGGGGGTGAGTTGAGATCGATCCACAGTATTGATAAATGACTCTCACAAGTGCAGCAACTAGAAGTTGTTTGCAGAGAGAGAGAGAGGGGAGGAGCTACATGATGGACAGCTGCTGTTCAGCACACCGGTATTTAAACAAGCGTAACTGTCTCTTTCGCAGGACACGCAGACGCACGAAGGCTGGTGGCAGAATTGCCACTGAACATTTAAGTGCCCACAAGGGTGGGCTGAGGATCGATTAAGAGGAATTGATCCGTGACTATCAGTGTGTGTAAGGGCGACCCTGTGAAATATACCAGTGTGTCTAACCCTTGAATGGATTGGTAGATTATCACTTGAAGATGGCGCTCTTAAGTTGGTCACGTTTGGCTAACTTGGAAGATTTGAAGGACATTGAGAAGGATCGACAACACCTGTTTACTTGGATTACAAATATCTCTCTCTCACTTTAATGCCGTGGACTGAACTGAATTTTCTTACACCATCGTAAGGCTGTATCACTTAGCACCTAAGCTTGAAGTAGTTTGGGGATTTATACATGTACACCATTATATGCATAACACCATTTACTCTTAATTTACCTGGTTTAAGTTACTATATGACGTAGTTACTAATAAAATAGTGTTTTGCTATCAGCAAAACCAGACTCCAGGTGTGTTCTATTGCTGCTGATACTTATACAGGGTTGCGAGTACGTGACACCGTCATACAAGCTTAAGTTAAAATTGTGAATATTTTAAGTTGCATTGTATTTTGAAATATTTATTGGAGAAAATCACACACATTAGAAATAGATTACTAATAAAAGCTGCTGAATAGTGAAACACACGAGATGCTGGAGGAATTCAGCAGGCCAGGCAGCATCTATGGAAAAGAGTAAACAGTTGATGTTTCGGTCCTTATGGAGGGTCTCGGCCCAAAACATCAACTGTTGACTTTTTTTCCCATAGATGCTGCCTGGCCTGCAGAGTTACTCTAGCATTTTGCATGTGTTGCTTGAATTTTCAGCATGTGCAGATTTTCTTATCTGTGCTGAGCAGTAATTATAGTTTATAACTTTAAAAACTGTTGCACAATATCATATCAGGGTACCTTGGAATGAAAATGATGCCTAAATAGCTTAATTTCTTGTCTGATCAATCATTACTAGAGACGGCTGCAAAACAGTTCTCTGTGGTGGAGGGAATTATTGGCACTAGCTGGTTAACTGCAAATGTGCGCTTCATAAGTTGCTGTGAGTTTCATGATGAGCAATGGCATGAAACTAGCAGTTTTGCTGATGTTACAACCACCAAATCTATGCATGATTTTCTGATCTAGCAGTGAGAACACTTGTATTGAGCCAAAATATATTGGAGTACATGCGCCTTTGAAAACTAACAGATCACATTTCTACTGTGCATCAGAAGTGTAAAAGTTACATGCAGATAATACAATTGTAGTTGTAGACTTTGTAAGGTTATGGCATTTCCACATCACAGAAAACAGGTTAACTTTTTAAAAATGTAAACTAGAGGAGTCAAGGTCAGGACTGTCCTCCTGTACTTCAAAATCTACAGCAAAAATAAAGGCACTTCATTTGGCAGTTTGAACTAACCTTTTGGACCCTATTAAAATAGTAAACGTTCATAGAATGAGGCATTGCTGAGGCAGTCGAGTGGCCCACTGTACCACTACAAACACTTCAAAAAGATACTCGGTCTCGCTCTTCTGCTCTTCCTAACAAGAAGTTTTCTTTATTCAACTATTTATTGAATTCCCTTACAAAATGTATTATTGAAGGTACATCTAACACCGTTTTTGGCTTTGCATTCCATTTCACAGTTCAATTTTCAAAGACAAGCCAATCTTTTCAGGTTCCAAGCACCATCATCTCTAACCCTGCCCCCACCACCCCAGACCTGGGACTCAACAACTCCCTTCATAACTGGATCCTTGACTTCCGACCAACAAACCACATCAGTAAGGTTAAGTAGCAGCACTTTCACCACAATTATTGTCAACACCAGACTACATCCTCAGCCCCTACTCTATTCCCGATACATCACGACTGCGTGGCCAGATTCTGTGCTAATTCCATCTACCAGCATCACTATAGTGTGCCATATCTCAAATAATGAGCCAGAGAACAGTAAGGAGATAGAGAGCCGAGTGACAGTTTCATGACAACCTTCCTAAATGTCAGCAAAACAGAATTAATCAGTAACTTTCAGGAAAGGGGTGGTGCATATTCTCCAGTTTACATCAATCAACCACATAGATGTCACAACCAAAAGGGCACCTTCACTCTCCTCAGACTGTTTGCCCCAATGATCTCACCTATTTTTATAAATGCACCATAGAAAATATCCTATCCGGATGCACCATAACTTTGTATGGCCACCTGCTCTGTCCAAGACTGCAAAAGACTGCAGAGTTGTGCAGCACACCAGAAAACCCAGCCTCCCTACCAAAAAGTCTTTATACTCCTATTGTTGCCTCGGTAAAGCAGCCAAAGCCCCAACTCCCACCAGATATCCCCTCTTCTCCACCCTCCCATTGGGCACAAGATACAAAAGCCTGAAAGTACCTACCATTAGGCTCAAGGACAACCCCTCTATTTATAAGGTAATTGATCCTAACCTGTGTATGATACGATGGAGTTTTGGCCTCACAATTAACTTTGTCCTAGCCTTGCACCTTATTGTCTGCCGACACCACCACTTCTCTGTAAGTTAAGACTATATTCCACATAATGTTTTGGTTTTCCCTTCATGCTACCTTGATCGTTAATGTGATGAAATGATCTGCATGGATGGCATGAGAAACAAAGTTTTCCACTGTACCTTGCTATATTTGAAAATAATAAACTCAATAATTAGCATTTTAAAGCTCCTTTAAGGAGCTCTGAGGAGAACAGCACCAACCTCATCTCTCCACCAGCTAAAGCTCCATTTCCACATCCCTTAAATGAATTAGGAAATATTATTTATTACTTCATAGGAGCCAGCTATACTTCCCCTCAACAAAACAACTCCACTGCATCCACTCTATCCTCTAGCAAATTATTTCCTCTCAAATATCCACGTCTCCACTTAGGTTTTTTTGCAACTTAACACAAAGGAGTAGTTTAATACAGACAAGTGTTATTTAAAAAAAAAACCCTCAGTCAAACCTGGAATGCAATAAATGCAATGGGAATCTCTGTGATAGGGTAAAATGAAGGTTGCCCTGGGGATTAACTATAAAGCAGGTCAACTGATCAACGGTTTAATAGCTATAGAGAGATCCTGGTCCTTTATTTATACAAGCTAATGAAATAAGGTCAACAGAGTGAGAATGCAGGTAAAGGAATGAAATGTTTTGAAATGCAGGGCTACAAGGCACGACTGGCCGATCAGGATATGCAAATTGGAAAGTAAAACTGAGCCACATCACAGATGGGTGACCCAGTCTGCTCTGATACAGACATACATCACTGTTCAAAAGTCTTAGGCACCACAGATTTGTTTTGTCTTCTGTATTATGACGTCAGTAAAAAAGAACAAATTTTAGACTTCCAAATATTTATTTTTCTTTTCAAATCTTTTTATTGTACATATAGGAAAAATAATGAGTACATCGAAGTAACAACACTTACAATGCCTCAAAAAAAAACCAACATCTTAAAGATTGAAAACAAAATTTTGTGATAACAAAAAAAACCTACTGAGCAGAAAAGTGAGAAAAAAAAGAGAACCCATTAGGAGTACAACCCCGGAGCCATGCGTCATACAAAAAGCTTCTAAAAATAAACATCAAACCGCCAGCAAGAAAAGAAAATATACTAAAAGAATTTACAAGCAAATTTTTTTTTTTAAATTTTGTTGAAGAAAGTAACATAATAAGTCAAAGCAACACACACAGAATGCTGGAAGAACTCAGCAGGCCAGGTAACATCTATGGAAAAGAGTAAACAGTCGACGTTCAGGTCAAGAGTAACACTTCAAGACCCTTCATCAGGACTAACTAATTGATGCTGCCTGGCCTGCTGAGTTTCTTCAGTATTTTGTGTGTGTTGTCTGGATTTCCATCATCTACAGATTTTCCCACCTTTGTGATACGAAGTAAAACTTTTCAAATAAAAACTTGATAACTTTGTAGGTATATATCCCAGTGTGAGATTAAACAAAGATAACAAACAAGATGCTAATGATCAATGACACAATGAGTTGAATGAACTGCAAGTGATTGACTGAAACAAACAGATGTAGAATGAATCAAACTGCGCGAAGGACAACCAAACTAAAAGGTGAGAGTGTGCAGATGTGACAATTTAACCTACAAATCATTAATTCTTACACCATAGCAAGAGTGAGCACAGCAACAAAACACAAGGTGGTCATCCTGCATCAGCAAGGTCTCTCCCAAGCAGAAATTTTACAGCAGACAGGAGTTTCAAGATGTACTGACCAAACTCTTCTGAAGTACAAAGAAACAGGCAAGGCTGAGGACCGGAAATGCAGTGGTCACCCAGGGAAACTGAGTGCAGCAGATGAGAGATGTATCAAACTGATGTCTCTTCTAAATTGGAAGTCGTCCAGCACCGTTAACAGCTCTGAACTCACAGAAACCACTGAAACACAAGAACATGCCTGTACAGTCCGAAGAAGTCTTATCAGAAGTGGTCTTCATGGGAAGAGTTGCTGCCAAAAAGCCATTCCTCCAACGTGGAAACAAAGCCAAGAGAGCTCACCTACACACAGTCAAAATTTGAAATTTTTGGCTCAAATAGGAGCTGTTTATCCGTAGAAGAGCTGGAAAATGCTACATGGATGAGTGTCTGCAGACAACAGTGAAGCACCACAGAGCTTCCTTGCAGATTTGGGGCTGCATTTCTGCAAATGGAGTTGGTAATCTGGTCAGAATTAATGGAATCCTTAATGCTGAGAAGTACAAACAAATTCTCATCCATCACGCAATACCATCAGGAAAGCATCTGATCGGTCCCAACTTCATTCTGCAGCAGGACAGACACACAGCCAAGGTCATAAAGAACTATGTCTCTTCAACAAAAGGAATGAAGAGTTCTGCAGCAGATGGTATGGCCTCCACAGAGCCTTGATCTCTAATTTGTTGAGCTTGTCTGGGATTACCTGAAAACAGAAGCAAGTGAGCGAGCCCAAGTCTACAGAACTATGGGAAGTTTTCACAAGATGTTTGGAACAACTTACCAGATGACATGTACCTAACAGAACGGATGTAGTTTTAAAGGCAAAGGGTAGTCACAACAAATATCGATTTAGTTCAGTTGTTTTTTTACTGTTTACTGCTCTTTATCGTAAATTTTTTTGATGTTTAGAAACTGCATTTCATTATTTTTGAAAGCATCTTTGCTATATGGAATTATTTTTACATGTGCCTAAGACTTTTGCATAGTACTGCAGTGTTACTCAGTTTTGTAGAATTCAAAGTTGAATGTAGAAGGCCGCAACATGTCCAGATGGAGATGAGATGCAGTCCCTTAAGTTTACAGTGAGCCCATGCAGGAGTCCACAGACTAATAGGTCAGAGTGAGAGTGGGATGGAGAATTTAAATGATAAGAAACTCAAGGACATCCTTGAAGACTGAACCCACGTGCTCTACAATGTGATCACCCAATCTACATTTTCTTTCTCCACTGGAGTCGAGGCCACATTTATGAATGCTACATGCAGTTCTCTAGATTGGAAGAAGTGCAGTTGAACTACTGCTTCACCTGGAAGGATGACTGGATCCCTGGATGGTAGAAAGAGGTACACTGCATTGTATATGGTTGAAAGGAAAAGTATTGCAAAGGGAATAGTTAGTGGAGATGAAAGAGAAGACCAAAGATTTTTGAAGGGAAATGCGGGAAGAGGAAGCAGAGGGGAGGACAGTGGAATCTCATTCAATGTTCTAGAAATGGTGATTAGTGCATTGAGTGCAGAGGCTGGTGGGATGGAAAGTGAAAGCCATTGGAATTCTATCCTTGATCCATCCAGAAGGAAAAAAGGGTCCTCTTTACGGGTGTCCCCCACTTTTCGAACGTTCGCTTTACGAAACCTCGCTGTTACGAAAGACCTACATTAGTTACCTGTTTTCGTGAACAGAAGGTGTTTTCACTGTTACGAAAAAAGCAGCGCACACTCCAAGCAGCCGCTTCTCCCCGGGAACGGCATTCTCGCCAGCATTGCTTAAATACGTGCCTGTGAGCATCCGTTAGCAAGATGAGCTCTAAGGTATCGGAAAAGCCTAAAAGAACTCGTAAGGGTGTTGCACTTAGCGTAAAACTAGACATAATTAAGCATTTCGATCGTGGTGAACGAAGCAAGGACAAAGTGAGTTTGGCTAGTGGAAGTTGACAAAGCTGATGTTGAAGAGGTTTTGGCATCACATGACCAAGAACTGATAGACAAAGAGCTGATGCAATTGGAAGAGGAAAGGATAACAATCAAAACCGAATGCAGTAGCGAACGGACCGAAAGTGAAGTCGTCCAGGAACTGAACGTGAGGCAACTGCGTGAGATTTTCGCTGCAATGATAAAGTACAACTTTAATTTTGAAAGGGTACATCGGTTTAGGGCATATTTGCAAGATGGTTTACAAAGAACTGTATGGTAGAAAAATGTGCGAGGCTAGCAGTCAAGCATAATGTCGTTTTTCAAGGCTTCCACATCAGCCACAGCAGACAACGAACCTCGATCTTCGACATTGAGGCAGGCAGACATAGAAGAAGATGACCTGCCTGCCCTGATCGACGACGAGATGACACCCCAGTGGTCCAACCCCCAGGCCGCAGACAGATACCGATTCGCGGAGAATGCAGTGGTAGCCGGGAGGCAACCAGCACGTCTTTAAGAAAAAAGCCGAAATAAACAAGCAAATTAATTAGGTGCCGCCCGGCACATAAATGTCAGCCCAGATCAGAAGCGATTGCCGGTTTCACTTGTTCTATGCAATCAGCAATATGTGTTATTTGGTATGATTTGGCAGCGTCATAGCTTAAAGGTTACGGGAGAGAGTGATTTTGCCAAGAGTGCTTGTGCGAGATTTTCTGACAATAGCACTTGCGCCGTGTTTTGCCAAGAGCGCTTGTGTGAGATTTTTGCTACGGAGAACAGTGCAGGCAATCGTTGTAGAGAAGTATTTCTAATTTATATAGGCTGTGAATTTATCACATTATTCCTGCTTTTACGATATGTTACTGTTATTTTAGGTTTTATATGTTATTTGGCATGATTTGGTAGGTTATTTTTGGGACTGCAAACGCTCACAAATTTTTCCCATATAAATAAATGGTAATTGCTTCTTCGCTTTATGACATTCCAGCTTACGAACCGTTTCACAGGAACGCTCTACCTACGGATGGAGAGGGAAACCTGTACTGCTGTATCACTTAGTGGCCAGTGTGAAAACTAACCGCTACTACCACTTTATCTTGTGACAAGCAGTCACATACTCTTTTAACTCTGCAGCCTCAAATTTTGCTGAAAAGGCTAAAGTGAAATACTTCCTCAATGAATTTTGAAAACTTATATAATACTGATTGATATATGATCAACCTTCTGTTACTTCAAAGAATTCACTAAAGTTAGTCACATCTGATTTGCTTTTAGAAGGATGTACTAATGTACATTTATTTACCAATATTTCTAAGAGCTACTTAATTTCGCTTTGGGCACGTCCAGCAAGGTTTCTCAACCTTGATATTCTTGGTATTCTAGATTATATTTGGCAGTCTCAACACTTCCTCAACCACTTTTTAAAACAGCAAAATAATATTTGCATATCTCTAATCTTCTACCACTAAATACTCAAGACAACTAAAAATGTTTGGAATATTGTTAGCAGAGTTTCCATCAAAGCTGTACCTCATACACATCAGGTGACTTGGTCAATCTCAATATTGTTGTCCTCTCAAGTAACAGCATTTTATTTTTGTTATTTGTCATCTCTAGAAGATTAAACGTAACATGAAAATAAATGGTGATTATTCTGTCCTTAACCATGATCCTGCTTCCTCAAGTAGAGATGATTTTATGTTAAGACCATAAGACATAGGAGCAGGATTAGGCCATTTGCCCCAACAAGTCTGCTACGCCTTTCAATCATGGCTGATCCTTTTTTTGCCCTCCTCAGCCCCACTCCCTGGCCTTCTCCCCAAAACCTTTGACGCTGTGTCCAATCAATTTCTCCACATTTTAAATGGATGCCCCTCTATCCTGAGGCTGTGCCCTCTTGTCCTAGATTCCTCCATCATGGGAAACATCCTTTCCACATCTACTCTATCTCGGCCTTTCGACATTTGAAAGATCTCAATGAGATCCCCCCTCGCCCTTCTAAATTCCAGCAAGTACAGGCCCAGAGCCATCAAACATTCCTTGTATGATAACCCTTTCATTCCCAGAATCATCCTTGTGAACCCCTCTGAACCATCTCCAATGCCAGCACTTCCTTTCGTAGATAAGGAGCCCAAAACTGTTCACAATACTCAAGGTAAGACCTCACCAGTGCCTTATAAAGCCTTAGCATCAAATCCCTACTCTTGTATTCTAGACTTCTTGAAATCAATGCTAACATTGCATTTGCCTTCCTCACCACTGACACAACCTGCAAGTTAACCTTTAGCGTGTTCTGTCCAAGTCCCATTGCATCTCAGGTTTTTTGGATTTTCTCCCCATTTAGAAAATAGTCTGCACATTTACTTCTACTACCAAAGTGCATGACCATGCATATTCCAACATTGTATTTCATTTGCCACTCTCTTGCCCATTCTCCTAATCTGTCCAACTCCCTCTGCTGCCTACCTGTTTCTTCAACCCTACCTGCTGCTCCACCAATCTTTGTATCATTTGCAAACTTGGCATCAAAGCCAACTATTCCAGCAGCTAAATTGATACACAGCATAAAAAGAAATGGTCCCAACACCAGTGCCTGCGGAACACCACTACTCACTGGCAGCCAACCAGAAAAGGATCCTTTTATCCCACTCACTGCCCCTACCAACCAGTCAAAGCACTAACCATGCCAATAGTTTTCCTGTAATACCTTGGGCTCTTAACTTGGTAAGCAGCCTCATGCGTGGGATCTTGTTGAAGGCCTTCTGAAAGTCCAAATATACAACAACCACTGCATCCCCTTTATCTACCCTACTGTAATTGCCTCAAAGAATTCCAACAGGTTCATCAGGCAAGATTTTCCCTGAAGGAAACCATACCGACTTTGTCCTAAGTGTCACCAAGTACTCCATAACCTCATCCTGAACAACTGAATTCAACATCTTCCCAACCACTGAGATTAGGCTAACTGGTCTATAACTTCCTTTCTTAAAGAGTGGAGTGACATTTGCAATTTTTTCAGTCCTCTGGTACCATGCCAGAGTCCAATGATTTTTTTTTGAACGATCATTACTAATGCCTCCACAATCTCTACTGCTACCTCTTTCAGAACTTTCGGGGGCATTTCACTTATATTTTTTTAAACATAGCTTGAAAAAGCTTTTACTATCCACTTTAATTTTGTTTGCTAGCTTGCTTTCATATTTCATCTTTTCCCTCCTGATGATTATTTTAGTTGCTCTCTGTAGGGTTTTAAAAGCTTCCCAATCCTCTGCCTTCCCACTAATTTTTGATTTGTTGTATGCCCTCTCTTTTGCTTTGACTTTAGCTTTGACTTCCCTTTTCAGCCACAGTTGTACTATTTTACCATCTGAGTATTTGTTTTTGGAAATCATCTATCCTGTATCTTCCTTATTCTCCCCCAGAAACTCACGCCATTGCTGCTCAGCTATTATCCCTGGCAACATCTCCTTCCAATTTACTTTGGCCAACTCCCCTCTCACACTGCTGTAATTTCCCTTACTTCACTGAAATACTGCTACGTTAGATTTTACTTTCTCCCCATTAATTTTCAAGTTGAACTCAATCAAATTGTGATCACTGGCTCCTAAGGGTTCTTCTACCTTAAGCTCCCTAATCCACCTCCGGTTCATTACACAATAACCAATCCAGTATAGCTGATCGCCTAGTAGGCTCTATTGACAAACTGCTCTAAAAAGCCATCTTATATGCCTTCAACAAAATCTCTCTTTTGAGATCCATTACCAACTTGATTTTCCCTCTTGACTTGCATGCTGAAATCTCCTATGACTAACATAACATTGCCCTTCTGACACACCTTTTCTGTTTCCTGTTGTACCTGTGGTCCACATCCCAACTACTGTTGGGAGGCCTGTATATAACTGCCATCAGGGTCATTTTACCTTTGCAGTTTTTTTACTCAAGTCACAAACATTCAATGCCTTCCAAACCTATGTCACATATTTCTGCTGATTTGATGCCATTCTTTACCAGCAAAGCCATGCCGCCCCCTCTGCTGGCCTTCCTATCACTCCAATGCAACATGTAACCTTGGACATTCAGTTCCCAACTACAACCATCCTTCAGCCATGATTCAGTGATGGGCACATCATGATACCTGACAATCTGTAAAAGTGCAACAAGATCATCCACCTTATTTCTTATACTCTGTGCATTGAGATATAACACTTTGAGTACTGTATTTGCTACCCTTTTTGATTCTGCATCCCAAATATACTGATACTCACCCTACTGGCTGAAATATGTCCTATCAATTGCCTGCCCTTCCTGACTGTCTGACTGCATGCTATCTTTGCTTTTTTTTTTTAAAACCATCCGTCCATTCTCCACCATTCAGGAGACAGCTCATGGGTAGTCTTCCATTATCAGCTCATCTTTTTTTGGCTGCTCTCTAGCTGTCCAACTTCCTCTTCCAGATCCCCCCTTGTAGTTGCAGCTACACATTTAGAAGGCCCCAAAGAGTTTAAGAAAAAGTGCAACTACTCTATCCTTTGCATCAAGTGAAAGCACATTTGTTCTGAAGGGAGTAATTCAACACTTAGATTGTTACTTGATATCAAACTTATTATCTGCAAGTAGAATCTACAATTATATACAAAATCAATTCTGCATTTTCTGTCCATGTATGAAAATTCTTTGTTACAATGGAGGAGCTGCCTATAAAAGTTAAATAAATCTGACGCACAGCGCGCACGGCCACTTGGATGGTGATGTCTGTTATTTGTCAAGTAGGGTACCATGCACAATTCTGATTTGATGGAGACAGACGTGAGAGTATGGAGGAACATTTGGAGAAACTTCTGAAATGCCCGCTTCGCTGCTGCTGTTACTGTATGGTCCGGAATCTCCAGAGAAGGCTCCGAATCCTCGGCTTTGCTTGTTTTGGCGGCCAGGCGAGGTCGAAGGCGCTCAGCAGAGGATGGCTCTCAGGAGGCTATATCGGAGGGGCTGGTTGGAGGCTTGAAGTTTTCGGACGGATGGACCAGTGTCGGCTGCTTCCAATGCATCGGCAGTTGTCGGTGCCTGGAGGTTTATGGCAGGGAGTTTCTCCCTTTGCCGCCTGCTATCGGGGACTCGGGAGTCGTTTGACTCGGGACTTGGAGAGATTTTTTTTATCGTGCCCATGGTCTGTTCTTTATCAAATTATGGTATTGTTTTGCACTGCTGTAACTATATGTTATGATTATGTGGTTCTGTCAGTGTTAGTCTTTGGTTTGTCCTGTTTTTCTGTGATCACTCTGGAGGAACATTGTATCATTTCTTAATGCATGCATTTCTAAATGACAATAAATGAGGACTAAGTGTTCTCATAATCTAAAAATTTATAGGATGCCTTTAAATGCACATAGCAAAATGAATGTAATAGTTTATGAATTGTTATATTTAAATGATGCCAGCATTGTTACTTGTTAGCCATGATGAACGTGATTACACTCTTAATTGCCTAAATTTTTGAGTACAGTATAACTGCAGAGTTGTGAACAAACAATCTAAGCAACACTCTGTGCTCCATCATCAAAAGGACCGGCTTTGAACAAAAGGTTTGACTAAGATCATATCAAACTTCTTGGTGACTGAGTAGCATAGACATCCCTGCAGAATTTGAAAAGAATAAATGAAATTTTCATTTTTGTCGTAGATAATGTCTGCCATCAAAACCATCAGAAAATAAGTTACTTACAAATATACTTTCTGTAAAGTGATAATAAAATTTACTAAAACATACAAAATGCTGGAGAAACTCAGCAGGCCAGGCAGCATCAATGGAAAAGAGCAAACAGGAAGAAATACTAATAGGTGATATGTGGCCATTGTAGTGGGTCTGAGTGAGCACTTCCATTGAAGGGAGAGTTCAGTGAAACCCTCGCCCACTCCTCCCCTTTTGATCCCTGCTGACTCTTCAACCATGTGCTCACCCAGACCTGCTACGAAGGCCACATATCACCTAACACCTTGTATTCCCTCCTCCCCTCTCCCCACCTTCTTACTCTGATTTCTTGTCTTTTCTCTCCACTCCCGATGAAGGGTCTCAGCCCGAAATGTTGACTGTTGAAATGTTGACTCATTTCCATAGATAGTGCCTAGCCTGCTGAGTTCCTCCAGCATTTTGTGTGTGTTGCTTGGATTTCCAGCATCTGCATATTTTCTCTTGTTTATACAATTTATTATGATCCAAGCTTTTAATTTCCTTAATTTGTTCAGGCTGCTTGATGACATCACTGCTCCTGACAACAGAGGTAACAATGCCAGATTTAAAACTCATAAAACTCATGAGAAACTAGACCTTGAGGTTTGATTTCTTTTAGATAAACATAGCTTCCTCCCTTTGCTACTCGACATAAAATCTCTGAGTGAGCCAAATTAGATAACATTGTAGCTAAACCACAGGCTTTGGGCTTTGAAGCAGATTAAAAGTAATAAAGACATTATTGACAAGAGAATACCTGCACCAATGCTGAGTACTACCTCCAAAATACTTTTAAACCAAAACTGCAAAAAGTCATTATCGGTTTTTCGTCAGTGCAGGAGCATGAGTCATTATGTTTTTTTAAAGCAAGTCATGTGAAAACTCCACATTTTCATAGACTCCAGGGCAGCAGATCGAGTCGACTCTGAAGTCACCGTTTCAGCACATCGCAGGATATATTTTCCAGACACACCCGATTTCATTTCACGCAACTCCACTTTAGCCCTGGCTCCGCGGGAAGTCTTCGTGAATGTGTGCCTAAACAGGGCCCGAAGTGAAATCAGCCCCGTTTCCCTGGTTATCCGGCTGGTGTAGGAGAGCCCCCTCCTCCGCCAGCGCCGCACTTCCAGCTCGACAGCTGGAAGTTCCAGCTCTTGTTCGAATCACCTACTGCCTCTCTCCTCATTCGGAGCGGTGGGAGAACATTCCCGAACGTCGGCCGGTTGGGGAGAGGGGGGGATCGAGGGAAGCCGGCACGATTCGCTGTTCGGGCTGGGGATCCGGGGCCAAGATTACGACCCCCACCCCCGGGGCGTGTTCCCCCATCCCTCCTCCGCCTTACCTTCGTCGCCATCTCGTCGCTCTGTTCTTTGTGCTGGTTTCACTTCCCTGGCCGCCGCAGCCGTACCTTTTAGTCTTCCCGGGCCAGCCGGACAAAGTTTTAATACATCACCTAACGCTGATGGCCTTTGACCCGAGCAGCCTCCGATTTACACAACTTCCTACACAGTTTCCACACAAGCCAAATTGCAGGCTCTGCTCGGCCTGGCCGCGGAGGATGCGCGCCGCCGCCGCCGCCTCTCGGCGTCTCCTCCCACCTCCACTGCTTCTGCTTTGCTAATAGAAACATAAAACATTGCACATCCGAAGCACCAAACGAAAACAGATTCGGTTGTTAAATGTGGCGCAGGGATCGGGTAGGCCCAGCAAATTATTTCTTCATTAGATCCTCGGGACCGTGGACTAGGGAGGTCGGCACAGCTGAGGGGTGGGTGGGAGATGGGGCAGCTGAGGCTCGGCGACACAGTTGGGGCGGGCGGGAGTGAAGTGAAGGTTAGGACCATCTGACGGATGATAGATTTAGAGGGCTGAAGCGTCTCAGAATGGAGGGATTCAGTAGTGGGAGTGGTCTTTTGGACGCATGGTCTTGGGATATTGGGACCGTGCAAAATCATAATATGGGGGGAGTATGCTCAGAGAGAGAGAGGATACCCTTCAGCTAAATGGGTATTCTGCCTGCTGCTAAATGTACGCGTGGTAAGAGTCCCAATCGGTGTTGGACACAGATTTGTTGATTTGCAAACTGACAGCTTCCCCATATAGCGACAAGTGTTACCCGCGGCAGAAATGGTGTCAAAATATTGGATAATAGATCTGAATTGTGGACGCTTAAATTTTATGTAGTTTGGGGGAAGAAATTCAAAATGAGTCCAGTAATCTATATTTTTCTGTTTGTGACAACTTAAAATAATGGCCCAGGTTTTACTGTGGTAGGGTCTCATTAGATCTTGCTCATCCAGACTTCAACGTTTTTAGTGGGGAGAAATATTGAAAGTGCTTACTTGTATGATTGCACCATGAAAAATCAGGTATCTGGCACCCAAAGGGAAGAAGGTAAACAATTGGTTAAGTAATAAGTGATTAAATGATCAATAAATTAACAGAACAAGGTTTAAGAAGAAAGTGTTGAATGGATAATTAATAGCAAATCAAGAACAAAAAGGCAAGTGAACAGCCTTAAGGATTGAATTGAAAATGATGTAACTTAGTATATTAAAATTGTTTAGATGTAATTAACAATTATTGTATTAATAATAGAGGGCATAGCCTCCTCACCATTGAGAACATCTTATAAGATGGTGCCTCGAGAAAGTAACATCCATCATTAGGACTCTCACCATCCAGAACATGCCCTTTTCCCATGACTACCAGCAGGAAGGAAGTACAGGAGCCTGAAGATGCACACTCAACATTTTAGGATCAGTTACTTCCCCTCCACCATCAGATCTCTGAACAGTCCACAAACACTACCTCATTATTTTGTTCTCTTTTTGCACTATTTATATTCTTCTTGTAACTTATATTGCATGGCCAAGTGGTTAAGGCATTGGACTAGCAACCTGAAGGTTGTGAGTTCGAGCCCCAGCCGAGGCAATGTGTTGTGTCCTTGAGCAAGGCACTTAATCACACATTGCTCTGTGACGACACTGGTGCCAAGCTTTATGGGTCCTAATGCCCTTCCCTTGGACCAACTGCTGATCTTCCATACAACTTTGCCCAGGCTTGCGCCCTGGAAAGTGCCAGGGGCAGATGTGTATGTTGTAAACTGATTCTGATTCTGATTCTGATTCTAATAAGAGTGATAGACCAGCTGAAATCCATAGCCTGCAATTTCTGAAAGATATAGAAACTGCAGGACATCTCCATGAGGTTTTTGTATGCAGGAAGACTTATCACCTTTTGAACCTATGCGAAGGGGTACTTTGAACTTCTGCTGGACTCACAACAGAGTACAGTTTGTTTCATGGATTTCAAGTGATAGGACAAGGTCATGATTTAGCCAGGGGGATATTGGGAAGTCTTAAGTCTGTAACAATTCAAAAAGTAGGAAGGAGCAACCAATGGAGAAGGGCCTTTTGGTATTGAATACCTCCAAGGATGACAACATGCTGAAGCGTCAGGCTGCTGTTTATTACAGAGCAGTATTCAACACAATCATACCCTCATTTCTAATCAACAATCTCCAAAGTTGGGCCTCTGTACCTGCTCTTCAACTCGATCCTTGGCCTCCTCATCGTGAAACCATAGTGCGGATTGGAAATAACACCTTCTCGCTAACAACACTGGTACACCTCTAGGATGTGTGCTTAGACCATTGCTGTACTCTCTCTACACCCACAACTGTGGCTAGGCACAGCTGAAACACCATTTATAAATTTGCTGATGACACAACTATGGTTGGCAGAATTTCTGATGGTAACAAGAAATTTCAGATGGAGCAAGATAGATCAGTGGTGTCACAACAACCTTGCACTCACCGTCAGTAAGACCAAGAAATTGATTGTGGACTTCAGGAAGGGGAAATTAAGGGAACACACACCAATCCTCATCAAAGGATTGGCAGTTTCAAAGTCTTGGGTGTCAACATCTCTGAAGATTCAAGATTGTTTAATGTCATTTCCCATACATAAGTGTAAGGAGAACAAAATAATTGTTACTCCAGATCCAATGCAGTACATAAAACACAAAAGATAAAGAACACAAGAATAATACTAAAAAATACACAATAAATATGAATACATTAGATAGCATATACATATAAATTAATTGATCAAAGTGACGGTAGTCTGTACATAAGGAGACTGATGGGATATAATAAAGCAGTGGTGGAGTTAGTGGGTGCCAGTGTTGATCAGCCTTACTGCTTGGGGAAAGTGACAGTTTTTGAGTCTGGTGGTCCTGGTGTGGGTGCTGGATAGCTTCCTTCCTGCTGGGAGTGAGACAAACAGTCCATGAACAGGGTGGGTAGGACCTTCATGATGCCACTGGCACTTTTCTGTATATATACCTTTGATGGCAGGTGGGCTTTTGCCAGTGAGCTGTTGGCAGTTTTGAGTATCTGTTGTAGAGCCTTCTTGTCTGCTGTGGTGCAGTTTCAGTGGCCAGCAGTAATGCAGATTGTTAGGATACACTCTACTGCACATCTGTAGATAGAATGATGTGAGTATGGACATGCAAAGTCCAGTTCTGTTTTATTGTGTAGGACATTTTCTGGAGCTATGAGTGTTTATTTGTGATGCGCGCTCCCAGGAGTCTGAAATTGCTTGCAATATCCATCGCTGTGCTGCCAATATGGGGGTGGGGAAGTCTTGCAAGTTCCCCTTAAGTCTATAACCATCTCTTTTGCCTTGTTGACATTAAGAAAGAGGTTATTTGCCTAGCACTAGGCCTCAAGTTCTTCCACCTCATTTCTTTAGGCCATCTCATAGTTGTTGGTGATATGCCCCATCAATGTATCATCAGCGAATTTGACAATGTGATTGCTTGGCTCTTTGACTGTGCAGTCATGTGTGAGCAGAGCATACAAAAAATGGGCTCAGCACACAGCCCTGGGGGGCATGCACCCAAATTGAGGCTGATGGGGAGGGAGGAGCAGTTGAACATCATGTCTATCTGAGGTTGGTTTGTCAGGAAGACCAACGCCCAATTGCACAGTAGTGTATTTAGACTGAGGAGTAGGAGTTTGTTCACCAAGCTTTTTTGGGTAATAGTAACGAATGACGAATTGAAATCTAGAAACAGCATTCTGATGTATGTGTCCTTGTTTTCTAGGTGTGTCAGGGCCAGGTGCACGACAGAAAGAGGACTGGGTCGAGACAACAGAGACTTTTGGAGAAGAGGAGTTTGGTGAGTAATACCGTTCCGTCTGACTGGAAGTGCACTGAGAGCGGTAAGCATAAAGGAGTTGGGTGCTTACTGTTCTGGTTAACAACAGATGGTGCAATCTGGGGCATATTACGATCGAGGAACGTGCTTGCAGACTGGATAGTGAACTTTTTACTGTTGGACTTCGGCCACATTCCACCGTGATACAACACTTGGCGGCACGAGAGATCGTTCCTGCCTGTGGCCATCAAACATGCAGCTCCTCCCGTGGAGGGTCAGACACCCTGAGCCAATAGACTGGTCCTGGACTTATTTTCCATCTGGCATAGTTTGCATTTTGTTGTTTGATTGTTGGGGGTTTTTGTATTGCTATATTTACACTCTATTGGTTGGTGCGGCTGTAATGAAACCAAATTTCTCTCGGGATTAATAAAGTATATCTATCTATCTATCTAAGATGCTATGTCATCTGTTGTAGTGTGGTTCTGTCAGTAAGCATATTGGTGGTTGTCCAATGTGGCAGGAATGGAGTTTTTGATTTGTGCGATTTATCAGCCATGCAACGCACTTCATGATGATTGGCATGGAATGCATAGGGTTTCTCCAGGTGCCTTGGTTTTCTCCCATAGTTCAAAGATCTACCGGTTAGTAGGTTAATTGGTCATTGTAAATTTTCCTGTGATTAGGTTAGGGTTAAATTGGGGATTGTCAGGAATCGCTGGGCGGCGCGGCTCCAAAGGCAAGAAGGGTCGATTCTGTGCTGCATTTCTAAAATAAAATAATTAAATTTCATTAGGAATATGAGGAGACAAGGTACGTCACCAAAGACTCTCCCAAATTTCTACTGCTGTACTGTGGAGAGCATTCTATCTGGTTGCCTCACCATCTGGGATGGAGGGGTCACTACAAAAGATCAGAAGAAGATGCAGTAAGTTGTAAATTCAACCAGCTCCATAATGGACATTACCCTCCGCAGCAACAAGGACACCTTCAAAAGGTGATGCCACAAGAAGGCCACATCCATCATCAAGGACCACCATCGTGCAGGATATACCTTCTTCTTATTGCTACCATCAAGGAGGAGGTACAGGAGCCTAAAGACACACACACAGCGTTTCAGGAACAGCTTCTTCCCCTCCACCATCAGATGCCTGAATGAACATTGAACCCTCAAACACTACCTCAATATTTCTATTGCTCTCTTTTTGCACAACTTAAGTTACTATCACTGCTACCACAAAACAATATATGTTAATGATATTAAACAACATTCTGATTCTATTCCCAAAACAGGAACTGTGAGGATGTTTTTCAAGCCACCAACATAAATGCACCATGATATCAGGGGTTGGAGTTTTTTTTTAAATAATAATTTACGGGGTGTGGAGATTGCATATTTATTTCCTTGAGAAAGTTTGGTGAGCCAAAATTTAGAACAGTTGCAGTCAGTCTGAAGATATCCCCACAGAGCTGTTGGGACAGCATGATAGAATTTAGATTTAATGACAATAGCGTGTTTTCCAGGTCAGGAATATGTGTAAATTCCAGAGGGAATCATGCTGGATCCTTTGCACTTGCCTTACTTGGCCTTCCAGGTGATGGAAATGATAGGTTTGTGGAAGCACTGGCAAGCTGTGCAATGCATTTACTTCAGGGTTTGCTCTGCACTAACAGTATAGGGTAGAAATGATTAGGGAAAGTGGAGAATACTCCATCAAAATCTTGGTTTGTGCCCTATGCATGGTGCAAACTGTGGCGAGTCACTGGGGACAGGATGATCAGCCTTTATCCTACTCTTCATGGCACTGGTCTAGTTGAGTTAACGGTCAATGGTGACATCAGGATGTTTTTGATTGTGGGGGATAAATAATGACTGATAAATGACAATCCGTCATCTTGGCCAGAGATGATCATTGCTTGGCTATTTTGTCATGGACGTGTTATTGCCACATATCAGTTCAAGATTTAGTGATGCCCAGGTCTTTCTGCTTAGTGACGATGGCTCCTTTATTTTGCAATCTCCAGACATGCTGTCTTAGGACATTATAAGTGCAGCACAACAGATAGTAGGGTTGAGGGCAAAAAAGATGTTACAACAAATAAGACTGAAAAGAAGGACAACAAAGGGCAGGCTAATAAACATGCTGAGATTAATGGGCTGAAATATTTTTATTTCGACGCTAGGGATATTATGCATAGGAGGATAAAGTTAGAGCCTGGATCAGAACATGGAATTACAGAGACCTGGTTGCAGGAGGGACAGGACTGGCAGCTGGGTTTTGTTGTTTTAGATGTGATAGAAAGTGGGTTAAGAGAAGTGTTGGGCTTGCACTACTGATAAGGGAGAATTTTACAGCAGTGTTCAGAGAGGATACAGTGAAGAGTTCTTCAACAGAGGCAATTTGGATTGAGCCCCAAAATAAGAAAGGTGCATACAATTATGCTGATGGGGTAATACCATGCATACAACCCTCCCCCCACCAATAGTCATGCAGAAGTGGAGGAAATGACATGTGGACAGATTCTGGAATGGTGCATTTTGGGAACTTTAACTCCCCTGATATTGATTGGAACTTCCTTAATACAAGAGGTTTAGATGAGACAGGATTTATTTTGTGCATCTGAGAGGGGCTCGTGAAACAGTATATGGAGAGTCCAACAAGAGAAAATACTTAACCTGGTTTGGGAAATTAGCCAGCCTAGCAGTGAAATCTGATAGTGGATTAACATTTTGGGAATAGTGATCACAATGCTTCATGTTTTAAGATAGTTATAAATAAGGACAACATTGAATCTCCCGGGAAGGTACTAAATTAGGGGATGGCAGCTTATGACAGGATATGACAGAAACTTAAGGGGCATTAATTGGGAGCAGCAGCTGTCAAACAAGTCCATGTTTAATATGTGCGAGTTGTTTAAAGGCCAGCTGATTACAGTTTAGGATTGGCATGTTCCAGTAAGGAGCAAAGACAAGAATGATAAGGTAAGGAAACCTTGGATGACCCAAGAGGTCTTAAATTTAGACAGGAAGGAAAATGAAGCATATGTAAAGTTTTGAAAGCTAAAATCAGTCTGGGGCCTTGTAAAATATAAAGATAGCAGGAAATTGCTTAAGCAGACAATTATGAAGGCCAAAAGGAACCATGAAAAATCTTGGTGAACAGGATGAAGAATCCCAAGGCATTTTATACCTAAAAGTATATTAAGAAGAGGAAGATAACTCAGAAGGGCATATCTACTCAGGGATAAAAAGGGAAAAAAGTTCTGCTTGGAGTCAGAGCAATGACCAAGGTACTAAATAAATACTTTGTATTGCTGTTTACTGAGGAGAAGGATTTAGAACATAGAACGTAGACTAGTACAGCACAATACAGGCCCTTCAGCCCACAATGTTGTGCTGACCCTCAAACCCTGCCTCCTACATAATCCTCTACGTTAAATTCCTCCATATACCTGTCTAGTAGTTTCTTAGACTTCACCAGTGTATCTGCCTCCACCACTGACTCAGGCAGTGCATTCCACGCACCAACCACTGTCTGAGTAAAAAACTTTCCTCTAATATCCCCCTTGAACTTCCCACCCCTTACCTTAAAGCCATGTCCTCTTGTATTGAGCAGAGGTGCCCTGGGGAAGAGGCACTGGCTATCCACTCTATCTATTCCTCTTAAAATCTTGTACACCTCTATCATGTCTCCTCTCATCTTCCCTCTCTCCAAAGAGTAAAGCCCTAGCTCCCTTAATCTCTGATCATAATCCATACTCTCCAAATCAGGTAGCATCCTGGTAAATCTCCTCTGTACCCTTTTCAATGCTTCCACATCCTTCCTATAGTGTAGCAACCAGAAATGGACACAGTACTCCAAGTGTGGCCTAACCAGAGTTTTATAGAGCTGCGTCATTACATCGCAACTCTTAAACTCTATCCCTCGACTTATGAAAGCTAACACCCGATAAGCCTTCTTCACCCTATCTATCTGTGAGGCAACTTTCACTGATCTGTGGACATGTACCCCCAGATCTCTCTGTGCCTCCGCACTACCAAGTATCCTGCGTCCACACTACCAAGTATCCTGCCATTTACTTTGTACTCTGCCTTGGAGTTTGTCCTTCCAAAGTGTACCACCTCACACTTCTCCAGGTTGAACTCCATCTGCCACTTCTCAGCCCACTTCTGGCATCCTATCAATGTCTCTCTGCAATCTTTGACAATCCTCTACACTACCTACAACACCACCAATCTTTGTGTCGTCTGCAAACTTGCCAACCCACCCTTCTACCCTCACATCCAGGTCGTTAATAAAAATCACGAAGAGTAGAGGTCCCAGAACAGATCCTTGTAGGACACCACTAGTCACAACCCTCCGATCTGAATGTACTCCCTCCACCACGACCCTCTGCCTTCTGCAGGCAAGCCAATTCTGAATCCACCTGGCCAAACATCCCTGGATCCCACGCCTTCTGACTTTCTGAATAAACCTACCGTGTGGAACCTTGTCAAATGCCTTACTAAAATCCATATAGATCACATCCACTGCACTACCCTCATCTATATGCCTGGTCACCTCCTCAAAGAACTCTATCAGGCTTGTTAGACACGATCTGCCCTTCACAAAGCCATGCTGACTGTCCCTGATCAGACCATGATTCTCTAAATGCCCATAGATCCTATCTCTATAAGAATCTTTTCCAACAGCGTTCCCACCACAGACGTAAGGCTCACTGGTCCATAATTACCTGGACTATCCCTATTACCTTTTTTGAACAAGGGGACAACATTCGCCTCCTTCCAATCCTCCGGTACCATTCTCGTGGACAACGAGGACATAAAGATCTGAGCCAGAGGCTCAGCAATCTCTTTCCTCACCTCGTGGAGCAGCCTGGGGAATATTACGTCAGATCCCGGGGACTTATCTGTTCTAATGTATTTTAACAACTCTGTTACGTACCCCGTAACTGGGTTGCCAAACCAGCAGAAATGGACCACTTAGTTGGAGTCTGGATTACTCGAACTAAGAAAGTTTTATTAAAGAAATAAGTAACACAGTACTCTAAACGTAAGGATATAAATGCAATGGGTTAGCAATGATAAAACACACATATACGCAGAACTAGGATAATAGGATCAATCAAGCTCTATTGCAGTCCAGGGGTAAAATGATCAGTCTCAAGTGACACAGAGTTCAGTTCAGTTCAGTTCAGTTCACAGTAATCGCTGTTGTGCCATTTGGGGGAGAGAGAGAGAGTGAATGATGATATTCAAATTGGATTCAACAGACCTTTGATATTCCTCGCAGTTAGCTTTCCGGCGAGCCTTTTGTAATGTCTTCTGAGGTCATCGACTGTGACCCCTCTGTTCCGGATACGATCGTTCTTCTGCGGTGAACCCGGCACCCAGGCAAGGGTGGACACAAACACCAGGTTCCCGCCGATCATAACTTCTCACCCTGTGCGTCTATGGTTGGTCCCGCGATCAGACCTCCAAAACTCCCACCAACATGTGGGGGCACACCACTTTTCCAGGATCTTGTTATCTCGTGGTGTTGTGGTGTGTCTTGCCTTAGCAAACCTGTTCCTTTTATCCCCTTGCTGGGGTATCGCCTGTCTATCAAACTTCAAACAGTTCAGCTTCAAAGCAACGGATCTAAATAATACTCAGAACTGTGTCTCTTTTCGGTAATCTCTCTCGTCTCTCTCTGATTAGCATTTTGAATGTTTCCCCCATTTGTCTCTCTCTTATCGGCATCAATCTTCTGATAACTTGGTCACAACTCCAACACCTCCTCTCCCTTAATATCAACATGATTCAGAACATCAACCTCACTCATATTGTCCTTACCATCATCAAGTTCCCTCTCATTGGTGAATACCGAAGAGAAGTATTCATGGAGGATCTCGCTCACTTCCGCAGCCTCCAGGCACATCTTCTCACCTATATCTCTAATCGGTCCTGCCTTCACTCCTGTCATCCTTTTGTTCTTCACATAATTGAAGAATGCCTTGGGGTTTTCCTTTACCCTACTCGCCAAGGCCTTCTCATGCCCCCTTCTTGCTCCTCTCAGCCCCTTCTTAAGCTCCTTTCTGGCTACCCTATATTCCTCAATAGACCCATCTGATCCTTGCTTCCTAAACCTCATGTATGCTGCCTTCTTCCACCTGACTAGATTTTCCACCTCACTTGTCACCCATGGTTCCTTCACTCTACCATTCTTTATCTTCCTCACTGGGACGTTTATCCCTAACATCCTGCAAGAGATCCCTAAACATCAACCACATGTCCATAGTACATTTCCCTGCAAAAACATCATCCCAATTCACACCCGCGAGTTCTAGCCTTATAGTCTCATAATTTGCTCTTCCCCAATTAAAAATTTACCTGTCCTCTCTGATTCTGTCCTTTTCCATGATAATGCTAAAGGCCAGGGAGCAGTGGTCACTGTCCCCCAGATGCTCACCCACTGAGACATCTGTGACCTGACCTCGTTCGTTACGTAATACTAGATCTAGTATGGCATTCCCCCTAGTCGGCCTGTCCACATACTGTGACAGGAATCCGTCCTGGACACACTTAACAAACTCTGCCCCGTCTAAACCCTTGGAACTAATCAGGTGCCAATCAATATTAGGGAAGTTAAAGTCACCCATGATAACAACCCTGTTATTTTTGCAACTTTCCAAAATCTGCCTCCCAATCTGCTCCTCGGTATCTCTGCTGCTACCAGGGGGCCTATAGAATACTCCCAATAGAGTAACTGCTCCCTTCTTGTTCCTGGCTTCTACCCATACTGACTCAAAAGAGGATCCTGCTACATTACCCACCCTTTCTGTATCTGTAATAGTATCCCTGACCAGTAATGCCACCCCCCTCCCCTTTCCCCCCCTCTCAATCCCTTTTAAGGGTCTGCAGAGAGACTTGGATAGATTGGAAGAATGGGCAAAGAAGTGACAAATGAAATACAATGTTGGAAAGTGTATGGTTATGCACTTTGGCAGAAGAAATGAATGGGCAGACTATTATTTAAATGGGGAAAGAATTCAAAGTTCTGAGATGCAACGGGACTTGGGAGTCCTCGTACAGGATACCCTTAAGGTTAACCTCCAGGTTGAGTCAGTAGTGAAGAAGGCGAATGCAATGTCGGCATTCATTTCTAGAGGAATCGAGTATAGGAGCAGGGATGTGATGTTGAGGCTCTATAAGGCACTGGTGAGACCTCACTTGGAGTACTGTGGGCAGTTTTGGTCTCCTTATTTAAGAAAGGATGTGCTGAGATTGGAGAGGGTACAGAGAAGATTCACTAGAATGATTCCGGGAATGAGAGGGTTAACATATGCGGAACATTTGTCCGCTCTTAGACTATATTCCTTGGAGTTTAGAAGAATGAGGGGAGACCTCATAGAAACATTTCGAGAGGGCATGACTTCAGGATTGAAGGGCACCCTTTCAGAACAGAAATGCGAAGAAATTTTTTTAGTCAGAGGGTGGTGAATCTATGGAATTTGTTGCCATGGGCAGCAGTGGAGGCCAAGTCATTGGGTGTATTTAAGGCAGAGATTGATAGGTATCTGAGTAGCCAGGGCATCAAAGGTTATGGTGAGAAGGCGGGGCAGTGGGACTAAATAGGATAAAATGGATCAGCTCATGATAAAATGGCAGAGCAGACTCGATGGGCCGAATGGCCTACTTCTGCTCCTTTGTCTTATGGTCCAAGTGAAATCAGCTTTTCTGATATTGTGAGAGTAATGCAGGAACATTTGGAACAGAAACTACTATTGTCTGCAGATTGCATTAGGTTTCAAAAGCAGAATAAAAAGAAAGGGGAGTCAATTTCAGTGAACGTGGCAGAATTGAAGATATTATTTGAGCACTGACAGCTCAGCATTGGGTTTAATAATGCACAGAGAGATTGTTTCATTGGTGGAATCTCAGAAGAAAGTACTCAAAATCAGCTCCTAACTGAAGCACAACTCATATTTAAAAGAGCAGTTGACATCATGTATCAATAGAAATAGCAGCCAGAGATGCAATAGAGTTGTAGTCAGGAATAAAAAGGAGTGTGAACAAAATCACGTCTAAACAGAAACTGGCCTGGCCAAACAAATTGTGTTACTGTTGTGGCAGGGGCAAACATACAACAGACCATTGCAGGTTTAATGGCAAAACTTGCAGATGATGCAACAAAGTAGGACACATACAAAGAGCATGTTGGGCACACTACAATAAGTGGAAGAGAAAAAGATACAAAGTCCTATGGTGCAGTGATTTTGTGCTTGAAATACTTAACTATGCCTCCTAAACATCCGATGTCAATTCCAAAGAAGAAGCATACAAATTAGCCAGAAAAAGTGGCTCACCTGAGGACTGGGAGAAATTCAGAGTCCAGCAGAGGAGGACAAAGTGCTTAATTCGGAAAGGGAAAAAAGATTATGAGAGAAAACTGGCAGGGAACATAAAAACTGACTGTAAAAGCTTTTATAGATATGTGAAAAGAAAAAGATTGGTTAAGACAAATGTAGGTCCCCTACAGACAGAAACAGGTGAATTGATTATGGGGAGCAAGGACATGGCAGACCAATTGAATAACTACTTTGGTTCTGTCTTCACTAAGGACGACATAAATAATCTTCCGGAAATAGTAGGGGACAGAGGGTCCAGTGAGATGGAGGAACTGAGGGAAATACATGTTAGTAGGAAAGTGGTGTTAGGTAATTGAAGGGATTAAAGGCAGATAAATCCCCAGGGCCAGATGGTCTGCATCCCAGAGTGCTTAAGGAAGTAGCCCAAGAAATAGTGGATGCATTATTGATAATTTTTCAAAACTCTTTAGATTCTGGACTAGTTCCTGAGGATTGGAGGGCAGCTAATGTAACCCCACTTTTTAAAAAAGGAGGGAGAGAGAAACCAGGGAATTATAGACCGGTTAGCCTAACGTCGATGGTGGGGAAAATGCTAGAGTCTGTTACCTAAGATGTGACAACAGTACATCTGGAAAGCGGTGAAATCATCGGACAAAGTCAGCATGGAAGGAAAATCATATTCTGACGAATCTCATAGAATTTTTTGAGGATGTAACTAGTAGAGTGGATAGGGGAGAACCAGTGGATGTGGTATATTTGGATTTTCAATGGCTTTTGACAAGGTCCCACACAGGATATTAGTGTGCAAACTTAAAGCACACGGTATTGGGGGTAAGGTATTGATGTGGATAGAGAATTGGTTGGCAGACAGGAAGCAAAGAGTGGGAATAAACAGGACCTTTTCCGAATGGCAGGCAGTGACTAGTGGGGTACCGCAAGGCTCAGTGCTGGGACCCCAGTTGTTTACAATATATATTAATGATTTAGAAGAGGGAATTAAATGCAGCATCTCTAAGTTTGCGGATGACATGAAGCTGGGCAGCAGTGTTAACTGTGAGGAGGAAGCTAATAGGAAGCAGGGTGGCTTGGATAGGTTAGGTGAGTGGGCAACTTCATGGCAGATGCAATTTAATGTGGATAAATGTGGGGTTATCCACTTTGGTGGCAAAAACAGGAAAACAGGTTAATACCTGAATGGTGGCCGATTAGGAAAAGGGGAGGTGCAACGAGACCTGGGTGTCATTATATACCAGTCATTGAAAGTGGGCATGCAGGTACAGCAGGCGGTGAAAAAGGCGAATGGTATGCTGACATTCATAGCAAGAGGATTCGAGTACAGGAGCAGGGAGGTACTACTGCAGTTGTACAAGGCCTTGGTGAGACCACACCTGGATTATTGTTTGCAGTTTTGGTCCCCTAATCTGAGGAAAGACATCCTTACCATAGAGGGAGTACAAAGAAGGTTCACCAGATTGATTCCTGGGATGGCAGGACTTTCATATGACGAAAGACTGGATCGACTAGGCTTATACTCGTTGGAATTTAGAAGATTGGGGGGGATCTTATTGAAACGTATAAAATCCTAAAGGGATTGGACAGGCTAGATGCAGGAAGATTGTTCCCGATGTTGGGGAAGTCCAGAACGAGGGGTCACAGTTTGAGGATAAAGGGGAAGCCTTTTAGGACCAAGATTAGGAAAAACTTCTTCACACAGAGAGTGGTGAATCTATGGAATTCTCTGCCACAGGAAACAGTTGAGGCCAGTTCATTGGCTATATTTAAGAGCGAGTTAGATATGGCCCTTGTGGCTAAATGGATCAGGGTGTATGGAGGGAAGGCTGGTGCACGGTTCTGAGTTGGATGATCAGCTATGATCACACTGAATGGTGGTGCAGGCTCAAAGGGCCGAATGGCCTACTCCTGCACCTATTTTCTATGTTTCTATGTCTCTATGTCATGTCCTGGGCCATCAGCTGAGCAGCAGAGAACCGCTTTAACACTTGAAAAAAAGTTGGAAATTATAAACAGCGCAGCATCAGCTGAAGGTAACACAGCTCTGAGACGCTACTGCCAGGAAAAGAATCCTGCCTTTAAAGTTCTTTTGTTGCTTGACAATGCGCCAGCCCATCCTAAACATTTGGACAGCATTCATCCTAACATAACAGTGCATTTCCTGCCACCTAACACAACATCGCTGATTCAACCACTCGACCAAGGTGTAATCCACATTCAAGGCGTACATATTTTTTTAAGCAGCGAACATCTCTCAGATGTTGCAAGCAACAGACGATTTTGAAAATCCCAGGAGTTTACCAATGGTGAGGGAATGGTGGAAGTCGGAACACTTGGCACAAATGGTGATGGACATGGACTCAAATTTAGAATGGAGTCAGCATTTTAGTTGTTCCCTACAGTCAACCCTTCTTCCGTACAAGCAAATTTATGCTGAAAAACAAAATGCTGCCAAGCAAACAACCCTCACCACTTTCTTCAAATCAGTGTCATCTTCTGCTGCCCGTAGTTCTAAGAGTTCTGTGAGTCTTCCTTCACCCCTTGCTGTGCTTGAAATGATCCTGACGACCACAACCATCCACCTTATCCATGTAAAGCTGCCTGACACCACAACAACCACTCATCTCCCAGAGCGAACACATCTGCCACTGTTGGTGAGTACTGTACACCCTAGGATGTTAACTTTCTATGATTTATTACATTGAATATTACCTTAAATTGATGAAATATAATGTTGTCTTGTAGTACTGCTTTTGTATCGTACTGGTATGAAAATGTGAATAATTTACAGATAAAACATATTAGGAAGCCCTCTGGAACGCATCCCTATTTTCTCCACAAATAATTATTCACATTATGCGCCGACTTCGAGGAATGTATCCCCCGCATATAACAAGGATAGGGTGTAATCGGTTTACTTTTGGAGTAGCATTTGCACATGCACTCTGGTAGAAAACAATGGACTAGGTGCTGCAAGGCTGCTACTGGTGAGGATGACAAGAAACATCTCCAAAATCACAAGACAGCATTCAAAAGATTAGAAGATTAAGGGGCTCAAGAGCATGAAGCTAAGTGTGTGAATTATTTAAATCAAGCATCACTTACTTACTATGGTCACATCATTGGAGCACAAGCATCACATAACTGTGCAGAGAAAATTCAAGCAGTGGTGAATGCCCAAAGGCCAAAGGACAGTTGTGGTCTTTCTTGAGATTTGTCAACAAGTATAAGAGGATCCTGCCAAACCTGGCCACTGTGCTTCACTCCTCGAACTCATTACTACAGTTTGGGAAGTAATGGCGATGGACAAAGCAGTGTGAGGTGGCTTTCAAAATGGTAAAGGAAGTGGTGACATCAAACACTGTACTCACACAAAACGATCCACATCGTCCAGTGAAGCTTGTCTGTGGCGCCTCGCCTGATGGTATAGGTGCAGGCATGGCGCATGTAATGAGTGATGGAAGTGAATGCCCCAGAGCCTTTGCGTCACATTCCCTTACCACTGCAGAGAAAAATTTTGCAAAGATTGACAGAGAGGCCTTGAGACTGGTTTAAGGTGTAAAACATTTCAACCAGTACTTGTATGGAGAGAATTTACTCTCATTACCGATCAACCACTATATCCATTTTCAACCCACAGGACGTTCCACTAACAGTGGCAACACAAATGAAGAGGTGGGATGTTTCTTGGAGGACACAGTTACAAGACTGAATTCATTAGGACAACCAAACATGGAAATGCTGATGGGTTGTCCCATTTACCCATAGATAAGGAAATATCTGAAAAATTGACAAAAGACAACACTCTTCCTAAATATTTCCCATAATGCAGAGTAAAAGTCTTCGTATTACAGCAGAGATGATCCAAGGGAAAACCAGAAAGACCCCACACTGTCTCAGGTCTATATGACCACCGAAAGTGCTGGAGAAATCCCAGTTCCCCCATTTTTACCAGCGCAGGGATGAACTTTCCCTTGAGGGGAGTTGCCTTATGTGGGGTTTGAGAGTTATTGTACCATCCAAGTTGAGAGCTAAAGTGTTGGAGGAGCTACCTGCCAGTCATCTAGAAGCGGTTAAAATGAAAGTGTTGGCTTAAAGGTTTGTCTGGTCAGCTGGGATAGATCAGCAGATCAGATAGCTTGCTGTGCACTGTTTGGAATACCAACATGTCCAGAAGATGCCAAGAGCAGCGCCTCTCCATCCCTGGGAATGGAACTGGCAGAGGACTCACGTAGATTTTGCCAGACCATGGGCACAACTTTCTTGATAGTAGTGGATGCAGTTACAAAATGGCCAGAGGTGTTCCCAATAGCCTCCACCACAACCTCACACATGATTGGTATGTAGAAAAGCCCCTTAAGACCATCAGACATAGGAGCAGGATTAGGCCAGCTGGCCCATCAAGTTTGCTCCACCATTCAATCATGGCTGATCCTTTTTTTCTCTCCTCCTCAACCCGAGTCGCCCAGCCTTCTCCCTGTAACCTTTGATATGTTCTTGATTGGACATGGCATCAATCTCTGTCTTAAATACACCCAACGACCTGGCCTCCACAACTCCATGTGGCAACAAATTCCATAAATTCACCACCCTATGGCTAAAGAAATTTCTCTGCATCTCTGTTTTGAAAGTGCGCCCCTCTATCCTGTGGCTGTGCCCTTTTGTCCTAGACTCTCCTACCATGGGAAACATCCTTTCCACATCTACTCTGTCTAGGCCTTTCAACATTCAAAAGGTTTCAAAGAGATCCCCCGCCTCATCCTTATGAATTTCAGCAAGTACAGATCCAGAACCATCAAACGTTCCTCGTATGATAACCCTTTCATTCCTGGAATCATCCTTGTGAACCTCCTCTGGACCCTCTCCAATGCCAACACATCTTTTCTAAGACGGGGGGCCCAAAACTGTTCACAATACTCAAGGTGAGGCCTCACCAGTGCCTCATAAAGCCTCAGCATCACATCCTTACTCTTGTATTCCAGACCTCTTGAAATGAATGCTAACATGGCATTTGCCTTCCTCATCACCAGCTCAACCTGTGTTAACCTTCAGGGTGTTCTGCACAAGAACTCCCAAATCCATCTGCATCTCAGATTCCTGGATTTTCTCATTTAGAAAATAGTCTGCACATTTATTTCTACTACCAAAGTGCATGACCATGCATTTTCCAATATTGTATTTCATTTGCCACTTTCTTGCCCATTCTCCCAGTCTAAGTCCTTCTGTTTCCTACATTTCCTCAACACTACTTGCCCCTCCACCAATCTTCATATCATCTTCAAACTTGGCAACAAAGCCATCTATCCCATCATCTAAATCATTTATATAGAGCATAAAAAGTAGTCCCAAAAAGTAGTCCCAACACCAACCCCAGCGGAACACCACTAGTCACTTGCAGCCAACCAGAAAAGGATCCTTTTATTCCCACTCGCTGTCTCCTACCAATTAGCAATGCTCTAACCGAGTTAGTAACTTTCCTGTATACCATGGGCTCTTAACTCTTAAGCAGGGTCATGTGTGGTACCTTGTCTAAGGCCTTCTAAGGTCCAAATATACAACATCCATTGCATCCCCTTTATCTACCCTACTTCTAATCTCCTCAAAGAATTCCAACAGGCTCGTCAGGCAGGATTTTCCCTGAAAGTAACCATGCTGCCTCTGTCCTATCTTGTCCTGTGTCACCAAGTACACCATCACCTCATCCTTAACAATTGACTCTAACATCTTATCAACCGCTGAGGTCAGGCTAACTGGTCTATAATTTCCTTTCTGCTGCCTTCTTTTTTTTTTTAAAGAGTGGAGTGACAGTTGCAAGTTCTCTTCTCAAGGACTGGTGTTCCAGAATACCAGTAACAATGGACCACAGTTTATTTAAGAAAGGATGTGCTGACATTGGAGAGGGTACAGAGAAGATTCACTAGAATTATTCCGGGAATGAGAGGGTTAACATATGAGGAACGTTTGTCCACTCTTGGACTGTATTCCTTGGAGTTCAGAAGAATGAGGGGAGACCTCATAGAAACATTTTGAATGTTGAAAGGCATGGACAGAGTGGACGTGGCAAAGTTGTTTCCCATGATGGGGGAGTCTAGTACGAGAGGGCATGACTTAAGGATTGAAGGGCGCCCATTCAGAACAGAAATGCGAAGAAATTTTTTTAGTCAGAGGGCAGTGAATCTATGGAATTTGTTGCCACGGGCAGCAGTGGAGGCCAAGTCATTGGGTGTATTTAAGGCAGAGATTGATAGGTATCTGAGTAGCCAGGGCATCAAAGGTTATGGTGAGAAGGCGGGGGAGTGGGACTAAATGGGAGAATGGATCAGCTCATGATAAAATGGTGGAGCAGACTCGATGGGCCGAATGGCTGACTTCTGCTCCTTTGTCTTACGGTCTTTTAAAGCACTGAAATCAGGAATATTGCGAATCCATTCCTGCCCGGGTGCCAGTCAAGTCTCTGTAATGGCCACTACTTCATAATTCCATGTACATATCCAAGCTCTCAGTTCATTAACTTTGTTCCTGATGCTTCTTGCATTGAAGTACACACACTTTAGCCCTTCTACCTTACTACCTTTACACCCTTTATTCTGTTTCTCTTTCCTCAAAGCCTCTCTATATGTTAGATCTGGCTTTATTCCATGCACTTCTTTCACTGCGTCGCTCCGGATCCCATCCCCCTTGCAAATTAGTTTAAACCCTCCCGAACCATGCTAGCAAACCTACCTGCAAGGATATTGCTCCCCCTCGAGTTCAGGTGCAACCCATCCAATCTGTACAGGTCCCACCTTCCCCAGAAGAGATCCCAATGATCCAAAATTCTAAAACCCTTCCGGGGTTTGGGGGATAGTGAAGACAAAGTGGCACGTGCAAATGTATTGTGATATTTTGAGATGAAGGAAACAGTAGCGCTGGGTCTTCTGAAAAGTATTAAGGTGGTGGATCGCGAAGTAATGATGCAGCTCTATAAAACTCTGGTTAGGCCGCACTTGGAGTACTGTGTCCAGTTCTGGTCGCCTCACTATAGGAAGGATGTGGAAGCATTGGAAAGGGTACAGAGGAGATTTTTTTAGATTATGAAGACACGCAGTCCTCTTTTATTGTCATTTAGTAATGCATGCATTAAGAAATGATACAATATTTCCTCCGGTGTGATATCACAAAACACAGGACAGACCAAGACTGAAAAAAACTAACAAAACCACATAATTATAACATATAGTTACAACAGTGCAACAATACCATAACTTGAAGAAGTCCCTGAGCACAGTCAAAGTTCAGTCTCTCAAATGTCCCACATCTCACGCAGACGGAGAGCAGGAAGAAAAACTCTCCCTGCCATACCCGACTACGGTCCGACTCTGAGTCATCCGAAAACTTCGAGCTGTGATCAGCTCTCTGACACCAAGTACTGAGCGCCATCTCTATTGAACGATTCGACCTCCTTCTCGGTCGCCAAAAGCGGGCAAGGCTGGGGATTTTGAGGCCTTCCCTCAGAAAGATTCCCGACGGTGCAATAACGATGGCAGCGAACAAGCGTTTCAGAAATTTTTCCAGATGTTCCTCTGTGCTTTCATGTCTGTCTCCATCAAATCAGAATTGTCCACGGCCCCTATTTAACAGATACAATATCATTTTTCATTGGAGGGCTGCACACGCGCAGCGCGCTGCTCTCTCTCCTCCCGCCTTTACCAGGTTTACCAGGATGCTGCCTGGTTTAGAGAGTATGCATTATGATCAGAGATTAAGGGAGCTAGGGCTTTACTCTTTGGAGAGAAGAAGGATGAGAAGAGACATTATAGAGGTGTACAAGATATTAAGAGGAATAGATAGAGTGGATAGCCAGCGCCTCTTCCCCAGGGCACCACTGCTCAATACAAGAGGACATGGCTTTAAGGTAAGGGGTGGGAAGTTCAAGGGGGATATTAGAGGAAGGTTTTTTTTTACTTCGAGAGTGGTTGGTGCGTGGAATGCACTGCCTAAGTCAGTGGTGGAGGCAGATACACTAGTGAAATTTAAGAGACTACTAGACAGGTATATGGAGGAATTTAAGGTGGGGGGTTATATGGGAGGCAGGGTTTGAGGGTCATCACAACATTGTGGGCCAAAAGGCCTGTACTGTGCTGTACTATTCTATGTTCTATAAATCCTCAGGACCTGTTGGCATATATCCCAGTGTTTTGAAAGAAGCAAATGAGGAGATTGCTAGCTCTTTAAGAAAGATCTTTGTGTCCTCACTAGCAACAGGGAAAATCCCAAAAGATTGGAGAGTAACAAATGTGCCTTTGCTCAAGAAAGGAAATAGGGATAATCCAAGTAAATATAAGCCAGCAAACTTCACATCAGTGGTAGGGGAGCTATTTGTAAAAGTACTAAGGAATAGGATGCATTCATTTGGAAAGGCATGGCCTTCTTCAGGATAGTCAGCATAGCTTTGTACAGGGCGGGGACACTTGATTGAGTTTTTTGAGGAGATGGCACAGGAACTTGATGAGGCTAAGGCAATAGACATTATCTATACAGGCTTTAGTAAGGTATTTGATAAGGTCCCTCATGGTAGGTTGATTCAGAAAATAAAGATACATGGGATTCAGGATGAACTGCAAGTTTGGATTCAGAACTGGTCTGTCCAAAAAAGGCAAAGAGAAGGGGTGGAAGGCTGTTATTTTGACTGGGGGAGTCTGTAACCAGTGGTATCCTTGAAGGATTGATGCTAAGGCCTCTGTTGTTTGTGATATATATCAAAGATTTGGATGAAAATGTATGTATTACTAAGGTAATAGGATCTATTGGTAAGTTTGCAGATAACACCAAGATTGGTGGAGTTATGGACAATGCAAAGGAATATCAAAGCATACAGCAAGATATAGATCAGTTACAACCGTGAGCGGAAAAGTGGTAGAGAGAGTTTAATCTGGGCAGATGTGAGGTCTTCATTTTGGGAGGTCAAGTGAAAGGAGAAAGTATACAGTTGATGGCACACCCCTTAATACCATTGAGGGTAACAGAGATCTTGGAGTCCAAGTCTGCAGTTCGCTAATAGTGGCTGTACATGTGGATAAGTTGGTAAACAAGGCTTCTGGCATGCTTGCCTTCGTTGGTAGGGGTGTTGATTATAAGTGTAAGGAAGTCATGCAGCAGCTGTGTAAAACTTAAGTCATACCTAACACTGAGTATGGGTGCATTTCTGGTCATCTTGTTAAAGGAAGGATTGGAGTGGGTGCAGAAGAGATTTACAAGGATGCTGCATGGATCAGAGGGCTTGAGCTATAAGGAAAGGATGGACAAACGTAGGTTTTTCTCCCTCGTGTCAGAAGCTGTGGGAAAGCCTGAGAGACTTTTTTTTAAATTATGAGAGGCATATATGGGGTACAGTGTCAGAATCTTTTCCCAGGAGTAGAAAATGTCAAACATCAGAGGACATGCTTTTAAGGTTAGAGGGAGGAAGTTTAAAGGCAGCCTGAGGGGGAAGTTCTTTTATTCTGAGAGTAATAAATGCCTGGGATAAGTTACAAGAGGCAGTGGAAACAGGCAGTTTGGTGGAGTTTAAGAGGCTTTAGCTAGGTATATGAAATTGAAGAGAATGGAGGGATATACAGGAGGATATTTAATATAAATTGGCATCAAGATGGGCACAACACTGTGGGTCAAATAGACTGTCCATTGCTACACTGTTCTGTTTGTTCTATGTGACTCGTATGGCCAGATTTGGGAACAGCTTCTTTCCAAGTGTGTTAAGACTGCTGAACGGATCCTGACCCAGATCTGGGCCGTACCCTTCAAATATCCGGACCTGCCTCTTGGTTTTTTTGCAGTACCTTACTTCCCATTTTTCTATTTTCTATTTATGATTTATAATTTAAATTTTTAATATTTACTAATTTTAACTATTTTTATTATTTAATGTTTGTAGTCCAGGGAATGTGAAGCACAGAATCAAATATCGCTGTGATGATTGTACGTTCTAGTACTAATTGTTTGGCGACAATAAAGTATAAAGTAAATTAAGTATTTTCTATATTGGAGAGAAAAATCACTGAGCAACAGGTGCAGATTTGGAAGGGCCTTGGCCACAAGTATGAGGAACTCTTACAGTCAATTTAACGGTAACAGCTGTGGGGTATACTTCAGATGAAAGGGGAAGAGTCTGAAATTTTAGAAAAGCAACTTTGAGCTGAATAGGGCAACCTGTACTCAGCCAATAAGCTGCTTTGGAAGAAATTGAAAAGCAGGATATCTGATGTAGTAAACTCTGGATTATTCCCCAAATTACTCAAAAATCAATAAATGCAAGTTTAGACACCTAATGTTTCTGGAGTTGTGACATTCTGGAAAGACAACAATGGAAAAGTGTTACCACTTTTAATTAAATATTACTGTGCCTAAAAGAGTGAATTTCTCCATGGGCTCCTGGCAACCTATTTAATTGGAGTAAAATAATAATAAAGGCTGAGCACCCCTTATCCGAAACTTCAAAATCCGATTTTTTTTGTGAGCACTGACAGTGACGTCACAAATGGAAAATTACACAAGGCGCTGGGAAGGTTCCTCGGCAATGTGCAGGTCCCTGCTCACCAGACAGTTCTGGAAGCGACCTCACATAGGTAATGAATAGAAGTTAATGTAAAATAGGAAAAAACACTGCATAAAGCAAAAAATGAAGATCTCAATCGTATACTGAAAAAGTGGATTTGTCAGCGTGGGAGTGAACATATTCCACTTAACAGTATACGGATCATGAAACAGGCAAAAATCTATCAAGGCAATCTGAAAATTTAAGGTAATTGTGAATATTCAGCAGGCTAGCTGCAGAAATGTATGCATTAACATTAACTTTTTAAAGATTTATGGTGATAGGATATCTGCTGATCATGAAGCAACAGAGAAATTGTCATTAATGAAAATCTAACATGCTGAACAGTTGTATCAGTACATATGTCTGATAAACAAGTGTAAGACAGAGACTGCTTATCGGTAACACAAATTCAGAGTTGGAATGATGGCTATGCCAAGCAGCCACTGACTGTCCACCTGAGCATTTGAGGTAGTGATACCTCACCTTTCTGATGGTTCAATGTACACTTTATTGTTTCATACACAAAGTTATTAAAAAATTATATAAAACTACCTTGATGGTATATTAGAAGCTGCTTCCAGGTTGACCATCAATTTTCTGACGCCCTTGGTTCCTGAGCCTTGCCAAATTAATGCTTTTGCCGGATTAAGAGAGGTCATGTAATAATAATGGCAAAAATGGACAGCAGAAGCTTAAAAAGGATTATCAATTAAACAGAAAATAAATTTATTAATTACTGTGTTTACAAAGAATGTTGTTTCTCAGTTATCTTTTAAAACATTCATCCAGGCGAAGTAGTTTGCTCTCTCCCCGTGTAATTTTTCTTGCATCAAATAAAAATTAATTAGCTCTTGTTCCATCGCAAAGGCATGTTTTTTAACCCTTTGATTAAATCACACAACTCAATTAACTTATCAATAATAAATCTTTGTTTCATCATCACTGTCAGCTTCCTCACTTGCAGTGTTTTATCAGCATTCATTATTACACTTTCTGCCAAGTCAGCTCCACCAGTCTGACACCGATGAAACCGTTCAATCATTACTCAATCATGCTCAGTGCTCTTACCAACTTTCAGAGGTTTTTTTGAGTGCTCATTTGCTTTAGTGAATCACTGTTTACATAGAATTGCAAATTTTTTCCCTTTGGTGCTTTATATCATACACAGTTGATGAATCAATGCATACAAGTCATACAGCTTATACACAGAAATATCTTAGTCCAGTTTTTTTTTCCAATATTTCAACCATCGATATGTATTGAATATCTTAGAAGCGATAGCTTCGGTTAAACTTACGTAAAATAAGCACAAAATATTGGGACTACCAACTACCACAGACAAGTGCAATGTAGATAATAAAAACAGAGTGTTTTTGTCAAAATAATTCACACCACAGATGGCATTGCGTGAGCTAAACAGGGTGCCATCTGGTGGCCACCCAGTAAACATCCCATAATTTCATTCGAACCATCAGTTTCTGGAAGATGGGTGGTCAACCTGAAAAAACGTAAATGGATCCGTGTTTAGACTTGGCTCCCATTCCCACCCAGTGATATGGAGAGGACCCCAGATGCTCCCTCTGCCCAACTTCAGCAACACTAAAGCACATTCTGGTGGGCTGCAAGACCAGCCTTACTCAAGGCCGATACACCTGGTGGCACAACCAGGTGCTACAGTGTCTTGCAGCAGTGCTGGAAAGTCGGCAGATGAGCGTCAACGCTCTCCCTCCCCCTTCAGCCCGCTGGCCGTTAACAGCATTTGTCTGGGAAGGTGCATCGAGACCAGACACCAGGCGTGATTGGAAGATGGTGGCAGACTTAGGCCAGAGGCTCTGCTTCCCAGCTGAAATCGCAGAAACCAACCTCAGACCAGTCCTTGTGCTATGGTCGGCCTCACTCCATCTCGTTTACATCATCGAGCCTACAGTGCCCTGGGAGGATGCAGCGGAGGAGGCGCCTACAGTGCCCTGGGAGGATGCAGCGGAGGAGGCGCCTACAGTGCCCTGGGAGGATGCAGCGGAGGAGGCGCCTACAGTGCCCAGGGAGGATGCAGCGGAGGGGGCGCCTACAGTGCCCTGGGAGGATGCAGCGGAGGGGGCGCCTACAGTGCCCAGGGAGGATGCAGCGGAGGGGGCGCCTACAGTGCCCTGGGAGGATGCAGCGGAGGGGGCGCCTACAGTGCCCTGGGAGGATGCAGCGGAGGGGGCGCCTACAGTGCCCTGGGAGGATGCAGCGGAGGAGGCGCCTACAGTGCCCTGGGAGGATGCAGCGGAGGAGGCGCCTACAGTGCCCTGGGAGGATGCAGCGGAGGAGGCGCCTACAGTGCCCTGGGAGGATGCAGCGGAGGAGGCGCCTACAGTGCCCTGGGAGGATGCAGCGGCGGAGGCGCCTACAGTGCCCTGGGAGGATGCAGCGGAGGAGGCGCCTACAGTGCCCAGGGAGGATGCAGCGGAGGAGGCGCCTACAGTGCCCTGGGAGGATGCAGCCGACCAGCACAAGAAGCTGAGGTACGCCGAGCCGACCAGCACAAGAAGCTGAGGTACGCCGAGCCGACCAGCACAAGAAGCTGAGGTACGCCGAGCCGACCAGCACAAGAAGCTGAGGTACGCCGAGCCGACCAGCACAAGGAGCTGAGGTACGCCGAGCCGACCAGCACAAGGAGCTGAGGTACGCCGAGCCGACCAGCACAAGGAGCTGAGGTACGCCGAGCCGACCAGCACAAGGAGCTGAGGTACGCCGAGCCGACCAGCACAAGGAGCTGAGGTACGCCGAGCCGACCAGCACAAGGAGCTGAGGTACGCCGAGCCGACCAGCACAAGGAGCTGAGGTACGCCGAGCCGACCAGCACAAGGAGCTGAGGTACGCCGAGCCGACCAGCACAAGGAGCTGAGGTACGCCGAGCCGACCAGCACAAGGAGCTGAGGTACGCCGAGCCGACCAGCACAAGGAGCTGAGGTACGCCGAGCCGACCAGCACAAGGAGCTGAGGTACGCCGAGCCGACCAGCACAAGGAGCTGAGGTACGCCGAGCCGACCAGCACAAGGAGCTGAGGTACGCCGAGCCGACCAGCACAAGGAGCTGAGGTACGCCGAGCCGACCAGCACAAGGAGCTGAGGTACGCCGAGCCGACCAGCACAAGGAGCTGAGGTACGCCGAGCCGACCAGCACAAGGAGCTGAGGTACGCCGAGCCGACCAGCACAAGGAGCTGAGGTACGCCGAGCCGACCAGCACAAGGAGCTGAGGTACGCCGAGCCGACCAGCACAAGGAGCTGAGGTACGCCGAGCCGACCAGCACAAGGAGCTGAGGTACGCCGAGCCGACCAGCACAAGGAGCTGAGGTACGCCGAGCCGACCAGCACAAGGAGCTGAGGTACGCCGAGCCGACCAGCACAAGGAGCTGAGGTACGCCGAGCCGACCAGCACAAGGAGCTGAGGTACGCCGAGCCGACCAGCACAAGGAGCTGAGGTACGCCGAGCCGACCAGCACAAGGAGCTGAGGTACGCCGAGCCGACCAGCACAAGGAGCTGAGGTACGCCGAGCCGACCAGCACAAGGAGCTGAGGTACGCCGAGCCGACCAGCACAAGGAGCTGAGGTACGCCGAGCCGACCAGCACAAGGAGCTGAGGTACGCCGAGCCGACCAGCACAAGGAGCTGAGGTACGCCGAGCCGACCAGCACAAGGAGCTGAGGTACGCCGAGCCGACCAGCACAAGGAGCTGAGGTACGCCGAGCCGACCAGCACAAGGAGCTGAGGTACGCCGAGCCGACCAGCACAAGGAGCTGAGGTACGCCGAGCCGACCAGCACAAGGAGCTGAGGTACGCCGAGCCGACCAGCACAAGGAGCTGAGGTACGCCGAGCCGACCAGCACAAGGAGCTGAGGTACGCCGAGCCGACCAGCACAAGGAGCTGAGGTACGCCGAGCCGACCAGCACAAGAAGCTGAGGTACGCCGAGCCGACCAGCACAAGGAGCTGAGGTACGCCGAGCCGACCAGCACAAGGAGCTGAGGTACACTGAGCTTACAGCCGGTGCACAACAACGAGGCTGGGAAGCAAGGGTCCGACCGGTCGAAGTAGGCTGCAGAGGATTTGTAGCCACATCAACATCAAGGCTACTCTGGGAGTTGGGAGTGCGAGGGAAGACACACCGACAAGCAGTCAAAGACCTCTCCAGAGCTGCTGAAAAGGGTAGTCAGTGGTTCTGGATGTAGAGAAAGGATTCCATCTGGGTCCCCAAGTGAGAGAAAGGCATCTAGGGGCTTAGCCCGGGACGCCGGGATTCACTGCTGAACCCTCCGGAAGTGTCGTGGGTCTATCAGCAAAACACTGAGGAAGGAGGGTGCCCACTTGATAACCCAGAAGATGCCACCACTCACTTGGCCACCCCACAGAGTCCAGGCAGCAAGTCTCAGGAGTGCAAATAAGGGATATTAACATCTAGTCCTACAGAACATACCTGATCATCTGGTGAACCAGTGACTGCTGTGAAAGAGCAGCTGACAATTAGAGAAAGACCTTGTGACAGCATGGAAAGACAGCTGGCAGGAGGGAACAGACCCCACAGGGGCTTCTGCGGGCTAGCTACCCACGGCAGCGGGATCCAGCACGCAAAGGTGCGTGGGTCCCACCCACCCTTGGCTACGAAAACTTGTAAGGAGGAGATACCCCCTGAATCAGCGAGAGCGGGGGCGGAAGATGACTCATCAGTAGACAGCCCAGCAACTGATACAGGAATGGAACAGACAATGAGCTGGATGATCAGCATACCTGAGGCTGCAGCAGGACACAAGCTCCAGCATTGCATATTAGCTGGGAAAAGGTTACTTCTACTACAGGCCTGAAAATACATCAGGGCAGGAAAGGATGCCTGAAGATGGGGGAACAGGGACCTCGCATTGGCAGCTACTTTTTGAGAAGCAGGTTAAGTCAGTCGACTTAAGTTCAGCAGCAGGATGAAACCCCAAGTCTGCAGGACATCAATACTTCAGTGCGGAGGAAGAGCAAGGCATAGGAGAGCAACCCGGACCCAGCCCATTACAACCTGCAACGGAAAAGATGATCCAGGGACAAAAGCCATTGATCAAGTGGCCAAAATCCTGCGAGAAGACAATGTGGGAGGAGGTCAATGCTGACCTCTCCAACATCTTTGAGACGCTCAGAGGCACCACCATGAAGAAGTTGGAAAGAATGGGGGAATTAATCTATAGTTATGGAGCAGAACGTTTTAGAGTGCTAGAGAGGAAGAAAACTACATCGACGATCCCCACTGAGTCCGGGAGGCAGAAGGAAATAGATCGTCTAGTCAGAGAGAGGAGGCAGCTGAAGAAACAATGGAGGGAGGCCACAGAGGAGGAGAAGGAAGGCATAAACCTGTTGCAAGCAGACATCTGGAGCAGGCTTGCAACACTGAAGAGAGCTGAGAACCTGGTAGGGAAGTGTAGGAAGAAGGAGTGGACAAGAACAAGCTTCTATAAAGATCCTTTCAAGTTTGTGAAGGGTCTCTTCACAATGCCTGTATGGAGTGCCATACAGGCTCTACAAAAATGCACCAGGTGTCCTGCGGTTCCTCTGGAGGCTCATGAAGGTGGTATGGCGTAAGCAGGAGATACCAACATCCTGGCAGAGAGCCGGAGGAATCCTGATCCCAAAGGAAAAGGGTTCATCAGAAATTGGCCAATTCCGCCAGATTAGTCTCCTAAACGTTGAGGGCAAAATCTTCTTTAGTGTGGTGGCTCATAAGCTGTCAAGATATCTGCAAAGAAACCATATGATTGATACATTAATCCAGAAAGCAGGGATCTCAGGCTTCTCTGGCTGTCTGGAACACGTTTGCACCATCTGGCATCAGACCCAGGTCGCCAAGGAGGGAACAGATCTTCACGTGGTGCTCCTGGACCTCGTCAACGCCTTCAGCTCAGATCCTCATAACCTCCTCTGGACTGCTTTCAACTTCTTCAGGGTCCCAGTGGCCCTTCACACCTCGTTAAGGCCTACTTCCAGGACGTGCAGCTATGTTTGACAACAGCAGATTACACCACAGTGTGGCAATATCTGGAAGTGGGAATCATGGCCGGTTGAACCAACTCCCCACTAGCCTTCACCATGGCCATGGAGGTGATCATTAGAGCATCTTGATGGATGGTTGGAGGACAGCGCATAAGACCTGGCCTGAGGCTGCCGCCTATCAGAACATACATGGACGATCTCACAACACTCACCACGACCAAGGCTTGTACTGTACGCCTGTTGAGAAAGCTTCAAGAAAACATCGAGCAGGTTCGGCTAAAGATCAAGCCGAGCAAGTCCAGAAGCATCTCTATCGTCAAGGGGAAGCTGGTAGACCAATGCTTCTACATGGGCGATGAGATGATTCCATCAGTCTTCGAGAAGCCTGTGAAGAGCCAAGGGCAGTGGTATAACACATTCCTCAAAGACACAGAGCATGTTGATCAGCTCAGGAAGGATACCGTCAGTAGCCTGGAGACCATCGACAGAACCACACTCCCTGGCAAGTTGAAGCTGTGGTGTATGCAATTTGGGCTCCTTCCATGCCTTATGTGGCCACTAACCCTGTATGAAGTTCCAGTCTCGAAGGTGGAAAAGCTGGAGAGATTGATCAGCTTGGACTTCCCAGGTGCCTCAGCAGCATAGGGCTCTACGGCAAAGGGAGTCCTAGAGCTACCCAGTTCCAGTCTTTCAGAGGAATACAAGTGCGCCACAGTAAGACTGGAGATGATGTTAACAGAGGCGAGTGATCCATTTGTAGCACAAGCTGCCCACATCCTGGATATGGGAGGAAATGGACTCCATCAGAAGCAACCGAGCAAGCAAAGGTGGCATTCGAGCACAGGGACATCGTGGGCCGAGTGCAGCAAGGGAGGAGTGGCCTTGGCCTCGGGGACAGTACACCAGCCTGGAACAAGGATGCTCCGTCTCAGAGATGCAGGCTTGTGACACAGGAGATACGTCGGCAGGAGGAGGTGGCAAGGTGCGCAAAGGCCGTCACTCAGGCAAAGTAAGGGCAATGGATGAGATGGGAAGGAGTGGAGGAAAGGTATCTCATTATATCGATGCAAATATTCCAAAATACGAAATCCAAAACACTACTGGCTCCAAGCATTTCAGATAGGGGGTGCTCAACCTGTATTAGAGTAGAGTATATATCAACAATGGACAAGTGATCCAGGCTGTGACCAGTTTTGGTAAAGAACACAGTTTTATTTACTTATTTACTTAGTCTATATCAATAAGAAATTACTTTTCATCATTAAAAACACCCAGAAGGCTTTTAGAGGAATGTCATCAGATATTAAACTAACCTTAAGAGAAAGACAAAGGATAGATCATCAGAGGCTTTACCAGAGTTAGTTTTTAAGAGAAGACTTCACAATGAGTAACCTCTAGCAATTAGGACCTTCCTTGGTCTTTGATGGTGAACAAAAGGAATTGGGAAATACAAGGAAGACATAATTGAAGGAATGCAGTGGGTAGAGTGACTGGAAAAGGTGATGGAGATAGGGAGGAGTTTTCTCATATTGTCAACTTTAAGATGAAGATGTTGACAGAACAGAAATTAATGTAAATCACTGAGTATTGATTTGATTGAGAATAATAACTTAAAACTTCACTGAGTCTAATTAGAAATTTTGTCTCATTCAAGATCAGATAACAATCTAGTTATCAGTTGGTGGAATGGAGTGGTCAACATCATTGATGCAGTAAGATGGGTGTGGTCATCATGTATATACAGACCATCCCTGGGTTACAAACTGCTTCCATTTTTACAGACATCCGTAAGTCGATTTTGTCTGCAAGTTGGAAAATACAGAAAAATCACTCAATCTGTTGACAATACCTCAACAATATTGCAATAAATAACATCAAAAGCAAAAAAACCTGATAAAAGGAGAGAGAAAGGAAACTACATCTATTTGTAAGAAAAAACACGTACTTATTTCAGACATTTGCATTTAGTAATATGGGAGCTCATTTTAATGTTTAGGGGGTCAATAAATAGAGCGTTTGTAACTTTGGGATGGCCTCTAAGGCCATAAGACATAGGAGCAGAATTAGGCCATTTGGCCCATCAAATCTGCTGCACCATTTGATCATGGCTGATCCATTTCCTTCACAACTCTATTCTCCTGCCTTCTCCCCGTAATCTTTCATGCCCTGACTAATCAAATACCTATCAACCTCCGCCTTAAACACACCTAATGACCTGGCCTCCACACCCACCTATGGCAATGAATTCCATAGTCACAACCCTTTGGCTAAAGAAATACCTCCTAATCTCTGTTCTAAATGGACGATCCTCTATTGTGAGGTTGTGCCCTCTAGAACTCGACTCCCCCACTATAGGAAACATCCTCTCCACATCTATTCTTTGCTCAATAGGTTTCAATGAAATCCCTCTTTCTTCTAAATTCCAGCAAGTACAGGCCTACAGCCATCAGACGCTCCTCAAATGATAATCCTTTCATTTCCAGAATCTCCTCTCTTCGGTTGTCCATCAAAATCCAATGACAATGTCCACTCCTTTAATGGTGAGATCTTTGATGACTATACAGTCCTATCCTGGACTCGCAAGCGCTATTGCAGGTGGGACATGTATATGTAGTAGTGGTGGCAACCATGGCTGCATTTCTCCTGGCTCTCTTCTGCTGTCTTCTGGTTGTTTTTTCAATCTCCAGAATACGAACCCCATCCCTACACAGCTGTCGCCAAGTGGTACGGTCAGCAGCAACCTCCTCCATGTCCTTGGGTCTGATCTTGCACTTCCTTAAAGCATTCTTCATCTGATCCTTATAGCACTTCTTCGACCTTCCAGCTGAGTATCAACCATGTAGCTGGCCGTATAACACTCTGCAGGGTAGCCAACATCGGGGCATCCTTATCACATGCCCCAGCCACTTTTTGTGAAATTCCTTTGAACCCTCTCTAATGTCAGCACATCCTTTTTTAGATAAGGGGCCCAAAACTGCTCACAATACTCTTCACCAGTCCCTTATAAAGCCTCAGTATTACATCCTTGTTCTTGTATTCTAGTCCTCTCAAAATAAATGCTAACATTGCAATTGCCTTTCTCACCACTGACTCAACCTGTAAGTTAACCTTTAGAGAATCCTGCATAAGGACTCCAAGTCTCTTTGCCCCTTGGAGTTTTGAATTTTTTGCCTATTTAGAAACTAATCTATGATTTTATTCCTTCTGCAAAGTGAATGGTTATATTCTTCCCAAAATTGTATTCCATTTGCCACTTTTTCCCATTCTCCTAATCCGTGTAAGTCCATATGCACCCTCCCTTCTTTCTCAACACTACCTGCCCCTCCATCTATCTTTGTATTGTCCACAAACCTGTCCACAAAGTCATCAATCCTGTCATCCAAATCATTGACATACAACCAAAGAACCAGTCATGACACTAGCCCTGTGGAACAACACTAGTTACCGTCAGCCAATGCTGTATCCAAGCTAGTATCACTCCTGTTATACCATGGGCTCTTATCTTGCCAAGCAGCCTCATGTGTGGCACCATGTCAAAAATTTCTGAATATCCAAGTACACGTCCACCAATTCTCCTTTGACTATCCTGCTTGTTATTTCCTCAAAGAATTCTAACAGATTTGTCAGGCAAGATTTTCCCTAAGAAAATCATGCTGACTTGAGCCCATTTTATCATGTACCAACATTCCGAGTATCCCTAAACCTCATCCTTAACAATTTACTCCAACATTTTCCCAACCACTAGGTTCAGGCTAACTGGCTTGTAATTTCCTTACTTCTGCCTCCCTCCAGTCTTGAAGAAATTCTTTCTCTTGGGATTTAAAATCAGCACCAACATGATTTTCCCAATCTACCTGCATATTGAAATCTCCCATGATGATCATAACATTGGCCTTCTGACATGCATTTTCTATCATCTGTAGTACTTGGTAGCCCATCCTGGCCTTACAAGATAATCTACCTTATTCCATATACTGCATGCATTCAGATATACAGTAACACCTTCAGTCCTATACTTGTAACTGTTTTCAATTTTGTCCCTGTTACACTGCAACTCATCCCACTGACTGCAATTTTGCCCTATCATCTACCTATCCTTCCTGAAAGTCTCACTATACGCTGCCTTTGCTTGTATACCAACTGCCCCATCCTCAGGCCTATCACTCAGTTTCCCACCCCCTGCCAAATTAGCTTAAAACCCTCCCCAACAGTTCTAGCAAACCTGCCTGCAAGAATGTTGGTGTCCATCGAGTTCAGATGTAACCTGTCCCTTTTATACAGGCTGTACCTTCCCCAGAAGACATCCCATAATCCAGAAATCTGAAACAGTGCCCCCTGCACCAGTTCCTCAAGCACATGTTCATCTGGCAAGTCATCCCATTGTTACAAACAAGAGAAAATCTGCAGATGCTGGAAATCCAAGCAACACATACAAAATTCTCCACTCTTCATCTTTTTTCCCTCCAGTCTTGCTGAAGGGTCTCAGTCTGAAACATCGATTGTATTATTTTCCAAATATGTTGCCTGGCTGCTGAGTTCCTCCAGCATTTTGTCTGTGTTGCATCCTATTATTACCTTCACTGGCACGTGACACAGGCAGCAATCCATAAGTTACTATTCCTGGAAGACCTGCTTTTCAGCTTTCTACCCAGCTCTCTAATTTCTCTCTTCAGGAGCTCCTCCCTTTTCCTATCCACATCACTGGGTGCCAATATGTATCAAGACTTATGGTTGCTCACCCTCCCCCTTTAGAAGGCGGTGGACCAGATCCAAGATATCCCTGACCCTGGCACCTGGGAGGCAACATACTATCTGGGTGTCTCTATCGCATCCATAGAATCTCGTGTCTACTCCTCTATGTAATCGCTTATCACTATTGCAGTCCTCTTGTCCCACTGCTTCCTTTATGAGCTGCAGAGCCAGACTCAGTGCCAGAGATCCCCCAGTAGGTAATTCCTCCCCCCCCCCCACTATCCAAAGCAGTATACTTATTATTGAGGGAGTGGGAGTGGCCACAGGGGTTCTCAGCATTGGCTGCTATAGATGCTGATGTGTTCTAATTTAATTGCTGTTACAGCTACCATCAACAGTAACGTGTGTAATGATAATTCGTGGACCATTATGTAATACAACAAAAACACTGAGGATATAACTCAAAGAGAAATTATAATTGAGGCAATGGGCTTTTTTCAACAACTGAACTAGCTTTGATCTGATAGTTGTAACATGGAGGATTAGACTAAAGTTATGTGACATCATTCAGTCATGTTTCATGAGGTATTAATGAGAGACAATTAAAGAATGCTGATAATGGGTATACAACTGGTTAAACTGATATTTATCAATTGACACCCATGATTCAATTCATAAACAATATATTATGGAAAAATGACAGTTACATAACTTCAATATTGCTCGTCTTCCAATTTCATAAATTTCTGCTTTTTAACTTTAAATAATGTTAGAACAGCCAAAATTATGTTGTGAAGTTGAACTTCAGTCCTTCAGTGGTACATCTGCAAATAGTCCCTGCTTTGAGGAAAATTTTTAGCACTTAACAAACAAGTCTACTGCAAGTAATTCCACCACCACCACCCCCAGACTTTCTATAAAATAACCCTTTGTCCTCCTTTGGTACACTCACAAAATAAACTTTATATTTTATAATAAATGTGCAGCATAAAGCTTCAATTCAATATTCTTCCATGTTCTCACTGTAACATACTCATCTTTAGACTTGAACAATCTCCTAAAGGAAAAGAAATTTTTCTTCACACTTCACATTTTTTTGCCAAATATACTTTCAGTTGTGTGAGTGATGATCTTAAAGTGATACATAGGTGAAAGATTTGCCATTTACTTGTCATTTACATTGACAAGTGAGCTCAAAGCAAACAAGGATGAACTCAGAAAGAGAGGGTCTGGCAATTTTGATGAATGCTAGCTAAAAACTTGGATGGGAATGGCATGCTTTACGGTTAAAAGACAAACATATTTGGGTGTAATTATGGAGAAAAAGGTTAGTTATCAGACCGGCTAACTATTTAAATATAACTTGAGATATAATAATATAACTATTGAGAGGGGAAGGGAGATGTAAAGGTATAATAAAATTTTATGATGGAAAATTACTAATAATGGAGGGGTGGATGGAGGGCTAAAGATTTCACATTACTCTAACAAGTGAGCAACATGGAGGGGAAAAATTCCCAAAATATATGTAGTAGCATTTCTTCAGTACTTGTTTCTAACTCAGTGAGTAAAGAAGATGCAATCATCTAATTCTGACAAATGAAAATGGGACAGACAGAGGACTGTTTTTGGGAAACAAAGTATCTTGCAGGTGACATGGAACTTAGTGTAAGAAATAATGAAGATAAAACAGACCAATGAAACGTGCAAAGTCAGATGAAATTTAATGCAGGAAAGTATGAATTAATGTGTTCTGACTAGATAAGAAAAATAAATATAAAATGGGTCAAGAAAAGTATAAAATTTGGATATGGTAAGGCAAGTTAAGAAAGCTTAAAACAAGTCCAAGGGCTTCTGTGTTTTATAAATAGAGCAACAGGGTACAAGCGAGAAGAAGTTATACTAAAAATAGAAGCAGAGAATGTTGTTAATAATCAACGAGTCAAGCAGCATTAATGGAAAGAAACAAAGTTCACATTTCAAATCAATGACCTCCACTGAAGCTGCCTGACTTTAAGTATTTGCAATAATTGCATTTTTTTGTTTTTTGAAGTTATACAAATGCAGTATAAATTAATCCTAATGTCTCATAAGGATAGTGTGTCATATTGTGGGCACTGCACTTTAGAAAACATGTTAAAGCTTTGGAAAGGATCCATCAGAATGGCACTTTAGATAACAGATCAGATTAAGACCAGTAGAGCTGGCATTGTTCCTTTTGGAGCAATTAGCAGCTGAATATAACATTTTATTGGAGTAAATAAGGATTTTTTTCCCCATTGTGAAGAGGAGCTATAACCGAACAACACAAATTTAACATGATTGTGAAAGTGTTCAGGGGAGATTCAAGCAGAATTTCTTTTTGCACACTAAGTTATTATGATCTCCATGCACTCCTTGAACAGGTGATAGCAGATGATTTCAATGAGGTTTCAAAATATAGTTAGAAAAACACCTGAAAAGAAACACCTGCTAGGCAAAGGAGGAAGAGCAGGGAAGTGGGACATATTTGTCAGTTATTTCCAAGCTGGGTTAATCCCTTTTAATCAATTTAAGTACTGTATGGTTATTTGTTCCTTGCACATAAGCAGATAAATATTATAAAGAATTGTGGGGAAAACAATCAAAATTGAGTTGGAACATTACATTTTAGCTGAAAACAGGAAGTCCATTGCACACAATCACCAAGGTAGAGCAATTTAAAGAATAAAAGTGTTATCAATTTATTAATAAACACAGGAAATAAATATCACCCGTTTTATATGGTGACATGGCACAACACAGCTTCTTTTCAAACACCGTACATAAAAAAGAGATAAATGATAATGGTCCTTAATATTCTTGGTCTTTCTAACCAAAAAAATGAATACAGTGAAGGATAATAGGATTTTTCACTTCTCTGCTTTCCTTTGCCCTTGTTTGTATTCTTTGGAAAACAAAATATATATATTTTTTTACACAAGTTCTTTAACACTTGCTTACAATGTGGCATAGTGACTTAGATTACAGTATAAACAGGCTTTGTCTCAACACCTTGTTAATTAGTTATTGCAGATCACCGACGCAAGAGATGAATACTCATTTTGATGATAAAGATGATTCATACTTTGTTTAGCAATTGATTTAGTCAGTGTTCTTCTATTTCAGCAACCTGATATATCATTGATCTCAACTGTGCAACATCTTCAAAGCACGGCACTGTAGAAGTAACACTTGAACAATATCAGAGTGCAGGTTGAATAGTTTTTGCCATGGCCCCATTGACAAAAGAACGTCCATTGTGTTGCTTCTTAGTCTGAGTGATTCAGGATGGCTCTCCTTTACACCTTGGCACTTATTCTTTGTATTCGAGATGGAAGTGGTTGTTTATTGTGTCTAGTCTGTGCTGGAAAAATGATGCCCTTTCCTGATATGACTTTTGGTGTTTACAGCAACATCTGGAATTTGGGAAGTTATAATGGGTCAAACTGAGCTAAGCTTGACAAGGCCTCGAACTGAATCCTCGTGCATTGAATCCTGGGTGACCGCATTCAGGACATGCATCGTGTGGCTATGAGGAAGAGGAGTACCTGGGGTAAGCATTCCTGGAGGTGATGGTGCCTCTTCCGGTGTAAGAAAGTGGTGACCTTCACATTTTTCCTTCATTGGCACTGTATCTGTAAGTAAGGTTTCTGCTGCAAGGTTTGAAGTTGATGGTGGAGGTGTTGGCTGGCTAAGAACCAATGTGGCACATGGAGGAGAAATTGTCATCTTTCCAGGTAGAGGAGGCTCTTCACTGGTTGGACTTGACTCATTCTGTAAAAGTGGTATGGCTGCAGCCTGTAAAACAAATTTAGTTCTCTGAATACATTGATACTGATCGCACTCAAGTATAAATGGAGAATAGATGAAACAAATCTCAGAAATATTAAAGAAACAAAAAGATAATATATTGTTTCAAGTAGGATGGGAAGAGAATGAAGAGAAAATTAGCAACTCTGCTAAGTGTCGAATGATTAACTTACAAGATATTTCTAAACATTATTTAACAGCTTTCCCATATGAGCTCCAGTTATGACTACACAGCAACACATCCATGACTTGCCCAGGAATCTGAGAAACAGATATTTAAAGTAGTCTCATGTTATATTTTTTTAAAAACATTAGGACCTGGATTTTTTCCAGATGTTTTTGTATAAGTGAAAATGCTTCTTTGAGGCATCAACAAGCCTTTATAACCTACATGTACTTGATTTTGAAAGCAGGTTCTGTAATATCATGCATAATTTCAATTACATCTAAGCCAAGTATTTTTTATGGTGAAGGTATCCAGAGGTCTAAGATATAGAGCAATGCAGTGGATTCTGGCTAACTCGGGTAATCGCTTATTTGGGACAACTCTTAAACAACAAGAACTAATCAAGAAAATAGCCAGATTTTCTTTTGTTTATTTGGGACACTGTGCTTGAACAATTTTAAGTCATGTCAGTTGTGTGTGTTTGTGTTCAAAAAGCAGTAATTTTGTTGCTGTAGTTGGTGAGAAATAGCAGCAAGTCAATTCAGAACTGTTTTGCTCACTGCAGTTTCAAACATTCAGGCTTTGAGATTCCAGAAATGGCCAGGAGTAAAAATAAAACAATTTCACTACATCACCAAGTTTAGGAACTGCAAAGATTTGAAGATATTGACAATCATCTTGAATGTTATAATGAAAATGAAGACTTGGAATATGCAATCATCAAAAGCTTTATATGAAGGTAGTCCATTATCTGCACTAGGTGTCTGCACTGATTTTATAGTCAAATAAACATGGCAGCATACAGTGAATGAATTCCTCCATTGATAACTATTAGGAACCAATACAGTTTTTTAGTACTGTAGTAGTATTGATAGTGTTCTAATTTGTCTGTATTTCATTTTTATACATATTTTGTTACTCAGTTAAATGGTAGTTTGTCTTTTTTATAACTTTTAAACTATTTCCATGAAACTTTGGCTAATTGGGACAGCTACTTAATTGGGCCAAAATGTACTGGTCCTGATGTGTCCCAATTAACCAGAATCCACTGTATTTATACATGATTGTTCAGAAGATAATGAGAAGTAAAGCAAACACTGCTAGATAGAAGGAAAAGTTGAGAACTAATGTATTCCTATGGAGGCCACTGGAGAAGATGCAAAATACGTGCCAGGATGTTACCAGATCTGAGAGCATAAGCTTGGGAGGAAAGACTGGACAGATGGAGATGACATTTATCTGGAAAACAAAGCTGAGAAGTGACTCCTACCTTATAATATTATCTGTTCTAATTTGTCTGTATTTAATTTTAATACATATTTTGTTACTCAGTTAAATGGTAGTTTGTCTTTTTTAATAACTTTTAAACTATTTTCATGAAACTTTGGCTAATTGGGACAGCTGTTTAGTCCCATTCGTTAATTATTTCTTTTTTATTATTGTGTGTGTCTATATATATACACACACACACACACACACACACACACACTCTCTCTCTCCTTTTTCTTCTTCTGTCCCTCTCACTATACTCCTTGCCCATCCTCTGGGTTCCCCCCTCCCCTTTTCTTTCTCCTTAGGCCTCCTGTCCCATGATCCTCTCATATCCCTTTTGCCAATCAACTTCCCAGCTCTTGGCTCCATCCCTCCCTCCTGTCCTGTCTTCTCCCATCATTTTGGATCTCCCCCTTTCAAATCTCTTACTATCTCTTCTTTCAGTTGGTCCTGACGAAGGGTCTTGGCCCGAAACGTCGACTGTACCTCTTCCTAGAGATGCTGCCTTGCCTGCTGCATTCACCAGCAACTTTTATGTGTGTTGCTTATAATATTATGACTGATTTGGGTAGGGTGGATGTAGTAAATTTTCCACTGACACAAAGACAAAGGCTATTCATATAAAATAGTCACTTATAAAATCCAATAAAGAATTCAGGAAAACTCTAAATTGATGGGTTAGAATGCAAAACATCACTAGGTGTAATTCCAGTGAATAATTAGATGCAATAAAAGTGAAGCAGAATAAACAGAAAAGCTGAGGGGGGAGTGGTGGAATTACTGTAAATGTAAGGTCAAATTAGTTGCATGAGGTTCCAATGTAGCACAAACTCTTGTGTAGACAGCTGAACTGAATATTCTGTATTTTTGTACTCAACGTAATAATATCCAGTTCATGCAGAAGAAACTGGAACAGAAGAGTAAGAGATTATGGTCCAGATTTCACCCAATATAAGTTGTGTACCAAGGTCTTTTTGAAGACATAAAACCATGAAGGACAAGTTTCCTTCCTGGATGACTTGCAGAATTTAAGTATGGATCCAGCCTGAGAGGCTGGATGCCTTTCAGCTTGGAAGCTTGTAACAAAACATCAAAGTTAATGAAAGCAAAAACACAAGAGATTCTGCAGATGCTGAAAATCTTGAGCAACACATACAAGTGCTGGAGGAACTCACCAACTCAGGCCCATCTATGGAGGGAAATGAGCAGCCAATGTTTTGAGCTGCGAACTTTCATCAGGACTGGAAATGAAAGGTAGAGAAGCCTGAATAAGAAGATGGGTGGGGGGGGATTGGTGGTGGTGGTGGAGTACAGACTGGCTGGTGATAGGTGAAACCAGGTGAGTGGGTGTGGGAGGGGTAGATAAAGTAAGAAGCTGGAAGGTAATAGGTAGAATAGAAAAAGGTCTGAAGAAGGAATGTAATAGGAGAGAACAGTGACCATGGAAGAAAGAGAAGGAGAATGGGGCATCAGAGGAAGGTGGTGGGAGAGTGTAACCAGAAATGGGAATGAAAAGAGAGAGGGCAGTGTGGGGGGAGAAATTATCAGAAGTTAGAGAAGCCAACGTTCATGCCATCAGGTTAGAGACCACCCAGATGGAACCTGAAGTGTTGCTCTTCCAATCAGTGTGTGGCCTCATCTTGGCAGTAGAGAAGGCCATACTCAGGAGGAAGCCATGGGCCGACATATCAGAAAGGATGTGGGAAGTCAGATTGAAATGGGTGGCCACTGGTAAATCCTGTCTTTTGTGGTGGACAGGACATATACCAATACACTTTTGTATGTGTGCATGCATTTGCAGTTTCTGGTAAACGTAAATGAATTATTGAAAGAGTCACTCTTAGGAAACTTTCATTTAGCATTCCTATATATGCCCTGTGGTGTCTGTTTTCATCACCTTTAAAGTGACTCTGCATCACCTGTGGTCTTCAAAGTCACAAGACTCTGAACTGCCTGGCTCTGGATTATTCCCAACTGCAGCAATTAATGTAAAAGCACTGTCCAGTCAGCCATGAAGTCTCCAATTAAAGAACTCACAGATGTTACATACTGAAGGACAAATACTTAAATCATGTTCTCATGCACAACAGCAGCTGCCATGCTGAGCTGACAGCCTTAATCTGCCCCAGATGCAGGGAGCAAAAGACTGCACTCATGATCATGTGAATTAGCAACATGAGTGATCAGAAAGAGATCTCATTTGCTGAAAGGTGAGGTTGTTGCAAAATAACACTGATGTGTTCCAGTTCTCCAGGGAGGTGCTGTGCTTTTGCAAAGCACAAAGGTAATACCAGTGTCTGGGACAAACTGCCAGGTTGATAATGGAGCTCCACCAGCACTTTGCTGCTGAACATCAATTTACAATTACCATCACAATTGCATCTTACAAACTAGTCGTGGTTCTGAGAGAGGGAGCCATGGAATACAACCTATCTTATTGTTAATAGCAGTGAGCTGCAATTCAACAAGTTAAATCATGGAGAAGAGCAGCAGTAAGCTGGGAGCACAATGAAAAGGGATGAAGGTGAAGGTCCCACAATGATAAATCACATCAAACCGGTGGTTTCCTTCAACTCCTGAGCCACACTATACCTCCTCATCCCAATACTCCGGTGAAGTTATTTTAAAACTACAGAGGAACTGCAAAAAGATAAACAATAACCACTAGTGGAAGAGTCAAGAGTCCTAAACATGTGGTGAGGCATTTCCAGACAGTTTACTCCCCGAAAAATCTGTGCAAATGCAGAATAGAACGAAAATAAAAACAACCAGATCCCGATGTTCCAGCCCCCTTCATATCCCAGCCTTCGTAGTCAGAAGGAAGTTTAGTCTCCATAATTTCCAACTTCATGTAAAATAGGACCCAAACTGGCATTCTCTCAATCAAATCTGCTCCAGCAGTAATATATGTTGCAGAAAGAAATCTGTCTTACCACTGTGGGACTCCAAAGTGTGAATTTTTGAGATAAGCTGCTAAATAAATGTGTGTGAAGTGGGGAGATGCAGTTAGCAATGAAACCATGAGGAAGCGTCACAAGGGGGCGGCAAACTCTAACAGCAGATACTTCGCCTGTGTCTGGGTAAGGACGATATGCTGCGTGTTTTAATTCTGGCACCAGATTTTAAAAAGGAAGTCAAAACTTTAGAGATTGGCCTAAACTTACCTGAATACCCCCAGTGATGAGGAAATATAGTTGTCTCGATGGAATGAAGTAAACAAAAATTGCTCTCTACGCAGCAAAGGAATTGATGCAAAGATCTGATTTTAAAAAATACAAAATGTTGAGTGTTTTTTCAGGCTAATGAAGACACTTCCCACAGGCAGAAGGGTCAGCAACAGAGGATACTGTCGTGAATATGTTACCATGAAGTCGAGCGGGGACGGGAAGGTATGCCATTGGCTCATCTAAATATGCAAAAAACTTACCTGACAGGAAGTGAAATACAGGCCACGATCCCAAAGTACCGATCTTACTGGTCAGTAATTCTACTAGGAGTCTGACTGGTTCTAGATGCAGCAGAAACAATTAATGCTGAATACACTGTTTGAACTTACTGTAAAGATGTACTTTAAACTTACTATGCAATTGACTAGACTGCAGCACTGTCCTTTGGGCAAGGGAAACATCCAACATCTTCAAGGGAAGAAAGGAGTGTTCAAAGTGATATTCTTTCATTTAAATTCCTAATTTTGCTTCAAACAATAAAAGCATCATGTCTTTGTTTCTACTTTGAGGAACCATGTTACATTACATCTCCAGTATGGCAGCAACATACCATTTCTTGTGTTCCGTCTGATGTAAATAGATAATGGTCCCAATCTTAAGTGAGATGCCGAAATGTAACCCTGACCAGACATCAGTTCTGAAGTTACATGAAGTATACTGGGCTCTTGAAATTTCTCCAGTTTGGGTGAAACCTTGCAGTTATTGTGCCTTTTCTACCAGAAAAAAAAACTACTTCTTTAGAAGAAAGCCAACTATGTATACTATTCCTGAAAACTTTTGGTATGACTTCCATCAATTTCCAATAAAAGAACTAAAATCTTAAAATTGTACAAAAATTGCAAATGGTTGCAAAAGTTTTAATGTCTTTGCTGGTCAAGTTTCAATCCATTTCTTGAATAATCTGCAGTGTACTCAAAGGTACACAAGTGGTTCTATCATTGCTGAAAGGAAACATAAACTTGCCTGTTTACTAACAATATGGTTGCTGCTGTGGAGGTAAAACAAAATGGAGCTGAGCAAATCAGATCATTTGTACACTGAGCTTGTTGGAAATTATATTTGGCACCAAATTGTTAAATATCTCTTTTAGAGTTTACCTATTTAGATATTTACAGAAACTGATAATCTTTCAAAGTTTGGTAAAGTCCAAATGTAGAATGATAGGGCTGTTAAAAGTATATCATAGAAACCTATTCAAACTTTATATTTCTCAAGTTAAAGTATTAATTTGTTTTCCAGGCTAAGATACTGTGAAGTTTATTTAAAAGAAGTAAAATAAGAGTGTGAGGATGAGAAATAGAAGGGGCTGAAAGCAAGATGCAAGTAACAAGAGAGAATTAAGGAAGTGAGGAAAATATAAAATAGCAAGAGTCAGAAAATGAAAATTAGAAATGAAGAAAACGGAGAAAAAGAGAATTATGAATCTGACAGAAATTGTAGCATACTGAAAGAAAGGCAAATATGTGTAAAAATAAGAGGAGACTCTCAGAATGAGAGGCAAACAGTGGATAACAGATAGAAATCGGGGTGGGGGGGGTGAAGGGTCAGTGAATGACACAGAATTTCTGGGACATAGGGAGTGTATAAGCCAGATAGCTGGGCACTTAAATAGTTACATTGCTAAATTATATTCTATAATTTATTTAATGGTAAATTTGGACCAATGTTAGTCTTTTAGTGAATTTAAATACACATCCTATTATAAGGAATGTTAACTAAAAACTAAATGGCACTATTGTTTGCCACTATAATAATTTCCTTACAAGCACAGAAGTAATTCAGAATAAACTTGATCTACCGTGCGACAATATAATAGTCAAATGGCTATCATCTCTGCTCCAATAATTGTATTATTAACTATGGCTATCCTTAATAGCCTTATTATTTTGCATTGAATTTGTCAGCAAAAACACTTGTTAGAAAGACTTAAACATGCCATGCAAATAATACATAACAACATTTAGTTTAACATGCAGATTTATTGCTAGAAAATACATGCAGCTTTCATGCAAAAGTCTACAGCTTCTTAAACACTTTAATACATAGTAAAATTATTTGCCAGTGATATTGCTGGGTTTAGAAAATGCTCAGGAGCACTACAAATCTTCGCAGGCTCAAATGTGGCAGCACAAGAAATACGTAGCTTTCCCTTCAACCTTTTTTTTAAGAAATGAACAAAATGCATTTTATCAATATGGACGTCTTTCTATATTACTTCCTACCAAGAGTCTGGTTGACACAAGTGACCAGTACTCTACGTAAATGGCAATTTTGAAATGTAAGACACAACAATGAATATGGTAGGCTATGTGACCATGATAGGTAAGTTTTTCATTGAATCTCCATTATCAGTGTGATGAATGAATTTTCGTGCCTCGGCTATGATCAGCTAACTAAAAGATTGAGATTGTAACTGCTTCTTCCTGGTCTCCACAGTTAGCTGCTGAATGGATAAACCTGGAGAGTAATACTTTAACTTTATCCTCCAAATAACTGCCATTTTCATATGTGGATAATCCTTGTTCTTGTTGAACGTAACATTAAAATTTTATTACAACTATCATTTAATAATACCACTTAATCTATCATGTAATAAATAAAATTAACTAAGCATCTTGAATAGGCAAACAAATGCATATTGCTTCTTCATGGCTGCTCTTCGCAGATAGCATAACATTTAGCAAAGTCGGAAGTTTGAGAACAATCACAGATTTCAAGGTGACAGAATGCCAGACCGTGAACAAGTGGGAGTACTAGTATAGATAATCATAAAGTGCAAATGATATGCTATGTGTAAGAAAGAATTCGGAGTGTATATACATAAATCCTTAACATGATTTCTGAAATGTGGTGCCAGGAATTGTCCACAGTCCTCCTCCTCAACTTGGTCTGACATGTTTAAGTCTGTGGCAAAAGGCAAGGCAAGACCCTACCAGGGATGTGAAACTTCCATTAAGAGGCAATCAAAAAATGAAATGATGAGTTTTGATAAAGGAGGGAGAAAAATACCATAGCCTTTAGTAAGTAGAGGCCATAGATTCTGCAGCACCAGTAAAAGAAGCTGAGTAAATTGTTTATTTGATTTAGTGAGATACTGTGCAGCACAGGCCCTTCCAGCCATACTGCCGAGTAATCACCCCCCCCACCGCCACCCCCCCCCGATTTAATCCCAGCTGAATCACGTGACAATTTACAATGACCAATTAACCTTCCAACTGGTACATCTTTGGACTGTGGGAGGAAATTGAAGCGCCCAAAGGAAACCCATGCAGTCATGGGGAGAATGTACAAACTCCTTCCAGACATGGGAGAGAAATAAATCTGGATTGCTGGTACTGTACATCATTGTGCTAACAACTATACTACTGTGCCACTTGTTTATTTTTTAAAAAACCAGCTTCAGTAAAATGCTATGGCTTTGTAAAGCACTGGTAAGGCCTCACTTGGAGTATTTTGAGTTTTGGGCCCCTTACCAAAATGATGTGCCAGCACTTGACAGAGTGCAAAGGAGATTCACTAGAATGATTTCAGGAATAAAAGGGTTAATGCTTGGGGATTGGTTGATGGCTCTAGGCCTGTACTCCCTGGAGTCTAGGAGAATGAGGGGTTGGGGGTATCTTATTGAAAATTATCGAAAATTGAAAGGCCTAGATAGAGTGGATATGGAGAGGATCCTTCCTGTCATGGTTGAGTCCAGACTACAGGGCACAAGCTCAGAATAGAGGGACATCCATTTTGGACAGAGATAAGGAAGAATTTCTTTTGCCAGAGGATAGCGAATCTGTGGAATTCACTGCCATCCACGGCTGTGGAGGCCAAGTCATTGGGTATATTTACAGCAGAGATTGATAGGTTGTTGATTAGTCAAGGGTGTTAAAGGTTAATTGGAGCAAGCAAGGGAATGAAGTTGAGAGGGATAATAATCAGCCTTGATGGAATGGCAGAGCAAACACAATGGGCCAAATGTCCTAATACTGCTCCAATGTCTTATGGAAATGTTCTAAGTAAGCTAAATTCTATGTGGATTAAAACAAATCAACATTTTCAGTTATTAAAAGTTAATTTTTCCATTATAATGAGATATCAAGTCAAATGCATGAGTAGTACCTTATTTTCTGGTAAAGTGAAGACATATAGTATACACACACACACACACTTTTATGATGCATGTCCGTGATTTGGACTATGGGATTAATGGATTTGTGTTTAAATTTGCCAATGATACAAAGTGGAGGAGCGGGTAGTGTTGAGGAAACAGAGAGCCTGCAGAGAGACTTAGATAGTTTAGGGGAAAGGGCAAAGAAGTGGCAAATGAAATATAATGTTGGAAAGTGTATGATCATGCTCTTTGGCAGAAGAAATTAACAGACAGATTATTATTTAGATGGGGAAAGAATTCAAAATGCAGAGATGCAAAGGGACTTGGGAGTCCTTATGCGGGATACCCTAAAGGTTAACCTGCAGGTTGAGTCAGTGGTGAAGAAGGAGAATGCAATGTTGCCATTCATTTCTAGAAGTATAGAATATACAGCAGGGATGTGATGTCGAGGCTCTATAAGGCACTCATGAGACCACACTTGGAGTATTGAGTGCAGTTTTGTGCTCCTTATTCTAGAAAGGATATACTGACATTGGAGAAGGTTCAGAGAAGATTCACAAGAATGATTCCAGGAATAAAAGGGTTACCATATCAGGACCATCTGGCAGCTCTGTATTCCCTGGAGTTCAGGAGAATGTGGGGGGACTCAAAAACATTCCGAATGTTAAAAGGCCTGAACAGATTAGATATGGCAAAGTTATTTCCCACAGTAGGGGAGTCTAGGACAAGAGGGCATGACTTCAGGATTAAAGGATGCCTATTTAGAAGAGATATGTGGAGAAATTACTTTAGTCAGAGGGTGGTAAATCTACAGAATTTTTTGCCATGAGCGGCTGTGAAGGCCAAGTCATTGGGTGCATTTAAGGCAGAGAAAAATAGGTTCTTGATTAGCCAGGGTGTCAAAGGGTAAGGGGAGAAGGCAGGGGAGCGGGGATGACTGGAAAAATTGAATCAGCCCATGACTGAAAGGCGGAGCAGACTCAACGGGCCGAATGGCCTACTTCCGCTCCTATATCTCATGGTCCTGTGGTCTAAAATGCTGGAGCAGCTCTGCAGGCCAGGCAACATTATGGGAAAGAATAAACAGTCGACATTCTGGGCAGAGATCCTTTATCAAGACATCAAGAGTCTTGATGAAGGATCTCTACCCGAAATTTCAACTGTTTACTCTTTCCCATACATACTGCCTGACCTGCTTAGCTCTCCCAGCAATTTGTGTGTTGTTGCTTTGGAATTACAGCATCTGCAGATTTTCCTCATGTTTATGCATTGCACAAGAGAGTTCTTTGTTCCATTTCTCAAACTTTGGGTAGTAATTTAAGAAATCTATAAAGGTGAATTTCATTATCAGAACATCCATAAATAACATGGGGGTCACCTGTAGTTCTTGCTAGCTCTCAATATAATTATTGTTCAGAGTTGTTAAGTCTATCAAACTTCAGATGAAAATCAGTTAAAAACAATGGACAACTTTTAAATCATCAATATAACTGGAAGAAAAGTAGCAAAATTGAAATTGAAGAACTTTATATAATACATAGAGCAGCATGCAGCAACGAAAACATATCTTCTGAAAGGTAATCAAAACATTAGCTCATTTTCCAGTTGCCCTTTTTGTTTAAATTGTTAATTTTAAATTGATTTCCAGGGCGACAATAGCATTAAAGCTTAGATTAACAATATTAAAGAAAGGATCCATTTCATTGGGTGTCAGCATTACTTGAGACTATTATTCTTTTGGGTTTTAATTCTCTTGCAGAATCCCAGTGAATCAAATAACATTTCACATACAGGAAGGAGATTCACAAATTTATATTAATTTTTACTATCAAATGCAAAGTTTGTATGGATGGATGGAAATAAATTGACCACATTAAACTGTCAAAGAAAAAATAAGACAAACAGTAGGAAGTGTTCATGTATTTAATGTGGTACCAGAACAAATCTAAAAGGCAGAGTCTTGGTATTCAAAGAACCATGATCAACAAATAAGAAACAAGATTAGACGAAAAGTGAAAGCAAATTGGGACAGCCATTAATAGCAGCAAATGGACACAAGTAATAAAAGATACAAAATGGGAATTGAGGGAAAGCTTAAAAGCAATAGAATCTATAAATATATTGAGAGGAAGAGCAATAGAGGGAATATGGATTCATTAAAGATAGATACAGGCAGGTCCATAATGGGCAACAAAAATAACAGACTTTACATTTCTAAACAGTGGAAAAAGTCAACAAAACACCAGTGATACAACAGAGCCATTAGATATGTGGTTCCCAAATATTGCCCCCCTGTGGACGGTGGGAATTTTTAAGGGGGCAATAAAGATAAAGGGGTATTGGGTTGGGCACTTTGTAGCAAGGGGGCAGCTGAGAGATTACAGGCTGAATTTAAGAAATGAATTATTATAAGCATTTGATCCTCTGCCTCATTAATTTTTTACAATGATTACATTATCACCTCATTTTCTGCTAATCCACCGTTCTCTTAGATTTTGCTTGAAGCACGTTATGAGTTGTTGAAAAGCAATGTAACACTTCGGTATTTGGCGTATCATGAGAAATCTTGTCTGAAGAAATTGTATTTTTCTGGACCCAGCCTGTGCATTATTGCCATTCACTACTGTAGTACAGAGTTAGCTGGTACGATTCCCATACTCTAAGCATGCAGTGGCACAATTCATGTGAATTACAGTATGGCATTCAATAGGGTAAAGGTCAGAATCTGCCTTTTGGAATGCTCTTGACCACATTTCCCTAACCCATGGCCCAACAGAGATTTGCTGCCTCATTTTACGTGCCTTCAGGCAAAGTGTCAGGTTTTGACTGAGCTATGATGATGTCATAACTTTTCCTTTATTGATTGTAGAGCTTGAGCAGAAAAGACTTAAACTGCTTGCCAGTACCTTACAACACAACAGTGATGGCTTGCATGCTTCAAATATCATTGCACATTGCTGAATTTGGAAAACCCCATACAATTGGAGAAGAACTGATTCTGCCAGCAGTAAGGGAGGTTCTGAGTATGGTTTTACATAAGTCACCAGACCAAATAATTAAAGTGATTCTGCTCAATGACAACTGTGTTCAGAGGCGAATAGGTGAAATGTCTGAGAATGTGGAAGACACATTGTGCAGTGTACTTAGACAAAGGGAATATAAACGTTACCAGTCAACAAATCTTTGCTCCTTGGTTATGTTCACTTCATAAAAGCTGAAAGCATAATCCAAGAGTTGTTATCTGCAAGTGGACTAGAAATAGGTATGAAGGGGGAGTAGGTATTTCAGGTTGTTGAGCAATTTTTCAAAGAGAAGGACTTTGCACTCACCGACATTCTTACTTGTGCAACAGATGGGGCACCATCAATGACAGGACAACACCGTGGGGTTATTAGTTTCTTGAAAAAAGCTGTACCTCACAAATATACCATTCACTGTGTAATTCTCAGACAACATCTTATCACAAAAAATCCAAGTCACTGGCTGCACAAATTAGTAAATAACTGTTATTACAGCTGTAAATAAAATCAAGTCCCATGTTCTCAATTTGCGACTATTTTGAGAGCTTTGTATTGTAAATGCTGAATAGTTTGAAAGATTGCTGTTATGTGCTTTTTGCAACTGAGGTAGCAATGAATGTCATCAGCATAAATGCTTCATTCAGTAATCAACTATAACCAAGAATAATAAGCATGACATTGCTTATTTGTCAGAATTATTCACAAAGTTTAATGAAATCAAACTTCAACTGGAAGAAAATGATGTGAATCTTATCAAGTCAAATTCTGTCCAAGTTAACCCTATTTACGTACAACGTTGGCCATTGCGACCTTTTCCAATTTTCAAGTCTCTGAGTTGGAAGAAAGAAAGAAAGAATACCGGATGTTGATCTTCAAGTATACTGTGCCCACCTAGGTGAGCTGCATAAAGATATGTCAGAGAGATTTCAGGATCTTCTCTCAATCCAAATTGCAGAAAGACATCCATGAACACTATCCTGTATTGTGGAAAAACATTAAGATATTCTTTATTGGCTTTCCAACATAATATTTAGTGGAGTGTGGTTTCAGTGCAGTCGCCCAACTTCTTTCAAAGCAATGAAGCAGACTGCAAATTACTGAACGTTGGGATCTGAGACTCCCTCTGAGTGACATTCAGCCTGATGTTGAGAAATGTATCAAAGCACCAAACCCATTCATATCATTGAAAGGTGAAAAAGCAGTGAAATAGCGAATAGTTGGATTACTAATGTACACTCTAACATTGTTGAAAATTATTTTTACTGTGAATAATGTTTGTAATTATTTGTCACTGGCTTGAATTTGCATTTCCTATTTTCTTTTACTGTGCATCATAAATAATCACTTATAGTTTTTAATCTCATGGCTGGAAAGGCAGAGGGGTGTCCTTTTCTGAGAGGTAACCCAAAAAAATTTGTGAACCATTGCATAGGATAAATGTAGAGGAGGAAGTGAATCTGGTGTAAGGAAAACAGACAATGGAGAAAATAATAGAAATTTATACACTGTACAAGAACTGATGGTTCCACTTCAGGATATTAAACACAAAGCAACAGAGTGTGCAAAAGCATTGGTTATAATATCCAAGATCTCTACTGATTCATTTTAAAACCAGTGTTACTGGAAAGTTACTGAAATCATTTATTACTGACATTGCTTAGCATTTGGACAATTATCAATTATAAAAAGAGGTCAGCATGGATTTGGAAAGGATAGTTCATGTCTGACAATTTCATCAAACCACCTGAAGAGGTCAGTAGAAAGAGGTCTCCATAAATGTTAACTCATAAGCTCTGAGGCATGGGGCTATCAGCAAAAATAATAATACATCAAATTGACCATAACCTGTAGCAAGGGTCAGTAACTGATTGAGTGGCAATAGGCAAAGTTTAAGGATAATTGAAGGTGATAATTGATGTCTTTCAAGGGTATGTAATTTGTTTTCAGCAGTTAAGCTAGACGTTATTACGTATGTACTGGAAGGGAAAATAAGGAAATATGTAAATAAAATATGACTGAGGTTCATCCTTGGTCACTTCCTACTTCTCATTTCAATGCTGCTGCTCTGCTCCTTTATCCCATAACACACAATCTATTTCCACATTTATGCTGATGACATTCATTGCTACCTCAATCATCTCTTCAAAATCCCAGACAGTTTGCCAATTCCTAATATTGCAAATTCTAAATATCAACTCTATTCCTCTCTTTGGCTTGTTTGTATCCAAACAAAGTTGTTGTCAACCTGTGTGTCATATTTCAAAATGAGCTTCAAATGTTCCTAAAACTCTACCTTTCTTTCCTTCTCAAAGCTACTTTCGCCAAGACCTAATGTCTGCTTTATGGCTCAACATCAGATTTTATTTGATAATCCTCCAGAAAATGCTTCATAGATTTGCTAAGAACTTTCCTTTCATTAACATAGCTTGAATGAGAGAATATTTGACACGTTCTTGGGTTTCTCGTCATGCTTCACTACATGGCATTGATGAACATGTTTTCTTGATAAGAGACACATGGCCTCCATTTGCCAACTCACTATATTATTGTGATTAAGAATGGAATTAAAGTACAAGAAAAAAGCGTTACCTGTCTGTTCTGTAGTTCCTCATATTTATGTTCTGTATTTTTAAAAGAAACTTATCTAAATTCTATTTACAAAGAATGATCCCATTTTGCAATAAACCACTCAGTCTAGCATCATCAGGTTACACGTCTTTCTATGTAACAGCAATAGGTGAGCAGATGCAGTCAAGAAAAAGGCTATTAAAATAGATACTGAAACAAAAATATTTGATAAGATCAAGTTAAATTCTTTGTGACATGTCAACCAAAAAACTTAGTGATCTCATTAACTGTATTTTTACACAATTAAATTCATAACTTGATAATTTGGCATAGTTTTCATCTATTTTGCATAAACTAAACTTCAATATGTAAACTGATACTAATAATTAAGGAAATGTAGGGACAGATAATATTCCAGAAAGATACAAGCCCAGAACTTCAAGTTTCGTGGCAATAGCAGTTACTGCCACTGACTTCAAAGAAAGCCCCACTCCATGTGAATTTTTGGCAAACAGAAGTTATGATATGCTGAGCACCCAGTCACATCCAAGTATTCTCACTGACAACTAAGCACACTGGAAAAGACACTGATAACAATTAAGACAACAAAAATGCACATGGTGGAATCTAAAGCAAACAAGCAAATTCCTGAGGAACGCAGCAGGTCATTCAATATTTGTGGAGGCAAAGGAATATTCAATATTTTGGGTCAGAACCTTGAATCAGGACCCACCTCTGACTACCCTTTGGCTCCACAGATGCTACTTGAGATTACAAAACGATTTCTACTTTTCACTATCTAACATTATGACAGATACAAAATTGTATCCATTAAGTCCACTTCTGGATCTCTATTTGGTATATTCACTTATTGCAGTCAAGTTCTTTAAATCATCTGGAAATTTTATTCAATTGTGCATACTGCTCTAACAGCAAGTCTCTGCAGGCATTGCCCTCATTACACTTCTCCAACCTGCACCAGAAGTGTTATATCGTGTACAAGCTTTACCAATAAATCCTGGTAATTTTTGATATGTGATGAAAGAGAATAAAATACCAAAATGAAGGCACAGTTATCAGAATATTCACAATAAAAATTTAAATTCAGTAGCAAAATACAGAATCCATACTTCTACTTGATGGTTTTCTTGATTTACATAATCCACAGTTGACTTTCCTCTATTGCTTTAGGAACTATTGACAATTTACTTCGTTGAACAAGACTAGTTTAAAGGATTCCACTGTAAAAGAATGTTAAGTTCTGAAAATACTAAAATGTATCTGTCCAGGTTGAAACTCTCTAAGTCCAGCATCCCTGGGAGATTACTGGTGCCAGACCACAGAAATCACCCCCAAATACATATTTTCCTCTGAGCAGGGTAACTGTTCTTTTTAAGTTTAAATACTGCCCATGTCACTGAAGGTTCTGAGAGGTGTCCATAACACAAAGTTTCCCCAAGTCAGAAATGTTATTGGTGAGATTGCTTTCAGATGACAATGCAAAAGTTCCATTGGTAGGTTGATCAGCTATGTAGTACAGATCTTGGTTAATTTTAGATTTTAGTAAGAATTATTTAGACCAGATCTATACCACAGATTCAAAACACACTGAACCATGAAAGTAGCTGGACCAAAGACAGTTTCAATCTGTAGGAACAACATAAATACATAAATTCAGAAAAACATGTTTATATGGCTGTTCAAAAATTGACTGAAAAAAATTGCAACCTGATAATATTATTTATCCAGTCTTCTGATTATTGATTATCCAAGAAAATTTATACTGTTAGGTTTTCATACCTGCTAGAACTCATTGGCATTGTTCGTTTGTAAATCCTAAACCAGGTAAGTAAGTAAACTTATGAACTGCATTGATTCTGTGCAAAAAAAAAGCTTGATACTTAGAAAAGTGAACCAGTGCTGTCGTGAACAGAATTCCCACAGGGCAATTCTTGACTCCAGCTCTGCAGCAACAGCCTTACTCCATACAAGAAATTCTGATCACCACTTAGTGAAGAACTTCCAAATTCACTGTAAGCTGTATACTTCTGTCACTGGATGCAATACCTTTGGTATTTATGTTAGGCTCAAAAAATTTGGCACTTTCTCATAGCCTTGCTCTTGGCCAAACAGGAAGATTGGCAACCCATATCAAAATAGTACAATCAGTCACATTTTCTTTTAGATATGGCAGATTTATGCCACTGTCAAAGCTTTCAGAAGCACCAGGGTGATATGAGCTGTCTATACTGTAAATATTAAAAATATTTAACTGGAGCTGTTTTTTTAAAAAATACACATCACTTCATATAGTAATTATATTTCATACACTTTAAAAAAAAATCACATTTGCTTACTAATCCACAGGCCTAAAACCCCATTGGAATGTAATTCCGAATCTGGTCAGTACACATACATGAGAAGCTGTTTGACTGGATGCATATTGACACTTCCAGTACACTGTGGTCTTGTTTTTTTTGTGTTTTTTTTAAACCAAAGATTCACAATAGAACAAAGAATATGAGCCTACATATCTGAAGTAAATATAGATCATGTTGATAGTACTTAGCAGGTGCATCATCATTTATGGAGGGAGAAAGTTATAATAATATTACTTCAGTCATGGAGCCATCTTTGAAATATATTAAAATGACTGCCTGAATTGTTCACTTCAGTTTGTCTGCATATTGAATATTGCCTAGAACTCAAGGAAACAATTCCAGAGATCAGAGCAATCTGGACAGTACACAGACTGGTTGCAACATATATTGAAGCCTGTCATTCTTACCGCAAAAAAAAGGCAAAACCCGAGAAAACAACAAATACAAAAAAAAAATCAAGTGGGAGTCAAAGCACCATAAACATATTTGATGTGAAAATTTAATCTAATATTGCTGACTGCATTAAATCTTAAGGAGCCTTGTTAAAACAGAAGGCAATGGACATCAAAGGAAAGTATCCAATGGCTAAGGTCATACTTTGCTTAAAAAATGATTGTACTTTTTGGATGGCAATCATCCTGACCCCTGGCATCACAGCAAGAGTTTATCAAGGTAGTATACTAGACTCATTCATCTTCAAATGGCCCCCTTACCTTCATAAATGTCAAAACTGAAGAAATTTACTGAAATTTCACAATATCTAATGCAACCCTCCTCAGCAAATGAATCAGTTCATCGGTGCATGCAGGACAACATTCAGGCATGGTGGAAGTGGCAAGTAGTATATACACCACAGAAGTGCCAGGCAACAATGGCTGAATGCCCAAACATCAACACCCTTCGAGTCACCAATGACTTGAAATTTACAGGACCACATCCATACCATAGCTGCAAGAGCAGGTTGGTTATGCAAGTCAAATAATTCTCTTCCTGATCCCTCAAAACCTTTCCACCATATTCAATGCTCAAGTCAGGGGTGTAATGGAACACACTCCATTTGTTTGTATGAGACTATCTCCAACAACTCTCAGTGGTTCAACAACACACAGGGCAAAGCAACCTGATTGTCTGGCAGACAATCCACCAACTATATTCATTTACTACACCAGGAGTGGTGAATCTTTTTGAGAGCATGTGCCCAAATTGTCAATAATCTTCAATAGTTGTGTGCCATGCTAACTTTGAGCAGAGATAATCATGAATTGTAATGTATTAGTAACCATAATTATGGACTTGTTTTTAAGGAAAAAGACTGTGTCCTGTTGTTTATTTATGTGTATTCATTGTTTTACTATTAATAAAATTATAACAAAGACAGATTGAAATAAATACAGCATTTTAGAAAACCTATTCAAAATTATTAATATCAATCTTTTAAAAAGATAATTGAAAAATATACATGGAGGTGCTAAATTACATCCAATATTTACTATTAATATTACTAAATATCCATTGTTCACTCATCAGTGACAGAAAAAAGAGTGGGCCCCTTCAGCCACACTGCCCAGCAAATCCCAACGTAACCCAAGCCTAATCACAGGGCAATTTACAACATCGGTTTTGGGACAGTGGGAGGAAACCAGAGTACCTGGAGGAAATGCATGCAGACACAGGGGAACATACAAACTCCTTACTGGCAGTGGCGGGAAACCTATGCCACTGGACAGAGTAAAGCCAATGCCAACCGGTCCAGCTGTTTACTATCCAAATACTGATGTGTACATCAGGTCTGCAAGGATTTCAAAATGCATCATCCAACATCTCATAATCGTCTAGCTGGCCCCAAGCCAGCATGAGGCATTTCATATGAAAACATCTCACTGTTCTTGGGTTGTAAATAGTCATTTGCTGCTTCATTTGGCAGTAAAGATAATCATTATGTATCTTTTCTTTAAGACCCACCCATAATGAATTGAGGAGCACACTTCATACTGCATGCCGACAAAAGTTTTGGGTATGGCTTCTTGGGCACATGGCAAAGGTTCGCCACCTCTCCACTATTCTATTTGCACGTGCTGGCTGCATTGTGAATCATCTGCAAAATGTAGTGACGACTTGGTAAGGTTACAGTAACAGATTCTTCCAAATATATAACCTCCTTCCAAGAAGAACATGGTTGGCAGGTAGATGAGAAGTCCAGTACCTGCAGATTCCCCCTTCAAGTCACATACCATTCTAGCTTAAAGCTGTATTAGTGGCCCTTCATCTGTACGAGGTTTAAATCCTGGGAATTCCTCCCAACAGCAATATGGCAATACCTTCACCAGAATGACTGCAGTGATTCAAGATGTGGCTCTCAACCACCTTCTGAAGGGCAACTTTTCCACAGGCAATGAATGCTGTACTTGTCAGCAATCCTTAGATCCCACAAAATGAATAAGATTGAGCTGTTAAAAATAGACATTTCAGGAATAATTTTGGATACTACATTGCAAAGAAGTCAAAATTCCAACCAAAATATGACAGTTCTATGCAAGACACTTCAGTTTGGCATAAAACCTTTGGAATCAACTTGAAAACAGTAATCTGTTCTCCAAGGCATAACAGAGATGGGAAAAAACATTGTTTGAAGTGATATTAATAATTACATTATTTCTGTACGCATCATAAAAATATTTTTTCACTCCAAACTACAACCTGTGTTTTCAAGTTGATTCTAAATGAAGGATCATTTGAGCAGCCATGCTTTGTTTTGGCTGAAAATTTTATCTTATGATTTGCAATATACTACTCAAAATTATTCTTGAATTCTCAAATTTCGGCTCTTTGCAGAAGATCTGTCCACAGCAGACCTACTGTCAAATGCATGACCAAAGTTCCTCTAACAATCCACGGCTCAGGGATAAGTAATATTTATAATATTTGAAGTTCTACTACATGATTGAAATTATAAATAAAGGCCTTCAAAAATAAAATTATTTCTCAATGTTAGTGAAAATATGTCAGTGTTCTTGCTCCGGATCCCAATGCATCACTTATTTTTTATTAGAACATGGCAAAATCATTCCCCAAATTTCTCACAATTTTCAGTTCTTCTGGTGTGAAGGAATAATGAACAAAATAAGGATATTAACCTTTAAGGAGATCAGACAACAATATAACTGAAAACAAAACAGAAGCTAATAATAATGGTGATATAAATGGTCTGGAAATACACATGACATAAAGTTAAAAATGAACTGGGAGGAAAGGTAATATAAACCAATTGCCTGAACAACATTCTAAACAATATAGGGGTAATGCAAAGAACAATTTGAAGTAACGATCCAGATTTGATAGGGACAAATGAAACATGGTTACATGGGACTGGCAACTGAATATTGCCGAGTACTACAGATTTAAATAGGATACAGAAGGAAGGAAGAAACAGGGTTTTTACAGAAATGGGGTGGGAGGGAATTTAATGGCCAATGGGAATGAAAAGGATACAACAAATATTAAAATAGAAACAGAAGCTTCCAGTAGAATGAAAGAAAGGATAAGGAATTAGACATAATTAGCGAAGGAATCTACTGCAGCAGGAAACTACTGCAGTTAGTACAAGGAAATATTCAAGATTTGAAAAGTAAATGTAAATGTTATCTAGCTATTCCTTACAAGCTTCAAAAGTAATAATTACAATGGGCCTCAGCAAAATATAGGCCAGATAGTTGAATGATAAAAATAAATAGAAAATGCCAATTGAACTTACAAAGATAAATCGGAGTAAACTAAAGGGCAACTACAACAACAGAGAGATTTTAAAAAGTGATCAAATGAATCCAGGAGAAATGTATTCCACCAAAACAAAATCAAGAAAGAGAAAAACCATCGCCAAATACCGAGTTGGGAAAAAAATGAAATTGGAACACAATAACAAAGTTAACAGAAGAGGACAAAAAAGAAAAGGTGAGCGTCAATTTTGTCCCAAAAATAAATAGGAAGGAGGAGGAGCTGCTAAATTAAAAATACCTTTCCATTTAAAAAAGTTTGTAAAAAGTCTAACTTTCACAAATATATGGAATAAAAGTTATATTAATTATGGAGCACCATAAACAATATTTCCTATTTACAGTAAAACCTCACTATCAGTGTGGAAGACTGCAATAACATCCTTATAGTCATAGAAACTGCTTTTAGTAGAATGCAGCCAATTTCTGAGATACTCTACCCCAAAGAATTACAGAGTCAAGCACATTCCAAGTAGTTGAAATGCAGGTAGTTACATTTTTGAAAGATTGGACAATTGAGGTCTGGAAGAAAATTAAATGTTGAATTAAACTTTCTTGCCAAGCTTGACTAGCTAAGTGTTGCTCAAGACATGGGTCATGAGGGTGACAGGATAAGAGGCAGACACTGCCTTGCTTGTGCAAGCTAACAATAGCTAGAAGTAGATCATACCAGTGATGAGGTATTGTTAACCTCTGTCCAAGATTGTCGAGCCAATAGAGGAACTGACTGTAGACCCACAATTCTAATTTTGTATATCGCGCTGATACCCAACAAGTGCTTCTTGAAATCACTGACCAAGTATATTTAGCTATTGGCTACTGCCCAAAATTTCCTGTATAAATTTAAGATGTAACCTGACATCAATGGAGTCGTAAGACAACAGCTCCCGGTGATCATGTTTTAAAGGGTTAATCTTATACCGAGGTCTGTGTCTTTATTTCTGTTCCTAACAGAGTAAAGTCTCTCACAATAAATTGATGACAAAAATACTTTTACAGTAAAATATGATAAACCAGGGCATATTTGACAGAAGGCTTGAGGCAATCTGGCACAGAAGAGTTAAAGTCTGAGATAGATTAGTCAATGATAATAGTAAAATAGCAGGGCAGGCTTGAAAGGCCAAATGACTTACTCTTGCTCCATTTTCTCATGTCTGTGTGTGTTCTCAGAAAACCACTTACCAGCAAACAGAGGATAGGATTTTATACCCTATCATAATATTGACCCAACTGTTAAGCAAATAGGCCCCCTCCTCTTGACCTTGACCAGTCTCTCATGATTTCATATATCACAATGAAACATCCACAATGTCTCCTTCATTCCAAGGGCAATTCTACACCCACCAGCAAGCCTTTTTTCTCAACAAACATTCTGCAGCCCTGGAAACATTCTTATCAATTTCCTCTGGATATTCTATTGCTGTTGTAACCAAAGCTCTTTGCAGCTCTGGCCTAACGGGCACTTTTATATAAGTCACTAAAACTTCCCATTTTCTACATTTTAGCCATTAAAGGCCTTATTAACCACTTGAAATATCTGCTCTGTAATCTGCAGGAAATTCTGGACAGTCCAAGATCCCTCTTTTCTTTCCTCCATTCTTCTCAGAATCTTCCTATGTATTCTCTATTTTCTTGTTTTGTTTCTCCTCTCCAAATGCATTACCTCCTACCTCTCTGGACTGAATTACATTTATCACTTATGTCTCTATTAACTGATCCTTCAGTCTGTAACTACTTCATCACTAGCAATCATTATGCCTATTTTGGTGCCCTGCATACTTCTAAACTGTGTCTCCAAAATTTAAACCCAAATCACTGATATATATCACAAACAAAATAACACCATATGCTTAGGAACCTCTTCAATGTCACTGAAGCTCCCTCTAACCACTATATTTCGTTTGGTCCATTAAGCCAATTTTTATTCCAGTTTACTATTTTCCCTCTGAACACCAAAATTCATTTATTCTTTTATTTCTATTGAGCTTTGAAAATATTTTATTCAGGACTGGTGATTAATCACTTAATAAAAATGTACTAGCATAGAAAATTGAAGAAATAATGTCAGAACCAAAAAGTGACAAAAACAAAATGGACTCTTCTCTGGAAAGAGAGCCGAAGAGTAATATTATAACAGTATGGATGTGGCAAAATGATAGAATCTGCCGAGCACACACAAATTATTTCTACAATTGAAGTATCCCAGATGAGGGGGAGGACATTCTGATCCTCAGGGATAAATCAGACTGAAAATTAAGGAGAAATATCTTTACCCCCTAGAGAATGTTTGGAATATGGAGTCAACAATTGCAGGAATGACTGAGTCAAACAGATACATACCTTTAAGTGGAAGCCAGGTAAGTACAAGTATAAGAACTTACAAACAGAATTAAGTGAATTTAAGTGGGAAGGAGACACAGGTGAAGCATAAGCACAAACACAAACACAGACAAATGAACACATTTGCTTATTTATGTATTGTAAATTTGATCTAATTTAAAAACAAAAATTCCACACCAATAACTGATAGATGTTTTGAGCACTGGAAGGAGGATAAAAAAGACTATTTTTCAAATTTATGAAGACAACTCAAATGCAGTTCAGCCATTTGAGTAAAGAAGTGGTATCTCATACTCTTATCCTTCCTAAAAGATTGTATTCACCCTCAGATGAAAATATTCTTCCTGATATGCAAGTAGGGAAACACAGAAGTTTCACACAGCTAAAAGCAGACCTCGTACATATTCCTGTGAAGCAATCAGTTTTCCAAGTGTTCAGGACATCTCTTTAATCACAGTAGCTTAGATCAGCTGTTTTTATGAGAATTGGCTTTCCTGGTGTAGCTAATACAGAAAGATGGGAGGATGATGATGGAAATAAACAATGAAAGGATCTTGGTGAGCAACACTATGGTATGGATCCTACCATGTTGCTCTGAGTTTGTGTGGCCCCATATGTGGTGATTCCATTTGGTGGCATTGCTGGCTGTGGTGTATCTGACTGGATCGTTCCTCTTCTATCAATTAAGCTATTAAAAAAAGTATAAAGTATTGTTAGTAATTAACCATAGTAATCAAAATCTAAAATTAATGCAATTTTCTTCATGGTTATGATAGAGAATTAAAAATAATGTGACTAGCTTTCAAAACATTTGAATGCAATAAATAATTATATTTAAAATAACTTCCTTTTGTTACCTTAAGTCTACCTGCCAATTTTGCAAAACAAGAGGTAAACTGAGCACTAATGTCACTATCAGAGTACTTACTTGAACTGCTATGCATGACAGCTTCAGATAAGTTAAGTTGAAGAAATCTTGTTGCTGGTTTAGCTGCCTAACGTGGCAAACCAAAGTAACCATCCAAGCAGTAATGCTGGCATCTATTTGAATTAAGTATCTCCAAGAGTCTGTAGAAGGGCTGGTTGGAGCAGCACAGCAGCATTTTGGTTAGCACAGCACAATTACAGCCCCAGCACCACAGGTTCAATTCCCACCACCGTCTGCAAGGAGTTTGTATCTTCTCCCCGTGACTAGGGAGGTTTCCTCTGGGTGCTCTGGTTTTCTCCCACATTCCAAAGATATACAGATGGGTTAGTAGTTACAGATGGTGTAAATGGGCGGCACACTTGTTGGGGTAGGAGAGGCTGGTACCGTGCTGTTCCTCAAAATAAAAATAAAAGGTAAAACAGCTAATGATCTTTTGTGGTTGATATCTGTAAAGCATACCTCTTAAAATTAAATGAATCCTATGGCTGCTGTTATAGTGGGATTTTTAATTCATTCTTCCAATTTGCCATAATACCTAGTTATTGCTATCCTTCAGAACAGAAATAGGCAACATACCATTAGGAATGGTAAAGAAGTTATACATTCCAAAGGCAGCTTGTATACTTCTGACTGGTAGATTTTCAAATGCTAATGACACATATTAATAGTCACAATCCCATGGATTATTAAAAAAGGGTCATAAAAGTTCTTGAACAGTAACTAAACTAATAGCTCATGTAATAATTCATTTCCATGGAGACTTAAAAATGTAATTGTTACATAATGGCTTTTGAATTCATCTGGAGATATTTTTGTTGAAACAATTATTAACTGAAATCACATATAGGATTAATAAACCAGATAAAGTAGAAGAAAAAAGCAGAACAATTACAGTAATTTCCCACCTTGGTGGTAATGGCCCACAAAGAGCTGCACAGCAATTTGTAAAGATGTTCCCATAGCTATATGGATTGTAATTGTCTTTGCTTCTTTTATTGGACCACGATCCTTTAATCTACAAGAACAATATTTTTTTTAAATCACATGGATTTTTCAATAAATTGGACTTTTAACATTAAAGGAAGAAGTATTTTAAATTCATATTCCCTATAGTTTTGTTACTAATCATTTGAGAATGACAATGATAAATTAATTTACAACTTGCAGCCATAGCTGCTAATTAGGAACATCTGCAATATCACAGTTGAACCAGTCTTTGTAATGTGTTGCAGCTCGTATCTAAAGAACAAAATTAACATTAGTGACTGAAAATAATATACAAAACTGCACCTGTTTAAGTAAATGCAGAAACAACTGAACTACCCACCTAAAATAAAATTTCAAGTTCTATGCTCTTGTACTTTTGAAAATGAATTGATACTTTCAGATTCTAATTTATATGGATTCTAAATAACGTGGTGTTTATTAATTCATTATCCTACATTAACTTCACAATGCAGCCAGATTTTTGGTTCTTGGATCAACCACTTGCTGAAAGGAAACGTGACCTGTCATGTTCAAGCTGACCCATTAAGTCCAATGTATATATAATTTTTTTTATACTCCCTTCAACAACATTATTGTTTGCAAATGATGCAACCAAACACTCATAATGTTGTCTTTGAAAACTGCAAGCACTGTATCTAGAAATGCAGTACAGCATCGATCTCACTTCTTCGCAACTGTTCAATTCAGCTGCACATTTCTCCAGGCCACTATGGAGCCTGCCTTCTAGCAGCACTTCAGTTGTTTCACATTAGCCCATTCATTTCCATAATGTTGTTAAGCATTCTGACTTTTTAGTTAACATTATCTACATTAAAATAATATATATCTATACTTTTTTTAAATTTTTGGCTTTTAAATGGCACTACTGGCTAGTTAACTGATTTTTGTCTCACCCAGTCTTGATAATTGGAAGTGCCCTATGTGTCAACAGAAACTGCGTTGAGTACAAAATAGTCCACCTAGGCTATTTTAACACTAATAGATTTAATCAATGGAATAATCAAGGTGTTTAAAAACCTACAAAACTAAATGTTTTTGACTTTGTCATCCTTGATTCCAACCCTTATGGGTTTCATTAAATTTGACCCTTATTCAGGTAGAGTTTCTGAATCTAGAGATTCTGTTTTATTTTAATTTTGGTGGGCTTGGTGACTAGAGATATTCTTAATGATACAATAATTTCTATCCATGCCAGGAATGCATTAAATAACTGTACAATTGCTATTAAAGGGAACCCTAGTTAATTCTGCTCTTCCTTCTCCCAGCATTTTGAGACATCCACTGAGAGTACCAACTAATGAATGGGGAAGCTCACCTAACCATTTGTTATCCCATCCTAACTGAGTAATGGGAAGTGTTAATCCTATTCTCTTTTACTGCACTGAACATCAGAGTTGTACCGCACAGAACCAGGCCCTTCTTCCCAACCTGTCCATGTCAACCAGTCCTGAACTAGTTTCTGCTGCTAACGTTTGGCTTATTTCCCCCTAAGCCTTTCCTATCTGTGAACCTGTCAATATCTCTTTAAAAATGTTGTAATTGTACTGGTCCCTTACCACTTCCCCGGCAGCTAATATCATATACGTACCACACTATGTGTGGAAAAACATGGCCCTCAGATTCCTATCAATTCTTTCACACCTTAAACCTATGCCTTTGAGTTTTAAACTCCCCAGCCTCTGTGATCATCCACCTTATCTGTGTTCCTCATGATTTTATAAACGTCTTTAAGATCAACCCTCAGCTTCCTTCATTTCAGGATAAGCAGTCCCAGTCTTGTCCTAGAAGCACAGGCCCTCCAGTACCAGCAGCATACTCATAAATCTTCTCCACACCCTCTCTAACTTGAACACATCTAATTTACAGTATGGGAGCAGAACTGCACATGATATTCCACATGTGGTCTCATAAAAACCCAGTACAGTTGCAACATGACATTTTAAATCTTGCACTCAATTCCCCATTTGTTGAAGCCATACGCCTTCCTCACCACCTTGTTTACACTTGTCACTACTTTCAGAGAAATGTGTACTTATACCCCAAGGTCTCTTTGATCCATTACACACTTAAGGCCCTATCATCTACTGTCTAAACCCTGCCCTGATTTAACTTCCTAAAATGGATCACTTTGCACATTTCTGAGTCAATTTTCATTTTCATTCCTTTGGTCCTTTCCCAGTTAATCTAGAACTGGTTGTAACCTAAGACAACCTTTTTCCAGTGTCCATCGCACTACTAATTATCAATCTTACTACTCATATATTTACCTATATTTTCATCAAAACTGTTATCTAGTACTGATACATGTGGACCACCTGCTCACAGGCCTCCAAACTGAAAAACAACACTCCCCTACCATCCTCTTGACTCCTATCGCCAAGCCAATTTTGTATCCAATTAGCTAGCTCACTCTGGATCCACGTGGTCTCACCTTTCAGATCTGTTTACCATGTAGAATTGTGACAAAAAAAAAAATTCCTCAAAGTCCATGTAGACAACTTTTACTATTCTACCATATCAGTCCTTTTGGTCACCTTTGCAAAAAGCTCAATAACATCCAAGAGACATTATTTCCCCTTGTCCAAAGTTTTGCTATGTTTTTTGCTTGGAACCCAAATCTTCATTCTTAACTACAATGCAGGTCTTTGTTTTGCCAAATTTTAAGATAAATAAGGTTGCTAACTAAACACAATTCCTAATTTTCAAGGAACAAATTTAAGCAAACTACTGCTAAGATAGTGAACCTAGCTACACTTGATATCAGAATTTCCAACTACTTAGCACATTAGAATGCAATAGAAACTGTTGATTATTAGCAAGCACTAGAAACAAAAATCAGACCATAAGTAAACTACTATGGAATAATTCAAAATACTTACATCTTCATTTGTTGTCTGATTTGAGCTGATCAGATAAGTATGAAATCCTGAAAGGCCAAGGATTGACCACACAGAGAAGAAACAAACAACTGCCTCCAGTACAGTAATAATGGAATCAAGGATTAACATAGAATTAAGACTGATAAAAGAGTGAAAAACAAAGATGCACTTTCTACAATTTAAACCTATTTCTGTTGATTCTAAAAACCACTGGTAGAAAATACTGAACAGAAACTTTAAACATACATGTGCAAATATTCTATAAATATGCCATTAAAAGGTTTGAAATAAATGTTAAATTCTTGACAATGGTATTCAATGTCATATACAACGGTATTCAAATGTTACATACTTGACCACAATGTTATCTTGTGAATTGCAAATTATATTAGAATATCAGTCATTTTCCCCAAGAAGTCTGTTACATAAACATCAGTTTCATAGTCAACTTCATGAAAAATTAGTCACTAAATCCCAGCTTTGCAACTCATAGTTACATTACCGAACATTCATTATCAATGCAATTGACGAGGGCAAAAGTCAATTGCTCCCATTTTGATTTCATTTCTGCAATTAAGTATTTTCCTTCCTATCCGAATACTCCATTTGAAATCAGATATTCACTATAAAGAACCAAAACAATGAACAGGTGACAATATTAGTAGTGTGACTGATAGCAAGGAAGAGGCCTTCAAAGCCATCTGTCTAGATTTGAAAATTTAAATTAGATTTAGATTAAGGAATTGGAGTGTTAGGAGGATCTAAGAAAGAGCTTTTTTTTACTCAGAATCTGAACCCTCTGCTTGAGAGGTGCTAGAGACCAGTACTCTCATGACATCTGTATTGCCATGACATAGGTAGTTACAGATCAAGTGCTTGTACATGAAGTATGGATAGATATTTGATGGCTGGCATAGATTCAATGGGTTAAAGCGCACATTTTGTGCTGTATGACTATGATTATCAATAGACTGATCAGGTGGTAAATAGAGAGTAAATGTAATTCATTTTGGACAATATTAAGGTACCTTATTTCAGGAGAACAAACAAGGCATGAGGTAATGCATTAAAAAGCAGGATACAGAAGTGCATAAAGCATGTCACAGTATCCCTGACTTTGGCAGAACAACTGGTTGTTCTACATGAGAAACTGGATTAAAAGAAGCAAGGTCATGCTGGAACTGCATAAAAGGTTGAGTTAGTTCCAGTTAGTGCACAGTTTTCAATTACGGTCACTTTGATACAGGATATGATTGCACCACAGAGGATACAGAAGATATTTATATTACCAAGGCTAGAGAATTATCACCTGAGACTGGCAAGATTGTGATTGTTTTCTTTGGAATGAAGGAAATTGAGTGCTGCTTTAATAAAGATGCACTTTCTTTGTAACATTTTCTTCTGAATTACTGTTTTCCATTGCACTACCTCAAACGATCTGCACGGATGGCATGCAAAACAATTTTCTCATAGTACTTTGGTACATGTGACAATAATAAATCAATTCCACTTCAAATGATGAACTCCACCACGGACGGTCCCAAGCCTGGCTGCGAAAGGAAGGTTGAGCATGAAGCTAGCAACTCCATCCTGTAAAAACCAAGTGTTACAGTAATGCCAACAGAACCTCCAACCACCTCATCTCTGGGAGAGGAAGGATTGTGCTAATGGGATTGATTTGCTAGGCAAGAAATTAAAGAAATGCATTTATGATTTATTTATTTACACTCGATTAATTAAAGAATACATTTTACCTAATATTTTGCTTCCTTATAATCTTCTTCTCCATTCAATGCTCTTAACTGCACAAGTACAGTGGTCAGATTTCCCAGTAGCTGCCATAAGTTTGCATTCTACTACTGGATTTTTTGCAGAGAACAACATTGCTGCACCTTTGAGAAATACCAGCAAGTTCAGGGCTTCGCAATCATGCAAGAAGAACATGAGTTCTTGCCTTCTTTAGCCACCTCTGCCATTTAATAAAATGATGGCTGGTCTTTTACTCTAGCATCACTTTCCTGTCCTATTGCCAAATTTTTTTGTTACTTCATGTATTCAATATAATTTTTGAAAGCAGATCAATAACTAAGCCTCAGTAGTGGAAAAATTCAAACAGACAGCATCCTCTGTGAAGAAATCTCTCTTTGTTTCAATCCTAAATGGTCTGTCCTTCAATTTGAGACTGTGACCTTAAGCTCAAGAGCCCTCAGCCAGAGGAGACATCCTCCCTTTTCTACCTCATCTAGTTTGCCAAAAATTTTAAGTTTCAATTACGTTATCTTTTATTCATCAAAATCGCTACAGAAAAGATTAGCCTCATTGAAGCAAGCCAAATGACAGGCTCACCTTCCCAAGTACCAACCTAGTCAATCTTTGCTGCATTTGCTCATTAACAAGTACATTCTTTTTTTTTTAGCAGAGACCAAAATTACTTCTGAAGATACTAACATGGATGGAAGATCGGCTGACTGGTATGAGGCAAAGAGTTGGAATAAAGAAAGCCTTTTTTCTGGTTGCCAGCCATTTGCTAGGGGTGTTCTGCAGAGGTTGGCTTTGGGACTACTTCTTTTCATGTTGTGTGTTCATAATTTAGATCAGGGGTCCCCAACCTTTTTTGCACTGCAGACTGGGGGGGGGGGGGGGGGGGGTGGGACGGTTGCCAACGGACAAGAGTAGCAGCCAAACACGTTGCGTTTACCCTGAAAAGACTACAATGATCATGAAGCCTTGCGGGCACCAGTGCGCATGCGTTACTTGCACGTGGCGATTTTGTTTCACAAATCGTTTTTGGCGATTCTGTTCGCGCAGGGTGGGGTAGTTAATCACAACCGGAATATTGGTGATAAGTGGCTAATACACTCAATTTTGTTTCTAAAAGGATTTATCTAATGAATTTAATATTAAACACAGCGCATATTTTCCTCGCATGAATATAGTGATAAGTCAGTTATCAGGGGAGGACTGGAGAGCTTGAAGTAAGTGTTGAACGAACTTCCAGTAGAAGTGGCAGAAGCAGGTTCGATATTATCATTTAAAGTTAAATTGGATAGCTATATGGACAGGAAAGGAATGGAGGGTTATGGGCTGAGTGCAGGTCGATGGGACGAGGTGAGAGTAGCATTCAGCACGGTCTAGAAGGGCAGAGATGGCCTGTTTCCATGCTGTAATTGTTATATGGTTATATAAGTAAGTCAACAGCATCATAACATTTTAAATAATGTTTGGATATTAAACACACAGCACGTATTTTCCCCGTATGAACATATAAAATCATTGCAACAAACCAATATCGCTGAATCAGTGGGAGCCCTGGGCTTGTTTTCCTGCAACAAGACGGTGCCATCGAGGGGTGACGGGAGACAGCGATACTCGAAGGGGGTTCCTTATGTCCAGTCTATTCCGCAATTTAGATTTTGTTGCATTCATCGCAGAGATATGTTGGAAATGGAAGCAACGTTTTCAGTGCTTCCGTGGCTACCTCAGGATACTTAGCCTTGACTTTGATCCAGAATGCCAGCAGAGATGTTATGTCAAATATACTTTTCAGCCCGCCGTCATTTGCAAGCTTGAGGAGTTGATCTCCTTCCCGCGCTGAAATGGATGACGCACGCATAATGATCTTGCGTGCGTTCAAGCTCAGCAGTGGGCGTGACAGGGAAAGAAAGGTGCAGCTGACTCATATCGCCAAATCATATCGTTTCCTCGCAGCCCGGTAGCGCTTGCCTTGTGACCCGGTACCAGTCCGCGGCCCAGTGGTTGGGGACCGCTGATTTAGATGATGAATTTTGTGGCCAAGTTAGCAGACAATACAAAGATAAGTGGAGGGGCCAGTAGTGTTGAGGAAACAGAGTCTGCAGGACTTACACAGATTGGGGAAATGGGCAAAGGTTAACTTGCAGGTTGATGAGGTGGTAAGAAAGGCAAATGCAATGTTAGCATTCATTTCAAGAGGACTAGAATATAAAAGCAAAGGAGCAATGCTGAGGCTTTATAAGGAGTATTGTGAGCAGTTTTGGACCCCTTTATGAAGGAATTGGAGAGGGTCCAGAGGAGGTTTGAGAGAATGACTCCAGGAATGAAAGGGTTAATGTATGAGGAATGTTTGAAAGCTCTGGACCTATATTCACTGGAGTCTGGAAGAACGATGGGGGATCTTGTTGAAACATATCAAATATTGAAAGGCTTAGATGGGGGGGACGGGGGACGTGGAGAGGATGCTTCCTATAGTGGAGAAGTCTAGGACCAGAAGGCACAGCCTCAAAATACAGTAATGTCCCTTTAGAACAGAGATGAAGAGGAATTTCTTTAGCCAAAGGGTGGTGAATCTGTGGAATTCATTGCCATAGATGGCTGTGGAGACCAAATCATTGGGTATATTTAATGCACAGATTGATAGGTTCTTATTAGTAAGGCATCATCAATTACAGGCAGGAGACAGGACAAGGGATAATAAATCAGCATAATGAACTGCAGAGCAGACTCGATGGACCGAACAGCCTAATTCTGCTTCGTTATCTTATGATCTAAAATTACTCAAGGCATGGTCTACCAACTAATTGGAGTAATACACCTTCCCTGTTCTATTAAAATCGTCTTGCAATAAAAAAGAACAACATACTATTTGTAATTCTAATTATCCACCACACCTGCCTTTTATCTTTCACAACTTACATACAAGTCAATCACTGTTTTTAAAACCCAAAACATTTCTGTTTTTGTGCTACAGTAGATAACGTCATATTTTCCACACTACACTCCATGTGCCATTTTGTTGTCCACTCGCTCAGTTTATCCAAATCTTCTTGAAGCTACTTTGCACTCTGATCACTGCTTGCATTGCTAGATAGTTCTGTGTCATCAGTATCTTGGATATGTCACATTTTCTGTTCTCATTGAGGACGAGAGCAGTAAGCAAACAAGTGTTCAGTGCCATCTGCCTGTGTTTGACCAGTCTCTTCTCACTGCTAGTGTTGGGCAAGAGGTACAAGAGTCTTAGGGCCCATGCTGCCGGGTTTTGGAGAAGTTATTGCCTGTACCCATTGGGTTTCACTTGCCTCTGGGGTGAATGGGCTTCACAGCTATGCTCACTTTTGGGGACCCTGGGGGTTATGTTCCATGACACAGAGTCATAGAAAGCTACAGCACCAATATAGGCCCTTTGACCAATCCAGTCCATTCCGTATCATTTAAACTGCCTAGTATCATTGAATTGCACCCGGATCATAGCTCTCCATGTACCTACCCAAGCTTCTCTTGAATATTGAAATTGAAATTGCATCCAGCACTTGCACTGACAGCTCATTCTACACTCTCACCACTCCAAATGAAATTTACCTTCATGTTCCCCTTACACATTTTACCCTTTGTCCTTAACCCATGACCTTTAGTTGTAGTCTCACCCAAACTCAGTAGAAAAAGCCTGCTTGCATTTACCCTATCTATACCACTCATAATTGTGTACTTCTGTAAAATCTCCCCTCAATCTTCTACATTCCAGGCAATAAAGTTCTAACCTATTCAATTTTCCCTGAAGCTCAGGTCTTCCAATCCCAGCAACATCCATGTAAATTTTCTCTGTACTTTTTCAATCTTACTTTTATCTTTCCTGTAGATAGGCGACCAAAACTGCACACAATACTCCAATTAAGGCCTCAGCAACATCTTGTACAACTTCAACCTAACATACCAACTGCTGCACTCAATACTTTGATCGACAAAAGGCAATGTGTTGGAGGTTTTCTTTACCACCCTATCTACCTATAACGACACTTTCAATGAATATGGACCTGTATTCCCAGATCCCTTTGTTCTACCACACTCCTCACTGCTCTACCACTCACTGTGTAACCCCTACCATGGTTGGTCCTCCCAAAATGCAAGGCTTCACATTTGTCTGCATTAAATTCTATCTGTCATTTTTCAGCCCATTTTCCCAACTAGTCCACATCCTGCTGCAAGCTTTGATACGTCTTCCTCACTGTCCACGACACACCCAATCTTGGTGTCATCCACAAATTTGCTGATCCAGATCATTGATATAGATGACAAACAACAACAGACCCAGCACCGATCCCTGTGGCACTCCACTAGTCACAGGTCTCAGTCAGAGGCAACCATCTACTACCAGTCTCTGGCTTCTCTCACAATGTCAATGTCTAATCCAATTTAATACGTCATCTTGAATGCTGAGCGACTGAACCTTCTTAACTGACCTCCTATGTGGGGCCTTGTCAAATGTCTGTGTAGACAACATCCACTGCTTGGAAATTTCCTCGAAAAACTCTAAGATTAGTTAGGTATGACCTACTATGCACAAAGCCATGTTGACTACCCTGAATCAGTCTATGTCTATCCGAATAATCATATAAGCAACACACACAAAATGAAGGAGAAATCCAGCAGGCCAGGCAGCATCAATGGAAAAGAGTAGAGTCAGCATTTTGGGCCAAAACCCTTCATAGGACTGGAGGTAAAAAAAGATTATATATTCATATATCTGGTTTCTTAGAATATCTTACAATAACTTTCCTGGTTTATTCTTAGAGCTTTTCTTAAATAGCAGAACAACATTAGCTATCCTCCAGTTCTCCGGTACTTCACCTGTCACTAAGGATGATTTAAATATCTCTGCTAGGACCCCTGCAATTTCGTCACTTGCCTCCCACAGGATCAGAGGGAACACCTTGTCAGGACCTAGGGATTTGTCCACCCTGATTTGTCTCAAGACAGCAAACACCTCCTCCTCTTGTAATCTGTATAGTGTATACGACCTTGCTGCTGCTTTGCCTCACTTCTATAAATAGACTGCATCCATCTCCTGAGCAAAATATCCATTTAATATTTCTCCCATTTCATTTGGCTTCATGCATAGATTGCCATTCTGATCTTCCAAAGAACTAATTTCCTTCAACTTACCTGCTCAAGCAACCTCTTGCCTTCCTTCAGCCCCACAGATTTCTTTAAGTGCTCTCTTGCATTTCTTATACTTTTCCAGATCCTCATTTGTTCCCACCTGCCTATACTTGCTATGCACATCCTTTTTTTTTCTTAACCAGAGCCTCAATATCTCTCGAAAACCAAGGTTCCTTAAACTCATTATCCCTGCCTTTTATTCTGAGAGGCACATACAAGCAATGTTTCTCAAAATTTCACTTTTGAAGACCTCCACTTACTGAGTACATTTTTGCCAGAAAACACTTGCTAGATCCTTTCTGATACCATCAAAATAGGCCTTTCTCCAATTTCAAACCTCAACCCACAGACCAAGCCTATCGTTTTCCATAACTACTTTGAAACTAATGGTATCACGATCACTAGATGCAAAGTGTTCCCTACACAAACTTCTGTCACCGGCCCTGTCTCATTCCCTAATCGGAGATCAAGTATTGCACACCGTCTTGTTGGGACTTCTATGTACTGCTTAAGGCAATGTTCTTGAATATATTTGACGAACTCTATTCCATCTAATCCTTTTACAGTATGGGAGTCCCAGTCATTATGTGGAAAGTTAAAATCACCCATCACAACCTACACTTCTTGCAACAGTCTGTGATCTCTCTGCTAATTTGTCCCACTAAATCATGCGGACTGTTGGGTGGTCTATAATGTAGCCCCATTAACATGGTAATACATTTCTTATTCCTCAGTTCCACCTAAAAAGCCTCACTAGATGAGTTCTCTAGTCTGTCCTGACTGAGCATTACTGTAACATTTTCCCAGACTAGTAATGCCACCCCTCCCCCCTTTAATCCCTCCTGCTCTGTCACGTGTAAAACAATACTGAGCTGCCAATCCTGCCCCTCCTGCAACCAAATCTCATGAATGGCTACAAAGTCATTAAATCATGTGTTGATCCATATCTTGAAGTTATATAACTTTACTATAATACTTCTTGCATTGAAATATATGCAGCTAAGAACATTAGTTGTACCATCCTGACTTTGTCTGACAGCTCAACATCTGTCTCCACAACCACTCTGTTCTGGAACTGGAAGCACTCTGTTCTAGAACTCCGGTTCCCATCCCCCTGCATGCCTAGTTTAACCCCATCCCTCCCTGTGCAGAACAGCAAACCTTCCCGCTAGGATTTTAGCTTCCCTCCAATTTAGATGCAAACAATCTCTACTGTACAGGTCCCACATTCCCTAGAAAAGAGCCCAATGATCCAAAAATATGAAGCCTTCCCTCTACACCAAACCCTTAATAATGTGTTAAACTGTATGATTTTCCTATTTTTGACTTCACTAGCATGTGGCACAGGTAGCAATCCTGCGATCATAACCCTGGAGGAGCTGTCTTTCAACTCTCCGAACTCACTTTGCAGAACCTCATCCTTCATCCTACCTACATCATTGGTACTGATGTTGGCCACGGCCTCTGGCTGCTCACCCTCCCATTTAAGAATGCTGAGGACTCGATCTGAGGATGTCCTGGACCCCGGCACCCGGGAACAACATACCATCCAGGAATCTCATTCTTGTCCACATAACATCCTTTCTATTCCCCTAACTAAAGAAACCCCCATCACCACAGCTTATTTCTTCTCCCCGCTTCCCTTCAGAGCCATAGGAGTCATTCTCAGTGCCAGAGTCTTGACCACTGTTGCTTCCTTCTGGTAGGTCATCGCAAACACTCCCCCCCACCCCCAACCCCAACAGTATCCAACCTGTTGCAGAGGGGGATAGACACAGGATAACTGACTTCCAGAGACTCTACGGTTAATGTTCTCTGTGTTATGTCTTTGCTTGCACAATTTGTTTCTTTTTTCACATATTAGGTGTTTGACTCTTTGTTGTGTGGGGATTTTTTAAAAAATGGGTTCTATTGTGTTTCCATGTTTTGTTGCTGCCTACCAGAAGACGAAACTCTAAGTTGTATACAGTATACAAACCTTGATAATAAATGCACTTTGAACAAAACTAAAAGTTAATTCTAATGTGTTATGGGTACATTTGCTCTAAATTAATTCTCAGGTTCTTATTACACCTTTTCCAAAAACCGGAAACTTATTAATTGTGCAACTTAATATGATATCGCTATAAATAAAAAATGTTACATTATGAAATTATTCAAAAACCAAAAATACTAAAAAATTCATTGATGAGTTGTGAAGTAGGTCACTACAAAAATGCAAACTGACACCAACCATAGTACACTCTCTGAAAGAGGAGTAAACATTCTGGATTTCCCACCGCGCCCCTCCCCCGACAAATGTAACAATAAAGGATATCTTGCAGGACTGTCTTTAAGCGCATTTAGAAATCCTGTCTTCTGCGATCCTATGTAAAATTGATCAAATGTTAGGTTAAAAGAAAATTAATTCAAAAAATCAATCATAAGCAAGAGCTTATGGTTACTTTCTTAAAAGTACAATGATCATATTCAAATGTTATTAATCATGAAGCTTTAACATTGTATCCTATATTCGTCTATAAAATCGTTTCCTTTTGAACTATAACTATTGCAGAAACTTCCCACTTTTTTATCTGCATAAAAATGACATATAAACACAATGAAATGTTTAAATTTCAAATTTTACTTTGAACACCTCATTAATTTGCATGTATCTCAATGCACTAGTATGAATCCACCTAACTTTATGGTAAAGATTTATCCACCAAATAGGACAACTAAAAGATAAGAAAGGCAAGCACATGAACAAAATGCCTGAGCATCACACTGCCAGAGTTTGGAGTTAACGTCTAACTTTGAGGACTTCTTGGTCTTGGCATACTTAACAATAGAAAAATCTAAAATTTTTAATGATACAGAAATGAAACTTCTGGTAGCAATAATTCAGGTAGCAATTAAATCAAATACTATTTATACATTTCATACTTAATTGATTAGTATGGTAAAAAAAATTCATTGGAATAGTTTTTGTGTTTGTTTTCAACCAGGTCTGAAACTCTTGATGCCAGAAATGAATTGTAAATATTATTACATTAAAAGAAAATAAATCAGCTTGTTATATTGAAGAAAACTGTAGTTCACTTGGAGTACAATTAAAATATACTCTTTCGAAGATCTGAATTAAAACTCTGACTCCATTGAAGTCCAGCTATAACTGATGGACAAAAATCTCCTCTGTAAACTAGCTGTATCCTTTATAAACTGAAACTGTCTTAATCCAGTTTCTACAATGTCTACATGTTATACTTTGTGGGAATTAGTCCAGGTCACTCAAGAGGCCACAGGAGAGGGTGATATGGGAACTAAAATAAGACGATATGGGATTCTCTTTAACCTGACGAGTACAAGCACATAACAAACAAAATCCTTTAAAAGTCCAGTTTTTTCCATTTACAATTCAAAGATTCTGTGTAAAAGAACTAAATGTATTTCTATTCAAATAAGAAATACACAACTTTCTTCACTAACATTAATTTTTATTGTTTTGCCATTAAACAAATATTAAATCCACATCTGCCCAATGTTTTTTTAGAATAAATATCTCAATGATCACGGTTCAAAAGCATTCCATCAAAAATATGCTGGTGTCTATCAACTTGTGTTCCAACAAATATATTTTCATTTATGATGCAGTCATGCATGATTGACTGTCTTGTAATATAAAGTATTCTTAGAATGTGGGTTTTCAACCACTTCTACATTGAACCCAAATGCAGTCATATCCAAGGTGTTATCACTCAATCAGTAACTACCATTTGCTTCATATCAGAAGGTGGGAGGAGAGCTAGAAAAGCCACTCTACAAATAGTCCAAATGAATATAATACTTACGGAGAATGACATGAGTGATGACGAAGGCGAAGATGAATACTGTCAAAAATGACAGTGACAAAATAAACATGTAAAAAAATCTGTAGTTCCTTTTTCCCACGCAGTTGCCTACCCAGGGGCAATGGTGATCAAATCGTTCTAAAGGGGGAAGAGCAATATTGGAAAACAAATTATAGCATCAGGTTACAAAATGGAGTTTGCATGACTGGTTATTTTTAACCTAGATTGACTTCGAGCAATATCAGGAAAATATTTTGCATGCCACATCTGCTTTTCATCCAGAAAAAATTTATTATATTCCAAATGGTGTTCCAACTATGGGAAGAAACATAATTGATCTGATAATATTTCATTTGCCCTCTTCATGCACTTACCAATAAAAAAGAATGAGGAAATTAAATGTGCACATATATTCTCAAATATTCTCCAATAAAACCACAAATATTCTCAAATAAAGTTGCTTTTAAACCAAAAATGTGCAATAAAAATGATGAAACCCACTAATTGTAAGACTAAGTTTCAACCACTCTATTCAAGCCAACAAGAAAGAATTTAATGATAAATTTAAAATTTACGAGACAAAGGAAGCTGCTGTACTTTAATTTTCTTCTCAATAATTAAAAATAGTTAATTTATTCCGAGATATAGAAATTCCTTCTTAATGATTAAAATATGATTCATATTCAATGGGAATGGTTAGTACTTCAATTTTGGCAAAAAGAAATGCCAAATATTTCTGAATCATTGCTCACTTCAACAATAGAATTATGGTTCGGTACAATCCTTATGGATGGAAGCATCCACTTTCACTTCGTAAGCAGAATACAATTTAAAAAGGAATCCTGACTATTTTCATGAACATTTTCATGACAGCTGAGCTCACAGTCTCATGCAAAGTACAACATCCAGAAGATTACAGTTAAAAAACACCAATTATACTCTGAATACAATGGAAAAGCTTTATTTGTTGTTTAAAAGTGTGGTATAATAGAATATCCTAAATTCACAAGCCTTTTACTCCAATTCAAAGATAGGTCAACAACTCTCTATTCTACAAGCAGAATCCTGCATAGGTGGGCAGGTTATCCTTCTTGTAGTGATATTAAACTTAGGCCCACTTGCCTTCTTTGATGGAAATAAAAAAGTTCATTCTTATAGTTTCAAGAAAGGAAAGGGGCTTCACCTTAATATTCTGGTCACTGTATATTTTTTATCCTACAAAATATTCCTCACTGTCAATTGTCTGGATATTACTGGATTCATGTTAGCAGACATTTACTCTACTTTCTACTTTAAAAAGCTGCTTTATAATATCTCAAGGCTGTAAAAAAAAAAGCCTTTTATAAATGTAGACTTGGTTATTTAACTATACAACAACAAAGGATTGACATTACCATGCCGAAATCAGGCCATAAGTGAGGCAGGTTTGGCAACCAGCAAAACAAAATACATTAATATAAGCTTCCAATTGGGAATTATTCCCATTTTTGTTGCACTGTAATACACTAAAAACAAGGCTTTTGTAATTCTAGAGTGCAATGTGTACAGTTTGTGAGGGACACACATTAGAAGAGCACCAGTATGATAATGATCAAATGGAGGGAAATCCAAAGAACAGGTCTCAAAAAAGCCAAAAGCCAGAGACAATTCAAGTCATTATTTTGTATCCGCTTCTGCAGGATCTGTATGGCGAGGCCTATGTGTGGGAACCTGCAGAATCTGACACAAGTGGAGTAGGTGGTGCTTGAAGAGATGCAAGGATGAGTAACTTATCAACTGAAGGATTCTTTCCTGACACAGGCTCCTGTGTGCTCTTGACAGCGTAACTCAAGGCTCTCAGTGCTGTCCTGACTGTCCCTTCCCCATTCTGAGCAGTAATGCACCTGGATTTCCACCAGTTGATGAGACTATGTTACACTTTTTCCAGGAAGCTTAGCAAACACCCTTTAATCATTCTCTATAGTCAAATAGTAATTTCTTGCCATAGCTGAACTTATTTTGCCAGTCAATTATTAGGTACAGGTGTCCCCCACCCTTCAAACGTTCGCTTTACGAAACCTCACTGTTATGAAAGACCTACATTAGTACCCTGTTTTCGCTTTCAGAAGGTGTTTTCACTGTTACGAAAAAAAAAGCAGCGCGCGGGGAAAATCAGCGTGCGAAAAAAGCAGCGTGCAATAAAAGGCAGCGCGCGCCCCGAGCAGCCGCTCTCCCCCGGATGCGGAACGGCATTGTTTAAACACATGCCTGTGAGCAGCAGTTTGTAAGATGAGTTCTAAGGTATTGGGAAAGCCTGGAAGAGCTCGTAAGGGTGTTACACTTAGCATAACACTAGACATAATTAAGCGTTTCGATCGTAGTGAACGAAGTAAGGACTAAGTGAGTTTGGCTTGTGGAAGCTGACGAACATGATGTTGAAGGGGTTTTGGCATCTCATGACCAAGAACTGACAGATGAAGAGCTGATGCAATTAGAAGAGGAAAGGATAACAATCGAAACCGAATTTAGTAGCGAAATGAACGTGAAGCAACTGCGTGAGATTTTCGCTGCAATGATAAAGTACCACTTTAGTTTTGAAAGGGTACATAGCTTTAGGGCAAAGCAACACTCACAACACGCTGGAGGAACTCAGCAGGACGGGCAGCATCCGTGGAAACGTCGACTGATCGTTTCCACGGATGCTGCCTGACCTGCTGAGTTCCTCCAGCGTGTTGTGAGTGTAGCTTTGACCCCAGCATCTGCAGATTATTTTGTGTTTACATAGCTTTAGGGCATATTTGCAAGATGGTTTGAGTCCTTACAAAGAACTGTGTGATAGAAAAATGCGCGAGGCTCAGCAGTCAAGCAAGCCTTCCGCATCAGCCACAGCAGATAACGAACCTCGACCTTCGACATCGAGGCAGGCAGTCATAGGAGAAGATGAGCTGCCTGCTCTAATGGAAACAGACAACGAGATGACACCCCAGTGTCCCACCACCCTGTGATTCGCAGAGAATGCAGCGGTAGCCGGGAGGCACACAGCACATCTTTAAGAAAAAAGCTGAAATAAACATGCTAATTAATTAGGTGCCGCCTGACACGTAATTAATTAGCATGTTTATTTCGGCTTTTTTCTTAAAGATGTGCTGTGTACCTCCCGGCTACCGCTGGACCCCCACATGCTTCGCGGTTCGGTATCGGTTGGCGGCCTGGAGGGCGGGGCCACTGCACCACCCAACCTGTGACGACTCAGTCTAACACACCACCATCAGTGTGCTCGGCACTGAACCAATTCTGGTAAGTGATACTACACTGTACATACATTATTTCTACTTTATATAGGCTGTGTCTTTTTACGTGTGATTTGGTATGATTTGGCAGCTTCATAGCTTAAAGGTTACTGGAGAGCGCTTGCGCCGTGTTTCTGCCAACAGCGCTTGCGTGAGATTTTCTGCCGACGGCGCTTGCGTGAGATTTTCGCTGCAGAGAACAGTTCAGTAATGATTGTGGAAAAGTATTTCTACTTTATATAGGCTGTGTATTTATCATATCATTCCTGCTTTTACTATATGTTACTGTTATTTTATGTTTTATGTGTTATTTGGCATGATTTGGTAGGTTATTTTTGGGTCTGCGAACACTCACAAATTTTTCCCATATAAATAAATGGTAATTGCTTCTTCACTTTACGACATTTTGGCTTACGAACCTTTTCATAGGAAAGCTTTACCTTCGGATGGCGGGGGAAACCTGTATATGAAAAATGCGTCCTATCCATCTGAGCCAAATAGCTGGTTATTAGGACCTCACTGAGGTTGCTGGCCTGGAAGATGAAACTCATGTTGGTCACTTATTGTGCCAGTGGAGACTGGAGGATTTTTGTCAGCATTGTTAGCATCTCTCCAGTGCCTTGAGATACTTCCTTTCTCTTTCAATTTTTTTTATTGATTTAAAAGAATAAGGATAAATACAAACCAGAGGAGAGGTTATCTCAAATACATATTTCAATAATAGTACAAACAAGGAAGGAACATACACTGTCAAAATCATATATAGTATTAAACTAATATAAAGAGAGAAAAGAACCATTTCTCCCCTTAACAGTTCATAGAAAAAAAAGACTCAAGATTTCCTGTTATTGAGGGAAAAAAACCCCACTGAACTAACCTAAAACAAAAAAAAAGGGGGGACTGGGCAGTCCACTTTGAGGATACACTTAAAGAAAAGGGAAAATCCTTCTAGTCAAATCTAAAACTTTGCGGAGAAGAAGAAAAAAAAACTTGAAAAGTAAAAAGAATTAGATCAGATGAAAACATTGAATAAAAGGTTGCCAAGTTTGCTCAAATTTAAAAGATGGATCAAATGTCCGACTCCTTATTTTCTCCAAACTTAAACAAGACATAATGGAGGAGAGCCAAAAAAAAATACAGTAGGTGGATTGGGATCCTTCCAGTACAATAGAATAGCTCTCCTAGCCAATAAAGTTGAGAAAGCTATTATGCGTTGAGCGGAAGCAGGAATGTTTCCTGCATCCTTTGGAATAATCCCAAAGATTGCCATAAGTGAATTAGGTTATAGGTCCAGACCTATGACTTTTGATAACGTTCTAAAAACATCTCTTCAAAAATTATTTAACTTTATGCAGGACCAAAACATATGAGTTACAGTGGCCACCTCATCTATATCACAGGTAGGATTTATATTAGAAAAAATATGCACTAGTTTATCTTTCGACATATGCGTCCTGTGCACTACCCTGAACTCAATCAAGGAGTGATGGGCACAGATAGATGAATTATTAAACTAAATGACAAATTTTATTCCATTGATTATCTGAAAGTGACTCTTGAAATTCCAATTCCCAAGCACATTTAACCTTATTATTAGACATCATTCGTAAATTCAATAGCCGTTTATATATGATGGCTATCAATCCTTTTTGGAATGGTTTAAGCTGAAAGACAACATCTATCATATTTGGTAAATGAACAAATGGGTAATTCAGTAACAAATCACGTAAAAAAAAAATTCCTAACTAGTAAATATCTAAAAAATTGTGCATTGGTTAAATCATATTTGTCCACTAGCTGCGAAAAAGACATTAAACAATCCTCTAAAAACAAATCTAGAAAAGTTTTTATTCCCTTAGTTTTCCATATTAAAAAGGCCTTATCTAAAATTGATGGTTTAAAAAAAGCTAAAATGGATGTTACTATCCATTTTAACTACTTTTTTTAAACCATCGATTTTAGATGAGGCCTTTTTAACATGAAACTAAGAGATACTTCCTTCAGGTGTCCACTTCTTGGAAGCACGCAGGGATCAGGATTGCTGCAACTTGCTAAACTACAATCATTGGGTTGCGTTTGAGATCTTTTTCTCCAAATATTCTTTTACAAATGTTACACTTAAGGTTATAGTGGATTTCATCAGACTTGATCGCCCTTCCGGAGGGGTGGTTCCCAAGATATGAGAAAGACATACAATAAAGGAGTTCATGATAGAGTCAGGGTAAAGCAGTAATAAGGCATGGAATCAGGTCCTTTATCCCAACTGTTCCATCCCAACCTCCCTGCTCGCCCCAGTTGTCCACATTTGGTCCTTAACTCTAAAAATCATCTATTCTATACATCAAGATTTCATCACCACATACATCATCCCCTCCATTCCCTTCATGACTCCCTGGTCCGATCTTCCATCCCAACTCTACTCTCCTCATCTTACAGTACACTTGTTCCATGCAACTGCAGGAGATGCACCATCTGTTCTTTCGCCTCTTTCTTTCCCACCACTCAGTTTATCTTTCCACATAAAGCATACTATGCTTGTTATTTTTCTAATTTACTGTCTTGCCCTTGGTGTACAGAATGTCAAAATAGGCTTTATGGAAAACCTGTGTTCAGTACTCAAGAGCAACACTGAGTTTAATGTTGCCTATCACTTAAATTATCCATACTACTCCCACTCTGACCTCTCTGTGATATCCTGAATTGTTACAAGGATGTCCAACTTAAGCTTGAGGAACATTACCTCACCTTCAGCTCAGCTCACTACAGCTTTGCAAAACCAATATCAAACTCATTTAACATAGCCCACTTGCTCTTTGCATCAGAAGTGGCTATTTCTGCTCCGAGTCATCCACTGGTGACATTGGCTCAGCTTTTCTGTCCATAGTTATAGCCTGGCGAGTTGGGCACGTCCAGCATCCCTATTATTAGCAACACATTGTTTCTTTCTGCTATCACTTCAATTTGCCTCCATTATTCTATTGATGGGCCGGCTGGTGGTGTAGTGGCATCAGCAGTGGACTTCAAGGCAGACGGTCCTGAGTTCAAACCCAGCCAGGTCCCAAGCTAGGCAGCAGTATCTGCATGCAAGAAAGGCCTGGCAATCTACTTCTGTATCTTGCCATGCAAACCCTAAGGACCCTATGGTCCACGAGGTCATGAAGAGCCAGACTCAACTAAAATAAAACACAACATTCTATTGATACGTCAATCCCTGCATCTTATCACTATGACAACTCAGACACAACCTTAATATAAAGATACCTTGCCTTTATTTTATCCACTACTTCTGCAATTTAAAACTGTCATTTATTCTCTCCTTCCCAGTTCCAAGAGTATTTTTTGATCTGAAGCTTCCCTTTCCACAGCTGCTGCCTGACTTACAAGTTCAAGTTCATTTTCATTCAACTGTACACGTTTACCATCTAACGAAACAACATTCCTCTAGACCAAAGTGCGCAACACAGTACATATAGCTCACATACATAACTGAGTATTATCACAAATAAATTAACAAATAATAAGGTGCATTAACGACACAAATGAAAAAGTAAAGAGTAAAACACGCCTGGCATTTAATACATGGTGAGACCTGGCTGGTGGCAGGGAGTTTAGTCGTCTCATGGCTTGAGGGAAGAATCGGTTTTCCATCCTAATAGTTCTTTTGACAAGGTCCCACACAGGAGATTAGTGTGCAAACTTAAAGCACACAGTATTGGGGGTATGGTATTGATGTGGATAGAGAATTGGTTGGCAGACAGGAAGCAAAGAGTGGGACTAAATAGGACCTTTTCAGAACGGCAGGCAGTGACCAGTGGGGTACCGCAAGGCTCAGTGCTGGGACCCCAGTTGTTTACAATATATATTAATGACTTAGATGAGGGAATTAAATGCAGCATCTCCAAGTTTGCGGATGACATGAAGCTGGGCGGCAGTGTTAGCTGTGAGGAGGATGCTAAGAGGATGCAGGGTGACTTGGATAGGTTAGGTGAGTGGGCAAATTCATGGCAGATGCCACTTAATGTGGATAAATGTGAGGTTATCCACTTTGGTGGCAAGAACAGGAAAACAGATTATTATCTGAATGGTGGCCGATTAGGAAAAGGGGAGGTGCAACGAGACCTGGGTGTCATTGTACACCAGTCATTGAAAGTGGGCATGCAGGTACAGCAGGCGGTGAAAAAGGTGAATGGTATGCTGGCATTCATAGCAAGAGGATTCAAGTACAGGAGCAGGGAGGTACTACTGCAGTTGTATAAGGCCTTGGTGAGACCACACCTGGAGTATTGCGTGCAGTTTTGGTCCCCTAATCTGAGGAAAGACATTCTTGCCATAGAGGGAGTACAAAGAAGGTTCACCAGATTGATTCCTGGAATGGCAGGACTTTCATATGATGAAAGACTGGATCGACTAGGCTTATATTCGCTGGAATTTAGAAGATTGAGGGGGGATCTTATTGAAATATATAAAATCCTAAAGGAATTGGACAGGCTAGATGCAGGAAGATTGTTCCCGATGTTGGGGAAGTCCAGAACGAGGGGTCACAGTTTAAGGATAAAGGAAGCCTTTTAGGACCGAGATGAGGAAAAACTTCTTCACACAGAGAGTGGTGAATCTGTGGAATTCTCTGCCACAGGAAATAGTTGAGGCCAGTTCATTGGCTATATTTAAGAGGGAGTTAGATATGGCCCTTGTGGCTAAAGGGATCAGGGGGTATGGAGAGAAGGCAGGTACAGGGTTCTGAGTTGGATGATCAGCCATGATCATACTGAATGGCAGTGCAGGCTCGAAGGGCCGAAGGGCCTGCTCCTGCACCTATTTTCTATGTTTCTATGTTTCTTGCCCTAATGCTGTGGTACCTCCTGCCTGATGGTAGGGGGTCAAAGTGATTGTTGGATGAATGGGAGGGATCATTGACAATGTTAAGGGCCTTTGTATGCAGCACTCCTGATAATTACCTCTGATGAGTGGAAGAGAGACTCCTCTCTTTGTAGGGCTTTGAGGTCAGATACCTTGCAATTCCTGTACCACGGTGATGCAGCTCGTCAGTACATATGCAACAGTGCTCCTGTAAAAGTTGGTTAAAATGGGGGTGGGGGGGAAGCATCACTCATCTCAATCAGGAAGTGGAGATACTGCTGTGCTTTCTTGAACAAAGAGGTGTTGTTGAGGGACCAGTTGAGATCATCCATTATGTGTACTCCCAGAAATTTGTGCTCCTAATTCTCTCCATGGAGGAGCCATGTATGTGCAGAGAGGAGAGGTCGGCCTGCACCTCCCTAAAGTCCACAATTATCTTTTTGATTTTGTCCACGTTGAGACTCAAGTTGTTGCGCTTGCACCATTCTACCAGTGGCTCTACCTCTTTTCCGCACACCGTCTGACATTATTGCTGATGAGCCAACTACTTTTATATCCTCAGCAGACTTGACGCGGTATGATCTGGATCTAGCAATGCAGTCATACATCAGCAGCGGGCTGAGCACAACAGCACTAGGGAACGTCAGTGCTCAGTGTGATAGAGCTAGAGATGAATCTGCCAACATGAACTGATTGCGGGCTTTCTGTCAAGAAGTTCAGGAACCAGTTACAGAAGAGGTGTTGAGGCCCAACGAGAGCAGTTTACCCGCCAGCTTCTGAGGGACCGTACTGAACACTGAGCCAAAGTCAATAGACAACATCCTGGCATACAAGGCACCACTTTCCAGGTAGGTTAGATCGGAGTGGAGTACAGAGGTGATGGCATCATCAGTGGACTGACATGAGTGATAAGTGAACTGGAAAGGGTCGAATACAGTGGTGAGAAGAAATTTAATGTAATCCATAACCAACTATTCAAAGCACTTCATTATTGTTTGTGTCAGTGCCACTATCGTTCAGGCTGGATACTGTCGCCCTCTTGGGCAATGGGATGATGGTGGCTGCCTTGAAACCTGATAGGACAGAGGACTGTTCTAGAGAGATACTGAAGATGTATTTTTGAACCTTAGTTAATGGGGCTACACAGTCCCTCAGCACTTGACCAGGTATGTTTATCAGGCCCCACAGCTTTGCGTGGGTTGACCCTAGCTACAGTCTTCCTCACATCAGCTGCGACCAGAGTGCCTCAGGGGAAGGGGACCTTCCTCACCAGCGCACGGCTTTGTGCATCAAACCAAGCATAAAAGATATTGGGGAAGAGAAGCATGACTGTCGTTGATGTGCGGGGTGAACTTGTAATCTGTTATTATCTGAATGCCCTGCCACATGTGCCTCGCGTCACAGAAATGGCTGTATACAGTATTCTCTGTGAATAATCCCTTTTTGTGCTCCTGATGGTGTGGGAAAGCACAGCTCTTGCTGACCTGAGAGCTGTCTTATCCCCCAATCTGAAGGCAGCATCCCAATCGCTCAGCTGCGCTTGGACCTCTGCCAGTAACCATGACTTCTGATTTTCCCTCACACAGATGAGTTTATAACGGTGATGTCCTCAGTGCACTTCACTATGCAGCCAGTCACAGCCATACTGCGTGTAGCAGCATTTCCTGCCTTTATTCCATGAAGTTGGCAGATTTTTTTTTCTTTAAATTTTAAAGGTTAGCTCAAAAATTGAATATTGACAAGAATAAGGCTTAAAACTTTTTTTTAAGTCATTCATATCATTCATATTAAAAATAGTTTGAAAATCCACATGCAAAATCATGAGATCTTTGTAACTTCATTTGTCCATGCTTGATCAGTTTCAGTCAAGAATAATATGATCGATTTAGTCTTAAAAACAAGGTATATGCATGATTTATTTAAGGTACAATTAGTCAAGTGATGACTGATTAGGTCATATACTGTATCTTGAAAAGCTGGGATAAGCCAATATTTGGCAGCCTTAAAAAAAAACTGTGTATTTGTGCAAATATGTATTTGAAATTGCATCCTTATTAAAGAATTAAATAGATTTAAAACGGTTTGAATTTTGCTTCATTAAAGAGTAAAAATATGTGCACAAGATAGTAATTATAAATAATGTTTTTCACTAATTTCGAAACTCTGGAATAAATGGCTTCTCCTTTAAAGGCAGCATTTCAATATCATATGGGCAGAAATAAGTTCTTCAAAAATTACTTTCTTTGCTTTGCAAAGTTTTGAAACGCTTTTCTAAGTTACCTACTTACATACTATAATTGCCACAAAGGCCGCAACGTTGTATCATTTTTAATGCATGCATTTCTAAATGACAATAAACGAGGACTGAGTGTCCTCATAATCTAAAAAAAATCCCAATTACTGGAAGATTTCACAGTTACCAAGTTTTATTTTAACTTCTGTCCATTAATTATCAGCTACTTTGTTCTGGGGAATAGGTCTACTCAGTAGATATGTTCTCACAGGTCATATACCATGCAGTTATACCCCTTGGGGCTCTTCCTCACAACCTTTCATCAACGCCCCAGGGCTTCAGATTGTTTCCTTGTACCTCTTTCAGATATCCCTTGGTGAACCACCCTTGCTGCAGCTGCCATTGTAGAAACACTGGAATATGTAACTTTAACATTCAGTCTGGCTATCCCAGCAGAACTCTGCTAAAGTATCAGGTATCACTATCTGTGATATTGCACACAAAAAGAGCAGAGTTTGTAATCCAATCCTGCCAAAATTATGTGCTATTTTTAACAGGAGCAGAGATTTCTAATAAGGCAACAAACAATTACCCAAGTCTCATAGCCTTGAAATAGCATATTCAATCATCTAAGTCTACAACTTTGAAATTTTGCAATCAATCATACTCCTTTTAATTGCAACTTCACAGTTCAATTAAACATCTATTAGTTATGAAAAATTTTGAACAGCTTTCCAAGTAAATTCCTTACCTACACAGTTATCACAAAGGCTACAGTGAGAGGCACGTGGTGGACGGAAGATCTTACAGGTGAAGCAGTATTTTAACTTGACTGTCTGCCCATTAATTATCACCTCTTTTGTTCTGGGGGGAGGACGATACCCACCTCCTGAACTTGAACCATTGGCAATATCTGCAAGGGAAAAGGAAAACAAAGTTTTAAAATGCACAACTGCAGGATTATTTTATTTGATATGCTTCTTTTAAAATACCATATAATACATTCATTTGAAGGCAATTACTTACTGATGAACTATGGTTAACAAATAGCAAGTTGGTTCAGCCTTATTTTGTTTTAAGCAAAAAGAACAGAATGCTGACTACTTTCAATCAAAAACAGCATGAGAAATGCTGCATCAGGTTGGTACCTTGGCATAAAGTTAATACCTTTCATGAGTTTTGCATGTGGCAATGACTTTCCATAATACAAAGAAGTTAATGGAATTGCTATTGTTACGTACCCCGTAACTGGGTTGCCAAACCAGCAGAAATGGATCACTCAGTTGGAGTCTGGATTACTGGAACTAAGGAAGTTTTATTAAAGAAATAAGCAACACAGTACTCTAATCAAAAGGATATAAATGCAACAGGTTAGCAATGAATAAACACACATGTACACAGAACTAGGATAATAGGATCAATCAAGCTCTATCGTCGTCTAGGGGTAAATGACCAGTTTCAAAGTGACGTAAAGTTCAGTTCAATTGAGTTCAGTTCAGTTCACAGTAATCACTGCCATGGCAGTGGACGGGGGGGGGGGAGGAGACAGAGAGAGCAAAAGCGAATGAATATTCAAACGGCTTCCACACAGACCTTCGATATTCTTCGCAGTCAGCTTTCGGGCGAACCCTTTGTAATGTCTTCTGAGGTCACCGACTGTGACCCCTCCGTTTCAGATATGATTGTTCCTCTGCAGTGAACCTGACACCCAGGCAAGGGCGGACACACACCAGGTTCCCGCCGATCGTACCTTTCCACCCTGTGCGTCTATGGCTTGGTCCCGCGATCAGCCCTCCAAAACTCCCACCGACTTGTGGGAGACGCACCGCTTCCAGGGTCTCGTTACCTCGTGGTGTCGTGTGTGTCCTGCCTTAGCGAACCTGTCCCTTTTTATCCCCCTGCTGGGGTATCGCCTGTCCATCACACTTCAAACAGTTCAGGGTTCAAAAAGGAGCCGATCTTGACAGCTCTCAGACCGTATCTCCTTCCGTTAAACTCTCTCGTCTCTTCATTAACATTTCCAAATGCTGCTCCATTGTCTTCCTTATCTCTCTTTCTCCCGAAGACAGGTGGCAGATCAACTGTTGATCCCACTGGTGCTAGCACAGGACAGTTAACATCTTAATCTATGTGTACTTTTTGTAACCCTCTTTCGTCACACTATTGATTAATGTGCTATACGAGTTTCCAGCTATTTCAATGGATATGATACAGGGCCCAAAACTGCTCACATTACTGCAAATGTGGTCTGACCAACGCCTCAGGAGGTTTGGAAGAATTTGGCAAAACCTAACTGAGGTCCATTTGATTTGCTTTAAGGAGTATGACATCAGGAATCCAGGAGCAGATGTCTCCAAATGGATGAAGTGCAAATCTGAGAAATTTACGGAAACTTGACTGATGAGGGATATTGAGGTTCGAGTCACACTTGGAGTACTGCAACAGTTCCGGTCACCCTTTTGTTGGGCAGACATGCTTAGATGAGAAAGAATGCAGAAATTATTGATGAGGATGTTGCGAGGACTAGAGGGCCTCAGTTATAGGGAGAGGTTGGCCACGCTAGGTCTTTATTCCTTATAACATAGGAGAATGATGGCCAACCTTACAGACATGCTATGAAAGGCATATATAAATTTTTTCAGTAAGATGGCGGCGTGCACAGATGTAGCAGCCACTCCGGGTCCAAAGGCGTATTTGTTCATCTTGTATGCTTTTAAGATACCAAGAACATCACGCACTGCAGGACTATCCCATCAGTGAGTTGCTTGTTAGCGATGGAGCTAGACTTATTGTGTACCGTTTTCATGTTGTTGCCTAGATTTGTCGTGTTCCGATGGATGGTGTGTAAATGATTGTTTTGGACATTTTTACTGTGACCTAAAGACCCTGTTGGACATTGGTAATGTAGAATCCTGCAAGTCCAGTTCACTGGTTCATTGATGAGATAGATGGTGGGGGAGCTGCATGGCCTTGGGTATGCTGAGGAATAGCTCGAGGCCGCGGGGATGCCTGTGGCAACAGGTCAGGTGAGGAGACAGTGTGGGAGAGCCCCTGTGAGGCACACTGGAATCTGTACTTGGCCCCTTCCATCAGTGCTGTTGTCCCATGTTCGTTCAGTAAAAGAACAAGCTGGACCAGGACAACGTACTATCAGTTCTACAGTCATGCCACGTAGGAATTAGGGTTATATTTTTTTCCTTTGAGACTTTTTTTCTGAAATCGTAACAATATGTATGATTTGTGCTGTGTACTATTTTGCACTTTGGTCCTGGAGGAACGCTGCTTTGTTCGACTATATTCATGGATGGCTGAATGATAATTAAACTTGAAGGTAGATGGCAACTGATTTTTCCCCCCAGGGTAAGGAACATAGATTTAGGATGAGAGGATAAAAATGTTAAAGACTTGAGGAGAAACTTTTTCCACATGTGGCGGAGGGAGTGCATAAATAGATATAGTGATTGAGGGAACTCTAATAATATAATTTAAGAAGCATTTGAATATGTATATAGTATGCCAAGGCTTAGAGGGATGTAGGCTGAACTCAGCAAATTGGGACGAGCTAGGTTGGACCAGTACCTATATTGTATTGTTCTATGACTACACAATAATCTGTCACTATGACCAAAACCCATGAAATATAAAGAACAATCGAAGTAGAGATAGAAAATCAACTAAAAAACAGGAAGCTGTCATGGATTTTCCAGACAGGAGATATGTTAAAATTAGTTGCCCACTGGTCAGTATTTGAGCTACTGCATTTCCTAATAAAGTGGTTGGGACACATGGTCCAGTTAATTGGGACACATTGGGACCAGTACATTTTTGCCCAATTAAGCAGCTACCCCAATTAGCCAAAGTTAGTTTAAAGGTATAAAAAAGACACTACTGTTTAACTGAGTAACAATTTATGTACTTAAATGAAATACAGAACAAATTAGAATGCTACCAATACCCCTACGGTAGTATAAAACCATTTGATACTAATAGTTGTTGACAGAGGAATTCATCTGCCATGTTCTTTTGATTGACTGTAAATGAACAAAATCAACACAGACACAGTGCAGATGAAGGACTCCCTTCATACAATGCTTTAACCCATTGCATCCTCCAAATCTTCCTTTTCATTGTAACATTCAAGATGATTGTCGGTACTGTACCTTCAAATTCTTCATAGGTCCTAATTTGTTGAAGTAGCAAAATCATTTCACTTTCATTCCCAACAATTTATGGCATCTCTGAGCCTGAATCCTTGACACCGTGGTGAGCAAAACAGTTCCTAATTGTCTTACCATTTATTTCTCACCAACTACCAGTGACAAAAATTTATTGCTTTTTGAAAACAAACACACACAACTGACGCTACTTTAAAAATGATCGTTCTAAGCATGTACTGTATAACAGCCACACAAGTGATGAAGAAACTGTTCAGCAACAGTCTCCTACCCCAATCAAATGGCATATTATCCCAAAGAAGTGAAGGGAATCAAGCTATTTTTTCCATTTTGTTCTTTAAAAGTCATCCCAAATAAACAGCTGCTCTGATTTATCGATGGCCCAATTAACCAGAATCCACTGTATATAAATAACTTGGACTTGAGTGTGCAGCATAGCTTTCACTTTTGATGAGCTGGTGTTCAGAACTGGAGTGAATTAAGAGATTCATAAAGGTCTCCATGAGGATATAGACAAGCAATGGAACTGACAGACATGTACCAAGCAAAAACTGGAAGAAAAATGTTAACAGTTCTGTTAGAAGAACAAGGAGAAATAATATTATATATAAGATGGAATTACTTACTGGAAATACTCAATGAATTTTTATAACAACCTTTTCTAGGTACTCACTATACTCTGGATAAAGGTGTTACTTTCCAGGACTCCTTTAAAATTTCTCCCTGTTATCTTTTATCTGTGCTCTCTAGCTTTGGACTCCCTAGCCCTGGGAAAAGATCATTACTGTCCTCCACCTTTGTCCATACCCGTTCTGATTTTATACACTTTTATGAGGTCACCATTATTCTCCTGCACTCCAAGAAATAAAGATCCAGTGTGGCTAACTTCTCCCTACAAAAATGCTGCAAAAAGTAGTGGATACAACCCTGTCCATCACAGATACAGCCCTCCACACCACTGAGCACATCCACACAAAACATTGTCACAGGAAAGCACTGCCACCCACCACCCAGGACATGCTCTCTTCTTGCGACTGCCATTGGGAAGAAGGTACTGGAGCTTCAGGACTTGCACTACAAGACTCGGAAACAGTTATTACATCTCAAACATCAGGCTTTTGAACCAAAGGTGATAACTTCACATGCCCCATCATTGAAAGTTCCCACAAATAATGGACTCACTTTCAAGGACTCTTCATCTCATGTTCTCGATATCTATTGTTTATTTATTATTATTATTTTCTTCTTTTTGTATTTCCACAGTTTGTTTTATTTTGTTTTATTTTATTTTGAACTCTGAACTCAGGCCCTCTAGTCTAGATGGCACTCTCATAAATCTGTTCTGCACCCTCACCAGTGTAACAAAGTCTTTCCTATGACCAAACTATACGCAATACTCTAAGTGCAGTCTCACCAACGGCTTACATAACTGCAAAATAAAGTCCCTAATCCAAAACTCTATGCCCTTATTGTTGATGGCCAGCATGCTACATGTGTTTTTTCACCACCTTGTCTACGTGTGAGATCACTTTCAGCAAACTGTGCATTTGTGGTTCCACTCTCCATTCCACAACTCTTGTCAGTGCCCTGCCATTCACTGTATGCTGTATCCTGGTTTGACTGTCCAAAATGCATCACCTCACACTTATCTAAATTCAAATCCATTTGGCTCAGCCCATCTCTGATTATTGATCAAGATCTCTTTGTAATTCATTGTAACCTGCTTCACTATCAATAAGATCCCTTAACTTAGTCACATCAGCAAACTGTTGACCATGACATGTACATTCATATATAAATAACTTACATAAATAATGAGTAAAGATCTTGTCCTTTGGATATTTCCCTACAACTGAAGTCAGGCTAAAGTGTCCCCTGGACTGCTATCTTTCTTGAACAAAGGAAAAACATTATACAGCATTCTGGAACTTCACCAGGGACAATGACATAGCAAATGTCTCTCCACGACCTTTGTGATTTTTTTTTCTTCCAGCCTCCCATAAAGTCCAGGGGCTGCGGGACAGGGTGAACTTGGCCAGGCCCAGGGAACTTGCCCATCTTGATGTACTTTAAGGCTGCAAATACCCCTTCATTACTTATGGCCCTCATCTCTTTGGCACCCATTTTAATTTCCTTAGTAAACACTGAGAGAGATAATAAGAATCTCAGCCACAAAAACATCCTCTTAAAAATCAGATGGTCTTTCAGAGGACCTCGACTTTCTCTAGTTATCTTTTCGTGTGTGTGAAGATGTTGATATAACTGAAGTACCTTTTGGGAATACCTTTAACCATGCCTGTCAAAACCAACTCATACCTTTTTTGCCCTCTTGATTTCCCTCTTAAAAGGTCTTAAACTTGATTATATTCATTCAGGATACTTTGCACTCAGCTGTCTCAAGACAATATATGCTTAGTTCTTTTTCCTTACCAGAGCCTGAATATTTCTCCTTAGGCAGGGTTCCCTGAATTTGTTATCTCTACCCTTCACCCTAAAAGAATGTGCTACCCTTGAACTCTTGATATGACCCTTTTAAAAGCCTCCTACTTTAAACAGTCAACACCACTTAGATCCTGCCTAATGCCCTCAAAGTTGGCCCTGCTCCAGCTAGGTCTTCAACCTGTGGACCTGTTCTGATTTTCTGCCCCACAACTGTTTTAAAGCTATGGGTCAGTAGACCCAAATGCTACTTCAGACTTAGCCCACCTTGTTCCCCAAGAGGAGGTTGCCTCTGCCCCAGAAGAAATCCCAATAGTGTAATCCAAGAACCTAAATCCCTGTCCCCGTCATAAGCCCATCAGTCACACATTCATCTGGCCTATCTTTCTACTACAGGACTCAATGAAATGTTGCACAGGGAATCCAGACATTTAAGGTCCTGCATTTTAATTTCTTACCTCACTTCTAGAAATTTGAAAGGAAAGAAATCTGTGGGGTACAAGGAGAAAACAGGGAATTATGCCTGGCTGCATTGGCTTGATGAAGTCAGCTTCACCTTGAACATACTAGGTGTCTTCCATGCTCTAACCAACAATTATGAATAATATCTCCAGTGCCTATTCAAGGCAAGTCACTGCAAGTGTTTAATTACCATTTCTTATGCATCCTTGCAGATGAAACCAATGTCAGTAGACATTTAGTGATTTTACGTACTGAGGGATCAAGATATATCAAATTTGTTCACAAAAAATACCAAGTAGTTTGTACGTCAGTAACATAGGATGGCGTAGGTTTAACAATCCAGAAACAGGTAATTTGTTCTCAAGGATCTACATTGGTGGTTGATACCACTCCTTTGCCTCTTTCCACCTTCATTCATCTCAAACATTATTATATCCTTCTATTTGCTTCCTTCACACACTCATTCAGCTTGCTCTGAAATGTGTCTTGGGTCTTCAACTCAACTATTCTTTATGTAAATATTTTTATACTAAGTTTATCAGTGACAACCTTATATATTTGTACATAGGATTGATATTTAAGATGTGATTCTGTCTGGAGCTCATGAAATTATTCCTATGTCTAAAAACAGGTCAGAAGCTCTTGTCCTGTGACATGCATCTCACTCCAATGAAACCCCTAAGTCTCCATCCTTGCCTCATTCCCTCCTATCCAGAAAACATATCAGAGCAGAAAGCGATACTCTCCACTTGCACAAATAAGTGCAACTCCAAAGCTACCCAAGAATTTTTGATTCCCCCCCGATTAAAAGTCTACTTGACGCCACATTTATCCCCTTTATACATTCATTCTCTTTGCTGTCAGAGCTCCTAAGATGAGCCATCTCCAAAATGCACTGTAGCTGCTCACCACGTAATGTTGACAGAACAATCCAAACCTATCGTCTCTACCAAGAAAGTCAATGCAGGTACTCTTCCAAGATACACACTATCTTGATCTTCCCTACCAGACAACACAATGGGAATACATTCATGGTTGTCAAGGTCAGCATATAATGGGGGGGGGGGGTGTCATGTGATGACGTGGGATTGAGACATGTAAATCCAGCTCTCCCGTAAAATCAGCAAAGTACCGTTTAAACAAAGTAAAGTTAATAAATACTTTCCAAAAACTACTTATAAACTTCGTAAGACTACTCTACGATATGCCTCGTAAACCGCAACAGAAGAAGTCTGTTGTTGTGAAGTCGCCGCGAGATGGGGAAAAAAAGAGCCTACTGCAGCGATGGAGCCTCGGATTCAGGTTGGATCTCCTTCGGAGGAGACATATTTTATCTCTGGCGTAAAAGAACAGGGAGCAATGGCGGCGGTAGCAGTCTCTCGGAAGAAGGTGCCGGAATTGCACATGCGCAAAGAAGTACGCATGCGCAAATCGACACAATTTAAACTACAAGAACCGACGGCCACTGCAAGTGAAAGCGACTCAGAATTAGAATTGAATACCGCAAACAATACAGATGAAGAAAAGGAAGAAGAACTGGAAGAGACTGGAAGTAAAAGAGACAATGGAGACATAAGAGAGGCTTTATTGCAATTAACGGCTGAACTATGAAAATTAAGAACAGAGCTTAGAGACGTGAAGATGTGCTATGATAAAGCTACGAAAAGACAGGATAAAATGGTTAAGAAACTTCAGAAGATGGAAAGAACAATGGAGCATATTAATGATAGAATGGAAAAAACAGAAAATGATGTGCTTATCTGGAACACGGAAAGAAATCGACTCTTGGAGAAAGTGGACATGTTGGAAAATTTTAGTAGACGTAATAATATTAAAATTGTTGGTCTTAAAGAAGGTATAGAAGGAGATAATCCAATAGAATTTTTTCAAGGATGGATCCCGAAAACCTTGCAAATGAAAGAGGAAGACCGATCAATTGAAATTGAGCGGGTACATAGAGCTCTAAGACCAAAACCACAAGATGACCAATATCCACGTTCAATTTTAATAAAATTCTTAAGATTTCAAGACAAAGAAAGGATTCTACAGACGGCTGCCCAAGCTGCCAAGAAGAGAAAAGGGCCACTGATGATAGAAGGGAAGAAAATTTTTTTTACCCTGACATAAGTTACGAACTTTTGAAGAGAAGGAAGAAACTTAATCTGGTGAAAAAAGCCCTATGGGATCACGGTTATCAATTTATATTGCGTTACCCTGCAACCCTGAAGATTTTTTTTGCCTGATGGAGAAAAAAGATGTTTTGACGATTACCAGAAAGCGGAGGAGTTTGTGCGAGATTCTTTGAATATTCACCAGATACAAGAACAAACCCAAGGGACCGAGATGGATTGAAGATGAAGACAGGAGCAAGGATTAGGCCTGTTGGTTTATTAGGTGGATGAATATATAAATATATTATTAATTATATGAGGGAAGGGAAGAAAGGTTAAAATTTGAGGAATATTAGCTGGGAATAATGACATTAATTTTTTTATATATATATACAATTTTTTGTTACGGGGAGCTGGAAGAAACACTGACCAATCGCTACGTTATTCATGTGTGCAAGCGTGGCACTAGCCAAGACCCGCACAATGGAGGGGGGGTAGTGTTGTGTATCTTTTCATTCATAACATTAGTGGGGGGGTATTTTGTTTTTTCTTTTTTTGTATTTTATCTATCTTTTTTTTTCTTTTTGCCTGGATGATTGGGAGGGAAACACATAGCAACATGGTGAAGTTTAAAGAGATTCCCCAGGGAACTATGAAAGTTGAGAAGCTAAGTAATGTTTTAGATTTTAAGAGATAAATATAAAACATTTTTGAATATTTGGAGCCCTTATTTACAGCTCCGATGATAAAGATCTTGGTTCCTTGGGGAAAGTAACAAATATATATAAAATTTATTTTTAATCCCATGGAGCATGTGCAAACCTTCCAATATTCAGGCGGTTCTTTTTTTTTCTTCTTTTTTTCTTTTCTCTTTAGGTAGGAGTATATATCGGAGGGGGGAGGGTTAAGGGGTGGGGGAGGGTAAATATTATTTTCTCATGTATTCACTTTGAAAACACAATAAAAATTATATTTTTAAAAAGTCAGCATATGATGCCAATTCTAATTGTACCTGAGGACATAAGTAAGCTGTTCTCAAGTTCTCAGTGGTGATTTTGAATTGATAAAAGCTGACTTTGTCAACCTTATCCAATCTGTAAATGAACAATATGCAAATAAAGTCAGAACTGAATATTGTACTCTAACTAAAACTTCCTCAAAAATATTAAAATCATTTTGTGGTGCCTTGGCATTTTCTGCAGTTTCCTTTTGTACGTTTTAATTCACTGATTTCATCTTTTTTCCAGAGAGCAGAGTCTAAGGAAAATGGATAATTTAAAACTGAAAACTGAAAATGTTGTACATTGGAAACACTCAGCAAGTAAAGCAGAATTAATAAATATCTGGAAGGATAAAGACCAACTGGATATCTCAAACTTGCCTCAAAAGCAAGGCAGAAATTCACCTAACAGCATCATCAACTTTGGAGTTGCACTCATTTGTGTAACTGGAGAGATTCCTTTCTGTTCAGATGTTTTCTGGAGAAGAGGGAATGAGGCAAGGACAGAGGCTTCAGGGTTTCACTGAAGTTCACCAAGAGCTGCACTACACCAGAATGATTGTATTGTAATGCACCTCTTAAATGCAAGGCAATGGGTGAGTAAATAACCCAATGCAAAAAAAACTCCAAACTACACTGTATTCATTTTCTTTCACACCAGTCTTCTCCTGCATTACTAATAGAAACTAACATAGCTTTACAACATTGAGGATCTATCACAACAAAGCATATTTGCGTGTGTTATAAAGCATATTACATGAGCTCTTTCTCACTCTGAATGAAACAAGGATTCAGTGGTATTGTGATACATATTATAGTACCAAAATAACATGCAACAGTAGAAATGTCTGGGAAAGCTTGCTTTCACCCAATCCAGTACTCCTTTTGTCCTGTCCATCCTCCCCACCCTCAATGCAACTTAAAACAAACTTGCTTTCTCAGTTTTGGTGAAGGGTCTATGGTCCAAAACATTAACACTGTTTCTCTTTCAACATGTTGCCTGAACTGCTGAATGTTTTCAGCAAGTTTTGTCATTACTTCAGATTTCTAGAATCTGCAGTTGTGTTTTATTTTGATTTTCATCAAATCACAGCCAGAGTTGGTTTGTTGGAAAAATCAAAAGTATTACAGAGTCCTGAAGCACAGGAGGAAGTCATTCAACCTGTAAACTCTAAAAGAGTTTTCATTTAGTCTCAAATTCTTGCTCCTTAGCAAAGTAAATTTCTTCTTGAGTACATATACACCATTAAAGTTACCAATAAATCTGCTTTCACCATTCCTTCACATAATGCATCCCAGATGATGGCAACTTGATAATCAAGTAGAAAACAAACTTTTCTTCTCCAACACTTTTTTGGCTAATTATTCCAAAACTTTCTTCTGATTACTGGCTGTAATACTAGTGAGAAAAAAAATCCTCTCTCTCTCATCAGCTTCCACCAAAATTCAGCTCCAATTTACAGCACTTGTCTCAAACTCTCCATTCCATACTACTTGCCAAAACATGGGATTGCTTTCAGGAATTAACTAAAATTTCATCCACAACCTACTAAACTAATTTTCTGGGCGACTCCCTGAGATAAAACAAACTGTTAACCTTTATAGCTGTGCCCACTGATGTTTGGTGTTCAACATCAAATGAACCAAATTCCATCTCACCCACTACTTCAATCTCTGCTCATCCGGCTGAAATCTTCAGACATGCCTTTGTTACCTCAAATATGGAACATTTCAAAGTTCTATTGGCTACTTTTCAACTTGCACTCTGAGCCCATCCAAAACTGTGCCAAGCCCCATTCACCCATCAATCTGTGGTCAGCCATTGGCTCATGGTCTAACATTGCCTCAATATTAAGATATTAATCCTTGCTCTCGAATCAATCCAGGCCTTATCCTCGTCATGTCACTAACATACTTGTAACACTAATGGGCATCACCTCCAAATGTATACTTCCTTTCTTCTCTTGACTTTATAACCTATTTTTAGCTGGAAACATTACCATGTGGCATTCAATCTCTTTTGTCCTCTAGCATATCATAAGACTTCCTTTTTATTCTTTCTGCCTCTCCTCCATCCTTTGCAGCATAAAACCCTTTGTCACATCTCATATTCCCCCATTCTGAAAGATTTACCCTGTTCCTTTCTCCAAAGAAACTGAGAAATATTTCAGCAGTTTTATTTCATTTGATGGCTCATATGTGTATCCAATTCTGGTATCAGATGCACCCATCTCTCTACTACAAGCAGAGGTATTATCAACCATTCAAAATATACATTTTTCTCCATAAATATCTAGGCTTTCTCCTTTCCCACACCAAGAAGCTTCTATAACCTACTAATCCAAACAAGTTTAGGTTGCTTGATAACTCCTGCCATTCAATGCCAAATTTTATTATTTATTGATCCAGTGAAGCATTGTTGTTCACTTCTCTCTCTGTAACATACTTAAGTTCAACATCACATTATGAAACAGAACAATGCATCATATACCTATGGACATATGCTACATTACACCAATTCCTGATGAAATAATTTGCTGTTATATAGATTCGGCTCAACTAATTAAACTTGGCTTTGTGAATTTTTATTGATTGGATAAGGATTTGAGAGGATTTAACATATTTTAATAATTTACAAAATTATTTCATCCCACTTTCTGTTTTCACATGAAATGGTATTAACTCAGACTAATTGGAATGTGAGATACCAGTCACCTCTTGCTCATGTTTTGGTCTCTAAAATGACATTCAAATTTAACGAAGGTAGCCCTACTTACAATCACCTTCTGCTCTTTAGAAGTGTTCTGGATTCAGTTTATCAATTTCTAAAATTAAACTGTAAACTATAGTTGAGAATAGGAAAAGAAGAATTCCCATTTATGCATACAAGAGGTTTACCATACAACTTAAAAATTATGGAATGTTTAATTTCTTGAACAAGCCTGCAACCGTTTAGTATCTGCTTCCTATAAAAAGGTAGTAGCCACATATGCAAATATGCAACAGCACATGCAATTATCAACTGTATGCTTGCTCTATCCCTCATCATTTATCCAAATGAATCATAAAAGTTAAGGACACTTTTTAAAATTATTTTGAAGTGTTCAGGAAAAATGACAAAAATATCAAAAGATGTCTGAAATACATAGTTAATAAAAAGAAAGAGGCAAAGCATTCACTTCTGTTGAGATGCAAATAACCACAACTGCAACTTATTACTAAATGACACATGATCATCACGGCTGGCTCAAGTACCTTGCATATATTGCCAGTTCATAAGCTAATGCAGCTGCATGCACTAAAGCAGCCCAAGTCTGCACTTCACTTTTCAGTAGGAGGTCGGGTTTAAATATACTGTTTTGTGTGGGAGTCCTTTTATAACTAAAACATTGCATTAGTTCACAAACCCGAGCTCTAACAGCACACAATAATAATTCTGACCTGCACTTCAATGACATTTAAACATTAACTACTTAAAACCAAACTGTAATATCCTCTGCATTAAGGAGCTTTCACCCAACTATTGTTCCTGACAAAAATCGTCAAGATTTTAAAGATTAACTTTTTTTTATATAGAAAATCAAAAAGACAAGTGGAGGAGAGAGGAGAGACAGAAAGACAGTCCTTCACTGTTACCTATCTGTCTTTCCAGGTCTGCTGCTTCATCTTGCGTGGCACGAGGTAGAACTCCTGGATCACTGAAGCTTGTACGAAGCAACGTTCCCATCACAAAAAAGAACAAAACTCCTGCTATCGCTGGTATCACGGGTGTGATGTTTACTGCTAGGTATGGACAGCTGTTAAAAATATAAATAAAAAAAATTAAAACTGGTTTCTAAAATGGCACACATCATCGTGTACATTTAGGGGCAGTGACAGAACTTCCTATCTTGAAGAACTATGTAGTCCCAGGATTCAAAGATAGGATTAAGAATGAAGAGCCAAACTTTGCGACAGAAATTACAACTGCCACCAAAAGGTAATGATGGAATCAAGTTCCTTCTTCAGTTTTTCCGGGTCATACACAACTCATCACTTGAAGAATTATTAGACCTATATATCCTAAAAAAACAACTCAAATGGCAGTTAAAATAGTAACAGCTATAAAAGTTAAAATGAATTCTTACTATAACAGGTTACGTAAAACATTTCCTGCTATCCAAACTCTAGAAGTTAACAAAACAAATATAAAGTCAGTAAATTTGACACATACTGTTTACGACATCTCAGTACCACCTCGGTCACTTTACTGCTTTGTCGAGTAATATCAATGTGTCAAAAGTGTCACCATTGCATTACAAATATAAGTAATGGGCTGTGAGTAGCCAGTAAGTCCTACTGTATAAAGGACCTTGAAAGAAGAGGCTCAAAAGACTAAATTGTCTCCTATAATATGGGGCACTGCCTAAATGATGTGAAAGATAAGACATGACATAATCCAGGATTTATCAAATATCTGCTTAAGATTCATCATTTAAGTTAATACAGTCCTCAAATTGTGTGCAATTACATTCACAGAGAAACTTCAAAAACAAAATCTGAAAATCTGAGGACATTCTCAAAAGAATTGCTCGTGTTCAAAAAAAAGCTGGCTGTTCACACCTTCCTATAAAGGGGGAAATCATTTACTACTCTAAATTAGGAAGTTGTACATATTACTTTCATGTCCTCTTCAAAGTTCTCTAAAGTTCAAATGCACTGATCTAAATTCAAAGAATCTTATAGTCCATCTTCCCATAATAGCTCTTTACAAGAAAACCTTGAAAATGCATTTAAGAGAAGGCAAAATCCTATTAATACAGTACCCCAGTATTACAAGTTTGACAAGTGCCCAGCAATACGGTTCCCAACTAGTGTTTTTCACTCTACCTCAGTTTTATACTGCTACAGACCTGGGTCCACAGCACTGCAGTCCCATATACATGTTATACAGCAACAGATCTGCACTCAACAATATTAAGTCTAGAAATGGATATGGACCTGAGTTTACTGTCATATGCACAAGTACAGTACATGTATGCAGAGACGCAAAGAAAAAACTTGTTGCTTGCAGGCACGTAGCAGCATTCGCGATAAAAACATAAATTTAACATAAATTAAACGGGACCCAAAAATGATACAGTGCCAGGGAGGGGAGAGGTGTATTGGATCCCCAGAACCTTTGCCCAGAACTAGTCAGATGATTAGTGTCATGCTTTCTGCCACCAAGTCTAGTGCCTGCTCCCCAAGGCTGGGTTTATGTCATGTAGACTGGACACCATTTAGGTGGGACGGTTGGGTGAATCCCATCTTGGATTTCCTGTGCACCACATGGCACAGAGCTTACAGGTGCAGAAAAAACAGCGCTGCCATGTCACTAGCTGCTCTTTTTAAAGAGCAGTATGGACCTGATGATTTCTGGCACCTTCTCATAGCCCCTGCAGATAAGCATCAGCCATCTTCATGTGAAAATCAGTTGCAAGTTGTTCTGTATCACACAATACTGCACAAAGTAAATGACCGCATTCCAAAACTAAGCACCCTCAGCCACTCAGATCAAGTGACGGAGTTAATGTGGCAAAAATTCTGCAGGTGTCCAGCACCAGCTGCTGGCCAGCCTCTGGAAGAATTCTGCCTTTTTCTTCTCTCCAAGAGAAAACTTACATAACCTCTCTAACATTGTGTCAAAGTCCAAATAAAGAGCTTTTTCAGAAGAATCAAAATCATTCTTCAATGATTTTATTAAGGTAATTAACACTGCACTGTGAAAATTAAAGTACATCCTGCAAATACTGATCTAAGGAACGAATGGTAGTTCCTTCCCCCATTTCCCAAGAAAGGCAAATAAATTAAAGCCACAAGTAAACTGTCAAATTCACACCTTCAAGTGCCTTTTGCAAAAATGCTTGTTTCCACTCAAAATAAATGAAACTGTTTCCATGGCCAAATCAAACGCAGTAAAGTCATCAGGATTTCTGCCCCTATCTTCAGGCAGTAAAATATGAAATGAAATCATGTTTCATTATGAAAGCATGAAGAATGGTTGTATGAAAAATTACAATTGAATGGGATTAATTTCACGGAGCTGAGAACTGATCTGACTGTTCAAAGATTGGCAGGCTAGTGGGCATTTGGTTGGGGCAGTTGTAGACTAGAATGTACATCGAGGAGGAAGGACGTCTAAAGTATGAGCTCACTGAGTGACTCAAGATACCCAGGTTCAAATGAAAAGACAAAGGAGGCTTCTGTTGAGCTTTAGAACGATATGGCCTCTTCGCCTCCAAGAGACAGCAGCAGAAATACTGATACACAGAGACTACAGGTACAGTGTTGGTCTTCCAGAATGGAGGAACTACACAATGAAATCTGCAGAGATTAATGCTATGAACCCTACTTTATCTTTATTTTGGTATTAATTTGTGTAATAAAGACATCACTGTCAAAGCCAGCAACACAACAATTACTGATCTCACTGAGAAGAGATACAGTGCACTGCTCGTGTCCAAACATTAAATGTATACATAATGCCCCTATAGTTGCTATCCAGGATTTAGACCCTGGATGGGGATATACTAAAAAGTCAGCTTAGTGTACAAGTTTTAAAGAAAATAGGTACCTACTGCCCTGGCCTTCTAACTGGTAGAGGGTCTGTGTTCAGCAAATGGCATCACTGGAAAATCCATGAATGAATGGCTGGTTTCTTTGATGTGCTGAGCAACTACCACAAATCTATGCAATTTCTTGCAGTCACAGACAGAGCAATTGCCATACCAGGCCGTAATGCGTTCAGATAAGATGCTTTCTATGGCCCATCAATAAAATTGATGAGGGTCAAAGGGGAGATGCCAAATTTATTCAGCCTCCTGGGGAAGTTGTGCTTTCTTGGCCAATGCGTAGACAGTTTCCTTTTTTCTTATGTAACTGGAGCATGTACAAAACCCTTAAGTCAATGACTAGCTTGCAACTGGACTGGGGTAATCAAGTTCTTCAGCACAGAAACAGTCCCTGTGACCAAAATTGCCAATGTTGACCATGATGCCTCATCTGTTCTAATCACATTTGCCCACATTTGGCCTGTATCCCTCCACATTAGGAATACAGGAACTTGTCCAAATGCCTTTTAAACACTAACTGCATTTGCCTCTACAGCAGCTGTTCTATATAACCAGCACCATTTCTGTGAAGAACTTGGCCTTATGATCTCTCAAAAGATCTTTAAAATGTCCTCCATTCTCACCTTAAACATATGGTTTAACCTCTGTATTTTCCTCATGCTAGGAAAAAGACGCCAACTATCTCCCTTTCTATGCCCTTATAATGTTATGGCCCTCAAAGCCACCTCGTAAGCCCTTCATTCCTAGCAATATGCTGGTGAATCTCTTCTGCATTCTTTCTCACGTGATCACATATTTTGCATAGTGTGGCAACCACAGCTATACAGAATACTCCGAGTACAGACTGACCAATGTTTTGTACAGTTCTATTATAACATGCCAACTCTTATATTCAATGCCTTAACCTATGAAGGCAAGCATACTGAATGTCTTTTGACTATGCTCTCCACTCTCCATCTGTGTGCTTCTAACCCATGGTCTCTCTATACAGCATCATTCTTGAGGTCCCTGCCATTTACGTACATGTCCTGTTGGTATTTGATGGCCCACAATTCACTCACCTCAGTGGGCTAAAGGGCATGTTTCCTTGCTGTGAGACTCCATATTGTTCATCATTTGATGAGGAAAAATGATGCAATCAATAAATTTGAGTTAGACTATTCGAAGTGAACTCAGAAGCTGTCATTTGCACAAACATTCAAAACTCCCAATCCCAAAAAACAAAAATCACATCGAAAAACTTTGATTCTGTGCCTTCAGCACCAATCATTTTAGAGATAAACCAAATTCATGTACCAAATGAGACCTCAGTTATCTTAGTCCCATCAACACAATGAAGGCACACCAGCAGCCCTACTTTATTAGGAGTCTGAGATTTGATATATTACCAAACACTCTTGCAAATTTCTACAAATGCACAGCAGAGAGCATTTGGACTGCTTGCATTACAGCCTAGTACGGAGCCTCCCGTGCACAGGATTACAAGAGACTACAGAAGGATGTAGATTTAGCCAGTTCCATCACAGGAACAACCCTCCCTGCTATCAAGGACATCTTCAAGAGGTAGTGATTTAGGAAGGCAGCATCTAGCATTAAAGATCCTCATCAACTGGGACATGCCTTCGTTGTGTTACTTCCACTGGGGAGGAGGTACAGGACCCACACTTAATGCTTAAGAACAGCTTCTTCCCCTCCACCATCAGATCCTTGAACACTACATCACAATTCACCTTTTATGCTATTTATCTTGTAACGATTGAATGTAATGATTTTGCAATCTAATGGTTCTTCAGGTCAATAATGATGCATAAAATCTATTGCTAAGCAATTTTATCAAGTGTCACAAGAATGAAGAATGAACAAAGAAAAGACAAAAAGGGGAAAAACTATCATATTCATCTCCTTCTCAGACTAGAATAACAAAAATTCCAATGATAACAATTAATGACAACTATGAAGTAGCCAGATCAACTAAGTAGTGTGACACCTGCTACAGAAAACTAAGACGCTTCTAGAAAAACACAGCAGCAACTGTACCACTTGCTGGAAAATTCACTGAACAATTATACGTATACAGATGATTTTATAAAAATACAAGCAAGCATAGCAAACTTGAACTACAAAGAAAATACCAGCTCTACACACTAATTCAACATTTTTATTTATTATTTATTAAGATACAGCATGGAATAAGTCCTTCCAGTTCTTCAAGCAGTGCCGCCAAGCAATCCACTGATTTAATCCAAGTCTTATGGTGGAACAATTTACAATGATCAATTAACCTACCAACTGCTGCGACTTTGGACTGTGGGAGGAAACTGGAGCATCCAGAGCAAACCCACACAGTCACAAGGAGAACGTACAAACTCCTTACAGACAATAGCATCATTGCAACTTTTTTTAATATCTTACGCTATTCTGTCACCGCAAAACATTTTTAATGACGTACTTTTAATGACAGTGATACTAAATCTGATTCTGATTTTGATTCTGCTTACTCTGTCCTTATAAACACGTCCAACATGTTGCCTGACTTTGTTATCTCGGATGACTCCACTCTTTTTCATTCAATACAGACAAAGACATCTCTTACAACTTAATTGTACCACTCAGAATCAGATTTATTATCACCGTCTAATATGATATGAAATTTGTGCTTTTGTGGCAGGCGATTATTGCAAAAACATAAAATTACTATAATTTACAAAGTAAATAAAGCAACAAAGTAATAATGAGGTGGTGTTTATGGACTATTCATAAATCTGATGGCAGAGGGGAAGAAGCTGTTTCTCAACCATTTGGGACTTCAGGCTCATGTACCTCTTCCCTAATGGTGGCAAAGAGTTCATGTCCTAGATGTTGAGATACCTTAATGCCTTGATGATGGAATTCACCTTCCAAGAGGCAGTGCCTCAGAAGATGCCTTTAATGGTGGGGAGGGCTGTGCCCATGATGGAGCTGCCAAGTCTATAACCCCAGGCAGCTGCCTGTGATCCTGTGTATTGCAGCCTCCATACTAGGCTGCGATTCAACCAGACAGAATGCCCTCCAGTCTACAGAAATTTGCAAGAATCTTTGGTAACATACCAAATCTCCTCAAACTTCAAATAGAGTCCCTTTCATGCATATCCCTTTCACCTTCTCATCTCACTTCTGAATCATATAAAGAATAATTTGTCAAAAGTCACATATAAATGCACTTTCAAACCAGAACTACCTTCTAGCTTTTGACTTCCATTCACTGTGATATTCTGATTGTTGTTAGCACATTAAATTATTTGCTCTGTATATTCTTTCTTACTCCCCTTCTGGGTGGAAAGCAGCCAGTGAGTGAGTGGGCCAGTGAAGGAGTGGAGCTTTGAGGCTTTGACTCGACAGGCTTCAATGAGAAGGACAAGCTTGCTTGCAGTTAGTCTTTACAATGCCTCCTGAGACGGTGATGTGCCTCTCATGTGAGATGTGGCAGTCTTGGGGGAAGTCCCCTTTCCCACAGAGTCACATCTGCCAGAAGTGCATATGGCTGGGCAATCTGGAAGACCATGTAAGGAATCTGGAGCAGCAGCTGGATGACCTTCGACTCATAAGGGAGAATGAGGCAGTCAGAGATGAGAGCTACAGGGAAGTAGTCACACCTAGCCTGTCGGAAGCAGGTCGTTGGGTGACAGTCAGAGGGGGAAAAGCGAAGGTGAGCAGACAGGTAGTGCAGAGCACCCCTATAGCCATTCCCCTGAATAATAAGTTTACCGTTCTGGATACTGTTGGCAGGGACGACCGACCAGGTGTGAGCCAAGGCGGCAGGGCCTCTGGCACTGAGTCTGACCCTGTGGTGCAGAAGGGTGGGATAGAGAAGAGGAGAGCTATCGTCATTGGAGACTCTATAGTCAGGGGAGCAGACAGGAGATTTTGTGGACCTGATAAGGACACCCACATGGTTTGTTGCCTCCAGGGTGCCAGAGTCTGAGATGTCTCTGACCGGGTGCATGACATCCTGGTATGAGAGGGAAAACAACCAGAAGTCGTGATACATGTTGGTACCAACGACATAGGCAGGAAGAAGGATGAGGTCCTGAAGTATGAGTTTCGGGAACTAGGCAGAAGACTGAAGAACAGGACCTCAAGGGTGGCGTTCTCAGGATTGCTGCCAGTGCTACATGACAGTGATGGTAAGGATTGGAAGAGATGGCAGTTGAATGCGTGGCTGAGGAGTTGGTGCAGGGAGCAGGGTTTTAGATTTTTGGATCATTGGGATCTCTTCTGGGGAAGGTGGGACCTGTACAAATTGGATGGGTTGCACCTGAACTCAAGGGGGAGCAATATCCTTGCAGGTACGTTTGCTAGCATGTTTTGGGAGGGTTTAAACTAATTTGCAAGGGGAATGGAGCGATAGAGCAGTGAAAGAAGTGCATGGAGTAAAGCTAGATCTAACATATAGAGAGGTTTTGAGGAAAGAGAAGCAGAATAAATGGTGTAAAGGTAGTAAGGCAGAAGGGCTGAAGTGTGTGTACCTCAATGCAAGAAGCATCAGGAACAAAGGTGATGAACTGAGAGCTTGGATACATACGTGGAATTATGAAGTAGTGGCCATTACAGAGACTTGGATGGCACCAGGGCAGGAATAGATTCTCAATATTCCTGGATTTCAGTGCTTTAAAAGGGATGGGGTGGGGGGAGAGAAAGGGGAGGAGGGGTGGCATTACTGGTCAGGGATACTATTACAGCTACAGAAAGGGTGGGTAATGTAGCAAGATCCTCTTCTGAGTCAGTATGGGTGGAAGTCAGGAACAGGAAGGGAGCAGTTATTCTATTGGGGGTATTCTATAGGCCCCCTGGTAGCAGCAGAGGTACCGAGGAGCAGATTGGGAGGCAGATTTTGGAAAGGTGCAAAAATAACAGGGTTGTTATCATGGGTGACTTTAACTTCCCTAATATTGATTGGCACCTGATTAGTTCAAAGGGTTTAGATGAAGCAGAGTTTGTTAAGTGTGTCCAGGACGGATTCCTGTCACAGTATGTGGACAGGCCGACTAGGGAGAATGCCATACTAGATCTAGTATTAGGTAATGAACTGGGTCAGGTCACAGATCTCTCAGTGGGTAAGCATCTGGGGGACAGTGACCACCGCTCCCTGGCCTTTAGCATTATCATGGAAAAGGACAGAATCAGAGAGGACAGGAAAATTTTTATTTGGGGAAGGGTAAATTATGAGGCTATAAGGCTAGAACTTGCGGGTGTGAATTGGGATGATGTTTTTGCAGGGAAATGTACTATGGACATGTGGTCGATGTTTAGACATCTCTTGCAGGATGTTAGGGATAAATTTGTCCCTATGAGGAAGATAAAGAATGGTAGGGTGAAGGAACCATGGGTGACAAGTGAGGTGGAAAATCTAGTCAGGTGGAAGAAGGCAGCATACATGAGGTTTAGGAAGCAAGGATCAGATGGGTTTATTGAGGAATACAGGGAAGCAAGGAGCTTAAGAAGGGGCTGAGAAGAGCAAGCAGGGGGCAGGAGAAGACCTTGGCGATTAGGGTAAAGGAAAACCCCAAGGCATTCTTCAATTATGTGAAGAACAAAAGGTTGACAGGAGTGAAGGTAGGACCGATTAGAGATAAAGGTGGGAAGATGTGCCTGGAGGCTGTGGAAGTGAGCGAGGTCCTCAATGAACACTTCTCTTCGGTATTCACCAATGAGAGGGAACTTGATGACAGTGAGGACAATATGAGTGAGGTTGATGTTCTGGAACATGTTGATATTAAGGGAGAGGAGGTGTTAGAGTTGTTAAAATACATTAGGACGGATAAGTCCCTGGGGCCTGATAGAATATTTCCCAGGCTGCTCCACGAGGTGAGGGAAGAGATTGCTGAGCCTCTGGCTAGGATCTTTATGTCCTCGTTGTCCACGGGAATGGTACCGGAGGATTGGAGGGAGGCGAATGTTGTCCCCTTGTTCAAAAAAGGTAGTAGGGATAGTCCGGGTAATTATAGACCAGTGAGCCTTACGTCTGTGGTGGCAAAGCTGTTGGAAAAGATTCTTAGAGATAGGATCTATGAGCATTTAGAGAATCATGGTCTGATCAGGGACAGTCAGCATGGCTTTGTGAAGGGCAGATCTTGTCTAAAAAGCCGGATAGAGTTCTTTGAGGAGGTGACCAGGCATACAGATGAGGGTAGTGCAGTGGATGTGATCTACATGGATTTTAGTAAGGCATTTGACAAGGTTCCACACGGTAGGCTTATTCAGAAGGTCAGAAGGCATGGGATCCATGGAAGTTCGGCCAGGTGGATTCAGAATTGTCTTGTCTGCAGAAGGCAGAGGGTTGTGGTGGAGGGAGTACATTCAGATTGGAGGATGGTGACTAGTGGCGTCCCTCAAGGATCTGTTCTGGGACCTCTACTTTTCGTGATTTTTATTAACGACCTGGATATGGAGGTAGAAGGGTGGGTTGGCAAGTTTACAGACAACACAAAGGTTGGTGGTGTTGTAGATAGTGTAGAGGATTGTCGAAGATTGCAGAGAGACATTAATAGGATGCAGAAATGGGCTGAGAAGTGGCAGATGCAGTTCAATCCAGAGACCTGTGAGGTGGTACGCTTTGGAAGGGCAAACTCCAAGGCAGAGTACAAAGTAAATGGCAGGATACTTGGTAGTGTAGAGGAGCAGAGGGATCTGGGGGTACATGTCCACAGATCCCTGAAAGTTGCCTCACAGGTAGATAGGGTAGTTAAGAAAGCTTATGGAGTGTTAACTTTCATAAGTTGAGGGATAGAGTTTAAGAGTCGCGATGTAATGATGCAGCTCTATAAAATTCTGGTTAGGCCACACTTGGAGTACTGTGTCCAGTTCTGGTCGCCTCACTATAGGAAGGATGTGGAAGCATTGGAAAGGGTATAGAGGAGATTTACCAGGATGCTGCCTGTTTTAGAGAATATGCATTATGATCAGAGATTAAGGGAGCTAGGGCTTTACTCTTTGGAGAGAAGGAGGATGAGAAGAGATATGATAGAGGTGTACAAGATAATAAGAGGAATAGATAGACTGGAGAGCCAGAATCTCTTCCCCAGGGCAGCACTGCTCAATACAAGAGGACATGGCTTTAAGGCAAGGGGTGGGAAGTTCAAGGGGGATATTAGAGGAAGGTTTTTTACTCCGAGTGGTTGGTGCGTGGAATGCACTGCCTGAGTCAATGGTGGAGGCAGATACACTCATGAAGTTTAAGAGACTACTAGACAAGTATATGGAGGAATTTAAGGTGGGGGGTTATATGGGAGGCAGGGTGTGAGGGTCGGCACAACATTGTGGGCCGAAGGGCCTATAATGTGCCGTGCTATTCTATGTTCTGTGTAGGTGTAGCTCCTATTCTCCTTCACTCCCTCAGATCCAAGGAACAAGATCTTCCAACACATTTGTGTTGCTCACTCTTATCTGACACCATCTGCTCAGGTCCCACAGTCATCTGATTTTCCCAGCTCAAACTGCACCCAAGTGACTCCTCCCCTTCCCCTTATTATTCCTGTCCCAGGAAATTCATCTTTCTCCAGCTTCATTTCCCATCTTATGCTGTCTTAGGTCTATGCATTACTTTATTACCACTAAGCTGTTAGTCAACCTACTGACATTTAAAACTGCTCTTGGGGTATTGCAATGCTCACTTCAAAGCAGACATCAAAATTCCTCTCCTGATTTTCCATGATCTTTTAAACTTTAAACCTATTTCTAACGTTGGTTTCAGTCCCAGATATTATTAACCTTTCAAATTCATCACCCTTTTCCCTGTAACTTCCTGTTAATCCCTTTGGTCATAGAGACAAATAAAAGTACAGCACAAGCAGGCCCTTTGGCCCATCTAGTCCATGCTGAACCATTTAAACTGCCTACTCCCATTGACCTGCACTGGGATCATAGGCCTCTATACCTCTACCATCCATGTACCTACGGAATCCTATCCTAATCATTGAAATCAAGCTTGCATGCACTTGTGCTGACAGATCATTACACAACTCTCATGACCTTCTGAGTGAAGTTGTTTCACCTCATGTTCCCCTTAAACTCTTCACCTTTCACCCTTAACCCATGACCTTTGATTGTAGTCCCAAACAACCAATGTGGAAAAAGCCCGTTTGCATTTCCCCTACCTATACTCATCATTTTGTATACCTCTATCAATTCTCTTCCTCTTCTGCATTTCAAGGAATAGAGTCCTCACCTATTCAATCTTTCCTTGTAACTCGGGTCTTCCAGTCCCAGCAACATCCTCGTCATTTTTCTCTGCACTCTTTCAATCTTATTTACATCTTTCCTGTAGGTATGTGACCAAGACTTCACGCAACACTCCAAATTAGGCCTCACCAATATCTTGTACAATTTCAACATGACATCCCATCTCCTGTGCTTAATATATTGTTTTATAGACCAATGTTCTGAAAGCTTTCTTTATGACCCTATCTACCTGTGTCGCCACTTTCAATGAATTATGGACCTGGATTCCTTGATCCCTTTGTTTGTACCCCATCTGTTACTTATTTTTATGCACACATTCTTTCTCTCACTCTCCTTTTTCTCGCTCTGTCCCTCTGAATATATCTCTTGCCCATCCTCTGGGTCCCCCCCCCTTGTCTTTCTTCCTGTCCCATGATCCTCTCGTATCCCCTTTTGCCTATCACCTGTCCAGCTCTTGGCTCTATCCCTCCCCCTCCTGACTTCTCCTATCATTTTGGATCTCCCCCTCTCCCTCCAACTTTCAAATCCCTTACTCACTCTTCCTTCAGTTAGTCCTGACGAAGGGTCTCGGCCTGAAACGTCGACTGCACCTCTTCCTACAGATGCTGCCTGGCCTGCTGCGTTCACCAGCAACTTTGATGTGTGTTGCTTGAATTTCCAGCATCTGCAGAACTCCTGTTGTTTCCCTTTGTTCTACCTGTTCTCGATGCCCTACCATTCACTATGTAAGACTTGATTGGTCCAACCGAAGTGAACCTCGCACTTGTCTGCACTGAATTCCATCTGCCATATTTCAGCCCATTTTTCCTGCTGATCCAGATCCCACTGCAAGCCATGATAGCCTTTCTCACTATTCACTATACCCCAATCTTGGTAGAGCAGGAATATTCTTTTTCATCTGCACCAAATTATTCAAACAGAGCTATGACATTTCTACTACTTCTACTCCATGAATTGATCTTTGATTTCCTCAAAAACACTATTCTATTTAATAATATCTTTCAACCTATCACCAGTTTCCAAATTAAAATTTACAATCCCCAGCTCTACCTCGACATCATTCTCAAAGTTGCAGCCTGCCGCAACAACATCAAACAGAATAATCTATCTTTACCTGAGTTGTGGAAGACCAAGGTACACTGGATGATGGATAAAGGAATCAACAAACAGCAGATTTGTATTCCACTAAGCTACAACCAGTCCTGAGGAAAAGCACAGGCTATTTTGGTAATGTTCTGGACAGCAGTTTGTTGAATCATGACATCTTCAAATTCTTCACAAGTGGAAAATACAGCCACGGTTGCAATACGCTGTGTTTGGATGCAAAGAACATGAGATTCTGCCCCAATATTCTTATACTGGATGATTTGTACTGCAAAGGAGATCTCAACCTCTGCCATCCGAAACTGCATCAAGATTGGTGAAAGTTGACCAGCACTTCCTTGTGGAAAGAATGGGCATGTGGTTCCATACAAAGGCATATTCTATTTTGGAGTTGGGCTCCCCCACAATCACACAAGTCTCCAGCCATATACAGTGAAGCTTCTTTCCAGGGTCTTCAAAATAAGAAAGATATAAAGGTTTGACCATGATTGGGGAGAGTTCATGTAAGAAACGCATGTTTAGACTATCTGAAAGTCATAAGGCAAGAGTTCTCATGTGATGCAGGGTAGGAAGACCGAAGGAGAAGGATCCTAAATGAGGACACCTTCATCTTATAATTTAAGTACTAGTCACTGGCTTTAAGATGGTCGAACACATGATTACTAGTAACCTTTGGTATAGATGGCATGGTTGGCAAAGGAGGTTAAAAATTGGCAAAAAAGGTTAAAAATTGATACATTCTTGAAGGCATTTTGTGCACTACAGAGGGAACTTTATTCTGAATGTGATCTGGATGCCCTTGATATCAAAGTTGGGACTGACATGGGCATCTCTACTATTGGTATCATTTGGCTTTAGAAGCATGAGTTCAACCAAAAATGTACCCTCTACAAAGTATTTCAAAACAGAATTTATCCACTGGGCTTAAAAAGCAGCATCACTTGACAGGCTATTTTGCAAATTGATCTTTCTCTTAATATGCAAAGATGCTACAGCCTCGGGCACTCTAAAGTTTCCAAACTAATAAACATTGGTAAGTCTGTCTGACACAGAATATTAGCAAGTTGCTATTTTAAAAATAGAGCATCACAAACTGCTTTTGTTCGTCTCAAACCTACAAATTGGTAAACATGCTTAAAAGGACATGCATGACTTAACTAAATTTAAGTCTGATCATTTCTAAACAGAATCAAGCATTATCTGAACCGTACAATGAAATCTATGCAACATGTGTTTCTATGTTACAACCGGCATTCAGTGATACCTAAATGATTCCAGTTTTTTACTTAAATGGTAAACAATTCCAGCTCTTCAAAAAGTTTGCATAGTGAAATACTAAATTAAAAACTCATCAGTAATGTTAAAACACGAGAAAGCCTGCAGATGCTGGACATCCAAAGCAACACACAGAAAATGCTGGAGGAACTCAGCAGGTCAGGCAGCATTTATGAAAAGGAACTGAAGTCGTCATTTTGGGCTGAGACCCTTCTTCAAATGCTATTTTTCCAATTCTATTACACAAGGGAACTTAAAATAAAACAAGATAAGCTTTCCTGGTGTGCCTGAATGCAATGAAACAAATCTGTCATTTTAAGTAACAGGAGCATCAAGTTCCTTGCCTTATTAAGAAAAATATTTTCTGGTTGCAAAAATATAATGAACCCTAAAACATAAGACCTTAAGAGAGAGGAGCAGAATTAGGCCATTCGGCCAGTTAAACCTGCTCTGCCATTTCCCTCTCAACCCCATTCTCCTGCCTTCTTCCCGTAATCTTTCATGCCCTGACATCAAGAATCTATCAACCTCTGCCTTAAATACACCCAATGACCTGACCTCCACAGCTGCCTGCTATAACGGATTTTACACATTCACTACCCTCCAGCTCAAAGAAATTCCTCCTCACTTCCATTCAAAAAACAGACGTCCCACTATTCTGAGGTTATACCCTATGGTCCCCAGACACCCCCACTATAGAAAACATTCTCTCCACATCCATTCTACAAAGGCCTTTCAAGATTCAATAGATTTCAATGAGATTCACCAACCCCCCCCCCATCATTCTTCTAAATTCCAGCGAGTACAGGCCAAGAGCCATCAAACGTTCCGCATACGATAAACCTTTTCGTGAACCTCTTGAACCCTCTCCAATATCAGCATATCCTTTCTTATATAAGTTGGCCCAAAACTTTACAAAAATCCTCGTGAGGCCTCATCAGTGCCTTATAAAACCTCAGCATTACATCCTAGTTTTTATATTGTAGTCCTCTTGAAATGAATGCTAACATTGCATTTGCCTTCCACACCACTGATTCAACCAGCAAGTTAACCTTTAGAGAATCCTGCCTCAGGACTCCCAAGTCCCTTTGTACCTCTGACTTTTGAATTTTCTTCCCATTTAGAAAATAGTCCACACTTTTGTTCCTTCTACCAAAGTGCATAACCATACACTTCCTGACACTGCATTCCATTTGCCACTTCTTTGCCTATTCTCTTAATCTGTCCATGTCCTTCTGCACCCTCCCTGCTTCCTCAATACTACCTGCACCTCCACCTATCATCATATCGTTTGCAAACTTGGCCATAAAGCCATCAATATCATCCAAATTATTGACATACAACGTAAAGAGAAGCAGTTCCAACACTGACCACTGTGGAACAGCACTGGCCACCGGAAGCCAATGTGAAAAAGCCCCCTTTATTCCCACTCTTTACTTCCTGCCCATCAGCCAGTATTCTATACGTGCTAGTATCTTTCCTGTAATATCATGGGTTCTTATCTTGCTAATGTGCAGCACCTTGTCAAAGGACTTCTGAAAATCCAAGCACACAACATCCAACAATTCTCCTTTGTCATCCTGTTTGTTATTTCCTCAAAGAATTCCAACAGATTTGTCAGGCAAGATTTTCCCTTAAGCCATGGGCTTCCAACCCTTATTTTATGTCATGGACTCCCACCATTAACTGAGTGTTCTGTGAACCCCAGGATGGGAACCCCTGCCTTATAAGGAAATAATGCTGAATTTGGTCTATTTTACCATGCGCCTCCAAGTACCCTGAAACTCATCCTTAACAATTGACTCCAACATCTTCCCAACCTCTGAGGTCATGCTAACTGGCCAGTAATTTCCTTTCTCCTGCCTGCCTTCTTGGAGAGTGGAGTGACATTTGCAATTTTCCAGTCCTCCAGAACATGCTAGAACCTAGTGATTCTTGAAAGATCATTACTACTGCCTCCACAATCTCTTCAGCTACCCTCCTTCAGAACGCTGTGTGCAGACCATCTACGTTCTACCTTCAACCTTTCAGCTTTACAAGCACTATCCCCCAAGTGATAGCTACTGCACTCACTTCTGCCTCTCGACACTCTCAAACTTCTGGCACATTACTCGTGTCGTCCACACTGAAGAATGATACAAAATACTTACTCAATTCATCTGCCATTTCCTTCAGCCCCCCATTACTACCTCTCCAGCATCATTTTCCAGTGGTTCGATATCTACTCTCGCCTCTCTTTTGCTCTTTATATCTGGAAAAAAAACTTCTGGTGTTCTCTTTATTGTTACAGGCTAGCTTACCTCCATATTTTATCTTTTCTCTCATGGCTTTTTTAGTTGCCTTCTGTTGGTTTTTAAAAGCTTCACAATCAACTAACCTCCCACCATTTTTTCCTCTATTATATGCCTTCTCTTTTGCTTTTATTTTGGCTTGGACTTCCCATGTCAGCCATGGTTATGTCATCCTGCCTTTAGAATAATACTTCTTTGGAATGCATCTATCCCGCACCTTCCAAATTTCTCCCAGAAATTCCAGCCTTTGCTGCTCTGCCATCACCCCTGCTAGTGTCCCTTTCCAATCAACTCTGGCTTGTTCCTCTCTCATGCCTCTGTAATTCTCTTTATTACAACTGTACTACTGATACATTTGACTTTTGCTTCTCCCTCTCAAAATGCAAGATGAATTCTCTCTTATTATAATCACTGCCTCCTAAGGGATCCTTTACCTTAAGCTCACTCATCAAATCCGGCTTGTTACACAACATTACTAAATGACAATAAAAGAAGACTGCGTGTCTTCATAATCTAACACACGATCCAGAATAGCTAATCCCCTAGTGGGCTCAACCACAAGCTGCTCTAAAAAGCCATCTCACTAGGCATTCTACAAATTCTCTCTCTTGGGATCCGAAGTCTGCACCAACCAAGCTTTACAATTTCCTAATCTATAAACATACTGAAATCCCCCATGACTACTGCAACATTCCCCTTTTGACATGCATTTTCTATATCCCGCAATAACTTGCAGCCTACATTCTGGTTACTGTTTGAAGGCCTGTATACAACTCCCATCAGGGCCTTATTACCCTTGCAGTTCCTTAAATCAACTCACCAGGATTCTACATCTTCTTATCCTATGTCACCTCTTTCTTTCCTTACCAAACTTAGCCACGTCACCCCCTCTGCTTTCCTGTCTGTCCTTTTGATACAATTTACATCTTTGGATGTTAGCTCCCAACTATAGCCTTCTTTCAGCCACAACTCAGTGATACCCACAATGTCATACATGCCAATCTTTAACGGTACTACAAGATCATCTACCTTACTCCAAACACTGCATGCATTCAAATATAACGCCATCAGTCCTGTATTTGTCACCCTTTGATTTTGTCCCAATTAAACTGCAACTCATCCCATTGACTGCAATTTTGCATTTCATCTGCCTCTCCTTCCTGACAGTCTCACTGCTTGCATACCAACTGTCCCCATCCTCAGCTCAGTTCCCATGCCCCTGCCAAATTAGTTTAAACCCTCTCCAACAGTTCTAGCAGACCCACCCGCAAGGATATTGGTTCACCTCACGTTCAAGTGTAACCCGTCCCTTTTGTACAGACCATACCTTCCCCAGAATAGATCCCAATGATCCAGAATCTGAAATCCTGCCCCTTGCGCCAGTTCCTCAGCTATGCATTCATCTGCTAAATCATCCTATTATTATCCTCGATGGCATGATTTTCCCCAGAGTCTGGAGGTCTCCCAGAATTCCCGCATCTCACACAAAGAACACAATACAGCTCCTGAAACCATCCTCTCTTGTCCAACAATGCACTAACAGATGAAAAATGAAGAAGAAACTTACCAAATACTTACCTCTCCCCAGGCCTGATGAGCCAAAACATACTATAGTGTACTGAGTGCATCCCACCACTTTCGTGAGTGGTGAAGTAATGGTTGCTGGACAAAGTCCATCCAATCAGCTACAGCATAGGAACACAAACAGAAAATGCTAGAAATACTGCACATGGGAAGAGCAGACAAAGTACAACACAGAAACAGGACTTTCAGACCATGATGTTGTGCTGAACCTATTAAATTAGTAATCAAATAGCCAACCAAACTAATCCCTTCTGCCCACACAATGCCTATAACCTTTCATTTTTCTCACATTCATGGGCCTATCTAAACATCTCTTAAAAATTCACTAATATATCTGTCTCTACCACCGCCCTAGGCATGCACCTTAGGCAGCAATTAGGTCTCTGTCAGCTTTGCACATCTGAACACTGCAATCTTTCCCCATTCTTCTTTACAAAACTGCTTAAGCTCTGTCAGATTGCATGGGGGAAGAGGGGGGTCGTGAATGAACAGCCTTTTTCAAGTCCAGCCACAAATTCTCAATTGGATTGAGCTCTGGACATTGATTTGGCCACTCCAGGACATTAACTTTGTTGTTTTAAAGCCATTTCTGTGTAACTTTGGCTTTTTGCTTGGGGTCAAGGGCCTTGCTGGAAAACAAATCTTCTCCCAAGCTACATTTCAATTGCAGACTGCATCAGGCTTTCCTTCAAGATTTCCTTGTATTTTACTACATTCATTTTACCATCTACCTTCACAAGCCTTCCAGGGCCTGCTGCAGCAAAGCAACCCCACAGCATAATAAAACCATCACCATGCTTCATGGTAGGGATAGTATGTTTTTGATGACGTGCAGCGTTTGGCGTATGCCAAACATAGTGTTTAGTCTGATGGCCAAAAAGATCATTTTGGTTTCATCAGACCATAGAACCTTCTTCCAACTGACTTACAGAGTCTCCCACATGCCTTCTGGCAAACTCGAGCCAAGATTTCATGTGAGCTTTTTTCAACAGTCATTTTCTTTTTGCCACTTTCCCATAAAACTGTGACTGGTGAAGCATCCAGGCAACAGTCTCTCCCATCTCAGCCACTGAGGCTTGTAACTCCTCCAGAGTTGTCATAGGTCTTATGGTGGCCTCCCTCACTAATCCCCTTCTTGCATGGTCTGCTCTAGGCAGATTCACAGCTGCGCCATATTCTTTCCATTTCTTGATAATTGACTTAACTGTACTCCAAGGGATATTCAGTGACTTGGAAATGTTCTTGTATCCATCTCCTGACTTATGCTTTTCAATAACCTTTTCGTGGAGTTGCTTAGAGAGTTTCTTTTGTCTTCATGCTGTAGTTTTTGCCAGGATACTGACTCACCAGCAGTTGGACCTTTCAGATACAAGTGTACTTTTACTACAATCAATTGAAACACCTTGACTGCACAAAGGTGATCTCCATTTAACAAAATATATGACTTCTAAAACCAATTTGCTGTACCAGTGATGACTTGATGTGTCATATGAAAGGGGGTGAATACTTATGCAATCAATTATTTTGTATTTTATATTTGTAGAGATCTGTTTTCACTTCAACACAAAAGTCTTCTTCTGTTAATCAGTGTCAAAAAAGCCAAATTAAATCCCCTGTGATTCAATGTTGTAAAACAATAAAACATGAAAACTTCCGAGGGTAAATACTTTTTATAGCACTATACATATTGATTTAAGGAACCGTCCGAGATGCACTTTTACAAATTCAGCCCCATTTAAGCCTCTTGCACTAAGGAGGTCCCAATTTATTTTAGTGAAGTTCAAGACCCTGTGACAACAACCCCATTCTTTTTTTTAAATACACACCTTTCCTTAATCTGCCTGCATATCAGTTCCTCAGTGTCCTGGCAGCTATTGAAGGGGGTCTGTGGTACAATCCCACACCCTTCCTATTTTTGAGGTCTACCTCTTCATTATGTCTTCTCTGAGTGCAGCTGTGATGTCGTCCCCAATTAGTAGTACAACTCCCAACTCACTCTTTTATTTCACTCTCTATCTTTTCTAAAACAATGAAACCCTGGAACATTAAGCACCCATTCCTGTCCTCCTTTCTGAAAGAGAGTTACCATTTCAGAATGGAGACCCTTCATCAGAATTGAAAAAGAGACAAAAGTAACAGGGAGGGTGAGGGAGAGAATCTCTTTGGTAGGACAAAACCAAGGTAACTGTGGGGATAGGCTGTAAACAAAGTTATCTGATCAATGGAGTACATAAATCAAAGGATGTAGATTATAGAATGTCAGTGCTGTAAAATGCAGAGCAGGAGAACAAGCCCAGCAGGTCAGGCTCAATATGCACTCCACTCCCACACTGGGACCATTTAGGGACCCCAATAGTCTCTCTGTGAACCTGTGATTCAGTTGCATTTCTTCCTATCTAGTGTTGAATGTTCACAATATGGTCTCCTCTGCATTCAGAATTAGCATCAGAATCAGGTTTACAATCATTCACAAATACAATTTTTTTTGTAGCAGTACAGTGCAAGACAAAAAAAGTATGTTACAAAATTAGTGCAAAAGAAGATTAACAAGTAATGTTTATGAGGTTCACGGACTGCTCAGAAATCTCATGGTGGAGGGAAAGACTCTGTTCCTAAAACATTTGTGTATGTTGCCCTGATTGTACACATTCAGGTTACTTCATTTCTTTCTGTATTGGTCATCCATCTATTACATTAGCTCTACTTTTATTTTCTTTCCTTTTCCCTCTCCCTCTCAGAGTGGAGCACATGACCTGCCTGACCTGCTGGGCTTGTCATCTTCCTCTGCAGTTTGCAACTCTCACGCATTTATGTCAATAGTTCTTTCATCTTTGTTCTCAATCTCCGACTGCTCCCAATTCACTCATCAACCAGATAACGTGGTTCCCTAGCTTTTACTTAATCAGAGACACACACCCCTGATCCAGAGCTTTACAAACTTCTGTCTCCTTTATTGTTCTGGCAGAGGAAGTCCAATTTGAAACGCTGACTGTATCTTGCCCTACAGATTCTGCCTAACCAGATGAATATTTTAATAATTTTCTGCTTTTGTTTTACATTTTCTGTGCTTTTTTTTGGAGTTTCACAAAGAGAGATGGGGGGGGGCAATGATAGATGCGATGTTTAGGGAAGAAAGCTTGGTGTGTGACCATAAACATTCTTGTTCTGCATAGTTCAATTTTCTGAACACAATTTTAAAACCAGAGCTGTGTACTATATTGTCTGACTGCGTACAGCCAATCACTCTTTTCTGTATGTACATAATACTATGTAAAACAACCATTTTCTAAACTTTTAAATTTCATCACATAACGTACTTTGCCCCTGATGTTTTGCAATGGTCATGAGAAATATAGAGGAAAAATATTTGTGATCCCTTTACTCTCAAAGGAATGAAGGTGTCAGAAAAGAAACTCAGTATACTTTGCTCAAAAATCATTCAGCTGGAAATGAAGCAATGATGTTGAAGGATCTCTAAAGTCTTTTCGTATTTGGGTACTGTTTCGTTCACCCTGTTATAGAAAAGACATTATGGAACTGAAAGGGTACAGAGATTTTCCAGGGTACTGCCGGTAATCAAGGGTTTGAGTTATAGGGAGTAGCTAGGCAGGTTCGGACTCGGCACTTAGGAGATTCCAGGCAAGATGGTGCCAGCATACAATACTTCCTTAAATGTGTTTCTGCAATATACAGTTTGGAGATCGACTGAATGATCTAGCGCTTTGCTGTCTCTGAGAAAATTCCAAGAGGTGAAGCTTAGAGATGGGTCACAAGCCCATGATCAACTCCAATTCGCCTATTAAAGCATCCATTAATCACCAACTAAAGCATCAAGAAAGATTGAAATGTCAAGGCGAACGAGGGTTCAGCCTCTTGCTCACTGCTGTGACGGTTTTCTCACTATTGCCACATCAGGTGTCTATGTGTGGTGGCCTATTGCTCACAACTCCGAAGGGAAGGCCTCTGCATTCAAGTTTTTTTTTTCTCTTTCTCTCTTTCTCTCTCTCCCTCCCTCCCTCCCTTGTTGCTGTAGGAGGATGTTACCAACTTGCTGTGATTTATGGCTTGGATGTGGACTCCTTCAGTTTTATGGTTTTCATGTTCTGTGTTTTTGCCCATTCTCTCTTGCTGTTTGGTGCAATTTGTTAGGTTTTTGTGCAGGGGAGGGGGAGGTTAGATGTAAAATGATTTAAAATAGATCTCAAGGGCAACTTCTTCACACATACAGTTGTGCGAAGAAGCTGCTGGAGAAAGTGATCAAGATAGGCAAAACAACCATTTAAAAATACGTAAACAACAGGAATTCTGCAGATGCTGGAAATTCAAACAACACACATCAAAGTTGCTGGTGAACGCAGCAGGCCAAGCAGCATCTGTAGGAAGAGGTGCAGTCGACGTTTCAGGCCGAGACCCTTCGTCAGGACTAACTGAAGGAAGAGTGAGTAAGGGATTTGAAAGTTGGAGGGAGAGAGGGAGATCCAAAATGATAGGAGAAGACAGGAGGGGGAGGGATAGAGCCAAGAGCTGGACAGGTGATAGGCAAAAGGGGATACGAGAGGATCATGGGACAGGAGGTCCGGGAAGAAAGACAAGGGGGGGGGACCCAGAGAATGGGCAAGAGGGGGAGGTGGGTTACACTCTTTTGCACTATTTATTATAATATATAGTAATTTTTGTCTTACACTGTACTGCTACCAGAAAACAAAAAATTCACGACATGTCAGTGATAATAAAAATGATTCTGAGATAGTTATGGAGGAACAAAACTTGATATTGAAGGAGTTGGAAACAAATAACAAGAAAGTATCTGTGTAAAGGAAAAGTTGATATAATGCTGATTCAAAACTGGAAGAGATCTTACAAAAAGGGAAAAAGCAAAAAATGTTTCATCAGAGACCACATATAAAGGCTAGGCAAATGACAAACAGAGGTCCCCTAAGGAGGACCAGTCACATAGAAGCAACAATTAATAGCAAAGGGCAAAACAAAAGAACAGATGAGGGAAATAAATGGTACACACAACATACAGTGAGTATGCAAGCTGTTCAAACTGAGTTCTAGTGGGTGAAGGAAATGCAGAAAAATTATCTGCAGCCTAGGAACATGTTGGAAGAGTAAAGACAGTAAGCACCGTAATAGAGATAAAAAGTGGTTCTGAAGGTTCTGTCCACAAGGTTGATCATCCAATGAGATAAGGTTTATTAATATCATGTGACAGACATCAGCAGTTTTTCCCCTCATTCCACATATGCTGCTTACTTTGAGCATTTTTTTTTATTATTTCAGATGTCCAGCAACTTCAATGTTCTGTCTTCATTTTCAGTATTGGCAATCCTCCTCCCCCAGCGCCATTCATTTCCTTTCACTTCTGACACCTCATGAAGATCAGCAATGAGTAACAAGCCACCAACATCCTCTTAGCCAAGACCACTAACTTTTGCATCATCTTGTTTCGCTTGGCCTTCACCCATTACAGACATTCACTTTGGTTTCTTCATCCATCTCTTATCTGGCTAATGTCTTTATGATCTATCTTCTGACTAAAACTTCAGCTGGTCTTTGTTCTATACATTCCCTTCCCCATCCCCCTCCAGGAATAAAATTAGATAACCTGCAGGAAAATTGCTGAACAGCAGTTCTTGCAATATATCAAGACACTAATCCACAATGGACTCCACAAAATAAACACATTGCAGCTACTGCCTGGCTAAAGAATATTCAACAGAACAGTCATTCAGTTTGGTGTGAAACTAACAGCATTTCACTGAATGGAACTCTTCTATAAATGTGAATACACTGAGTAGTTGTTGTAGTTAAATTGGGTACTGATTTGCAAAAGGCCCCCTTTCATGTATTATTTTCCTTCAACTGGGAAAATAATGAATCTCTTTTTTCTCAATTTCGTTTGTGCTTTGACAACCTGAATTTCTTGGATTTTGGTAGTGGTTTAAATTTTCATATTATTGCTAAATTCAGTATGGTCTCCTCAACTATTCTCTCCCTGAAACTGCTATCCATATAGCTCCATTTCCTAACTGACATCTACTTCCCCTCTACATTTGCAAACACTGTCCATCATCCTCTTAAAACTGATGGGATTAAATTATTTTATCCTTCTCATTCCTCCTTGACCCTTTCTTTTTAACTTGTAACTGGTCTTTCTAAAATTTGTTTCGTCTCAGACTTCATTCCTTTGAACCACCTGGAGATACAGGTTCTTCCTAGGTTATGAACACCCAAATTGCCTACATACCAAACATACAAATGAGTATTTGGGAGACCTGTGGAATGGAATTGCCAGCTGCTGCAGTAACATCATTGTTTCTGTCAGAGAAATCTTAATGGTTGAATTAAATACCTTGGTTTAACTGCCTTGGTTTAACTGTTTGGGCCATGCTTTTATTTAAATATATTACTGATGCACTGCATTTCAGACTTGTGAATTGTTTGGGTTATAAATAGTCCTCAGGAACTGAACCTATCGTAACCTTGAAGGAACCTTCATTTACTTCTCAAGTTAGTATAATGAAGTCACTTGGGAGTATATCTAAATATTTACTGAATTGTCGTATATAACCACAAACAGGGTTGCCATAATGGAAAAAAATTACCTGTTAGTTTGGATTCAAAACACAAGGTAAATCAATGACATCTTTTGATATGTGTATGGTTAGCAAATGTCTGAAGACTCAAGCTGCTAGAACAGAGCCAAAAGTTTACCACAGTTCCAAACTGGTTACATATATTATGTTGCTACCTACTCAAAATCTGTTGTCACAATTAACCTAGTACTTCAACAATGTTAAATATCACTACTACTGAACTAATTCTTTTTAGTATATTGTTCATATCAAAATCACTGGTTTGCCAGCCAGTTTCTTCAAATAACATGGAGTATCACAGTTCAAGAATCTTTAACCCCCATTTCAATACGAATGACATAATTATTGAGACAAACTCTGCCCAAGGAATAATGCATCCTGTGCAGCATTAATTCTGACAACCATCAGTTAGGCTATTTTCTGCTCCTTAAGTACAAGCAAACATCCATTTAAAAAAATTTGGATATCCATAATTAATGAAAAATTCCATTTCAACAAAACAAAGTGAACCTATGAACTAAGGAACAAACTGCCATCAGACATGGTAGATGCGTGTTAAAAGAAGTTTTAATAGAAACATGGATGAGAGGGGTGTGAAGGACAGTTTTCCAGGTGCAGGTAGACATCACTTAGCAGAAAATTAGGTTAGCACGGACTAGACAGGCCGAAGGGCCTGTTTCTATGCTGCAGTGCTCTGACACTTCCAAATTGGCTAAGTTAGCTAAGTGGAGAAGCAATAGATGAAAGTATCTCTTTTCCACTGGAAAAACTATTTCCTAATGCTATTAAGTAAATCTGATTGTTTAAAATATCAATTATACCTCAGAATGTATCTGCATTCAGCAAAGGTTTTAAAGAAAGCATGTTCATATCCCCATTAATTTATTTTTTTCATGGCAGATATATTTAAACTAAAGTCATGGAAGTTATAATAGTGCTTTACAAATCACTGGTTTTAGTGCAGTCAGGCTACTGCATCACTTCCAGTTTGTGTACTTAAAATTACAGCTACAGAGAGGATGCAAAGCGTATTTACTAGAACACTTCTAAGCCTGAGGAAAATCAGTTATGTAGAGTGATGAGAGAAGACTGCCTTGTTTTTCTTGGAGCAGAGAAGTGATTAAGCAGAATGATTCAAGATCATTAAATGTTTCAAAAGAGTAATGGATGAGAGATTTCCCCTGACATTAGAGTCATAACCTTCCTTAAAATAAAATGCAATGAATTAGAATTCATAGCTCAAAAGGCTGGTATAACATATTAAATTTTATATTTCAACAAGAGATCATAGGAAATTGGTTGAGTTGTTGACTATTCTGCCCAATAAACCTGTTCCATCAATCAACAATGTCACAAGGGGTCCTCAGCCTTTATATTGTTATGAACTAATACCATTAAGTAAGGGCTCTGTGAACCCCAGGGTCAGAACCCCTGCTTCTCAAAGTCACTTTTCTACACTTTCCCCAAAGGTGCAGAGCAATCTAATGTAAAGAATCCAATGACTGACCACTGTGAGAGTTCAGAAATTGCTCTTTTCAACTCTCAATGTTCAAATCTTTGTGACTTGGATAAAACCCTAAAAGAAAAAATACACAATGCAGAGCAGAAAATATATTTTTAAAAATTGCAGTGTCAAAGAGTCAGAGAACACTATAGCACAGAAACAAGCCCTTTGGCCCATCTAGTCCATGCCGAATTATTATATTGGCTAGTCCCATCAACCTGCACCGAATACTCCCCCCATCCATGTACCTATTCAAATTTCTCTTAAATCTTGAAATCGAACCCAAATACATCACTTCTGCTGACAGCCTGTTCCACACTCTCACCACCCTCTGAGTGAAAGAGTCCCTTCATGTTCCCCTTAAACATTTCACCTTTCACCCACCCTCAGCAAAAAAAAAAGCCTGTTTACACTTACCCAATTTGGTATACCTATCAAATCTGTCATTCCTCTATGCTCTAGGGAATGAAGTCATAACCTGTTAAACCCTTTTCTATAACTCAGGCCCTCAAGTCCTGGCAATATCCTTATAGTTCTTTTCTGCTTTCCTTCAATCTTACTGATATCTTTCCTGCAGGCATGTGAGCAGAACTGCACAAAATACTCCTCAAAAATGTCTTATGCAACTTCAACATAAATTCCAATCCCTGTACTCAAAACTTTTGATTTATGAAGGCCAATGTGCCAAAAGCTCTCTTTACGACCCTATCTACTTGCGATGCCACTTTGACAGAGTTACGAATTTGTATTCCCAGATCCCTGTGTTTTACTACACTCCTCCGTGTCCTACTGCTCACCATGTAAGCCCTACCCTGGTTTATCCTCCCATTGTGTAACACCTGTCATTTTTCAGCCCATTTTCCCAGCTAATTTAGATCCCGCTGCAATGTTTGATAGCCTACTCAGCTATTCAGTATGCACCCAATCTTGGTGTCATCTGCAAATTTGCTGATCCAGTTTACCACATTATCAGCTAGATCGTTGAAATAGATGACAAACAACAACGGACCCAACACCAATCCCTGCAGCATACTACTAGTCACAGACCTCCAGTCAGAGAGACAACCATCTACTACCACTCTCTGGCTTCTCCTGTGAAGCAAATATCAAATCCAATTTACTATCTCATCCTGAATGCTCAGCGACTGAACCTTCCTGACAAAACCTCCCTCATGGGACCTTGTCAAAGGCCTTGCAAGTCTTTGTAGACAATATTCATTGCCTTGCTTTCATCAACTTTCCAGGTAACTTCTTTAAAAATCTCTAAGATTGGTTAGATACAACCTACCATGCACATGTTGACTATCCCTAATCAGTCCCTGTCTATCCAAATAATTACATATGTGGTCTCTTAGAAAATCTTCCAGTCACTTAACCACTAATGATTTCCCAGCTTATTTTTAGAGCCATTCTTAAACAACAGAACAACATTAGTTATTCTCCGATTCTCCAGCACCTCACCCAATGCTATGTATATTTTAAATATCTCTGTGAGAGCCCCTGAAGTTTCTGTACTAGTCTCCCACAGGGTCCGAGGGAACACCTTGTCAGTCCTGGGGATTTATCCACCCTAATTTGCCTCAAGACAGCAAACACTGCTTCCTCTATAATCTGTGTATGGTCTATTAATACAGACGCAAAAAAAAATCCATTTGAGATCTCCCCCACTCTGATCTTCCAGAGGATCAATTTTGTCCCTTGCTATCCTTTTGTTCATAAAATATCTGTGGAAGCCCTTGGGATTTCCCTTTACCTTATCTGCGACAACCTCAAGCCTTCTTTAGCCTTCCTGATTTCCTTCTTAAGAGTTCACTTGCATTTCTTATACTCTCTAGTACCTCATTTGCTCCTTCCTGTCTATAGCTATGTACCTCTTTCTTCTTAACCATGGGATTAGTATCTCTCAAAAACTACATTTTTCTAAACCTGTTATCCTTGCCTTTTATTATGACAGAAACATACAAACTCTGTACTCTCAAAATTTCACTTTTGAAGGCCTCCTACGTACCAAGCACATCTTTGCCAGAAAACAACCTGTCCTAATCAGATCCTTTCTGATGCCACTAAAATTGGCCTTTCGCCAATTCAGACTCTCAACCCATGAAATATTCCTATCCTCTATTATTATATTGAGATTAATGGCATCATGATCACTAGATGCAAAGTGGTCCTCTACACAAACTTCTGTCATTTGCCTGCATTCCCTAATAGGAGATCTGGTATTGCACTCTCTCCTGTTGGGACCTCCATGTTTTCCTAAACAAATTGCACAAACTCTATCCCATCTAGCCCTTTACAGTCTGCGAATCCCAATCAATGTGAAAAGTTAAAATCACCTACCGCAAACTATGTTTCTTGCAATAGTCTACACTCTCGCTACAAATTTGCTCCTCTAATCCCTGCTGACTATTGGGTGGTCTATAATATAATCCCATTAACATGTTCATCCTTTTCTTAATCCTCAGTTCCACCGCAGTAGACAAGCTCTCCAGTCTGTCCTGTCTGACCACGGTCAGGGAAAATAAGGCTAGTAATGCCACTCCTCCTCCTTTAATCCCTCCTGCTCTATCACATCTAAAATAATAGAACTGCCCATCCTGATCCACCCTACACTACGTCTCACTAATGGCTACAGTGTCATAGTCCCACTTGCTGATCCATGTCTTAAGCTCACCCTCCTTTCCTAGAATACTCTTTGCATTGAAATATAAATATCTCAGAACATTAGTCCCACCATGCTCAACCTTCTAATTCTTGGCCTAATATGTCGACTTAACAGCACAACCACTTTCCCCACAACCACTCCACCATCTGTTCTGGTTCCCAACCCGCTGCACTTTAGTTTAAACCAACCCCACTCCCCTACCCAAGTGCAGCACTAGCAAACCTTCCTGCAAGGATATTAATCCAACTCCAGTTCAGATGCAAACCATCCAGCCTGGACAGGTCTCACCTTCTTTGGAAGAGAGCCCAACGATCCAAAAAATCTGACGCCATCCCTCCTACACTAATTCTTTAGCCACACATTAAACTGTATTATCTTCCTGTTTCTGGCCTCACCAGCACGTGGCACAGGTAGCAATCCTCAGATCACAATCCTGGAGGTGCTGTCTTTTAACTTAGCATCTAACTCATTGAACTCACTTTGCAGGACCTTGTCACACTTCTTACCCATGTCATTGGTACCAAGGTGGACCATGACCTCTGGCTACTTGCCCTCCCACTTAATGCTGTGAACTTGATCCAAGATGTCTCCGAGCATGGCACCCAGGAGGCAACATACCGTCTGAGAATCTCATTCTCATCCACAGAACATCCCACAAGAGGAGCATTCCACAATCCTGCCTGCCATCTCCACTGTTTTCACTGTGCAATAAGAGTGAAAAATTAAATTTAAAAAAACTACCTACTGCCTTTACCTCTTCTCGCCAAAGTCTCTACAAGCCAAAGTCTGAACTCCCCACTCTAACAACGGCCCATTTCAACAATGGCCACTCTCACAATGGGCTCCCTGCTTAAATGTAACTTCTTTTTAATAGACTTTGCCAAGTGCCTAATTTTGTACACTTCACAATCTTCTCATGAAGAGTGGCATGCAGACTGTCCTGACCACACCCGCTGACTTTTGAAATTGCCCTCTCGCTATACACAATCAAATGTCTCCTCGTGATGTGTCACATGCAGAATGTCCTGATAGTCTCCACTCGCTTCTCATGAAATTTCTCACTTGTTGCACACACACTAACATCTCCTAGAGTGTTGTTCCAGACAGCTGGCCCAGGCCTAATGGGCTGAATAACCTCTTTCTCTGCTTATAATTATATTTTTGGAATACTGTATGTTAGAGCAACTGCTTGCTTAAAAAGCAGTGTGCAAGTTTGAGCCTCCAGCTAGAACAGTCAAGTGTTCTTTGCTTCAGACCCATGTGACACTGATAATGCTAGAACTGTCACAGCCACCAGTATACATTGCATACCAGGATGATATTTTTGGTAAATACATCACACAATTTTCACGCAACACACATAAAAATTGCTGGTGAACGCAGCAGGCCAGGCAGCATCTCTAGGAAGAGGTACAGTCGACGTTTCGGGCCAAGACCCTTCATCAGGACTAACTGAAAGAAGAGCTAGTAAGAGATTTGAAAGTCACCATTTTTTAATAATTGGTTATGGACATGCAGTAATTTATCTGGCAATGGCATGCCGGCAGATCCCATATATTAAATATTCGACTGTTGCGACATTGTAAGAGAAAGCTCCTTCTGCTGATAAAGGTGTTGGATTACCATACATGGTACTGATCTGAGATTTCATCAATATTGTCACTGTATAATATGATAATTATAATAAAAAGGTTTTGACTAACTTGGGCTGGAAAAGAAAAATAAAAAATATACTGGCCAAGCACTCAGCTCTAGATAACCCTGCTAGACAATGTATACAGTATGCATGTGCATTTAGATTTGGAAAATAAAAAAACCTAACAGTGAACCTACACGATATCTAGGCTCCAGAAGTGAAAAAATATTTGCAGTATGTTTTTCCACTTTGGCTTTCTTCCAATATTAATATTTTAATATTCACTTCAGTGATTAATACATACCCAAAGAAACACATCTCTGCTTTTGAATTTACTTGTCAAATCTTACATTTTTATAATTTTACAATATGGTGGGCTTGTCTAATAGAGAAAAAACGTTGGCAATGTGTAAAAGCCTCATGACGAGGCCATTGTGGGTTTACAAATTTGTCATTTTCTACTCTCATTTGTATACCGCAATAAAATGCCAATCCAGCTTGCTGGAGTTATGGATTGCTCCCACGAGTTGGCATTCAATTAGATTTCAGAGTGCAGTGCATGGAGTACGAAGCAAATTCACCCACCCCCTCACGGAGGCAGGCTAAAACATTTAATATTTTAGGTGCTACTCACATTGGCATAGCTGATAAGAGAAGCATTAAAATAGAGCTGAGAATAGTTTGTTCAATCTCCCACGGTCAAAGAAGATGACAATGCATTAAAACCTCCAATGTTTAAAAAAAATTAAACACAAAGAGATTCTACAGATGCTGGAAATTCAGAGCAACACACAAAATGTTGGAGGAACTCAGCAGGTCAGGTAACATCTATAAATGAATAAACAGTCAATGTTTCAGGGTGAGACCCTTCATCAGGAGTCTGAAAACAAAATAAACAATAAATCATACTTGGGAGTATTGTGCTCAGTTCTGGTCACTTCATCATAGGAAGGATGTGGAAGCTTTAGAGAGGGTACAGAGGAGGTTTATGAGGATGCTGCCTGGATTACAGATAATATCTTACGACAAAAGGGGGGAAAGCGAAGGTGAGTAGACAAGTAGTGCATAGCACGCCCGTAGCCACTCCCTGAATAATAAGTTTACCGTCCTGGATACTGTCAGCGGGGATGACCGACCAGGTGTGAACTATGGTGGCAGGGCCTCTGGCACTAAGTCTGACCATGTGGTGCAGAAAGGTGGGACGGAGAAGCGAAGAGCTGTCGTTATTGGAGACTCTATAGTCAGGGGAGCAGACAGGAGATTTTGTGGACGTGAGAAGGACACCCACATGGTTTGTTGCCTCCCGGATGCCAGGGTCCAGGATGTCTCTGACTGGGTGCATGACATCCTGGTACGAGAGGGACAGCAACCAGAAGTCGTGATACATGTTGGCACCAACGACATAGGCAGGAAGGGGGATGAGGTCCTGAAGTGTGAGTTTTGGGAATTAGGCAGAAGGCTGAAGAACAGGACCTCAAGGGTGGCGTTCTCAGGATTGCTGCCAGTGCTACGTGATAGTGATGGGAAGAATTGGAGGAGATGGCAGTTGAATGTGTGGCTGAGGAGTTGGTGCAGGGGGCAGGGTTTTAGATTTTTGGATCATTGGGATCTCTTCTGGGGAAGGTGGGACCTGTACAGATTGGACGGGTTGCAGCTGAACTTGAGGAGGAGCAATATCTTTGCAGGTAGGTCTGCTAGCATGATTCAGGAGGGTTTAAACTAATTTGCGAGGGGGATAGGATCCGGAGCGATAGAGCAGTGAAAGAAGTGCATGGCTTAAAGCCAGATCTAACATATAGAGAGGCTTTGAGAAAAGAGAAGCAGAATAAACGGTGTAAAGACAGTAATGTAGAAGGGCTGAAATGTGTGCACCTCAATGCAAGAAGCATCAGGAACAAAAGTGATGAACTGAGAGCTTGGATACATACATGGAATTATGATGCAGTGGCCATTACAGAGACTTGGCTGGCACCAGGGCAGGAACAGATTCTCAATATTCCCGGATTTCAGTGTTTTAAAAGGGATGGGGGAGGAGGGGAGGAGGGGTGGCATTACTGGTCAGGGATACTATTACAGCTACAGAAAGGGTGGGTAATGCAGCAGGATCCTCTTTTGAGTCAGTATGGGTGGAAGTCAGGAACAGGAAGGGAGCAGTTACTCTATTGGGAGTATTCTACAGGCCCCCTGGTAGCAGCAGAGATACCAAGGAGCAGATTGGGAGGCAGATTTTGGAAAGGTGCAAAAATAACAGGATTGTTATCATGGGTGACTCTAACTTCCCTAACATTGATTGGCACCTGATTAGTTCCAAGGGTTTGGACAGGGCAAAGTTTGTTAAGTGTGTCCAGAACGGATTCCTGTCATAGTATGTTGACAGGCTGACTAAGGGGAATGCCATACGAGATTTAGTATTAGGTAACGAACCGGGTCAGGTCACATATCTCTCAGTGGGTGAGCATCTGGGGAACAGTGACCACTGCTCCCTAGCCTTTAACATTATCATGGAAAAGGACAGAATCAGAGAGGACAGGAAAATGTTTTAATTAGGGAAGGGCAAATTATGAGGCTATAAGGCTAGAACTTGCGGGTGTGAATTGGGATGATGTTTTTGCAGGGAAATGTACTACAGACATGTGGTCCATGTTTAGAGATCTCTTGCAGGATGTTAGGGATAAATTTGTCCCTATGAGGAAGATAAAGAATGGTAGGGTGAAGGAACCATGGGTGACAAGTGAGGTGGAAAATCTAGTCAGGTGGAAGAAGGCAGCATACATGAGGTTTAGGAAGCAAGGATCAGATGGGTCTATTGAGGAATATAGGGAAGCAAGAAAGGAGCTTAAGAAGGGGCTGAGAAGAGCAAGAAGGGGGCATGAGAAGGCCTTGGTGAGTAGGGTAAAGAAAAACCCCAAAGCATTCTTCAATTATGTGAAGAACAAAAGGAAGGGGGATATTAGAGGAAGGTTTTTTACTCAGAGAGTGGTTGGTGCGTGGAATGCACTGCCTGAGTTAGTGGTTGAGGCAGATAAACGAGTGAAATTTAAGGGACATCAACCGTCTCGACTTCACCGCACCTTGTCCCCATTCCAACCTCACTCCTTCGGAATGCTCTGCTCTCCACTCCCTCCGCACTAATCCTAACCTTATTATTAAACCCGCTGATAAAGGGGGTGCTGTTGTAGTCTGGCGTACTGACCTCTACCTTGCCGAGGCACAGCGACAACTCGCGGATACCTCCTCTTATTTACCCCTCGATCGTGACCACACTAAGGAGCACCAGGCCATTGTCTCCCACACTATCAACGACTTTATCCGCTCAGGGGATCTCCCATCCACTGCTACCAACCTTATAGTTCCCACACCCCGCACTTCCCGTTTCTACCTCCTACCCAAGATCCACAAACCTGCCTGTCCTGGCCGACTTATTGTCTCAGCTTGCTCCTGCCCCACCGAACTCGTTTCTGCATACCTCGACACTGTTTTATCACCCCTTGTTCAATCCCTTCCGACCTATGTTCGTGACACTTCTCACGCTCTTAAACTTTTCGATGATTTTAAGTTCCCTGGCCCCCACCGCTTTATTTTCACCATGGATGTCCAGTCCTTATATACTTCCATCCCCCATCAGGAAGGTCTCAAAGCTCTACGCTTCTTTTTGGATTCCAGACCTAATCAGTTCCCCTCTACCACCACTCTGCTCCATCTAGCGGAATTAGTCCTTACTCTTAATAATTTCTCCTTTTGCTCCTCCCATTTCCTCCAAACTAAAGGTGTAGCTATGGGCACCCGTATGGGTCCTAGCTATGCCTGCCTTTTTGTTGGGTTTGTGGAACAATCTATGTTCCGTGCCTATTCTGGTATCTGTCCCCCACTTTTCCTTCGCTATATCGACGACTGCATTGGCGCTGCTTCCTGCACGCATGCAGAACTCGTTGACTTTATTAACTTTGCCTCCAACTTTCACCCTGCCCTCAAGTTTACCTGGTCCATTTCCGACACCTCCCTCCCCTTTCTAGATCTTTCTGTCTCTGTCTCTGGAGACAGCTTATCCACTGATATCTACTATAAGCCTACTGACTCTCACAGCTATCTGGACTATTCCTCTTCTCACCCTGTCTCTTGCAAAAACGCCATCCCCTTCTCGCAATTCCTCCGTCTCCGCCGCATCTGCTCTCAGGATGAGGCTTTTCATTCTAGGACGAGGGAGATGTCTTCATTTTTTAAAGAAAGGGGCTTCCCTTCCTCCACTATCAACTCTGCTCTTAAACGCATCTCCTCCATTTCACGTACATCTGCTCTCACTCCATCCTCCCACCACCCCACTAGGAATAGGGTTCCCCTGGTCCTCACCTACCACCCCACCAGCCTCCGGGTCCAACATATTATTCTCCGTAACTTCCGCCACCTCCAACGGGATCCCACCACTAAGCACATCTTTCCCTCCCCCCCCTCTGCATTCCGCAGGGATCGCTCCCTACACAACTTCCTTGTCCATTCGTCCCCCCCATCCCTCCCCACTGATCTCCCTCCTGGCACTTATCCGTGTAAGCGGAACAAGTGCTACACATGCCCTTACACTTCCTCCCTTACCACCATTCAGGGTCCCAAACAGTCCTTCCAGGTGAGGCATCACTTCACCTGTGAGTCGACTGGGGTGATATACTGCGTCCGGTGCTCCCGATGTGGCCATTTATATATTGGTGAGACCCGACGCAGACTGAGAGACCGCTTTGCTGAACATCTACGCTCTGTCCGCCAGAGAAAGCAGGATCTCCCAGTGGCCACACATTTTAATTCCACATCCCATTCCCATTCTGACATGTCTATCCACGGCCTCCTCTACTGTAAAGATGAAGCCACACTCAGGTTGGAGGAACAACACCTTATATTCCGTCTGGGTAGCCTCCAACCTGATGGCATGAACATTGACTTCTCTAACTTCCGCTAGGCCCCACCTCCCCTTCGTATCCCAGCTGTTACTCATTTTTATGCACACATTCTTTCTCTCACTCTCCTTTTTCTCCCTCTGTCCCTCTGAATATACCTCTTGCCCATCCTCTGGTTCACCCCCCCCCCCGTCTTTCTTCCCGGACCTCCTGTCCCATGATCCTCTCGTATCCCCTTTTGCCTATCACCTGTCCAGCTCTCGGCTCTATCCCTCCCCCTCCTGTCTTCTCCTATCATTTTGCATCTCCCCCTCCCACTCCAGCTTTCAAATCCCTTACTCACTCTTCCTTCAGTTAGTCCTGACGAAGGGTCTCGGCCTGAAACGTCGACTGCGCCTCTTCCTATAGATGCTGCTTGGCCTGCTGCGTTCACCAGCAACTTTGATGTATGTTGCTTGAATTTCCAGCATCTGCAGAATTCCTGTTGTTTGCGTTTGAAATTTAAGGGACTGCTAGACAGGTATGTGGAGGAATTTAGGGCGGGGGGCTATATGGGAGGTAGGGTTTAAGGGTCGGCACAACATTGTGGGCCGAAGGGCCTGTACTGGGCTGTACTATTCTATGTTCTATGACAGGAGTGAAGGTAGGACTGATTAGAGATAAAGGTGGGAAGATGTGCCCGGAGGCTGTGAAAGTGAGCGAGGTCCTCAATGAATACTTCTCCGGTATTCACCAATGAGAGGGAACTTGATGACAATGAGGACAATATAGTCATAGTCATACTTTATTGACCCCGGGGGAAATGGGTTTTCGTTACAGTTGCACCATAAATAATAAATAGTAATAAACCATAAATAGTTAAATAGTAATATGTAAATTATGCCAGTAAATTATGGAATAAGTCCAGGACCAGCCTATTGGCTCAGGGTGTCTGACCCTCCAAGGGAGGAGTTGTAAAGTTTGATGGCCACAGGCAGGAATGACTTCCTATGACGCTCTGTGCTGCATCTCGGTGGAATGAGTCTCTGGCTGAATGTATTCCTGTGCCCACCCAGTATATTATGTCGTGGATGGGAGACACTGTCCAAGATGGCATGCAACTTAGACAGCATCCTCTTTTCAGACACCACCGTCAGAGAGTCCAGTTCCATCCCCACAACATCACTGGCCTTACGAATGAGTTTGTTGATTCTGTTGGTGTCTGCTACCCTCAGCCTGCTGCCCCAGCACACAACAGCAAACATGATAGCACTGGCCACCACAGACTCGTAGAACATCCTCAGCATCGTCTGGCAGATGTTAAAGGACCTCAGTCTCCTCAGGAAATAGAGACGGCTCTGACCCTTCTTGTAGACAGCCTCAGTGTTCTTTGACCAGTCCAGTTTATTGTCAATTCGTATCCCCAGGTGTTTGTAATCCTCCACCATGTCCATACTGACCCCCTGGATGGAAACAGGGGTCACTGGTATCTTTGCTCTCCTCAGGTCTACCACCAGCTCCTTAGTCTTTTTCACATTAAGCTGCAGATAATTCTGCTCACACCATGTGACAAAGTTTCCTACAGTAGCCCTGTACTCAACCTCATCTCCCTTGCTGATGCATCCAACTATGGCAGAGTCATCCGAAAACTTCTGAAGATGACAAGACTCTGTGCAGTAGTTGAAGTCCGAGGTGTAAATGGTGAGGAGAAAGGGAGACAAGACAGTCCCCTGTGGAGCCCCAGTGCTGCTGATCACTCTGTCGGACACACAGTGTTGCAAGCACACGTACTGTGGTCTGCCAGTCAGATAATCAAGAATCCATGACACCAGGGAAGCATCCACCTGCATCGCTGTCAGCTTCTCCCCCAGCAGAGCAGGGCGGATGGTGTTGAACACACTGGAGAAGTCAAAAAAAACATGACCCTCACAGTGCTCGCTGGCTTGTCCAGGTGGGCGTAGACACGGTTCAGCAGGTAGCCGATGGCATCCCCAACTCCTAGTCGGGGCTGGTAGGTGAGCTGGAGAGGATCTAAGCGTGGCTTGACCACAGGCCGGAGCAGCTCCAGAACAAGTCTCTCCATGATATGGGAGGTCAATGCCACCAGTCTGTAGTCATTGATGCCGCTGGGGCACGGCGCCTTTGGCACAGGGACGAGGCAGGACATCTTCCACAGTACAGGAACCCTCTGGAGCCTCAGGCTCAGGTTGAAGATATGGCGAAGTACTCCACATAGCTGAGAGGCACAGGCTTTGAGCACCCTGGTACTGACACCATCCGGTCCTGCAGCCTTGCTTGGGTTGAGACATTTCAGCTGTCTTCTCACCTGTTCAGCTGTGAAGCCCACCGTGGTGGTTTCATGTGGGGAAGGGGTATAGTCATGAGAGCAGGGTGGGGGACTGTGAGGAGGGGTAGGAGGGGAGAGTGGAATATGTGTTGGTTGGGGGCCGACAACAGATGACTCATGTGGGGGATGGGCAGGGGCCACATTGTCAAATCTGTTAAAGTACAGGTTAAGTTCATTGGCCCTGTCCACACTGCCTTCAGCTCCTCTGTTGCTAGTTTGCCGGAACCCAGTGATGGTCCTCATCCCCCTCCAGACCTCTCTCATGTTGTTCTGCTGGAGTTTCCACTCAAGCTTTCTCCTGTACCTATCTTTAGCCTCCCTGATCCTGGCTTTCAGGTCCCTCTGTATTGCCCTCAGCTCCTCCCTATTTCCTACAGATGCTGGAAATCTTAAGCATCACATAAATAAACAGTTGACATTATTCTCCTCCATTCATGCTGCCAGGCTTGTTGAGTTCCTCCAGCATTTTGTGTGTTGGAGAACTCTAGGATATGGGAAGAAACCTGAACACTCTGAGTGGATATAAGGAGAACATACAAACAGCACCCAAGGTCAGTCTGGTAGCTGGCGAGAAGGGGAAATCCATGTGAGGCTCATGGGAAGACAAGAAAACGTTTCAGAAATATACAAAAGAAAATGGAATTGATGAGACTACTCTGGGAGGAGCCTCCTACTTTGTGTGAAAATATTAGGAAAAATATGCCCAAGTATTTCCACCAATGAGACAAGAGCCCTCGCTCTGGATTGCAAAGGTATCACAGCAGCCGGTGGACTGAGTGCTAATAGCTACCTGGTTAGCCTCAAAAGGTACTCACCACACAGTTAACAGAAATGGAACTATACCATTGCAAACTATAGGGCTGTATGAGGAAAGGCCATAGTTCAGGCCCCACCCACCACTGCACACAAATCAGCTAACACTGAAGCATTTACTTTGTAACTGGATATTTACTGATGTGTTAATATTGCAATGGAATAATATTACTTATTATGAAAATGTTGACTTGAATATTGTTTGTTTATCCATTTTAGATTTTTATGAATACAGTTCATTTTGAAATAAATATGTTTTGATAACGCTGATAGAGATGGATTTAATCTAGCATGGCTGGGAAGTGGGATTCTGAATATAGATTCAGAAAGGAGAAATGATAGGCAGAAAATAGTCAAGCAAGTTCAGAAGGAATAAAAACAGACAAGGGAAACAAATAAAATAAGAACAAGAGACTGTAGATGCTGGAATGCAGAGCAGAGAATGAAGTGATGGAGCATATCCGTATCAGAGACAAGAGCAGAATCAGGCCATTAGGCCCATGTGGAGACAGTATCTGTTAATGCTTCAGATTAAAATCCTGCATCAGGACTGTGCATGGAGAGGGGAAAAAACTAATTAAAAGAGGGAGGAAGAAGCAGGTGTTGTCAGGTGATAAGGCAGAATCAGGTGAGGAGGGAGATGATGAGGTGAAACCAGAGAGAGTGGAGATACACAGATTGGAATGTGTAAGTGGAAACGAAAGGCTGCAGATGCTGGAACCTGCTAAGGAAAATGATAAATGGAACCAGATAAGGGAAGATGAGGAGCAGATGCAACTAGTTTGGGGAGGGGATAGGAGAATCAGAAGGGTGCAGTGTGTGGGTCACATCCAGATGGAACTAGATGGTGGAAAGGAATGGGTCAGAGATGGTGGGAGGAGGAGGGGAGGGAGAGCAGAAGGACAAAGAAAGCAGCACAGAAAATCTGGGCTACCTGGAGTTGGAAAATTCAATATCCATGGTGCTGAGTTGCAGACTACCAAGGTGGAAAATGAGCTGGTGGTGTTCTTCTAGTGTGTATTTGGCCTTACCCTGGCAGTGAAGGCCAAGGACTAACAGGTTGTGTGGGAACAGGAAGGAGAGTTGAAATATATTGCAACTGGAAAATCAGAATGGCCACTGCAGCGAGAGCATAGGTGTTCCACAAAACAAATTGCCTAATCAGTGTATGGTCTCAGAATGTACAGGAGACCACACTGAAAGCACCCACTGCAGTAGACAAGGTTGCGGGAGGTGCATGGAAATTTTTGATCGAGAAAGGAGGGCAGTTTGGTTTGGGGGTGTAGAAAAAAATGTTGCACTTCCTGCAGTTAAAGGGAAAGTGACAGGGCAGAGGAAGAGAGAGGAAAAGAATATGTGCCTATATGGTGGGACCACATTGCATGGTCCTTCAACATTTCTGCCAGCTACAAAGGCTGGTAGGGTGATAGGTGAAAACCAAGGGGAATCTACCTCTGTGCTGTTCATGCAGAAATGGGCTGAACAATAAGTGCAGGTTATAGCTCCATCAACAACAGTAAAGGGGATGCTATTTTTCCTGAAGGAGGACATTTCAGATGTCCTTAAGCAGAAAAGCCTTATCCTGAAAGCAGATACAGCAAATATGTAGAAACTGGGAAGCTAAATTGTATAAATGTTAATGACATCAGACCTTCAGATATAGTAATAGAATTAGGCTATTCAGCCCATCGAGTCTGTTCCACCATCCAATAGCAATTGCTTTTTATAACCCCATTCTCCTGCATTTTCCCATACCCTTAACCCCCTACTAATCAATCCCTGCCTTAAATACACCCAATCACTTGGCCTCAACCACCTCTTGTGACGAATTCCATAAATTTCTGCATTTCTTAGTTTTGATTGGATACGTCTTTTCTTTGAGGCTATGGCCTCAGATCCAAGACTCTTCTCATAATGGAAACATCCTCTCTTTGTCTCCTCTGTCTGGCTGGTTTCAATAAAATCTCCCCTCATCCTTCCACACTCCATTCAGTACAAACCCAGATACATTAAACACTCTTCATATGCCAAGCCTTTCAGTTCTAGGATCATTCTTGTGAACCTCTTCTGAATTCTCTCCAGGACCAGCACATTTTTAAAATATTTCATATATAAGTAAATAAATAAATGGGCCCCAAGGTTACTCACAATATATCAAATGCAATCTGATCAACACCTTATAAAGCCTTAGGAGTACACACCTGCTTTTATATTCTAGTTTTTTCAAAATCAAGACTAACAATGCATTTGTTTTTTTTAAATACTGACTCAACCTGCAAACTAATCTTAATGAAAACCTCAACTAGGACTCCCAGGTTGAAATGCAAGGAAGCAGTAAATAAGGAAAATAAAATGGGAGTGCAGATAAACAGAAACAATATTTACTTCAACAGAAATCTTTCAAAATTTTCAGACTAGGTGCAAGAGGCATTAAAATGGATGAGAACACCAATATTGGTTGACATAGATGATGAAATTAGGACAGAGTTCAAAATAACAACACAAGACCATATAGATTGAGAGGAAATGGAGGAGAAAAGACGATGGAGGTGTATGGGGGGTGTCAGAGATAGGTTCTCCCTTGCCCCAAGTTCAAGTTTAATTATCATTCAATCGTATATGAATACGGCCACAAAACTGCATTCCTCTGGAGCCAATGATCATACATGGCACAAGACACATAGCACATAAGACAGCAGTAAACATCCAGTCACACACAAGAAAATAATACAGCCCAAGCCCTTAACTGACACGTACTGTGGTTTGATGGAGCATGAATGTTGTCAGCAAGAACAAACCCTCAGCAGTCTGTAGGCGAACACACACATGCAATCTAGCTTGACTTCCACTGTGCGAACACTGGAAGGCATCACCAATGGGAGGGGCCTGCTCCCAATCCAACATTAATGCCACATCAATGTCTCAGGCACTTCCCCTCCTGGCAGCTGCAACAGGCGACATGGCGGTATGAAGCCTAGTCCTCACTACAGCTAAGGCCACACAGCTCCCCCGCTGTCAGTCTCACCAATAAACCAGTGAAGCAAACTTGCAGCATTCTACGTTACCAATGTCCAAGACAATCACACACTGTTAGACTGCACATTGCCTTTGTGCACCGACTCTGACACCCTTCTGTGGCAAACAGCAACATGGTCTACACCAAGTCCAGCTCCTCCACTAAGAAGCAACTCGCTGATGGGGTAGAGCTACAGCACTTGAAGTTCTTAATGTCCAACATATTACACATACAGTGGTGAGTGTGTTGACACACTGCCAGAGGTGGTAATAGAGACAGATGCAATTGGTGACTTTAAGAGACACTAAAATTGACAAATGAATGAAAACAAAATGGAGGGTGATATGGGAGAGAAGTGTTAGATTGATCTTAGAGTAGGTTAAAATGTCAGCACAACATTGTGGTCCAAAAGAGGTCTGTATTGTGCTGTAATGTTCTCTAAAGTAAAGGAAGAAGGGTTAATTGCTGTTGTGTGCTGGGGCAGCAGGCTAAGGGTAGCAGACCATCAACAAACTCATTCGTAAGGCCAGTGAAGTTGTGGGGATGGAACTGGACTCTCTCACGGTGGTGTCTGAAAAGAGGATGCTGTCCAAGTTGCATGCCATCTTGGACAATGTCTCCCATCCACTACATAATGTACTGGTTGGGCACAGGAGTACATTCAGCCAGAGACTCATTCCACCGAGATGCAGCACAGAGCGTCATAGGAAGTCATTCCTGCCTGTGGCCATCAAACTTTACAACTCCTCCCTTGGAGGGTCAGACACCCTGAGCCAATAGGCTGGTCCTGGACTTATTTCCTGGCATAATTTATATATTACTATTTAACTATTTATGGTTTTTATTACTATTTAATTATTTATGGTGCAACTGTAACGAAAACCAATTTCCCCCGGGATCAATAAAGTATGACTATGACTATTCACTACAGCATGCCCGTACCCCTCCAGAAACAGCTGAAGAAAGATACTATAGATGCACAAATAGAGAAATAAAAGAAAAAAATGCCACAAATATTCAATAGGCTAGGCTACATCCGTGGAAACTGCAGAAAGGCCATTCAGTTGTACATTGATACTCTGCCACGTACATCTCCAAGATCATGGCAAATCTATTAGCACCACTTTCTTTCACTGTTCATCAATATCTAAAAAATGTATCAATCTCCACCCTAAGTATCTTGATTAAATGAACTTCAACACTCTTGGATAGAAAATTCCAGCTATCCACCCATATGAGTGATGAAATTTCTCATCTGCTCTAAAGGCTGATCTTTTATCTTGAAATTATGAACATTAGTTTTAGGCATCCTGGTCAGAGAAAATATCATTTCTGCACCCACCTTATCAAACCCCATAAAACTTTGTATTTTCAATGAAATCGCCTCTCATTCAACAAGATACAAGAGTAAAGAGCAAGTCTGCATAACCTCTCATCACATGGCAAAACTGCCAATCCAAGAAACAATCTGATGAGTCTGTGTTGCACTCCTATATTGCAAGTATATCCTTTCTTATATAGAGAAACAAAACCTTTAAACAAAATCTCAGCGGTGGTCTCACCACAGCCCCATATTTCCACTTCAGAAGCTTCCTGGTTAAATTATTTCTTAAGTAGCTCAATAAATATTAATCAAGGCTGTAAATGGCTGTCCGTCATCTTGACAACATGATATTTATAACTGTTTTTATTACCCAATATGGCAATTGATGCTACACAAATGCAATTCTTAACTAAATTTCTCATTACAGATTTACTGGAGATCAAATAACAGTAACATCGGTTCAAAATTCATAACACTAATGGGGAAAATGTGAAATCATTATTCTGGATAATTACACCGATGTCAGTATGCAGAATAGGTCTGATCTACATGCTATATCATGGATTAAAATATTCCCTAATTTTGAGAGTATCCAACTCCAGTTCTATTTCCAATTAATCTTTCCACACCCCAAAATGACAAGTCCCATTAAAAAAAGGCAGGTTTCCAAAACCACCAATTCAAAGCTGACACCAGGAAGTTCACAAGACTGGAAAAAAAAACTTCCTTCCCACTGCAGAATGGGCCAAAGTAACTGAGACCACTTTATCTATTGTTATTTGTTGCTACCTCTCCCCAACTGTTCAAAAACACCAAAATGTCCTTCCCAACCCCGCATACTTTTCAACCAATCCAGTTCTTTAAAAAAATTAATACATTAAAACAATACTTCAACAGAAGAATCCTCCACTCAATTCTTTGTATCATTAATGCTCCAACATGTAATAGTTCATGTATAAATAATACTTTGTATTTAAATTAAAATGAATGCTTTATTTTAACCTCAAAACAAAAAGAAATGCAGATTTCAAATTTTAAATTCAAGGTCATTTCCTTTTACAAAGAAGAATTTGTGTTGAGAACAAACACAAAGAAGTGTTTAATAATTTAAACAATTCTTTAATAAACAAACATATATTTTGTGACTGAATCAACACATACAATGTAGGCAAGTGAAACAAAGGAAAATCTTGCAACACAACTTCTCATTTAAATTGCCAAAGCATATATGCTTACTCTATACTAGCTGCAAAAACAAAGTGCACTATTAATTAAGTTTCTCAGCATTAAAGATTAATTTGATCATGGCTTGTGCTCATCAATTTCAGGAACAAAATCCTCTCACTTCTGTCATCCATACAATCACAGGTAACACAACCTTAAAATTACTGCAATGTCTTCTTTGCCCTAATAATTTGTCTTGGCCTAATTTCAACAGAGGTGACAATTTTGGACTAAACTTGAATCACGAAGGGATGCTTGACAACTGTGAGAGGGCTTGAATGCCATCAACTGCTACAAAGGAAAACCAAGCAATGGAAATGACAACAAGTTTTCACCCAAATGCGCTTGATGCTACTCATGCTCACTTTGACCAGCAGATTATAGAGCACCTTCATGAACCTGATAACCTGCGACGACCCTGTCATCTCAGTACAGGTGTCCCCCGCTTTTCGAACGTTCGCTTTACGAAACCTCACTGTTACGAAAGACCTACATTAGTACCCTGTTTTCGTTTTCAGAAGGTGTTTTCACTGTTACGAAAAAAAAGCAGCGCGCCCCGAGCAGCCGCTCTCCCCGGATTCGGAACTGCATTCTCCCCAGCATTGCTTTAACACGAGCCTGTGAGCAGTCGTTTGCAAGATGAGTTCTATGGTATCGGAAAAGCCTAAAAGAGCTCGTAAGGGTGTTACACTTAGCGTAAAACTAGACATAATTAAGTATTTCGATCGTGGTGAACGAAGTAAGGACTAAGTGAGTTTGGCTTGTGGAAGCTGACGAACATGATGTTGAAGAGGTTTTGGCATCCCATGACCAAGATCTGACAGATGAAGAGCTGATGCAATTGGAAGAAAAAAGGATAACAATCGAAACCGAATGAGTGATGATAAAGTACGACTTTAATTTTGAAAAGGTACGTCGGTTTAGGGGATATTTGCAGGATGGTTTGAGTGCTTACAAAGAACTGTGTGATAGAAAAATGCGCGAGGCTCAGCAGTCAAGCAAGCCTTCCATATCAGCCACAGCAGACGACGAACCTCGACTTTCGACATCGAGGCGGGCAGAGATAGAAGATGACCTGCCTGCCGTAATGGAAACAGACGATGAGATGACACCCCAGTGTCCCACCACCCCAACCCCCAGGCCACGGACAGATACCGATTCGCGGAGAATGCAACAGTAGCCGGGAGGCACACAGCACATCTTTAAGAAAAAAGCCGAAATAAACATGCTAACTAATTAAGTGCCGCCGACACGTAATTGTCGGCCTAGATTAGAGACGACGCAATCAGCAATCACCTCTGATCTGGGCCGACAATTACGTGCCGGGTGGCACCTAATTAATTAGCAAGTTTGTTTCGGCTTTTTTCTTAAAGATGTGCTGTGTGCCTCCCGGCTACCGCTGCACCCCTGCGTGCTTCACGGCAATGTATCGCTCGGCGGCCTGGAGGCTGGGGGCCACTGCACCACCCAACCTCCAACTCAGCTTAACACACCATCATCAGTGTGCTCGGCGCTGTCTTCCCGATTCCAGTAAGTGATACTACACTGTACATACATTATTTCTACTTTATATATGCTGTGTATTTTTACGTGTTGTTTGGTATGATTTGGCAGCTTCATAGCTTAAAGGTTACTGGAGAGCGCTTGTGCCGTGTTTTTGCCAACAGCGCTTGCGTGAGATTTTCCCTACGGAGAACAGTTCAGGCAATGATTGTGGAAAAGTATTTCTACTTTATATAGGCTGTGTATTTATCATATCATTCCTGCTTTTACTATATGTTACTGTTATTTTAGGTTTTATGTGTTATTTGGCATGATGTGGTAGGTTATTTTTGGGTCTGTGAACACTCACAAAATTTTCCCATATAAATAAATGCTAATTGCTTCTTTGCTTTACGACATTTCGGCTTACGAACTGTTTCATAGGAACGCTCTACCTTCGGATGGCAGGGGAAACCCGTATCTAAGACCAACTAGTGAGCATTCTTTAGGAGGGTGAATTCATGGAAAACATCGGATCCAGACGGCCCACCTGGCCAGTAACAAAGACCAGTGGTCATCAATTGGCTGGAGTGCTTATGGACATCTCCAGCCTCCAACTTTAGCAATCTGAGGTACCCACCTGCTTCAAGCAGGCTTCTGTCATAGCAGTGCCCAAGACGAACATGGTAACTTGCCTCAAAGGCTATCATCCAGTTTCATGCATTACAACGGTTAAAAATTACCCTCGATGTACATTTCTCCAACAGTTATTGTTTAGAAAAAGTGTTTTGGATCAATCATAAATTATTGATCTTAAAATATTCTTAAAAGGAGAGAGGAAAAGAATATGGCAAAACTAGCATATTAATTTGTAATTTTTTTTTCCTAAAGCTAAAATAGGTGTTAAAATCTTAGTTTCAGCAAAGAAAAAGTCAAATTCAAATTTATTGTCCTATGTACAAGTACATACAAGCAGTATACACAAGGTTCAGTTACGGGGCTTCCACTTTTTTATAGTTTGTACAAGTAACTTGGATGAAGATAACAAAGATATGATTGCTAAATTTTGCTGATGGTAGGTGAAAAGACAGGTGAGAATACAAGTTGCAAGGACACAAAGAGGACATAAAGGAATAATTACACCTGCAGTGAATGAGCAAAGATCTGGGAAATGTAATCTAGTGCATGAAAATGTGAAATAGTTCATTTCAGCAAGAAAAATAAAATGAAGCATCTTTCTTAAACAATGAAATATCGCACAGTTCTGAAATGCAACAATCTTAATTATTTACAGAGTCTTTTTCACATGATTTATCAGTTTTTGTTAATGGATAGTTATCAGAATTCCATGTTATTTATTTTCCTATAAATGTCTGTGAGAAAATGAATCTCAAGGTAGTCTTTGATAATAAATTTACTCTGAACTTGGAAAAGCAGAAGGATCAGGGCATCTAGTGTACGATTCAAAGAAGGACAATGAGTCATGAGAATTAACAGTTTTATCAATTACTGACAGGGAATTGAATACAAAAGTAACAAAGTTCCACGACAGTTGCACTGGGTAGCGAGACTACATCTGTATATCATGTACAGAACAGCTGTTCAGGTTACAGAGATTCCCCCTTACAAAATACTCAAATCACTACCCATAAATTTGGGATACAGACCATTCCCTCTTCTGCCCTCTTCCATCAAGAAGATACAAACACATGAAAGCACGTAGCACCAGATTCAAGGGCAGCTTCTAATCCTGTTAAAAGTCTACTGAACGTTCCCCTTGCATGATAAAATGGAGTCTTCACCTCACAATCTACTTTGCCTTGCACCTTTACTGTCTGCCTGCATTGCACTTTCACTGTGCATTCTGTTATTGTTTTCCCTAGTACTACTATCAAACACACTGATGATATTAAATAACCTATATGGATGGCATACAAAAAACAAAGTTTTGTCAAGTGGAGACTTCTGTATAAGGGAAGGGTTTCACAACATTGAAAGCATTTTGGAGATTTACTTAACTAATATCTGGAATGGTTTGCCTTTTGAGGAAAGATTTGAATAGGTTAGGCTTGTATCCATTAGAGATTAGAAGAATAAGAGGATTTAATTGAAATATACAAGACCCTCAGGAGTCTTCACAGGGCAGATTAAGAAAGAATGTTTTTTTTTGTGAGAAAATCTCAAACTTGGGACCATTGTTAAAAAATAGGTATCCATTTAAGGCACCAAGGAAGAGAAATATTTTCTCTCAGAACTGAGTGCCTTTGGTGTTTTATAATGCTAATGAGGGACGAGTCACAGTTCCATATTTTATTGTCTAACCATAGAAATTGAGAAGGACCAAGGGGGCGTGTGATTCATGAAGATAAATACAGTAAATAAAGAAAAGAAACAAGTCATTTTTTCAAATCCTCTGTAATGCTAGGCTCATTATTGCTCATTCAGTACCATATTCTAAAATGAATTACAACCAGCATCAATACAAGTCAGGTTCAAACAACCAATCATTTATTGCATGACTTACTGCCATTATCACGTCCCAGAAAAAAAGAGTGAACTCCGGATGGCAGCATTGATCATTATAAGATCATAAGACAAAGGAACAGAATTGGGCCATTCAGACCATTCAGTCTGCTCCAGCATTCCACCATGGCTGATTTATTAACCCTCTCAACCCCATTTTCCTGCCTTCTCCCCATAACCTTTGACACCATGACTAATCAAAAATCTCTGCTTTAAATATACTCAATGGCAATAGATTCAACCAATTCACTACCCTCAGGCAAAGAAATACTCCTCAACTCTGTTCTGAATGGATATCACTCTGTTCTGAGGCTGTACCCTCCAGTTCGAGACTCACACTATAGGAAACATCCTCTCCACATCCATTTTATCTAGGTCTTCCAATATTCGATAGGTTTCAATGAGTTCTCCTCCCATTCTCCTGAACTCCGGCAAGTGCAGGCCCAGAGACATCAAATACTCCTTATGCATTAAGCCTTCCATTCCTGGAATCATTCTTGTGAACCTCCTCTGGACCCTCTCCAATGCTAGCATAGTTTTTCTTAGATAAGGGGCCCATAACTACTCATAATACCCCAAGTGCAGTGTGACCAATGCCTTATAAAGGAATGCTAACAGTGAATTTGCTTTCCTTATCACTGGCTTAACTTCCAAGTCAACCTTTAGGGAATTCTGCACAAGCACTCCCAAGTCGCTTTGCACCGCAGATTTTTGAATTTTCTCCCTGCTTAGAAAATAATCTACACCTTTATTCCATCCAATCAAATTACATGGCTGTACACTTCCCTGCACTATATTCCATCTGCCACTTCTTTGCCCATTTTCCAAATGTTTGTCCATTCCAAACATCTGTTCCATTCTTTGTGATGATACAAAGGTTTGGGGCGCTGTGGATCGTGTGGAGGGCTGTCAGAGGTTACAGCAGGACATTGATAGGATGCAAAACCAGGGTGAGAAGTGGCAGATGGAGTTCAACCCAAATAAGTGTGAGGTGGTTCATTTTGGTAGGTCAAATATGATGGCAGAATATAGTACTAATGGTAAGATTCTTGGCAGTGTGGAGGATCAGAGGGATCTTGGGGTCCGAGTCCAGAGTTGACTCAAAGCTGATGCACAGGTTGACTCTGTGGTTAAGGAGGCATATGGTACATTGGCCTTCATCAATTGTGGGATGGAATTTAAAAGTAGAGACCTAATGTGACAGCCATATACGACCCTGGTCAGACCCCATTTGGAGTACTGTGCAGTATTTGAAGGATGTGGAAACTACAGAAGGGTGCAGAGGAGATTTACAAGGATGTTGCCTGGATTGGGGAGCATGCCTTATGAGAACAGGTTGAATGAACTCAGTCTTTTCTCCTTGGAGCGGCGGAGGATGAGACGTGACCTGATAGAGGTGTATAAGATGAGAGGCATTGACTGTGTGGATAGTCAGAGGCTTTTTCCCAGGGCTGAAAAGGCTAACATGCAAGGGTACAGCTTTAAGGTATTTGGAAGCAGGTACAGAGGAGATGTCAGGGGTAAGTTGTTGTTTTTTTTTAAAAAAAGAACGCAGAGAGTGGTGAGTGCATAGAATAGCCTGCTGGCAATGGTGGTGGAGGCGGATATGATAGGGTCTTTTAAGAGACCCCTGGATGGGTACATGGAGCTTAGAAAAATAGAGGGCTATGGGTAATTTCTGAAGTATGTACATGTTTGGCACAGCATTATGGGCTGAAAGGCCTGTATTATGCTATAGGTTTTCTATTTTTCTCACAATCTGTCCAAGTCCTTCTCCAGACTCAACACTGTCTACTCCTTCACCCGTCTTTGTATCGTCTGCAAACTTGGCTACAAAGCCATCAATTCCATCATCCACATCACTGACATATAACATGAAAAGAAATGGCGCCAACACCAACCCTTGCAGAATACCACTTGTCACCAGCAGCTAACCAGAAAATATCCCTTTTATTCCTACTCTTTGCCTCCTGCCAGTCAGCCAATCTTCTATCCCTGCTAGTATCTTTCCTGTAATACCAAGGGCTCTTATCTTGTGAAGCAGCGTCACGTGTGGCACCTTGTTTAATTGGATGTTCAGAAGGCCTTTGACAACATCTACTGACTCTCCTTTGTTTATCCTGCCTGTTAGTTCCTCAAAGAATTCCAACAGATTTGTAAGGCAAGATTTCCCAGAGAAACCACATTAACTTTGGCCTATTTTATCAAGTGCCTCTGAGTACCCCTGAATCCTCATCCTTGGAGTCCATAATTAAGTGCATCTTCCCAACCTCTGAAGTCAGACTAACTGGCCTATGATTTCCTTTCTACTGCCTCCCTCCCTTCTTAAAGAGTGAAGTGACATGTGCAATTTTCCAGTCCTCCAGGACCATTCCAGATTCTTGAAAGATCATTACTAATGTCTCCACAATCTCTTCAGCTACCCCTTTCAGAACCCTGGGGTGTCATCCATCTACCTTTCAGCTTTCCACGCACCTTCTCCTTTGTGACTACACTCACTCCTGCCCCGACACTCTCGAATTTCTGACATACTGCTAGGATCTTCCATAGTGAAGACTGATGTAAAATATTGAAGCTTGTCTGCCATTTCTCTGTCCCCCATTACTACCTCTCCAGCAGACTGATATCCACTCTCACCTCTCTTGTATTCTTAGCATATCAGAGAAAAATTAATATCCCCTTTTATATGATTGGCTAGTTTACTTTCATATTTCATTTTTTCTCTCCTTATAGCTTTGTCATATTGATCATCTACATCTTACAAATAAATCTCAAAATTTCAATCATGCAAATACATGAAAATATGTCAATCATGCAAAGAATAATATCGTTAAACTTCAGTTAAAGGGCACCATAAGTTAACAATTAGTTAATTAATAATGATTCAGCAGTGATCATTGGAGTGAAAATGAGCAGCTCAGTTCAAGCCTTCATCAATATGCTGAATATCATAACTGAAACTGCAAGAAATTGTAATTATTGTAAACTACATAAGGCAACCACATGCAGTCAGATAAAGTGGAACATTTTGCTGGAGCTCAGCAAAAATTAAACCCAAATGCAATGTGGCAAAAGACTTCAGAATGTTGGCTGAATACAAGTTTATGATTCTCAATTTAACCATCAATAACTCTAATCACATAAACCACTTCAAGATGTGTACCAACCCATGCAAAAATTAAATCGGCAACAACTTTGAAAGCAATGGCACAGCCTCTGATCCTCTAACTCTGGCTGTCTGCCTCAAGGTAATGTATGACATCCAATACCGGATGCAAATCTCATCAGGATTCAAACATTGTGGGCTAATTTGGCAAAGAAATTTGAAGAGCAAATCATTCATGATTCAATTTAAGATTAAAAATGCAATTCAAAAGGTCATGTTCACCTTTAAAATTGAACAGTTTTTTTTAAAAAGGCCATATCATTTCAAAATGTTCAAATGGCATCTACCCAACAATGTGGCAAATTGCCCAGGTGTGTCCCATCCACAAACAGCAGGATAAATTCAGCCAGCTAATTACCATCCTATTAGTCTATGCCCAATCATCAAAGTTATGGAATGAATGATAGATAACATTATCAAGTGACACATGCTTAGCAACAACCATCTCACAGAAGCTCAGCTTGGGATCTGCCAAAATCACTCAGTTCCTGACTGCATTACAGTCCTGATCCACACATGGTCAAAAGGAGGTGAACTCCAGAGGTGAAATGAGAGTAATTGCCCTCAACATCAAGGCAGCATTTGATTGAGTGTAGTATGCTAAACCGGAGTCAACTGGAATCGGGTGAAACCCCTCCACTGCTTGGAATCATACTATAATTATAATCTAATCATCCCACCATAAGTGCACACAATTGGATGGAGCAATATCAGTTGGAAGATCCAATGTCTAAAGCAATGCGACTGTAATCAAATGAAAATTGTCGTCACTTTCATGAAAATTAACGTGTTTCAATTACTTTGTGTTTTTTTGATAAATGAAAAACATACACTACCGATCCACTTTATTAGGTACAGGAGTAGATCCCTATGTGGTCTTCTGCTGTAATGCATCCATTTCAAAGTTCAACCTGTTGCACGTTCAGAGGCTCTTTTGCATACCATTGTTGTAATGCATGCTTATTTGAGTTACGGTCACTTCGCTGTCAGCTTGAACTAGTCTGGCCATTTTCCTCTCACCTCTCTCATTAACATTCCCATCTGTTTTGCCTTCAAGAACAAAAATGAACTATTCTCATCGTTGAGCTCCATAGCTAAATGCCTTCTTCGCATGTTAGGAGACATTAAAAGCTTAAAAATTACTTTCAGGTTTCACAGCTGGCAAAGTTCCAGCTCCAACTGTCAAAGCCTGTCATGGCATTTCAGGAGCAAGGATTCCATACAATACCACCCATGTCTCAGACATTGTTCAGAGTTTGCAGCTGGACAGTGCAGAGGGCTAACAAGATTGACTCAGCCCAAGGCATGCAGGCTGGAATGTTCATGAACATGTTCCAACCAGTTACTTATTTTATCAACAACTGGATGTGATTTTATAAAGCCACACAAATTCAGCTATTAACCTTATTGTAATTTGAAAAATGAGGAAACATTTTTCACTTTAATTTTGCCTTTCACAATAGTAAATACTGATTTTCAGTATTTTTACTATATATTTGCAAGAAACAAAATCCCAAAAACAAAACATGAATGAGACATATAAATGACTAATCATTTTGAGGGTCTTAATTGAAAAAATGTTGCCAGAACACCAAGAGATCACTATCATTCCGTCAAATACTGTCACAAGATGTTCCATACCAGGGGTCGGCAACCTTTTTGCCTCTGTGGGCAAAAGTGCATATTAATGAGCGGATGGTGGGCCAGATAAATGCCATAAAAAAACTTAAAATATGGGAATTATGCATTTAAAAACATCTAGTTATGTTTTGCTTCAAATTAATGAATAACACATGCTAGAAAATCATTTGTGTTTAAGGTTACCTACCCCTGTTCTATACCCTTTAAAGCTTGGAGAGGGTCTCAGTGCACTTCACTAATTAAACAGCCAATGACTATCTCACACATGTATCTGAATGCGCAAAGAATATTCATATCTTGAAAAAGGACTTGAATGCATAGACATCTATACTCTGAAATAGGAAGAATATAATAAATCAAAGTACATACCAGAATAATATCCTGGTGTAATTATATCAAACATTACATTAATCTTTAAAAATTGATAGTGATAAAATTGATAAAATTGCTTAAGTACTGGCGTATGGTGTACTGGCCTTCATCAATCGTGAAATTGAATTTAGGAACTGAGAGGTAATGTTGCAGCTATACAGGACCCTGGTCAGACCCATTGGAGTACTGTGCTCAGTTCTGGTCGCCTCACTACAGGAAGGATGTGGAAGCTATAGAAAAAGTGCAGAGGAGATTTACAAGGATGTTGCCTGGATTGGGGAGCATGCCTTATGAGAATAGGTTCAGTGAACTCGGCCTTTTCTCCTTGGAGCGATGGAGGGTGAGAGGTGACCTGATAGAGGTGTATAAGATGATGAGAGGCATTGATCCTGTGGATAGTCAGAGGGTTTTTCCCAGAGCTGAAATGGTTGCCACAAGAGGACACAGGTTTGAGGTCCTAGGGAGTAGGTACAGAGGAGATGTCAGGGGTAAGTTTTTTTTTTACTCAGAGAGTGGTGAGTGCGTGGAATGGGCTGCCGGCAACGGTGGTGGAGGCAGATACGATAGGGTCTTTTAAGAGACTTTTAGATAGGTACATGGAGCTTAGAAAAATAGAGGGCTATAGGTAAGCCTGGTAATTTCTATGGTAAGGACATATTCGGCACAACTTTGTGGGCTGAAGGGCCTGTATTGTGCTGTAGGTTTTCTATGTTTCTATGTTACTTGACAAATGATTCCTTACAATATTCATTAGAGCACTCAAACACCAAACCAATTACACAAAACAATATTTTTTTAAAAATCTATTCTGATTTCACTTTCCATCCATAAGAGACAGAGTTGAAGAACCGTACACAATGGATTCTAATTTATTGGTCCATAAAGGACAAAAATTCTTACACTCTTAAAGGACAAAATTTGAGAAAATAGCCAGAATTTCTTTTGTTTATTTCATTGATAATACCATGATGTTCCAGTCCTTTTCCTTTCCTACCCACCTGGCTTTACCTTCCATCTTCTAGCTATCCTCCTTCCCCACTTCCCCACATTTTTATTCTGGTGTCTTCCCCTTTCCTTTCCAGTGCTGAGGAACAGTCTCAGCCCAAAACATTCACTGTTTATTCATTTCCATTGATGCTGCCTAATCTGCTGAGTGCTGCCAGCGTTTTGTGTGTTGCTTTGCATTTCCAGCATCTGCATAATTTCTCATGCTTACACCATGTCAATTGTCGTAAAAACCCACTTGGTTCACTAATGTCCTTTTGGGGGGGAATCCTGCCGTCTTACCTATTCTAGCCAATAATTGACTTCAGACCCACAGCAATGTGGTTGACTCTTAAATGTCCTATGAAATGGCCTAGCAAGCTATTCAGTTGTATCCAACCACTAAAAAGAAAATAATAAGGAATGAACTCAGATGGACGAGCTGACATCAACCTCGGCACTGGAAACGATAATGGCAAAACTTGCTCTGTCAACCCTGCAACGTCCTCCTTATTAGTACCTGTGGACTTGTGCCGAAGTTGGGAGAGCTGTCTCACAGACAACACCCTGACATAGTTGTACTGACAGTATAACACCTTACAGTTAACATTCTGTACTCCACCATCACCATTCCTGGGCATGTACTGTCTCACCAGCAGGACAGATCTAGCAGAGGTGGTGGCACAGTGGTACAGTAGAGAGGAAGTTGCTCTGGCAATTCTCAACATTGACTCTGGACCCCATGAAGTCTCATGGCACCAGGTTAAACATGGGCAAGGAAACCTCCTGCTGATTACCACACACCATCCTCCCTCAGCTGATGAATCAGTACTTCTCCATGTTGTGCAGCACTTGGAGGAGGCATTGAGAGTGGCAAGAGCACAGAATGTACTCTAGGTGGGGGACTTCAGTGTCCATCACCAGGAGAGGCTCAGTAGTACCAGCACAGACTGAGCCGGTCAGGTCCTACTGGACATAACTACTAGACTGGGACTACAGCAGGTGGTGAGGAAACCAACAAGAGGGAAAAACACATGACCATATTCCCACCAACCTGGCTGCCGCGGAAGCACCTGTCCATGTCAGCATTGGCAAAAGTGACCGCCACACAGTACTTCTGGAGACTAAATCCCATCTATTAGTCGAGTCACAGGTGAGAGCTGAGTATCCAGTGAGAACCAAAGGTGAGTGAGCTGCCCCAGAATATACGTGACAAGCCCCATACATGGCAGTGTCCACTTGATGAATTCTCCTGTCAATAAGCATGAGGAACTAAAACTCAGTTTTATAATCTTTTATAGAGGATTGGCAGTGGTCTAATTTGTTCTGCATTTCATTTAAATACATAATTTGTTACTTAGTTAAATGAGTTTGCCTTTTTTTATATACCTTTTTAAACTATTTTCTTGGAACTTTTGCTAATTGGGGCAGCTGCTTAATTGGGCCAAAATATGCTGGTCCCGATGTGTCCCAATTAACAGGAATCCACTGTAATTGGAAAGCACATTGAAATGAAAATTAATATTCAAGAAAATTACATTGAATTATATATCTAGGAGCGCAGTAATGAATGGTTGCTGACCAAAAAACTTTGGTGTTCCTTGAAAATCTTTTAAATATTGATGCGGTTTCTTTAAAAACTGAGCAGATTACACAGCTGCACCTGCTGGTCTTAAATGTGTTATTAACAACACGTCTATAACAAGTTTGGATGAACTATACCGGCAGGCAGTCAACAAAGCATAAACTGAGAAAGATATAAGAGGCAGGAGATGAACCAAAACTAGGAATTAGTGTTTTCAAAGAGTGAATCTTTTTCCACAGACATGTTGGCCAGCAAGCTTTATACAATCTCCTTTTCTTCAACGATTGCATGAGCCTAGGGAACTACAGGAACCACAAAGTAAATGGGGGGGGGGGTGGTCAGGAAACAACAGTCTTCCTGGATTACATACTATTTTCTTAAGTCATTACCATGTTTCACAGCTACCAAACTTTACTTGGTACCAAAATACCTCAGGCAAATCAAGCAGTGTTTAATTTAATTTTTAGAAGAACATGTAATTTAGTTTCTGAAATATGCAACAGAACTATCTGTTCTGGATCAACCTGTCTGTAATGATTATAAAAACATAGTTTTCCCATTAATCAAGTTTTTGGTACCTGATAAACTTAGCTAAGAACAACTACTGCTGACTACAAAATTGGAAAATTACAATCCATTAAAAACTATTCAAAAACTCGACATAAATACTTCAGAGAATATGAAAAGTCATTATTTGTTAGCTAAAACTAGAATTAGACCCAATGTAAGTTAACTGTTTGGATGAGCAAAAATGAATTGCTAGCAATATAAACTAGATTTTGAAAATAAAATTTTTCTCCTCAATATTCATCTATAATCTTACAATATAATTTAGACACATTTTCAAGCAAGGGCACATTTATCAAAATATTCCAAGTTGTACCTTCAGCAATTTTAGTTCTGCGAGATCATTTGAGTTCACCTTGCCCCCCTACTTCATTAAGACAAGTTTTTTTTAAAAGGTGGCCAACCTGTCTGAGGTATTCCTGCCTTTAATCATCCACAAAAATCTTGAATTGACATGCTATTTGCTCAGGATCTGTAGGAAAACACACTGAAAAATGGTTGCAGCAAATGACTTGGTAATTGCAAAAGATTCAAGTACTGAAGTTTTTCTCTGACAATGCAGTTGCTTCAAACTTTGAACCTGTATGTAAAATGGACAGTCTCGCTCCAGTGTATTACAAGTTTCACCATGCAATAACAGAAAGTAATTACGAATGAGGGGCTTGGTCATTTTGAACTCAAGCAGAATGAAAATCTTTAGTACCCATCTCTCCAATGCCACATCTATCTATTTACTTAGAGTTCCTTAATGTTTACCTTCTCCACATCCACCAACTCCACTGGTTCTTCATAGCTTAATTGCTTTAACAAAAAATGACTCTTCAAAACTCAAACCTTCTATGCAATTTTCTTTCACTGACACTGTCTTATTCCTTGCAGTACTTTTGCCATCCCTTCAAACCTTCGCTCGAAAAAATTGGAAGCCTTCATATAATCCCCTTTTATTCCCATCCAAATGTACTCACAGCTTATCATGTTTTTAAACTGTTCTTGTATAGCCTTCACCTTTGTTCCCGTTTGTTTAGCCAACAACCTTCATCTCAGACATTGAGGTTTTTCCTCTGCTGAACTCCCAACCCACTCTGCCTGGCTTCTTGGCTCCCTGACATCAATGGTGGCACCTACACTACAGTGCTGCCAGAGGTAGCATACTAGTTAGCATAGTACTTTACAGCACCAGTGACCTGGGTTCATTTCCCACCGCTGTCTGTAAGGAGTTTGTATGTTCTCCCTGTGACCGTGTGGGTTTCCTCCAGGTGCTCCAGTCTGTACTGGTTGATAGGTTAATTCGTCATTGTAATGTGTCCTGTAATTTTTAATCTAAATATGCCTAATAGTAGTCAAACTCACAGCCAATAGTGAGGAAAGAAAATTAAGTGAATATTTGAGAAAAATATTTGATCTGATACAGCTATACGTGAATGAAAACATTTGAGTCACAAAATCTAATTAGCTACTTAAAATGTTATTGCTTGTATATTTAAGTAGTTAATTAGATTGCATGACACGAGATGAAGACTTCAGTACATCAGAGTAAAGTATATTTTAAACAAAGGTTTGTCCAAGTCTGATACCTTTTTATAACAAAATTCAAACCTCAGAAGGGAAAAGAAAATATTCAATCTAAAAATTACTTGTCATTTTTACAAAGCATGAAACTCTTCTGATATATGATGAATCTGCTCAATTTGATGTAATACTTCTAGATAGTGCTAAATCTAAAAATACTCATGTACTTTTGAGTTTCATAATGACTTTAAAAATGATTGTAGGTAATCATTGCAGAAGAAACTCAAAAGCACAAGCGTTTTTAGATTTGCTGGGCAGGATGGAAACACAAACTCATCTGTGTGTGCAGCCAGGGATAGTAAAATTTGATGAATTCAATACTGTTAATCAATGCTGAAGAGAGACATTGCATTATCGGTCATGCAGCAAACAAGAAATCTATAAAGTTTGTGTGTGTGTGTATATATATATCTATCTCTTGGTTAAATAAGCTTTTATTTGACAGAAATTCCAACATACTTCACTTCTGAGACTACCAGCTCCTCCATAATCGCACAGATATTCCTATGCTCCAAACAAAATGACTAGTTAATTGACCATGCAAGTAACACTTACAATTTTGTATTGTGCAAAAATAAATTTTAAGTTCAATACCTGTCCTCTTACACCATTTCACTTGAAAATATTGGGTTTCGATTATCCTTTTGTAAATTCCGTTATCAAGTTGTAATACACTAAACTCTAGTAATCCCATTTCAGAATTGGAAGATCTTAATAGCACAAGAAGAAATCTGTCAACCCTCAGCGCATATTCCTGCAACTTATTCACCTTCGAGTATATGTCCAATTATATTTTGAAACTTCTGACAGAATCTGCTTCCATCAGCTTTTCAATCTCTCCAACCCTCTGTGAAATGAAGCCTCAGTTCCTCTCTAGTATTTTTTGCCAACCATTTTAAGATTTGTGACCCCAGGTTACTGACAAACATTCAAATAAGTCCATTTTCCATACCTACAACTAGCATCCTGACTATGTACTGGTGCCCTACTTCAAAAAGACAGCTATTAAATTCCACAGAACCAGACATGTGGAACCTATCCACAGTCATGTTACCACTTTCCCTTAAATATTATGCACAACTCTCAGTAGCTGTGGAGCCAGGTCCTAAATCCAGATGTACACAATAAAAGCAAAATCTTACATTTGCTAAATATCTGAAGAAAAGACGAAGCACTGCAAAAGAAAGTTAGCATTTCAGGTTCTTGAACTTTCATGATAGTCAAATGTTGTATAACTTAATTGGCATTTCCTATATTTTCAGATTTTTATTAAGCACAAAATCCAGATTGACATAAATGGAGGAAATGTATAGTATACACGAGGGATTCTACAGATGCTGGAAATTCAAGCAACACACAAAGTTGCTGGTGAACGCAGCAGGCCAGGCAGCACCTCTTCCTAGAGATGCTGCCTGAAATGTACAGTATTTTGCTTTTTGACTGTCAATGAACACTAGATAATTACAGTATCAGTTAAGAATGCACATACACAAAATTGGCACAAGGAAGGTGGGAATAAAGAAATGTTTTGTCAATATCATTGCTTCTATACACAAAGTTAACGTGTGAACTATTATATTAGCCTAATTGATCCTGGACCTCCAGCACTTTTTCAAATCTCCATTGGCATTACTCCAACCCTACTCCACTTGGTATTTATTATATATAATGAAGTAAAATAGCTCTACCACAACAGGACATAACTTGGTTTTAACTCAAGATCAAGCAAAGGCCCTTCAAAGGAGTAAGTATGTCAAATTTTAAGTCTATTATTATGAGGTCTCAGGGTACTTGGAGGCAGATGATAAAATAGGCCGTAGTCAACATGGTTTCTTCAAGGGAAAATCTTGCTGACAAATCCGTTGGAATTCTTTAACAAGTAACAAGCTTGCAAGTAACAAGCAAGATAGACAACAGAGGATTGGTTGATGTTACTTACTTGGATTTTCAAAAAACCTTTGACAAGGTGCCACACATGAGGCTGATCAGCAGGAGGCAAAGAGTGGGAATAAAAGGAGCCTTTTCTAGTTAGCTGCCAGCAACTAGCATAGGGGTCTATGCTGGGATGATATATGTCAATGATTTGGATGATGGAATTGATGGCTTTGTTGCAAAGTTTGCAGACAATATGAAGATTGGTGGAGGGGCAGGTAGTTTTGAGGAAGTAAAGAGCCTACAGAAAGACTTAGAAGGTTAGGAGAATGGGGAAAGAAATGGTAGATGAATATAGTGTTGGGAAGTGTATGGCCATGCAGTTTGGTAGAAGAAATGAAAGGGTTGACCATTTTCTAAATGGAGAGAAATGCAGAATACTGAGGTGCAAAGGGACTTGGGAGTCCCTGTGCAGGATTCGTTAAAGGTTAATTTGTAGAGTGAATCTGTGGCAAGGAAGGCAAACTTGCTGTGAGCATTCATTTCAAGAGGACCAGAATATAAAAGCAAAGAGGTAATGTTGAGATTTTATAAAGCACTGGTGAGGCCTTACTTGGAGTATTCTGAGCAGTTTTGGGCCCCTTATCTTAGAAAGGGTATGTTGACACTGGAGAGGGTTCAAAGGAGGTTCACGAAAATGATCCCGGGAATGAACGGCTTGCCATATGAAGAATGTTGGTGGCTCTGGGCCTGTATTCACTTGAATTCAGATGAATGAGGGGTGACCTTATTGAAACATAACAAATGGTGAAAGGCCTTGATAGAGTGGATGTGGAGAGGATGTTTCCTATGGTGGGAGAGTCCAAGACCAAAGGACACAACCTCAGAATAGAGTGTGTCCTTTTAGAACAGAGATGGGGAAGAATTTCTTTAGCCAGAGAGTGTTGAATCTGTGGAATTCTTTATGTATATTTAAGGCAGAAGTTGACAGATTTTTGATTGGTCAGGGCATGGAAGGGATACAGGGAGAAGGCAGGAGATTGGGGCTGAGAGGAAAATTGGGTCTGCTGTGATGAAATGGCCTAATTCTGCTCCTGTGTCTTATGGTCTAAACTTTCTAGCCTAACTATACATTGAGCATATCATTTGGTTATGATATAATTGCTCCACTGAATTAATTTAACTAATAAATTGACACCAAGTGGTTAACATAGGAAACAAATTCAGTCACGGCAAAGTTGAACCCATACTTCTTGACCTCAGTGTGTGGAATTCAGGAGAGATAACTTGGAGTCAAAAGGAAAATTTTGTGGGCAAGAACAAGTTCTGTAGGTTGAAGAGGAATTAGTTGGGTCTCTTTTCCAAAATGCAGAGTGCTTTGAAGCCTTTCTGATGGGTAATCAAAATGTACAAGACTAAACATCCAACATGAAAATGAGGTGGCAAAAACCAGGGAACTGAAATAGTGCAGAGCATGAGAGATGTCATGGATAAAGATAGGAAGGAACTAGACCAGGTGAACAAAATAGAGTCAAAATATGAGAAGAGAACTTCAGTAGGAAGGGAACAAGCAGAAACAATGGACCTACCAGGGCAATTTGGTTTGTGAAGTATTAGAAACAAGCAGTGCAGGGTTGGACAGTAATGAGGTTGGAGGCTGTGAAGGGGAGATCACTGGAAGTGATGAGGCATTGATAATACAGGAGACAGTTGCCTGATGATCCATGATTAGGTCCTGGTCTAGCGATAGGCAAGAGGAAATCTTCAAGAGCTGCCAATCTGGCCTCTGCAAAATAGAGATTAGTCCACCAGACTACAACAGCACCAAGGTGATGACAGAGGTTAAAGGTTCAAGCGGGCCAATTTTCACAGGGACATAACAATTTCTAAAATTCTATTTCAACTACCTCCTCACTTGGTTGAGGAGTAGGGAAGTGGAACATATTCCCAGAATCAGGTGAAAAGCTCTGTGGCATCAGAAACACAATGGATAGTTGCTAAGAAGGGGAAAAAAATTCCAATAAAAAGCATCAAACTGTAATTGCTGCTTGTTATGGCTGGCATTGTAAATTTAGTTTTTAACTTTAGTTGCTGAAAGAAATTAAGCATGTGGGATCTTAGTGAATTGGGAATCATTTGACCCTTCCTGAAGTTTGTTATTAGTTACATTCAGTGGTTCAACTTTGAAAGTGTGACAGTAACTAACAACTGATAGGTAAAATAACGAAGATACAAATCCAATGTGAAAGGCATAGTGAAAGAAAATTATTTTTGGACCAAAAAGAGAAAGGGTTAATATTATATTTTTACATATTGCATGAATGAGTCTGAAGAAATGAAAATCCACACTTGCAACTGTTGACATTCAATTGTCCAAAATTGTCTTTCAGTGATGAAAGCTTTCACAACATGAATACAGCACTTAAGACAGGAATCAACATGACAAGACCAACTGAGTTTCATTCCACTACACATGTACAGTAACATTGACATGATCAAAATGCATTAGAATTTGCAGTTAGAGCAGACCAGCGGTTTTACAAATTCAACTGCATATCACCCACACACTTGATACTGCACTTCCCATAAATTATCTTGAAAAATATTAATGCTGTTGCTTTCACACCAAATTACGGCCCTGTGTTAGAAGGCTGGGGGGTGGGGGGAGAAAGTGTCTCATTTCAGATTAATAGAAATTTAGAAAGTTGATAAAGCAGGGTAGTAAAACAGGCGAGAACATTCTAGTGTTAGAAAGACACAGATAGAGGGAAAAAAAATTGGAAGTACGCTCTTAGAAGGAAAATGCAAAAGACAAGATTCCTAATTTTTTAGTGGATGCACAAAGCACTCATAACATCTGATGGTGTTAGATGCAATCTATTAGATATTACAGAGACCAAGATTGGAATTTTAAAATTGCAGAATCATTAACTTTCAGAGGAGATAGGTAAAGTGGAAAAAGAAACAGAATAACCCTGATAATGAAGAGTGCATTAATGTCAATGGGAAGGAAGGATCTTAGTTCTGAAAAATCTAGATGAAACAACAAGGGGCAGAATCAGAATCAAAATCAGGTTTATTATCACTGACATATTTCATGAAATATGTTGTTTTATAGCAGCAATACATTAAAAATTACAAGTTACAAAAAGAAATATTAAAAAATAGATTATTACAAAAAGAGCAAAATGTGATGTAGTGTTCATGACCTGCTCAAAAATGTGATGGCGGAGGGGAAGAAGCATTGAGTTGCCAGAAAGACAAAATCATGAAAGCTTTTAATACAGACAGAAATGAAACAATTAGCAAATGTTCCTGGTGACTGTCAGAATGACACAGGAAAACCTATACAAGGAAATAAAGCAATGGGAGAGAATTTCAACAGATATTGTTGGAACAAATATTGTCCCAAAAATGGCAGAAAACAACAGATCTTGAGAGAATGAGGAATTCCAAGACATTTACATCAATAAACTATATTACAGAAGAAATCGGGGCATAGAAAAAAAATATCAAAATCCTCTGATCTGCGTCTCAATGTTTCAAGAGGTGGCAGCTTCTGAGTTTGTTGAGGAACTGGCCAATGCATTTTAAAATGTCTTAAATTCTGGAACAGTTCCCATAATTGGCAGGTAACCCACTATTAAGAAGGAAAGAATAAGTGAAGTCAGCCTAGCATGATAAGTCAGGAATATGCTTCGATCTGTTTTTAAGGACAGTGCAGCAAGGCACACAGAAAATAATAAATAGGATTGCATCAAGACAGCATGGATTAAAGTCGAACAGCACAAAAATGGTTCCCATGGCAGACACAATCTATAACTGTCAAGCACCCACCCCATTAATCCCATTTTATTCTACCTACATGTCTTTCAACTGCTTCAAATTCTATCATTTTCCTACACACTAGGAGCAACTTAGTGGTCAATATTACTTACAAACCTGCATGCCTTTGGGACACAGGAAGAAATTTGTGTAATAACAAGGAGAATAGACCAACTCCATATAGACAACTCCTGAGGGCAGGATTGAACCAACGTCACCTCATCAGCCCTAGCGGCTGTGACACTATCACAAGTTGAAAGAGAAATTGCATTTGATATATGTGTTGGAGATTTCTAAGACTGCAAAGAGATAAAGAGATAAAAGGAACCAGTACATGTTATGCCTTTGGACTTTGAAAGAAAAACAGCACTTGTTTTTTGAATGCCTAAAGAATACAATGTTTTGGTGACCCAAGGGAAATTGGTGTCATTTCACACAAATGACATAGAGTTAACCAGATCAGGAAAGCAAATAATACATTAGCCCTGAATACAAAAGGATTTGATTGTAATTGCCTAAATGTCTTTGCCCTTACAAAGGAACATGGAATCATATTTCTGGTCCTGGTCTACCTACCCTCAAGAAAAGAAATTCTCACAATTTAGGGGCTTCAATGTAAATTCATCAAATTAATGCCTGGAATGGGAAATCGCTCAGGAAAGCTGGGAGACTGAGAGGTGCCCTTACAATTGTAAATATAGAACACAGAAACAATATCTTCAGCCACTGAGTCCTTGCCAACCATCACTAATCACTTACACTAATTTTCCACTAATCTTATTTTATTCTCCCCATTTTGGAATCAATAACGCCCTCACCCCCAAACACCAATCACCTGTACACCTCTCCATGACATTTTTATTTCCCCCAGTAAGAAAGAGCACCTGCAGAAACGGGTGCTCTGATTACACAGAAACAAGCTCTTCAGCCCAACACATCCATGCAGACAGATTCTCATTAAATTCTGGGCCCAATTGACTAGAATCTAAGGAGAGCCACACCATAACTTCCCATTGGGGCAGGCATGTCAAACTATACTGATTTCACATAGACCAGGCCTAAAATGTTGCCCCCATTGACCTTCTTACTTACTTCTTCAAAAAAGTTCAATCAAATTCATGACGCAATCCCTCAACTATAAAGATGTGCTGCCCATGCCTAATCAACCCGGTTTTCCAAATGGTTGTACATCTTATCCTTCAGAACCTCTCTATTAACACCTACCACAGATGTTGGGCTTACGAGTCTAAGGTTCCCAGGGTTTTGCTTGTATCCACTCAGAAATAAAGGCACATTAGCCACACTGTACTCTTCCACTAATGATAAGGAAAAAAATCTACATTCAGAGCACAGATCATTTTTAACTTTTTTCTTCATCTAAGGCTATGGAGACTCAGTTGCTAAAATGTTTTATACATTTTTGTGGGATATCAAGGAAACCGATGAATATTGTTAGTACTGTATTAGAAAGTAGCAGTGAGACATCAGCCAGGAACTAATGGACGGAAGAGTTGGCAACTCCTGTTTCGTTTTCTAAGTTCCATCCGGAGATTGAGTTGCCATATTATTTTGAAAATGAAACTCATTAATCAGATGCTACTACAATACAAATGCCTCTAAGGAAATTTGAAACTCATCCTACAAATTGCGATTTAAAATATACCAAACACCGGGAAAGTTTTATTTTTGGACATGAAGATGCAGGACAAAAAAAATGTTGGGGGTGAATTATCTCTAATCTACTAGTTACCAGAAAACACGCTCTTCCCACGTTGAAGCATATAATGCGCAACTGCAGGTTTCAATGTATTCCCCCAACTTGCTTTCGCAATATTTGTCAAACCGATACATTTACAATAGAAATCAGTTTAAATATTCGCATCAGCTCTGCATCTTAGAACAAAATTCAAACATGCAAAACTTTATGAATCAACATTACTTACTCGAACGCAAAAAAGAACCCGCTGGTGACCACGATCAATACAAGTGTGAGATAGAAAACCCCCGTCTGACTGGCCATCATGATTCTGCCATCGCAGTAAAATTTATTTCTCCCTGGGAAGACTTCCCATTTCCTCCGCGGAATTTTCTTCTTTTTAGGAGACTCCATAGGAGACGAGCTCTGAGTGGCAATCTGACTGTATTCGCACTGTTTCATTGGGGACGGCATCAACGCGCGGTGTGATATTCTCACTTCAGAAGGACAATCACTAAAATCATGCGGACGTCAGGCTAGCTGAAGAAAAAACACAAAAGCATCCCGACCTTGTACGTATGGGGTTTGCTTCACGTTGTGTAACGATATGGACAGTCATGTTTTTTTTAGATATCCAGTAATTTTCTATGATAGTATTTGCTCATCTTCGGTCACACCTTCTGCTCTTCATTGCAAGTACAATTCAAATGATTGTTTAAAACAGCCACGTTTCCTTTTCCTGACACTCCAAATGACAGTTACAAGAAACTAAATCTTGCAATGAGTGACGCACCCGAGTCAAGTACCATTTGAAATCACCAATTTTCTTCCTGAAACAATAATTTCTATAAACATTTACAAAATTTTCGCTTGAAATTGCCCTAATCTTCCGAAAGTGATCTATTGGGAAAATACTCAGAATCACACCTGTCCGCTATATAAAAAAAGCAAGTTCCGCATGGAATAAATGGAATAAACAATTGAGGAAATCCTCGCAATCCCGAGTCCCTGGAGATTGAACCACCTTCCTCGATGTTAACAGATAATCTGGTTGTTTGAAGAGACCCTTCACAATTCGATATCCATGCGTGTGAAGACTAGAGGATCCGGACTCGCCAACTGGCACTCCCTCGCCTTTGAACTTAAGGTGCCCGCAGTGAACGAAAACAAGTGTAACTACGAACAACAACGAAAATGAATCAACGAGATAGGGTTCAGCCGGGTTTATTCCCAGTTAGTCGCCACATTTCCAGGCGGAAAATCTGAGCACTGAAAGATGGCTTCTGGAGATGAGTGCTGCGGACTGGAGTCACTCAGATAACAGCGGACAGCGCCTTGCTCTGGCCACCACAGCCACTCTCCGTTGCTACCCTGCCCGGGGATGCCTCCCGTCCACGGCTGACACAACCCTGACCCCAGGAATGGGAATCTCCAAATAACGCCTCAGTTGAAAACGTTCAGCAGGTAACCAATCGAAACAAAGGGATACGGCGGAAACTCCATTTGCCCTCGACACTTCCTGTGAGAAAATAACGATTTAAGTAACAAACCGGGGGGACGACACCCACTGCTACCACTCCGCTCCGACGGTGCAACTGAGGGGTATTGAGGAGGGGGAGGGCTGCAAAGCCTGCGTTGCTTCCTCAAAAACAACACGGACGAGTGTCGGAGGATGGTGTATACACTGCATTCTGGGAATTGTAGTCTCCTGACTGGCGCGTCGTCTAACGCTGAAGGCTTGGGAAAACTACCTGTACCATGACAGGTAGTCCTGACGAAGGGTCTCGGCCTGAAACGTCGACTGCGCCTCTTCCTATAGATGCTGCCTGGCCTGCTGCGTTCACCAGCAACTTTGATGTATGTTGCTTGAATTTCCAGCATCTGCAGAATTCCTGTTGTTTCCATGATGCAGTGCGCGGATTCACAAAGGTTGGGAACGTCGGGTTGATTTCCGCCTGCGTCCAATTTCTTCTCTCTCTTTTGGGTGGGGGCGGTTGCTGTGACGGTGGGGGGGGGCGGGTTCCCAGCGACAGGCCCCGCTCGCGCACCTGTCAATCACCGCGGGTTCCGCCGCCGCTCCGCCCGTTTGCTCTCCACCGCAATGGACGGTGACCGCGGCGGCGAATACTGAAGAGCGAAGCAGGATTCGGCTGTGCTTGTCCAGAGAGGAACGAACTGAACGTTGTTGGACTAGATGCATGGATTTTGTTGCAAACTGAATGCATAAGTAGTTATTGCTCGATTCAGGTTTATAGATGGGAACTCAGAAAGAAACGTTCTGTCCCGAAGAAATGCAAAGCGAACGTGTTACCAGAAAACCCGAAGTGCAGGCCCTAAACGAGTCACTCGGCTCCAGTGCCGCAAGTAAAGTGCAAATGATTAAAGGTAAATATCTTCTGAACAGTGATACCGAGAAAACCGATTACCTGTGCCTCCGAAGGAAGTCTTAAATCTCTTTACATAAACACAAAAGAATCTGCAGATGCTGGAAATCCGGAGCAACACACATAAATGCTAGATAGAGGAACTCAGCGAGTTGGGTAGCATCGATGGTCGATGTGTCCAGCCGAGACCTTTCATTAGAACTGGTCTCGGTCGGAGTCGTCGACTTTTCATCCTCTTCCGGAGATGCTGCCTTACCTGCTGAGTTTGTCCTGCATTTTGTTTGTGTTACTCTTAAATCTGTTGAGTTCACGAGTTCCTTTAGCTTAAATTCTATTGACATGTTTTTTACCCTCTCCTCATTTCTCATCACAATTGTAAACATAATTTTTATGAAAAGATTTAATTCTAGTCACTTGACATTTTCAGGACTTAATAATTCTTCTTCTCTCCTGAAACATGGATTAGGATCTCAACCCTGTTAGAACTCAAATCATCGATTTCACTGTGCACAGACACTTCTGGCTCTCTTCTGCACTAATTATATAATACCTTATAGACTTGAATTAATAGTTGTAGAAATTTGTTTTAAATTGCACAAAATCTTTTATGACCACTGGAATTCAATTTTTTTTGCTGCCTTCATCCAGATATTACTTTGCCCAGTGATGTATGGACATACTTGTTTTGCATTCTCAGATGCTGTCACTCATTCTGGTATTCAGCACCTAAACCTTACATGAGAGTGTCATACTGCTGTAGAGATTGCTGTACTACTGGCCTCTTTCTTCTTCCCCTGCAGGGGCAGTCTGTTACATTCAAGCTACAGGTTACTTACTATCTCCTGGGATCCACATTCAGAGTCAGAATTGTTATCACTGACCTATGACAGATCTCTTAAGTATAGTGGAGTGAAGGGATATGGGGAGAAGGCAGGAACAGGGTACTGATTGTGGATGATCAGCCTTGATCACAGTGAATGGCGGTGCTGGCTTGAAGGGCCGAATGGCCTACTCCTTCACCTATTGTCTATTGACATGAAATTTTACATTTGACAAGAGATTTCCTGCTTCCCACACGTCTTGAAGCCCCAAAGTTGAGTTTGAGCAATTGGAAATTCATCCTGCAGCCACATGGTTATCCAGAACACACACAGTTTGCTGGAATTTGAGAGTGACACAAGTTACAAGCAATCAGCATCTGCTGTCCCAGTTGTACAAATTATTATGTTAACTCTAATATCACTTACTCTTGTTACGTATGCCATATTGTTAATCAGTGATGTTTGTACACTTTAGATTAGTGGTCACCAACCTTTTTAAGTCCAAGATCCTCTACCTCGACCTCAGTGAAAGGCAAGATCTACCTACTAAATCGTTTAGAGAAAAAAACAGCTCAGATTGTACTTTCAATTTGAGGCCTTTTATTTGGGCGAATTATATTTGAATTACACAAAATACTTTTGTCATACTTTCAAATTAATTCAAACAAGAAAACACTGTAACTAGCATATCAAATGGGCCATAGCTGTCTTTCTTTAAGAATATTACAATACTTCACACCTTTAATTCTAAGTTTCATTATTTAATTTTATTTCAACACGAAAAATAAATGAATAAAAATTGACTTGCACTCGGTGTGATGACTGGGGCTGAATTCTTTCTGCTAGTTCCCTGGAATTTGGCTCATAACTACAGACAGCCAGTCTGAGACAGTCTGTGAGGTGTAGGGTTGCCAACTGTCCCGTATTCCCCCGGCTAAGGTAGAGTGTTCCTATGAAACCTTTTGTGCCGAAATGCTTTACGCCGAAGAAGCAATTACCATTAATTTATATGGAAAAAAATTTTGAGCGTTCCCAGACCCAAAAAAATAACCTACCAAATCATACCAAATAACACATAAAACCTAAAGTAACACTAATATATAGTAAAAGCAGGAATGATATGATAAATACACAGCCTATATAAAGTAGAAATAATGAAAATTAAGCCAAAACCGATTGGTGGGGTAAAGAAAAGAAATTGGCACGTACGCGCATGCGCACACAGGTGCCCGCGCAAGGCTTCATGGTCATCGTAGTCTTTCTCGGGGTAAACACAAATATCCCGGGATTTGACTGCTACTTCTGACCGTTATTTGGGAGTGAGAAATTTGGCATCCCTAGTGAGATGTCAGTAAATCAGCTCCTGTACTTAGATTTAATAATTTTCATCTGTGAAAATGCAATTTCACATAGATAAGTTGACCTGAAGTAGGCACTGACTTTTAGTGGTATAAAACCAACGCGCACACCGCGCATTGCTCGGCCCCATCAGTAGTAATTGCCACCAGTTTATGAATGGGGATGTCATTTTCACAGACATTTTTTTAAAACTCATTGTAAATATCCTCACCTCTCGTTCTTTCCTTTAATTGCAAAAGAGTGAGGAAGTTCTCCTTTGTTGTAAAACCCTGGAAAGCCATTCTGACAAATACAACAAGCTGAGCTGTTTGCATTACATCCAGGGATTCATTGAACTGTAGTGAAAAATATTCACGTCCTCTGATAGTGACTCTACCCTCCTTGTCACTATTGCAGGGCCAAGCAAGATATTACATGTTGCGGTTGTGATGTCGTTTTTGTTTTTAAAGTCATTAAAAACAGTCTGTGCAGTAATGGCCATTGCTTCCTTGAATAAATCGCCATCTGTAAAAGGCTTCTTGTGTTCAGCGAAAAGGTGACTTACACGAAATGATGCTTCAATAGCAGCCTTATTTTGAGCAGCATGTTTTGTGAAAAACGATTGCTGGGCCTTCAACCCTGATTTCAGCTCAACTTTCCAGGTACAAATTGCGCTCTTTGGGGGGTAGGTGTCTTTAAATTCCTGGTGGTTGGTGTTGTGGTGCCACTCCAGATTCCCCCTTTTAGTCAGTGCTTGTGTTTGTTGGCACAACATACATGCACACTTGTCTTTCACCAAGGTAAATAGAAATTCCTCTTCCCATTCTGGATGGAATTTGTATGTTTTCGCCTTCTTTCGTGGAGCCTCCACTATGCTATCAGGATATCACGAGCGATTGCCGATTGCGTCGCTTCTGATCTGAGCCAACATTTATGTGCCGGGGGGCACTTAATTAATTAGCTTGTTTACTTCGGCTTTTTTTCTTAAAAATGTGCTGTGTGCATCCTGACTACTGCTGCACCACTGCCTGCTTCGTGGCCCGGAGGTTGGGGACCACTGCCGTATATTGATGTTTGCAACAGTCAGTACTCTTATCCCTAATCTGATTGGTCACTTTGATGCAGCACAGGCTACGCTGAAAACGCGGTGCATGGCGGGGGAACTACACACATGCGCACTGGACAGAAAGAACGGAACTAAATCCCCGCAACCTGGAAACAATCTCTCTTTACAAACAGCTTTTTAGTGAAAATATTGCTATATTACCATATCCTAATTAGTATTACTTACTTTTATAATGCTCACATTACAACAGTATTTGTGTATTTATTTTTGAATTTTCTTTGGGATCTACTGGGAAAGTCTGAAAGATCGGTCGATCGCGATTGACGGGTTGGCGACCCCTACTTTAGATACTTGAAACTTTTCCATCCGTTGACTATCTTACAATGTATTTGAAAATGGACTTTGGTATTTTCTGATATTTTGTCAGGTGGTCTGTTCCTTGGTTCTGTGGCTACAGCAGGAATGCTAGCTGGTTTTGGCACAACACTTGCGATGGCAAAAAAGAAAAGTCCTGGATGGTTTAATAAGGTAGGTGCAACAGCAAGTCACTGTATTTAATACTTAACATTCTACCATTAGTAAATCAAATTTACTGATCTAACAGTAATTCAGTTCATCGAGTTTTCACTAAACTAATACAGCTGTACAATAATAAGCAGGTTTAGATTTGTTTCTGTAGCTCCAGAAGTAGACAGCTTATTTCTACTGCTTACTGATTTTTTTTTTTGCGTTTCCATAATCTGCAAAATTTTGTTTAGCTTTTATCTTTAAAGAAAAACTGCCATTTTGTCGGAAGATAAAACTAAATCCAAAATTGGCAGTTTACGTCACCATCACAAATAGTATATTTTTTAAAATATTTAATTTACTTTACCAAATTTAAAATTCCTCAGTTACTGAACATTGCTTATCTGGTAACATAATCACTATCCTGTTGAAGTGTCTGCTTGCATGAAATCTTCCAGTTACTGTTGGGCAATCTCTTTGAAGCACAACAAATTTCAATTTGTACAATTCACATCCAATTTTTAACAAGGAACACAAGATTGAAAATGGGCACTTTAATTTGCAACTTTTGAACAACTGTCTGCAAAGTTTAAGCTATCTAATACTCAGTTTTTGAGATATCTTCAAATTAGACATTTTATTAACCCTTAATACCAAACTTTCCTGAGATGCCCAAAAAAAAATGTTGTGGACTTGTTTCTTTGTATAAATCCATCGGGTAAAGATTTAATATCTATTATTCGCGATAAGTTAGCGACCTTGAGGCATGCCCCTTTTGATAAAATTAGAACTGCCTGGGAGCATGATTTAAATATTTCTCTGTCTGACGAGTTTTGGGATTCAGTTCTTAATTTAGTTAACTCAACCTCTATGTGCTTGCCACGGCCTTTTGCAGTTCAAGGTTGTACACAGGACTCATATGTCTAAAACTAAATTATCGTGGTGCTATTCTGATATTAGTCCCTTTTGTGACAAGTGTATAGTGGGCGAGGCTTCTCTTATCCATATGTATTGGGCTTGTCCCAGTTTGGAGAAATTTTAGAGAGAAGCCTTTTTAACTTTATCCCATATTCTTAACTGCCACTTAGAACCTAACCCTTTGATTGCTCTTTTTGGCACCTCAGGTGAAGTTAACATGCATTTGAGTCCGACTAAACGTCGAACATTATCTTTTGCCTCTCTTTTGGCTAGATGTTTAGTTCTTCTTGGGTGGAGTGATGTTGCCCCACTCACTCATGCTCAATGGCTTAGAGACATTATGTCCTGCTTAGACCTTGAAAAGATTCATTATTCACTTCTTAATTTGGACATAAAGTTCCGTAAGGTGTGGGGACCTTTTTTTGAATATTTTCATAATTCCTCTTTAGATTAAGCTTTATCCTCCTTTGTATTTTATTCCCTTACTTTCAGCTTTTTTTTCTGGTTAAGTTTTATGGTTTTTTCATGTGAAATATATTACAGTTTAGGTAGGAGGCAATATACTTTTTTAAATATTTACAGCTCTGTGATGACAAAAGCTCTGTTTAACTTTTCCTTACATCGAAATGGTTGGCTTGGAGTTGCGTAGTGGGGAGGATACTGACTTTATATTATTTTATTTTGGGTGCTTTTTCTTTACTGTTATGAATTGTATATTAGACATGTTTGTTTTGCACTGTATAGATCTCTTTTTTGCTGGTGGTTTTTTTTGTTGTAGAAACTCATAAAAAATTAATTAACAATGTATAATTCATATTCCATGCAGATATTGCATGAAATTTCACTTTGCATATTTGTTTCTTTCTCAACAAACATTTTTTATTGCTCTGTGCTCTCTTTATGTTCGAGAGTTTTTTTATGGTGTGCAATAAAAGTTTGCAGCTTCACCCTTTTACTGAAGAAAACAAATTCTGTTTGAAATATTGTAAGGAATTGCCTTTCTTAACAGGCTTTTCAATGTGGCAATAAAGAAGAACAGTTTTCAAGAAAAATGTATTTTGTATTAATTATGTTATAATAAAACTAAGTATGCCCAATAAGAATTGTTTTGAGCAAACTTGAAAACTCAGTGTGAAACATTTTCCTACTTAAGTTCAACATAGCCATAATTGAAACTACTTACTTGCATTAAGCACAGTAGTGCGGCTAGTATGTAGTAAAATTCAGATATTACCAGACGAATGCAATCATACAATTTTCACTTTTTTTCTCCTAAAAGGTTGCAGGATGTAATACTTTTGACTTGTGTAAGGTAAACCTATTTTTATGGTATTATCAGAACATCAGTTTTTTTCTGTTTATTCTGTTGATGTATAAATTTAATTTTCAAAACTGTTGTTTATAATTATCTCTTGCCATGTCATATGAAGGAGTTCTGTGTAATACAAGAAACTTCTAAGTAGGTGGAAATAGAGCATTGCAAAGTTTGTATGATTTTAAAGTTCAAAAATTACCAGTCAAATATCTGTTTTATCCAGCTGGTTAAGAAGTACATCTTAAACAGTGTACACATAACAAATGCTTTCAGTGTGCCTCATAATATCTTGTCCAAATACTGGATTCCACTACAAGATATAATAATGTTTTAAAATTAATGCCTGCATTTTCATTAGAGGTCTTTTTTATAGTTATCTCTTCATTTTAGGAACTTATTTTAAGGGCCTTAAATTTGACATTTATTGCAAATCTGTTTTTGTCCTATTCTTGTTATTTTACAGGTTTATGTGACGTAATTTTAATATCTTATACAATTCAATGGAAAGTCAGTCAGCTCCATTCAAATTCTTTAAAGGCATGACTTTTCCCGTCTTACCCCATGACTCTGATATCTGACAGCAGCCTGGTTGTTTATATATGCGGAGCCTTCAGTGTTTGAGCTCAGCATAACTTCCTCAGTGATTAAAACTGCACACTATTTTCTGTTAAATGTTTCAAATCAATGGACATTTCATCAGAACTAGAAAATGTTGGAAACTCAAGAGGATTTGAGCATGCGCAAAGAGTTCCTGTAATGACTACTTCGGAAGACTGAAATTGTCAGTCTATTCTCACCACAGGGAAATACCATCTCCTTTTCAAGACTTCGAACCTTTGCTTCCAGAAGTCTTGAATTAACTTGGCACTTTTTAAAAATTTTTTCTAAGAGAGTTTCCTATCTTCTTTAAGTACCTGTTCTGAAATGTTAAAGTTGAAGTTGAATGATACGACCAGTAAGTTGACGTAATTGGGGGGAAAAGAGTTAGTTAATTGGAGGAAATCTTGCAAGTTTGATTCTAGTTGACTGATTTGATCTTTAACTCTGTTCCAATCTGCAGTGAGTAACTAAAGTAGTTCACTGGATGCAAACTATTTTGAGATACAAAACAAGTACCTTTGATATTTTTCCCCTTACATTCTAGGGTATGACTGCCACCATTGCAGTTCCTGAGAGTGGTGCTTCACTTGCCTTGAGAGCCTTGGGTTGGGGCTCTCTTTACGCATGGTGCGGGGTTGGTTTGCTTAGCCTAACTATCTGGAAGGCTGTAGGAGCACACAGTGTAAGTAACTAACTTCTTTCAACTTACCAGAAGCACCGGTCACTAAAAACTTGGTTATGCAATTTTTTCTTTTCTTTTCCAAAATATTTGGCTTTTACTTAAAATTTAACTAAACCATTTCCTCTTTCCAAACTCCTCTGCCCCAGATTTTAAGTGTTTTGTTTACTGATTTAGTTAATAGGTATTTTCAATTTAGATTTGTTTTTAGTGTTGTGAAAATAAAGCTTTGGAAATATACCTTTACAAGCTGGGTTGCTCAATCATGGGCATAATTAAAATGGATGTCTTTTCAGAGAAATTTAAACATTTTTAAGATGCAGAGTATCAAAAATGCAGAATAGTAAGAACACAGCTTCATTACAGTTAACTGAACAGTCCAAATGAAGAGTCTCTATCCAAATTGTCAGCTGTCCATTTCCCTTCCACAGATGCTGCCTGACTTGCTGAGTTCCTCCAACAGTATATTTTTTGCTCCAGATTCCACCATCTGCAGTCTCTGAAGTCTTCTTTGCTATTATGGTTCTATTGTTCAAGGGTAGATCAAAATCCAGTTTGTCTCTGTTTTCCATACCTGGACACAGAAATCAAGAAAAGTTTAATGCAAATCAAATAAAGAACCAATAGTCTGGATTTTGCCAAATCTCTGATTATTCGACAATGATCAGAACTTGCCCTGAGTGGTCCTTTCAAGAACAGCCGGGATCTTGAGGTTCAAACTCTGCCCAGAGCAACAAGTCTTTCCCCTGTTAAGTTGCAGGAGCAAGAATCAAACTTTTATTGGGCTAGGAGCATGGCATAGGCAGGGATGACTGCTGCTGAAAGGAGAGAGGAATGTGCAATATGATTGTCAACAGTCCCATATGGGGAAACATGCATTGTATTTACACAGCTAATAGGCTGCCCCATGAAATCTCATCTCAGCACTCATTGCAATCTTCCCGGCTTAAGCATTCAGTATTTGACTGTAGGATAGGAACAGGACGTAGGATTTTACAGTCAGCAGAGCTCATCAAATTAAATTAAACTTAACTGAACTTCCAGAGATTGCCAGAATCATTCTTACAACCTGTCACAAGATGGAAGTAAAATGTTCAGAATCTTAATAATGGGATACAGGATCAAGCCAGTAAAATACAGATTTAGAAATTCTTCTCTTATGGAAGAATGTATTATTATAAGTGAACAATTCTTTAAAAACAACCTTGAAATCATTTAACACATTGGTTGGACCACGTGGATGGGCCTATTTATCATGTGAAATGACAAAAGTTTTATTTTTGTAAATCAAACTAGAACTGCAGTTCCATTCACAAGCAAGAGAAAATCTGCAGATGTTGGAAATCCAAGCCACACGCAAAAAGTGCTGGAGGAACTCAGCAGGCCAGGCAGCATCCTTGGAAAAGAGTAAACAGTTGACATTTTGAGTCGATACCCTTCATCGGCTGACAAAGTGTCTCAGCCCGAAACATTCATTGTTTACTCATTTCCATGGATGCAGCCTGACCTGCTAATTTCCTCCAGCATTTTGTGTGTGTTCACTGCAATACCTTGATATTTATAGGACTTGACGTGAAAGGTTTTTAAAATTGCCATAATTTTCTTGGTTACAAATGACCTTTACTGAATTTGACAATCTTGACACTCAATCCCTGAAGCAACAGTCTAGCAGAGAGTAAACACTACTTGTTTTCATTCTGGGTAGAGGAACGGTAATTGGTTAATTCTTGTCTTTAAGATTCATGTAGAAAACTTCTAAGACCTATGAGTTTCAAGTCAATAAAGACATTCCTTCTATTCTTGACAATTCATTGTGGCGAGTTAACAATTGTTTTGCAGTTGTTTTCATTACACAAATTAACAGATTAGTAATCCTCTTTTCTAGAAATCCATTAACTATCTTATTAATCATTCCATGCTAAGTAATGACCTCCCTCACTGATAAAACCAATTCCCTGACGAATAATGTCAAGCTCTGAAGTGTATTGGGAAATTGCAGAATAACCACTTTACTCTCTGGTCTCGGTACTGCAAGATTGTTATTTTTAGAGGAGAAATTGTTTTAAAAATTCAGTTGTGAGATTATGCATAAATCTTTAAATACAGAAGAAGAAGAATTCAGTGCTCTGATTATTTGGGATTCTCGGACTCGCCTCTTGTCCATCTGAGATAAAACCTGGTCTTTCCTAAAATGGCTAACTATCCTCACTATTGTTATTGTGATACTCCTTGAAGTGGGGGTGGGGTGGGAGGGTAAATTAAATAGATTCTTTGACAGTTCCAATTTTACAAATTATTTCAAGGTATATAATTGTAAACCTGCAAATGAGGTGAAGGGATTTGCTGCTTATCTGCAATGGGAAAAAGAATTGCAAATCATGTGAAGTTTTTTGGAAAATGTAGTATGCTTGTAATCACATACTGTATAATACTTAATTACGTGCAATATCTAGCTGATGTAACAGCTTGTTACATGTTATGACAACGTTTGCAGGACTGCAGCAACAACAAAAGGCAAAACTGAGCCATCATTCAACCAAGAATTAGTTTTGTAGTCACAGATCTGGTTCAGGCTACACATCAAATAAATTAGTTAAAAGCCCCTAAGTGTCAAATAAAATATCCATCAGACATTGCATTCAAAATTTCTGCTCACCCTTCCCTCAGGTTCACCTTCTTTATGCAAGTGTCTTGCTGGGAATTTTATAAAATCCAATATTGCACTACCCGATCCCACGTCACATCGGATTGGCAGTTTTGAAATCAAGTAAAAAGCCTATTCTAATCAAGATTGGATCAAAAAAATTATTTGGTTGTTAATAAAATAGATCCCAGGGTAGTTCTTGTTAAATATAGGCATGTCCTTTTCTCACTGTTACCATCAGGTAGGAGGTACAGTAGCCTGAAGGCACACACTCAGCGATTCAGGAACAGCTTCTTCCCCTCTGCCATCTGATTCCTAAATGGGCATTGAACTCTTGGACACTACCCCTCTTTTTTTAATATACAGTATTTCTGTTTTTTGCATTTTTTAATCTATTCCATACATTTTTTGTGTGTGTGTGTGTGTGTGTGTGTGTGTGTGTGTGTGTGGCCAAGTGGTTAGGGCATTGGACTAGCGATCTGATGGTCGTGGGTTCAAGCCTCAGCCGGGGCAGCGTGTTTGTCCTTGAGGAAGGCACTTAACCACACAATGCTCCAGTCTGCCCAACTGAGAATGGGTACCAGCAAAAATGCTGGGAGTTAACCTCGCGATAGAACTGGCGTCCTATCCGGGGGGTAGAGTCTCGTACTCAGTCACTTCATGCCACGAAAACCAGCATAAGCACTGGCCTGATGGGCCACAAGGCTCGTGACAGACTTTAATAATAATATATATGTGTGTATACTGTGATTGATTTACTTATTTGTTATTTTTCTTTCATTTATCATTATTTTTTTCTATATTATGTATTGCATTGAACCGCTGCTGCTCAGTTAACAAATTTCATGTCACATGCCAGTGATAATAAACCTGATTTCGATTCTGATCTTGAATTTTATTCAATTTTATCAATCCAAGTACACCTGAACCTGAAGGGGACCAATATCCTGACGGGAAGGTTTAATAGAGCTGTTAGGGAGGGTTTAAACTAATTTGGCAGGGGGGTGGGAACCAGAATGATAGAGTGGAGGAAGGGGAAAACAGAAATAAATCTAAGATAGTGAGCAGTAAAGACGTCAGGAAAGACAGGTGATGGGGCAAATTTGTAGCCATTGGGATGAGATGCAGTGCAATAAAGTTTTGGTGAAATCAAAGCGAAAAGTACCAAATACTGGTCTTAAGGTGTTATACTTAAATGCACGCAGCATAAGGAATAAGGTGATGATCTTGTTGTGCAGCTACAGATTGGCAGGTATGATATTGTGGCCATCACTGAGACGTGGCTAAAGGATGCATGTCTCTGGGAGCTGAACATCCAAGGATACACGATGTATCAGAAGGATAGGAAGGTAGGCAGAGGGAGAGGCATGGCTTTATTGGTAAGAAATGATATTAAATCGTTAGAAAGAGGTGATATAGGATCGGAAGGTGCAGAATCTTTATGGGTTGAGCTAAGAAATCGCAGGGGTAAAAGGACCCTGATGGCAGTTATTTATAGGCCTCCAAACAGCTGCAGTGATGTGGATTACAAATTACAACAGGAAATAGAAAAGGCTTGTCAGAAGGGCAATGTTATGATAATTGTGGGGGATTTTAACATGCGAGTAGATTGGGAAAATCAGGTCAGCACTGGATCTCAAGATAGAGAATTTGTAGAATGTCTGTGAGATGGCTTTTTAGAACAGCTTGTTGTTGAGCCCACTAGGGGATCGGCTGTACTGGATTGGGTATTGTGTAATGAACCGGAGGTGATCAGAGAGATTGAGGTGAAGGAACCCTTAGAAGACAGTGATCGTAACATGATTGAGTTCACTGTGAAATTTGAAAAAGAGAAGCCGAAATCTGATGTGTCGGTATTTCAGTGGAGTAAAGGAAATTACAGTGGCATGAGAGAGGAACTGGCCAAAGTTGTCTGCAAAGGGACACTGGCAGGAAGGACGGCAGAGCAGCAGTGGCTGGAGTTTATGCGAGAAGTGAGGAAGGTGCAAGACAGGTATATTCCAAAAAAGAAGAAATTTTTGAATGGAAAAAAGATGCAACCGTGGTTGATAAGAGAAGTCAAAGCCAAAGTTAAAGCAAAGGAGAGGGCATACAAGGAAGCAAAAATTAGTGGGAAGACAGAGGATTGGGAAGTTTTCAAAAGCTTACAAAAGGAAACTAAGAAGGTCATTAAGAGGGAAAAGATGAACTATGAAAGGAAGCTAGCAAATAATATCAAAGAGGATACTAAAAGCTTTTTCAAGTATATGAAGAGTAAAAAACAGGTGAGAGTAGATATAGGACCGATAGAAAATGATGCTGGAGAAATTGTAATGGGAGATAAGGAGATGGCGGAGGAACTGAACAGGTATTTTGCATCAGTCTTCACTGAGGAAGACATCAGCAGTATACTGGACACTCAAGGGTGGCAGGGAAGAGAAGTGTGCACAGTCACAATTACGACAGAGAAAGTACTCAGGAAGTTGAATAGTCTAAAGGTAGATAACTCTCCTGGACCAGATGGAATGCACCCTCGTGTTCTGAAGGAAGTAGCTGTGGAGATTGCGGAGGCATTAGCGATGATCTTTCAAAAGTCGATAGATTCTGGCATGGTTCCGGAGGACTGGAAGATTGCAAATGTCACTCCGCTATTTAAGAAGGGGGCAAGGAAGCAAAAAGGAAATTATAGACCTGTTAGCTTGACATCGGTGGTTGGGAAGTTGTTGGAGTCAATTGTCAAGGATGAGGTTACAGAGTACCTGGAGGCATATGACAAGATAGGCAGAAGTCAGCATGGATTCCTTAAAGGAAAATCCTGCCTGACAAACCTATTACAATTTTTTGAGGAAATTACAAGTAGGCTAGACAAGGGAGATACAGTGGATGTTGTATATTTGGATTTTCAGAAGGCCTTTGACAAGGTGCCTCAAGATAAGAGCCAATGGAATTACGGGAAAGTTACATACATGGATAGAGCGTTGGTTGATTGACAGGAAACAGAGAGTGGGAATAAAGGGATACTATTCTGGTTGGCTGCCGGATACCAGTGGTGTTCCATAGGGGTCCGTGTTGGGGCTGCTTCTTTTTACATTGTACATCAACGATTTGGATTCTGGAATAGATGGCTTTGTGGCTAAGTTTGCTGACGATACGAAGATAGGTGGAGGGGCCGGTAGTGCTGAGGAAACAGAGAGTCTGCAGAGAGACTTGGATAGATTGGAAGAATGGGCAGAGAAGTGGCAAATGAAGTACAATGTTGGAAAGTGTATGTTTATGCACTTTGGCAGAAGAAATAAACGGGCAGACTATTATTTAAATGGGGAGAGAATTCAAAGTTCTGAGATGCAACGGGACTTGGGAGTCCTCGTACAGGATACCCTTAAGGTTAACCTCCAGGTTGAGTCGGTAGTGAAGAAGGCGAATGCAATGTTGGCATTCATTTCTAGAGGAATAGAGTATAGGAGCAGGGATGTGATGTTGAGGCTCTATAAGGTGCTGGTCAGACCTCACTTGGAGTACTGTGGGCAGTTTTGGTCTCCTTAATTAAGGTTGTGCTGACGTTGGAGAGAGTACAGAGAAGGTTCACTAGAATGATTCCGGGAATGAGAGGGTTAACATATGAGGAACGTTTGTCTGCTCTTGGACTGCATTCCTTGGAGTTTAGAAAAATGAGGGGGGACCTCATAGAAACATTTTGAATGTTGAAAGGCATGGACAGAATGGATGTGGCAAAGTTGTTTGCCATGATGGGGGAGTCTAGTACGAGAGGGCATGACTTAAGGATTGAAGGGCGCCCATTCAGAACAGAAATGCGAAGAAATTTTTTTAGTCAGAGAGTGGTGAATCTATGGAATTTGTTGCCTCGGGCAGCAGTGGAGGCCAAGTCATTGGGTGTATTTAAGGCAGAGATTGAAAGGTATCTGAGTAGCCAGGGCATCGAAGGTTATGGTGAGAAGGCAGGGGAGTGGGACTAAATGGGAGAGTGGATCAGCTCATGATAAAATGGCGGAGCAGACTCAGTGGGCCAAATGGCCAACTTCTGCTCCTTTGTCTTATGGTCTTATGGACATTCAATAAAAAGGTCCTTAAAATTGTACCATTATTAATAATCTATTATATGTTAACAAATTTTACATCACATGCGGGTGATAATAAAGCTGATTCTGATTCTCTTCTCCCCCAACACCTGCAGCTGACAGAATTCAGAGAAAAGATCCAAGCAATACTCCCTGAAGTTCCAAAGAGCACAGGCATGGAGGTAGCAGAGCCATTTAGCTGGGAAGACCTGTTCAAGTCAAAATGAGAAGATGCTGATTAAATGGAACAATAAATGTGATCTCACTGTCTAGCCAATTAAACAAAAATTAGCAACTGCACCTTTTATAAGTTAAGGAACTTTATTGTGCATTTAAAATGTATTGATATTTGAATGCTGTACAGATATTTTGAAGAATAAAATCCTATAAATAACATTTCCTTGTTGAAAATTTCCCACCTATTTTGAAGCCAGCGACTTATTCCTGTGAAAGGGACGTCTCCAGAACTGTTCATTGATTGGTGGTTTCCATGTGCACACTTTACAGCAGGAGTTACTGATAAGCATATTGCTCGGTGTTATCTTTCCCCCTTTCCGATTCTCAACATGCTGTGGTGAGTGGCCAGTCTTAGGACAACATCTCCCACTTTGAGTAGAGAGTATGCAAGTGAATGAGAACTACTCAGAGATCTTCCTCATCTGAGTTTAAGCATTACAGCATACATAGCCTTACATATTGTGACAACTTGTTTCTGTGTCACCTTAATGCCTCAGTACAAATCTGAATAGTTCTGATATGTGCTTATCGTGAGCAATATCTAGCAAACAGGACCAAACAGGATTTGTAAATCCTAGAATTACTGATTTCTTTTAAATAACTGTGAAACAGATTTCACCTCTGCAGGAAGTTTGCTCTTTGCATTCAGTCTGATAGACTGCTCAGTGTGGTCTTTGCTTTCTGGGTGTTTGGAGTTTTCACTGGCGTAGCAGCACATCGGCCATCGTTGCTGTTGAGGCAAAGTATTTCTGGAAAATCTGCAAAGAGCCAACACACCATTCATGATGTTTTCCAGACTTTTATTTAGCTTTCTGGAAAATAGTGAAAAAATGTGACTTATGTATATTTATTCAGATTGCTAAATTTTACATATATTTATTGTTTTACAACTGACAAGGAAACTATTGAGTGTTCAAATATTTTTCATGCTTAACCATTGCATGAGTTCAGCTCCTCCCCCCACCCCACCCCCTACTTCGCATGGAAGGAAACATCATCACAAAAGCTTCAACATCACTCTGCTCATGCTTGACACAGAGTTCTGCACTGTACACATGAAAATGCCCATTGGAAATTGCCCATTGGCTGCCGCCACCACCCTAGGTACATCCCATCAGTGACCCCTGAGGAAAGGCAATGTGTATCTAACTGCAGGGGTTCAGTGCATTGTGTACCCTCCAGTGCATGTACTTTGCTGCGGGAGCCATCTCACACACCTCTCACCAGAAAAATAAGCAGTGGTCCTCAAAGCCTCTAATGTCAGTCAATGAGGCAAACCAGAAATCATAGGCGAGTACAGGGGCTGAGTCGAAGAAACACTGAATTCTTGTCGATTGAACAGGATGTTGTTACTTTTTCCCCTCATTGGGTATTCTGTTTGAAGTAAGAGAAATGTACCTCTGAGGAATATATGAAAACATACATAAGATTTTGCCTATGACTATTACAGAGATTAATTCTAATGTTACAAAGGCATTTGATGCATGGTGGCACAATGCTGGTGTTTATCAAATTACATTCCTATCTTCAATATTGTATCGGATAATTCACACAACCCCCTCTCTCTAAAGACAGAACTTTGTCCTCATCTTCAATTTTTTTGCTTGACTGCCATCAACCTACCATCCAGGTTTCTCCTGTGACGGACATGGACTGTGCCTTTAAAAGGGGCGGGGGGAGAGAGAAACTGACTACAGTACTGCTGCCTGCTTCTGGGTTGCTATGGAGAGAGAGAGGTGAAGTTATATGATGGACAGTTGATGTTTACAGATGTCTGGCTGCGTTTATTTAAGCAAGGTCAGATGACTCTCTCACAGACACAGAGTGGAACACCGGTTAAGGCGACCGGTCAACGAAAAGAAGCTAGTGACAGTAGAGTCGCTGGGTGGAACTTTCAAGTGCCCACAAGGGTGGGTTGAGGATCGATCAGGAGAATTGATCAGTGGCTATCACGGTGTGTAGAAGGGTTGACCCTGTGGAGGCTACCGGTGTGTCTACCCCTGCCTGGGTGGTAGTTTTCCCTCGAAGACAGTCCCCTTTTTCTGATAAGCTCCGTCTGGCTAACTCGAGGCTGGATTCGGAGTCAGACGACGGAAGGCCAACGGCACCTGTTTATTCGTTCTTCTCCTATTGTGGATTTCACCTCGGCTTACAAACACCTCTCTCTCCCCCACCAGCTCCAGGCACTGAACTGAACTTTCCTTACATTACCATCGTGAGACTTTAAATCGTGCTACCCGAGCTTGAACGAGTTTGGGAGTTATATTTACACACATATTTACACTGCTAACTTTTGGTTTAAATTACTATAATAGGTAGTTAATAATAAATAGTGGTTCTTAACATCAAAACCAGACTCCAGGTGTGTTCTGTTGCTGCTGGTTCGTTTAAACTGTTGCGTGTAGGTAACACTCACACCTTATTTTCCTTTTGGTCCTCAAAATAAGACTTTCTTGTATCTTTCCTTCCAAAAAATATTTATTTATTCCCTCTCGGCTATCTTTCTGAACACAACTGGCTATAGACCCTCAACTCCCTTTCAGAGGTCTCTTTCAAAATCTTCCGCTTTTCTATTTATTATCCCTTTCAAAGTCCGTAAGCCGATGTTTTCAGAGAAGGATACAGTTCACAATGAAACATTATAAAGAGTTTTAAAAAGAGGATTATCAAATTAAAAGTTAAATACTCAATAATTAGAAGTGCTTAAATTAAATTAATAGGCATCTGTTAGTCTCGTGAGACCACGGACTTGGAAGATTTCCAGGTCGCAGGCCTGGGCAAGGTTATATGGAAGACTAGCAGTTGCCTATGCTGCAAGTCTCCCCTCTCCACGGCACCGATATCCAAGGGAAGGGCATTAGGACCCATACAGCTTGGCACCGGTATCGTCGCAGAGCAATGTGTGGTTAAGTGCCTTGCTGAAGGACTCACACGCTGCCTCAGCCAAGGCTCGAACTAGGGACCTACAAATCACTCGATGAACACCTTAACCACTTGGCCCCGTGCCAACACATATTAAATTAAATCAAATGATTTCTCATATTCATTTTGGTGAACCAGCATCAGTTTAACCTGGAGATGCAAGCAATGTCAAAAACTGGAAACTAGAACAACAAACAATCTATTGATGGATCTGAGCTGAATGAGTAGCATCTGTAGAGGTGGGGGGGGGGGGATAAGGAATTGTTAAGGTTTTGGATTGAACCTTGCATCAGTGAGTGTCAGGCCAAACCTCCAATACATCTCAAACATTCACAGTGGAGAGATGCAGTTCAAAGACATGCTTAATGGTGATTAGCAGCTGCTCTGCCCAAGGGTTAGTCTGGTCCATATTTTCACCTCTTATTGACCAAAGTGGACCTGTTATCCTTTAGGGCTTAGAGATGACATTGCACAAAACAAATACTTTTTCAAAATATCTGTTCTACAACTTTGTCTCTTAGTAGTTATGCTCAATCTACTATGGCCAAATGCGTTTCATTCCTTCGAAGCTCACTGTACCAACTTTCCAGAGCTTGTTCCTCTTTCACTTCCTTCCCCTTGAACCTGAATTGCTTGTCAGACCAAGAGCCAACCTGAAATAATTGTGGTCGCTGAGTCCATTTTCCTTTCTGAGATGCTGAATTTATTTATAGATATAAATAAATTGTTAATTGTAGATTTCAATTCAAGTTCAAGTTTAATTGTCATTCAACCATACAGACAAATACAGCCAAATGAAACAACGTTCCTCCGGGGCCAAGGTATAACACAGTACCAACACTCACACACAGCACAAGGCAAATATAGCACATATAATTAGATAGCCATATAGCCCTAGTCCCCGAGTATCATAGCCTGTAGTTTGCTGATGCATGCGATGTTGTCCTGGAGCCGTGTCTGCGGGAATAAGCATACAGCGGCCCTCATCATCTCCGTTCTGGTGCAGGCACAGACAAAGGCAATCCAGCTTGTTTTCCACCGAGCAAACACAGCCGGGGCAGCTGCTGCACTGCACCGACTCCGGCGTCTCCTGCCCCGGGCGGTTGCAAATGTGTCCCTGCGGTATGAGGGCTGGTCCTCGTAACGATGAGGACAGCCAGATCCCCTGTTGTTGGTCTCACCAATGAACCAGTACACTGGACTTGCAGGATTCTACATTACCAATGTCCAACAGGGTCTTGCGATCACAAGAAAAATGTCCAAAAGAATCATTGGAGGGAATATTGCTAAATCACCTACAATGAGTAATTCTGGAGGACAAACAAGTTTATAATTCACCCAGACGTACTGCATGACGGTTAACTTCATCTATCCGTCTTCTGCAATGAATGAAGCTCGGCTCCAAATGAATCCCTTGCAAAACATTTAATCAGTTGCTGAACCTTTAAAAAGTGCAGTTCCAGGCACATGGCTATTGTTAAGACTTGCTCTTCCCTGTGCCATCCACACTTGGTGAGTTGTTCTCCCCCGTGCCATCCACACTTGGTGAATTGCCCTCCCCCGTGCGATCCACACTTGGTGAATTGCCCTCCCCCGTGCGATCCACACTTGGTGAATTGCCCTCCCCGTGCGATCCACACTTGGTGAATTGCCCTCCCCCGTGAGATCCACACTTGGTGAATTGTTCTCCCCCGTGCGATCCACACTTGGTGAATTGCCCTCCCCGTGCGATCCACACTTGGTGAATTGCCCTCCCCCGTGCGATCCACACTTGGTGAATTGCCCTCCCCGTGTGATCCACACTTGGTGAATTGCCCTCCCCGTGCGATCCACACTTGGTGAATTGTTCTCCCCAGTGCGATCTACACTTGGTGAATTGCCCTCCCCCGTGCAATCCACACTTAGTGAATTGTTCTCCCTGTGTGATCCACACTTGGTGAATTGCCCTCCTCCGTGCGATCCACACTCGGTGAATTGCCCTCCCCGTGCAATCCACACTTGGTGAATTGCCCTCTTGGTGCGATCCACACTTGGTGAATTGTTCTCCCCCGTGCGATCCACACGTGGTGAATTGCTCTCCCTGTGCGATTCACACTTGGTGAATTGCTCTCCCTGTGCGATTCACACTTGGTGAATTGCCCTCCCTCATGCGATCCACACTTGTTGAATTGCCCTCCTCCGTGCGATCCACACTTGGTGAATTGTTCTCCCCTGTGCCCTGTGCAATCCACACTTGATGGTAATGATGTTTCTGCATCTGGGATTTGCAGTCAACCAGAAGCTGTACTATGAGTGGCAAAGACTGTAAGTGTGTTTTTTTGAGAGCAATTATACCTTTAACGAAGTTCAAAAATATGTGCTCTAATATTTGAAGCTACAATCTGATTAAAGGAAGGAGAAACAGCAGGACATTAACCTGATGAGCATATTGGTAGGTAGCTGAAGAACGCAAACCAAACTTGAACTCATTTTGAACCTGAGCTTCATTCACTAAAGGGTGCAAGAGGATAGGAGTTATGCTCAACATCTGCAAGTCCACTCTCTACTGGCTACCACCGCCTGACAATAAAGGTTCAGTAAGACTTTGAGAAACATGGATCGCCCTTTTATATCAGGAGCAACCTCTTGGCAAAGCAAACTTTGACAATGAAATTCATCTGTGCCTTCAATGCACCAGTGCAGCTTTTGGTCAAAGGAGGGCAAGTGTGCCTGAAGATCAAGATCTCAGATGTGGTACAACATACGTGTATTACGAGGCAACAGTGATCCTGTTCTGCTGATGGCGATTGGGCTCCCTACAGAAGACACCTCAAGGCAATGGAAAATTCAACCAGTACTGTCAGCACAAACTTCACTGAGAAGATAAGCAAACCATGTCGGTGTGCCCTCCCACACCAACACCCCAAAAGGAAACACTCATGTTTATTTATTTAGAGATACAGTGAGGAATATGCCCTTTTGGCCCTTTGAGCTGCACTGTCCTGCAACCCCAATTTAATCCTAAACTAATCACAGGACAATTTACAATGGCCAATTAACCAATCCAGTCATGAGGACCTGGTGAAAACCCACACATTCCATAGGGGGGATATACAGAGACTCCTTATGAAGGACACTAGGATTGGACTCTGAGCTATAATAACTTCAAGCTAACGGCAACGCTAGCAAGACACTCTCACACACAGTCAGCTCTGCGTTCCATGTCCTTTGCACTCCAAGTCTGAGCTCTATCATGGGAAGCGATGATCAGGTGGACAGAGAAAAGATTCAAGGATGTTCTTTTGAAAACACTGAAACTGGATCCTGGGAATCATTGGCCTGTGACCACACAAAGCGGAGAAGCAGCATCAGATCCATACAGAGCATACAGAGGGCAGTAAATGCTGGGAAAAGTGCCCTGCCTCTGTGGTTACGCCACCGTTGCTCTCTCCTCACTTTCTCATCCCTGTCAGACAACAGCAACCTCATCTGCGAAGTATCTCCACACTTCAGAATCAACTGAACCAGAGCGAAGACAAGTCATCCTCTATTCCAAGACACAGTTTAAGAAAATTAGGTATTTATATCTGAGATATCCCAAAAAAAACTTCCAGTAAATGATTAACATTTATGTTTCATTCATTATTGTTGACAGTCCAGGGTGCATGGCTTTCTCAAAGGTTAAAATTCCAGTGTGCTAATCTGCCTGGTGACATATTTACACTGTTAATTTTATTTGCCCATGACTTGTGTCAGTTATTTCTCCCCCAACGTGAAACCTACAGTGAGAAAGAGAAAATATGTATTTTACTGGTCTTCATCAATTACCCAACCAGTACTGGGTTTCAAGATTAGTATTTGTTATTTTATTATTATTATTTATATTATTTGTATTCCTCTATTTAACAAACTATGAAAGAAAACTGCTTTTGTTTTGTTTTAATATCCCATCTGAACAATGCCACATATAAACTTTTAGACTTAATTTCTCCAATTCTATAAGAATTCCGAATTAGGTTTGCAATGAGAACTCAGCAAAGGAGAACTTTCATTGAATCAATAATGCTAACCCATTGTCTGCATCTACCCAGTTTTCATCATTTTATACCTTGGGACTGATGAAAGAAGATAAAGCATTCTTAGCAGAGATATTTATTCATGAGCACGAGCAATCCCTCATAGGAAAGTTCCTTTAGTCCTATTTTCTTTCCACCAGAAGGTTTGGAGAAAGTGTAATCCCATTCTTCAAAATATTTTGACTCTTTCAGATGAAAAAAATCATACTGCATGAAATAACCTCAAAATCTAGAAAAATGCCATCATAATCAGTGTGAACGTAAAATCCAATTATACCTTAAAATTGCAACCTACTTCAGAATAATCTGTGTAACGGCACCATCTTCTGGATAATGGTGTACTCTGCAAGCAATTTTCATTTACGTTTGGAATTAATCCTTGGTGGGTTACTGCCACCAAATGTTACTTGGAACAATGTGACTAATTCAGATTCCATTTTTGATTAATTGTGTATATGATTAGTGAGAAAAGAATGAGGATAAAGGTATACAACAGGAATTCTGCAGAGGCTGGAAATTCAAGCAACACACATCAAAGTTGCTGGTGAACGCAGCAGGCCAGGCAGCACCTCTAGGAAGAGGTACAGTCGACGTTTCAGGCAGAGACCCTTCGTCAGGACTAACTGAAGGAAGAGTTAGTAAGAAATTTGAAAGTGGGAGGGGGAGGGGGAGATCCAAAATGATGGGAGAAGACAGGAGGGGGAGGGATGGAGACAAGAGCTGGACAGGTGATTGGCAAAGGAGATATGAGAGGATCATGGGGCAGGAGGTCCGGGGAGAAAGACGGGGGGTGGGTGGAACCCAGAGGATGGGTAAGGGGTATAGTCAGAGGGACAGAGGGAGAGAAAGGAGAGTGAGAGGAAGAATGTGTGTATAAAAATAAATAACGGATGGGGTATGAGGGGGAGTTGGGGCATTAGCGGAAGTTAGAAAAGTCGATGTTCATGACATCAGGTTGGAGGCTACCCAGTTGGAATATAAGGTGTTGTTCCTCCAACCTGAGTGTGGCTTCATCTTTACAGTAGAGGAGGCCGTGAATAGACATGTCAGAATGGGAATGGGATGTGGAATTGAAATGTGTGGCCACTGGGAGATCCTGCTTTCTCTGGCGGACAGAGCGTAGGTGTTCAGCAAAGCGGTCTCCCAGTCTGCGTCGGGTCTTGCCAATATATAAAAGGCCACATCGGGAGCACCGGACGCAGTATATCACCCCAGCTGACTCACAGGTGAAGTGTCGCCTCACCTGGAAGGACTGTCTGGGGCCCTGAATGGTGGTAAGGGAGGAAGTGTAAGGGCATGTGTAGCACTTGTTCCGCTTACAAGGATAAGTGCCAGGAGGGAGATCAGTGGGGAGGGATGGGGGGGGGGGAACGAATGGACAAGGGAGTCGCGTAGGGAGCGATCCCTGCGGAAAGCAGAGACGGGGGTGGGGGGAGGGAAAGATGTGCTTAGTGGTGGGATCCCGTTGGAGGTGGCGGAAGTTACGGAGAATAATATGTTGGACCCGGAGGCTGGTGGTGGGGTGGTGGGTGAGGACCAGGGGAACCCTATCCCTAGTGGGGTGGTGGAAGGATGGAGTGAGAGCAGATGTGCGTGAAATGGGAGAGATATGTTTGAGAGCAGAGCTGATAGTGGAGGAAGGGAAGCCCCCTTCTTTAAAAAAGGAAGACATCTCTCTCGTCCTAGAATGAAAAGCCTCATCCTGAGAGCAGATGCGGCAGAGACGGAGGAATTGCGAGAAGGGGATGGCATTTTTGCAAGAGACAGGGTGAGAAGAGGAATAGTCCAGATAGCTGTGAGAGTCAGTAGGCTTATAGTAGACATCAATGGATAAGCTGTCTCCAGAGACAGAGACAGAGACAGAAAGATCTAGAAAGGGGAGGGAGGTGTTGGAAATGGACCAGGTAAACTTGAGGGCAGGGTGAAAGTTGGAGGCAAGGTTAATAAAGTCAATGAGTTCTGCATGTGTGCAGGAAGCAGTGCCAATGCAGTCGTCGATGTAGCAAAGGAAAAGTGGGGGACAGATACCAGAATAGGTTTGGAACATAGATTGTTCCACAAAGCCAACAAAAAGGCAGGCATAGCTAGGACCCATACGGGTGCCCATGGCTACACCTTTAGTTTGGAGGAAGTGGGAGGAGCCAAAGGAGAAATTATTAAGACTAAGGACTAATTCCGCTAGATGGAGCAGAGTGGTGGTAGAGGGGAACTGATTAGTTCTGGAATCCAAAAAGAAGCGAAGAAGGTATAATCATTTGCACAAGCACAAAAAAATAAAGACTTAGATTCCATGCCAAAATATTTTCCAACAAATGAGCACTTTTCAAAACACACAATGCAGAAGACCTGTCAGCCATCTGTTAATAATTGATCTAACATACTTACAATATTTGCTCCTTGGTTTACACTTGCCTCAGGTTTAGGCAAAGGACTTGTATGAACACCAACTATTTAGTGATACAAATTTTCTTTCAGGCTATGAATCTTGTTAAAACAGGGTGAATTTCTGCAAATGAACTTGGCTTTTACTTTGGTATTTTAAATGAATTTTCTCTTCCTGGCACCATTTGCTTATCTTTGAACAGAGGTAAATGGTACTCATCTCATGCTACCCAATCATTGGCATGAGATAATACATGGAAATAGTTGTTAGTTGTATATTTGATCCTTTAAAACCTCTGTGATGGTTTCCTACTGATGAACTGAAAAAGTTGAATAACATGAAGAAGTGTTCTACATCTTTAGAATTCTCCTCTGATACTCCCTAATCCTAATAGAGACTGGGTGACCTTGTGGTTAAGACAAGAGCTGATAATTGGGCAGGTATGCTAGTCATATTTGGAGTTCAGCGGTGGGGTTCATGTGGATAATAGTGGAAAAGATCACATGAACAAACGTGTAAAGAATTTCACTTCACACAGAAAGGAAACTAGAGCTGAATATAATACCATCTGAACATGGAGACAAGAATTTCAATATGGTTACTTTCTTATCATGATTGTAAGAATTCCATTTTCACATGCAAAACTAAATCTGACCCAGGGGCGAGGAAACAAGCATGTTAATTTTACCTGGTGAAGACATCAACATCCAGAACAGATGCCTACAGCAGGTTAAATTATCTCAATGAACTAGCAGCCATTGTTTTGTTCCAGGTGTTTTGTTTCAGAAGATCAGATGCTCAGTGTAGGTACCTCCTGCTGTTTGTGACAACCCTCCTACTGGCACCTACAGACATGCCACGGTGTGACCAGACTGCTTTTAAAAAGACATCAATGTAGGGTCGATTTTCCAAATGCACCCTAACAAATCACTTTTTCCCTATTTAGATGATAATGAATTGAGCATCACTGTTTGTTTTCTGATCTGCACAGAGAGCAGGCAAGGATGCTTCTGGTGCCAAGGGCTAACAAAAATCAGGGCAAGGTCAAGTTTATTGTCATTCAACCATATACATGAAAAATGCCAAAAGAAACAACATTCCTCTGGACTAGTGTGCATAACATGGTACATATAACTCAACACAACGGATATTACCACAAATAAATTAGTAAATAGTAAAATCCAAGACAGGTAATTGCAGCCCAACCAGTTATGTTCAGTGTAATTGACAGGAATATTGATTAGCACTTGCTGTCTGACTCAGAGTGAGTTTCACCAGTACCAGTCTGCCCCAGACCTCATCGCAGCTTTGACCCAGACCCAGACTGAAGAGCTGAATTCCAAACGTGAGGTGAAAGTGACCGCCCGAGGGTGGCAGCAAGAAGCAAGGGCTAAACTGAAGACAATGAGCATGAAGGGCGAGAGCATTCCAGTGGCTGGAGTCATGTCTTGCTGCCAGGAAGATGATTGGGGCAGTGTCCCCAGCCCAGCCATCTTCTGCTTTCCCTTCAATGGCTCGAAGTGGCAATGTCTGCACACATTCAATCTTTTTAGGAGGCTAAAGAAATTCAGCATATCCCCATTGACTCTCACCAATGCCATTTACAGGGGACTGGCTTGTGAAGACAGAAGAGTGGACCATGGAGTTGTGGAAGGAATGGTACCTTTTGAATGTTAAAAGTCAGGGGAGAGGAATGGAGGGGCGATGTATCCAGTGGTGGGGCCCTCATGAGCGTGATGGAAATCACTACGGATCATCTACTGCACAACTCAGCAGAGCATGGACATTTCAAAGCCATTCTCCAAGTTTGAACATCTTTTACTCATTCCAGTTCCTTTTGATTTAAGAGGCAGCCATGGAGCCCATCAAACTTGTATCTGTGCAACACTCCCAACAACTCACACCTCCACAGCTGAGAAAAAAAATGTGCATCAGATCACAGTGACTCCAACACTGGAAATCATTCATTTCACAGTCCTAACACTCTCCTCGGTGACCCATTCCCCACCACCCGTCTCCCCCATTCTCAAATGCATGTCTGATTCTCTGACATGAATGTTCAGATTGTGCCTCACCAGTCACACGTGAAGCATCCTCCAGTCCAATGGTTCTCCACCTTAGCCCACCCCACCTTCCTCACAACTTTGCTCCTGCAGCAAGAATCCCTAGATTTCAATTATGTACCCCATCACCCATCACTACTTTTCACCACTTACCCACAGAAAGGGGGATTATCTGCGTGACCCAATTGATGGCTTTGTGGCCATATTTGTGGATGATACAAAGACAGGTGGAGTGACAGTTAGTACTGAGGAAACAGGGTGTCTGCTGAAGGACTTGGACAGACTAGGAGAATGGGTAAAGAAGTGGGAGTTGGAATGCAGCATAGGGAAGTGTATGATCGTGCCCTTTAAAGGCACAGTGTGCTTTGTAAATGGGGAGCAAACTCAGAAATTGAAGGTGCAAAAGGACTGGGGAGTTCTCGTGTTCAATTCCCTATAGATAAACTTACAGGTTGAGTCGCTGGTAAAGAAAGTAAATACACTGTTAGCATTCATTTTGAAAGGTCCTGAGTATAAAAGCCAGGATGTAATGCTAAGGCTTTATAAGGCATCGGTCAGACCACTTTTGGAGTATTGTAAGAAGAGTTGGGCCCCATATCTAGGAAAAGATGCGGTGGCATGGGAAAAGGTCCGGAAGTGATTGATCCCTGGAATGAAAGGGTTAACATACAAGGCATATTTGATGGTTCTGGGCCTGTACTCATTAGAGTTTAGAAGAATGGGGGAGGGGTCTCATTGAAACCTGCCAAATATTGGAAGCTTGGATAGAGTGGATATTGAGAGGATGTCTCCAATTGTGGGAGAGTCTGGGACCAAAGAACACAGCCTCAGAATAGGGCAATGTCCATTTATAACAGAAATAGGGAGGAATTTCTTTAGCTGGAAGGTGGTGAATCTGTGGAATTCGTTGCCACAGATGGCTATGGAGGCCATCACTGGATATATTTAAAGCAGAGGTTGACAGGTTCTTGATTGGGAAGGGCCTCAAAGTCCAAAGTAATTTTATTATCAAAGTACATATATGTCACCATTTACAACCCCGAGATTCCTTTTCTTGCCTTGTCTCCGTCTTCACTCACTCACATTTCCGTAGGTTGAGCACAAGACCCGCTGAGGCTAGCTGGCCCAGGACCTAGTCGACATGCTGGAGATGGTCTTCCCAACTTGTGCTGAAAATCACATCACTGAAGTAGACCATGCAGAACTGTTCACACCCCCTCAGCACACATTCCATGAGGCGCTGAAATGTTGCTGGAGCTCCAAATGACATGACCGTGAAAAGGAAAAGTGGGGTCCAAAAAGCAACGTATTCTTTAGACTTTATCCAGTGGAACTTGGCAGTAACCTTTAAATAAATCCAGGGGGGTGATATACTGAGCATGCCCCAACCTCTCCAGTAGCTCATCTCTCCGTGGCATAGCATAAGCATCAAACTTGGAGATGGCACTGATCTTTCTAAAGTCCACACGGTCCCTCAGGGAACCATCGGGTTTAGGCACATTAACTACTTTTCTGCACCATTCACTGTTTGATGGCTCGATGACACCTAGTTCCAACATGGTCCTATCTCTACCTTCAAGGCACTGACAAGATGCTCAGTCACTCTGTGTGGCCACTGACCAATGGGTTGGTCATCTTTTACCTGGATGGTGTGCTTGACTAGGTTGGTTTGCTCAGGTTGTAGTTTAAACAAGGTGGGGTGCTGGGAGAAGGGACCTTTGAGGGCTGTCGTTTGGTGCGGTTCAAGATGAGCTTGAGTTGAAAGGGGTATCTGTGAGCACAAGCCGGTCCTTTTCTTCAACACCTTTTCTTCCTTGTGGCTTATCATCCCACTGCTGCCAGCACCTGTCACACCGTTGGGTTTTGGTGAGGGCCACAAGCCCTTATGAAGGTGAAGACTTGAAAAATCAGACAGCAGGCTACAAAAGCACATCCAGTGCAAATGTGTTTATTGTGTGCCAGGAGGTGGAAAATCTTTAGAAAAAGTGCAAAAATATTTACAGAGCAAAAAAAGGGCAAATAACAAAAATGGCAAAAGACAAAATGCAGAAATTTTGGACTACAGCTCCAAAAACGTCAGTCTGAACTAATACACCGCACCTTACCACACCCTCTCTCCCTCCCCACCTACAACAAAATGAGCATTTCCGCCAGGATCTCCTTTCTCGCGAAGAAAAGGAGTAGTTCATTCTTTGGAATGCAGGGCAGCTATTTCCATGGGCCTGAACAATTACACAATAACCAAAACAGGATTTCACATCCTTCTTCACGATCCACAAATGTCCACAAATACATTCATCACAGTAAGATCATAATGACATTGCGCAACAAAATCAGTCAACCACTAACCATTTTTCCAGGATCCAGCACTCTCCCCCATCCCCCAAAATGAACACTTGCACTGAGCATGTGCCACCACAAACAGGCATCCTTTCTGAGAGTCAGACCCCACCCATCAGTCGGGTGCCCTCCCTGAAAATGGAAGCAACTACGATCAGGATGCGTCAAAGAATGCCTCTGTCTTGGAATGTGCACTCGACAGGCATAACATCAGCATTGTCAGACAGACCTGCTCTGTTACAAATGATAATAATCCAACAAGCAATAAATATAGAGAACGTGAGACCAAAAATCCTTGAAAATGAGTCCATAGGTTGTGTTCAGTTCAGTGTTGGGGTGGGTGAAGTTATTGCTTCTGGTTCAAGAGCCTGATTGCTGAGAGGTAATAACTACTTCTGAACCAGGTGTTGTGAGCCCCGAGGCTCCTGTACCTCCTTCCTGATGGCAGCAGAGAGAAGAGAAGAAGCCACACAAAATGCTGGAGGATCTCAGCAGGCCAGGCAGCATCTATGGATGAGAGTATACAGTCGGTGTTTTGGGTCGAGACCCTTCATCAGGTCCTGATGTAAACAACTTCACCGGCTTTGGGGAGATGGCAGGAGAATAGGGTTGAGATGAAACATAAAGCAGCTATGATCAAACTCAATGGGCCAAATGACCTTATTTTGCTCTTCTGCTTTAAGGTCCTTTGAGACTGCAAAGGTAGAATCTGTTTCCCTCTGCGCATGATCTAACACGAAACATTCAAAAGGCTGGAGAAACCCAGATAACACTAAGATGGGTGGTGTTATGGATAATGTAGAAGATTGCCAAAAGTTACAATGGGAATCTGATCAGTTGTAGATGTGGGTGGAAAAATGGCAGATTAAGTTTGATCTGAGCAGTAAAGAGTCAGAGAAAGCAGCTGGGGCAGGTACCACAACAACGCTTACAGACGCATCAAAGTCCCAAGTAAGTTTATTATCCAAGTACATATATGTCACCATATACAACCCTGAGATTCATTTTCTTGTTGGCATACTCAGTAAATCTATAGAATAATAACTATAACAGAATCAGTGAAAGACGGCTCAACAAAGGTGTTCAACTAGAGAGCAGAAGACAACAAATTGTGCAAATACAAAAAGAAGAAATAATAATAATAAACAAATAAACAATAAGTACAGAGAACATGAAATTAAGAGTCCTTGAAAGTGAGTCCATTGGTTATGATGGAGTAAGTGAAGTTGAATGAAATTATCTGCTTTGGTTCAAGAGCCTGATAGTTGAGGGGTAGTGACTGTTCCTGAACCTGGTGATGAGAGTCCTGAGGCTCAAGTACTTTCTTCCCGAAGGCAGCAGTGAGAAGAGAGCATGTCCTGGGTGGTGGGGGGCCCTGATAGCTTAATGGAATTGGTGTTTCCATACCAGGCTGTGATGTAGACAGTCAATATGCTCTCCACTACACAGCTACAGAAGTTTGTCAAAGGTTTAGATGACATGCCAAATCTTGGCAAACTCCTAAGGAAGTAGAGGTGCTGCCATGCTTTCTTTGTAATTGCACTTGTGTGCTGGGACCAAGACAGGGCCTCTGAAATAATAACATCTAGGAATTTAAAGTTACTGACCCTCTCCACCTCTGATCCTCTGGTAAGGACTGTCTCATGAACCTCTGGTTTCCTTCTTCCGAAGTCTATAATCAGCTCCTTGGTCTTGCTGGCATGAGAGGTTACAACGACACAGCCGGATTTTCAATCTAACTCCTATATGTTGATTTGTAAAACACCTTTGATTCTGCCTACGACAGTAGTGTCTTCAGCAAACTTCAATATGGCTCTGGAGCTGTGCTTAGCCACACAGTCAGAAGTGAAGAGCAGGGGACTGAGCACACAGCCTTATGGTACACCTGTGCTGATGGACATTGTAGAGGAGATGTTATTGTCGATCTGAACTGACTGGGGTCTGCAAGTGAGGAAATCAGGGTCTAAATTGCACAAGGCAGTATTGAGTCCAAGGTCTTGGAGCTTACTGATTAATTTTGAGGGGATGATGGTATTGAATGCTGAGCTATCACAATAAAGAGCATCCTGATGTAAACATCTTTGCTGTCCATGTGTTCCAGGGTTGAGTGAAAAGCCAATGAGACGGTATTGCTGTGGGCCTGTTCCTCTGAAGGGCAAATTGGAGCAGATGCAAGTCACTTCTCAGGCAGGAGTTGATACGTTTCATCACCAACCTCTCAAACCACTTCATCACTGCAGACGTAAGCGCTGCTGGGTGAAAGTCATTTTGGCAGGTCACCACGCTCTTCTTGAGCACTGTACAATTGAAACCTGCGTGAAGCAGGTGGGTACCTCATACTGCTGAATGAAAGGTTTAAGATCTCAGTGAACACACCAGCCAGTTGATCAGCACAGGTCTTTAGTACTCGACCAGGTATCCCACCTAGACTGGATGTTTTTCATGGGTTGACCCTCCTGAAGTCTGCTCGCACTTTGGCTTCAGACACTAAAATCATAGGACCATTGGTTGATGTGGGCGTTCATGGTTCCTTCATGTTTTGAGCTCATCTGGAAGTGAAGCCCAGTTGTTGCCCATGTCACTTGATTCAACTTTACAAGAGGTGATGGTATTCAAGCCCTGCCACAACTGTCAAGCATCCCTCATTGATCCAAGATTGATCCAGAATTACCACTTCACCCATGAGATGGCTTTCTGGAGATCATACCTAGACCTCTTGTAACTTCCTTGATCACCAGATTTCAATGCCTCTGATCTGGCTCTCAGCGGATTTTTGATCTCATGGTTCATCATGGCTTCTGATTGAGAAAACTCTGAATGATTTTGAGAGGATCCACTCACCTACATTTGTTTTAAGTCCATGAGTCGTGAACGCAGCCAGTCCACTGACTCGAACCAATCCCAAAGCTGCTCCTCTGTCCCCCGCTACCACCTCTTTGTTGTCCTAACCTCTGGAGCCTTGTATTTTAGCCTCTGTCTGTTTGCATGGAGGAGCAGGACAGCCAAGTGATCTAATTTACTGAAATGTGGTCAGGGCACAGAACGGTAGGCATTCCTTATCTTCGTATAACAGTGGTCCAGTGTGTTGGGGCCTCTGGTGCTATAGGTTATATGCTGGTGGTAATTAGGCAGGGATTTCTTCAAACAAACCTGGTTGAAGTCTCCGACTATGATTTGAAAAGCATCAGGACAGACAATTTCTTGTTTGGAAATAGCATCGTGCAGTATTGTAAGCATTTGATTACTGTTGGCCTCTAGGGGTATGTAAACTGCAGTCAGGATTATAGATGAGAACTCCCGAGGTATGTGGCATGGACGGCATTCGACCATTAGGTGTTCCAATTTGGGGAGAAAACTGCCACATCGGAACACCCCGAGTTCATCATGGTACACATACCTTTTCTGAATCAGCAGCTCAGTCCATTTCTTAAGTCTAGAAATCCTCAGATCCGATTGGTGTATCTGGCGTGCTGGAAGAAAGCCATGTCTCAGTAAGAGATAGAATTTAACAGGATCTCATTTCTCTCTGATAGCGCAATCTTGCCCTCAGGACCGCAGTCTTGTTCTTCAGCAACTGCACATTTGCCAACAAGACGCCGGGTAGAGGAGGCCTCATCTCTCTGCCTTTCAGCCTGGTTTGTAGTCCCCCCACCCCCCCATGCCACCTGCCTCACTTCATCCGCTTAAAGGTGTCGCTCCTGCCTGATCCGCCAAGTCCTACAGATGATCGTGGGATCTGTAGATTATTAAAGTGATTTAAGAGTACATTGCTTAGAGGGAACCTATATGCTACAGGCAGCAGTGAGAGTAATTTGAAAGTGATATTTTTAACAGTACATTTATAACTATTTCTGCAGCCCACGGAATGTTACCGATGATCACTGATGCCATCTTACAATCATGGTTTGGTATGGCAGTTTGTTTTTCCCACGACTGCAAGAATCTGCAGAGAATTACTGACATGGTTCAACACAGCAGCGACCTCCCTTCTGCCTCATCAGTCAGAAGATAAGAAAGGTTAAAAGCACATACCACCTTCCATTCTACTTTGATAAGACTAGATTGCATCTCTTACACAAGATGGAAACTTGAGACAAATCGACATCATCGCCTTGCACCTTACTGTCTTGCAAGCTCTGCACTTTCTCTGTAACTAGGACACCGTATTCTGCATTATTTTATTGCTTTCCTCTTGCCCTATCTCGATGTAGTGATGTGATAAAATGATTTGTATCAAAGCCATGCAAAACAAAACCTTTCACTGTACACCGGTACATGTGACAATAAAAAATCAATTTACTTTTTCAACTTCTCAAACATTGAACCAGTCCATACCGGTATGCAGAAACATTCAGGTGTGTGCCGATAAGTACCAATTAACATTCACACTGCAAACTTGTCTGTGTCAACAAGAGAATCTAGTCCACTCAATAGCATTACCATGAGATCCGACCATTGTTGCAAGTCCACAGTCCCTGAAAGTGGTCGCACAAATTCTTGAAGCCCTGTGACAGCCAACCTTTTACATTCCATGCGTCGATTTTTTCACAGGCGAGTTCTATATTAACATATTTTTACAAGAATTGAATGGGGGTACAAGAGTTGTATGGCACATCTGAACTCGTGAGTGAAAAAATTGACGCATGGTATGTAAAAGGTTGGCCACCCCTGCCCTATGACATAACCGCCTTTATTAAGTTGAGGCACTGAGTTCAAGAGTGAGGAAGTTACGTTGCAGCTTTATAAAACTCTAGTTAGGCCGCATCTGGGGTGTAGCATCCAGTTCTGGCTGCCTCATTATGGGAAGAATATGGAGGCTTTGGCGAGGGTGTGGAAGTGGTTTACCTGCCTGGACTAGAGCGCATGGTGCCAAACAGAGAGGTTGGACAAACTTGGGCTATTCCTCTGGAGCAGCAGAAGCTAAGAGTGGATTTGACAGAAGTTTATAAAATTATGAGAGGCAGTGTCAGACAGGGTATATATCTTTTTCCCAGAATACAAATGTCTAGTTCTAGAGGGCGTGCACTAAGGTGAGAGGACATAGATTCAAAGGAGATACTTGGGGATTTTTTTTCACACAGAGAGTGGTAGGTACTTCAAATTTGCTGCCAGGGTGGCTGGTGTGGGCAAATATGAAGGAGTTGCTGAAGAGGCTCTTAAGCACATTAATGTGCAGGAAATGGAAAGATATGGACCATGTGCAGAAGGAAGGGATTATGTATCATTAGCTTTATTAGTTCAGACCAACATGATGGGCTGAAGGGGCTGTATTGTGATGTACTGTTCTATGTTCTAAACTCTGGGTCAGAGGGAAAGGGATATTCAATATTTTGTGCCGAGACCCTTCATGGAAACCATAGAAACTACAGCATAGAAATAGGCCTTTTGGCCCTTCTTGGCTGTGCCGAACCATTTTCTGCCTAGTCCCACTGACCTGCACATGGACCATATCCCTCCATACACCTCCCATCCATGTATCTGTCCAATTTATTCTTAAATGTTAAAAAATAACCCGTATTTACCACCTCGTCTGGCAGCTCATTCCATACTCCCACCACTCTCTGTGTGAAGAAGTCCCCCCTAATGTTCCCTTTAAACTTTTCCCCCCTCACCCTTAACGCATGTCCTCTGGTTTTTTTCTCCCCTTGCCTCAGTGGAAAAAGCCTGCTTGCATTCACTCTATCTATACCCATCATAATTTTATATACCTCTATCAAATTTCCCCTCATTCTTCTACGCTCCAGGGAATAAAGTCCTAACCTATTCAACCTTTCTCTGTAACTGAATTTCTCAATCAACCTTAATTATATCCTTCCTGTAATTTGGTGACCAAAACTGAACACAATACTCCAGAACTGGCCTCACCAATGCCTTATACAACCTCATCATAACATTCCAGCTCTTATACTCAATACTTTGTTTAATAAAGGACAATGTACCAAAAGCTCTCTTTACGACCCTATCTACTTGTGACGCCACTTTTAGGGAATTTTGTATCTGTATTCCCAGATCCCTCTGTTCCACTGCACTCCTCAGTGCCTTACCATTAACCCTGTATGCTCTACCTTGGTTTGTCCTTCCAACGTGCAATACCTCACACTTGTCTGTATTAAACTCCATCTGCCATTATTCAGCCCATTTTTCCAGCTGGTCCAAGTCCCGCTGCAGGCTCTGAAAACCTTCCTCACTGTCTACCACACCTCCAATCTTTGTATCATCAGCAAAATTGCTGATCCAATTTACCACATTATCATCCAGATCATTGATATAGATGACAAATAGCAATGGACCCAGCACTGATTCCTGTGGCACACCACTAGTCACAGGCCTCCACTCAGAGAAGCAATTCTCTACCACCACTCTTTGGCTTCTTCCATTGAGCCAATGTCTAATCCAATTTACCACCTCTCCAATGTATACCTAGCGACTGAATTTTCCTAACTAACCTTCCATGCAGGACCTTGTCAAAGGCCTTACTGAAATCCATGTAGACAATATCCACTGCCTTCCCTTCATCCACTTTCCTGGTAACCTCCTCGAAAGACTCCAATAGATTGGTCAAACATGACCTACCACGCACAAAGCCATGTTGACTCTCCCTAATAAGTCCCTGCCTATCCAAATGCTTGTAGATTCTGTCTCTTAGTACTCCCTCCAATAACTTACCTACTACCGACGTTAAACTCACCGGCCTATAATTTCCCGGATTACTTTTCGATCCTTTTTTAAACAACGGAACAACAAGCCACTCTCCAATCCTCCCGCACCTCACCCATAGACAGCGACATTTTAAATATTTCTGCCAGGGCCCCCGCAATTTCAACACTAGGTCTCCTTCAAGGTCTGAGGGAACACTCTGTCAGGTCCCGGGGATTTAGCCACTTTAATTTTCCTCAAGACAGCAAGCACCTCCTCCTTTTCAATCTGTACAGTTTCCATGATCTCACTACTTGATTCCCTCAATTCCATAGACTTCATGCCAGTTTCCTTAGTAACTACAGACGCAAAAAACCTATTTAAGATCTCCCCCATTTCCTTTGGTTCTGCTCATAGCCGACCACTCTGATCTTCAAGAGGACCAATTTTATCACTTACAATCCTTTTGCTCTTAATATACCTGTAAAAGCTCTTTGGATTATCCTTCACTTTGACTGCCAAGGCAACCTCATGTGTTCTTTTAGCCCTCCTGATTACTTTCTTAAGTATTTTCTTGCACTTCTTATACTCCTCAAGCACCTGATTTACTCCCTGTTTCCTATACATTTCATACAACTCCCTCTTCTTCTTTATCAGAGTTGCAATATCCCTTGAGAACCAAGGTTCCTTATTCCTATTCAATTTGCCTTTATTCCTGACAGGAACATACAAACTCTGCACTCTCAAAATTTCCCCTTTGAAGGCTTCCCACCTACCAATCACATCTTTGCCAGAGAACAACCTGTCCCAATCCACGCTTTTTAGATCCTTTCTCATTTCTTCAAATTTGGCCTTCTTCCAGTTCAGAACCTCAACCCTAGGACCAGATCTATCCTTGTCCATGATCAAATTGAAACTAATGGTGTTATGATCACTGGAACCAAAGTGCTCCCCTACACAGACTTCCATCACTTGTCCTAACTCATTTCCTAACAGGAGATCCAATATTGCATCCCCTCTAGTTGGTCCCTCTATATATTGATTTAGAAAACTTTCCTGAACACATTTTACAAACTCTAAACCATCTAGACCCCTAACAGTATGGGAGTCCCAATCAATATATGGAAAATTAAAATCCCCTACCAGCACAACTTTATGTTTCCTGCAGTTGCCTGCTATCTCTCTGCAGATTTGCTCTTCCAAGTCTCGTTGACTATTGGGTGGTCTGTGATACAATCCCACTAATGTGGCCATACCTTTCCTGCTTCTCAGCTCCACCCATAAGGACTCAGTAGACAAGCCCTCTAATCTGTCCTGCCTGAGCACTGCTGTAATATTTTTCCTAACAAGCAATGCTACTCCCCCACCCCACCTTTCATTCCTCTGCCTCGATCACATCTGAAACATCGGAACCCTGGAATATTAAGCTGCCAGTCCTGACCCTCCTGTAGCCAAGTTTCACTAATTGCTATAACGTCATAATTCCACGTGTCAATCCACGCCCTCAACTCATCCGCCTTCCCCGCAATACTCCTAGCATTGAAATATATACACCTCAGAAGATTTTTACCACCACACACAACCTTTCTATCAGTGGATTTGCTTGAACTTTTAACATCATTTATTTTCACTCCAGCCACACTGTCAGCTCTGGCACTCTGGTTCCCATCCCCCTGCAAATCTAGTTTAAAGCCTCCCCAATAGCACTAACAAACCTCCCTGAAAGGATATTAGTCCCCCTGCAGTTCAAGTGTAACCCGTCTCTCTTGTACAGGTCACACCTGCCCCAGAAGAGGTCCCAATGATCCTGAAATCTGAAACCCTGCCCCCTACACCAGTTCCTCAGCCATTTGTTCATCCTCCAGAGCATCCTATTCTTACCCTCACTGGCACGTAGCACAGGTAGCAATCCTGAGATTACCACCCTCGAGGTCCTGCTTTTCAACTTCCTACCAAGCTCTCTATACTCACTGTCCAGGACCTCCTCACTCTTCCTTGCTACGTCATTGGTACCGATGTGCACCACGACATCTGGCTGATCACCCTCCCACTTCAGAATGTCATGCAAGCGATCAGAGACATCCTTGACCCTGGCACCCGGGAGGCAACAAACCATCCTGGATTCTCTGTCACGACCACAGAACCTCCTATCTGCACCTCTAACTATCGAGTCCCCTATCACTACCGCTCTCCTCTTTTCCCCCCCTCCCTTCTGCACTGCAGAGCCAGACCCAGTGCCAGAGATCTGGCTGCTGCAGCTTATCCCAAGTAAGTCATCCCCCCCAACAGTATCCAATGCGGTATACTTGTTGTTGAGGGGAATAGCCACATCTGGACTGAAAGGTGGAGGGGAGACCACCAGTATAAAAACATTGAGAGAAAGGGTGGAGGATAGGTCTAAGTGCGGGGGTGTTAACATGGGGTTGGGGGGGCGGGGACAGAGAAAATTGCACCGGAAGCTGGGAACTGATAGGTAGAAGTGAGAAAGAGCTGAAGATGATGGAATCTGATAGGAGAGGAAGGTGGAGCATGGAATAAAGGGTATGGGGTGGGGAGGGGGTGCAGATGGGACCTAGTTGGAGGGGTGTGAGGGAAATGTCAGATGGAGCGAGTGGAGGAGGGGAAAGAAACGGTGTTATTGTGCCTGGGATGACTGCAGGGAGAAGTGGAAGATCAGGAGGAGATAGAAAAGGGACAGAGGGGGAACAACTTACAGGAAGTTGGAGAATTCAATGTCTTTCCATTGGGTTGCAGTCTACCTAGGGAGTACATGTGTTTGCACTAGAGAAGGCCAAGAACAAACAGGTTGTTGTGAGAATGGGGAAGGGAATTAAAATTGGAGATCCGGAGGGTGATGGTGGACAAAGTGGAGCTGCTCAGTGAAATGGTTGGCCAGTTTGCATCTGGTATCACTGGCAAAGAGGAGGCCATACTGGGAGCAGGAATACTGTCCACTCTTAGCTCTAGTGGGGTGGGGCTGAATAGTAATAAAAGCAAAATGCTGCTTAAAGCCCGAGATGTTCACAGAAGGACTTATAGCCCAAAAAAGATGCTGCCAGAACCACCCGATATCTGTCACTTTTCATCCATTGCTCTGAAGGAGCTCAGTGAAAATGGAGTAATGTGTCCCCACTTCATCCCACTCTGTCAAGGGGTTTCAAGTCTGTATTCGGTGCTCTCTTATAAATTGTCAATCAATGTGGGAGAGTGGAGTTTCTGACCTGTGTCCTTCAACTCTGAAACACTTGAAAGCACAGCGTGCTGTACAAATATAGTGCCCTGTGACAATCGTTTGCTCGACAGCCATATTTGGAAAGAGGCGACTAAGCAGTGTTGGAGAGGTCAGTGAGATCAGGTACTCTTACAGGGAATCAGAACGGGCTGGAGCAACTAAAGCAGCAAACGAGTCAATCCTTCCTGCAAGAAAGCTCGATTACCCTTAGTATTAAAGAGAAATCAGGAGAATGGCAGAAGTGGTGAATGTGAAATTCCCAAAATGTTTTGGTGACTATATTGGTTAAGTTGTTTGAAAGTTGCTGCTGAACTTCCTGGTGAGTGTGTTGGCTCTGGGAACGGCTCAACCAACTCTACAGGTCCTCCAAGTACAAGATGGAAATTTTACAGACAGATGGGGATATTCAAGTTAACTTGGCAGCTGGTGCCACAGTGGTGGAGCTGGATCAGGATACAGACAAGTCCTGGATACCACCTACCACGAAGGGACAGACAGGTGGGCTTTGTTCCACTAAAGCAAGGGCTGAAGGTGGAGATGAATACAAGATAAAAATTTATCTCGCTGTCCCTCAGAAAGGTTTTCCCTTCAGAACATGTAAGTGTAACAGTAAAAAAGAATCTTATGATTAAGGCAGAAAAAAGCTGCAAAACTTGTGATGAGTGCACTGAAGAATTACTCAGAGACTGAACTGAAGATTCAAACATGGAAGAAAAAAAATTTCAAAAACTGGCTAGACGTTGGAGAAAACTATGAGATTTGTTGTGCAGCAGAAAGAGTGAAGATGAAAGTAGTTGGTTACTCAACAGGACAGAATATGAGTGCAATACATAAATGCGAATAAGTCTCCAGCAGCAACAGGAACAAAGACAGCATGATGGCATAGCAGTTAGTCTAATGCTTTGCAGTGCTAGTGATCACAGATTGAGGTGTTATTCCCGCCACTTTCTGTACGTTCTTCCCATGACTCTATCGGCTTCCTCCGGGTGCTCCAGTTTCCTCCCAAAATCCAAAGGCGAATGGGTTAGGATGGGTTAGACAAATGGTAAGCTTTCGGCAAGCCATGTTGGCACGGGAAGCCATGTTGGCACGGGAAGCATGGCGACCCTTGCTGACTGCCCACAGCACATCCTCAGACTGTGTTAGTCATTGACGCAAATGACACAATGGATATTGACAAATAGAACTAATCCAATCTTTAGATAAAAGTCCAAACTCAGGCTAAATAAACTCCAGTAAGTATGCTTTCACTGTGGGAGGAACCATGACTTCTTTTGGAGATTGTCTTCACCTTTTCATGAAAGAATTTCAGAGCATAAGGAGTTATCGCCAGATAAGTTAACAGCTGGAATAATTTATAAGGACCCATTGACAACAGTTCTTGTCTGAGGTTAGAAGCTTATAGGGATCATGAGAAATGTGTTATAAGTAAATTGTGAAGTCCAAAGTAATTCTGCTTGACTTGTTCAAGAAAGTAACAAAAGATTGTAAATTTACAAAGGTAGAATCACTTGCACATGTGATTGTTCTGTAGTTTATGTTGGAGCCTGTCTCCCTATGGAAGGACAGGGACAACTGTGGATAGCACAACCATTTGACCCCTGCTGGGCAGAGGCACGTTTTGAGCATGGATATTATCATATGGTGATAATATTATCTGTATAATGATAAAGATGCTTCAATAGCACGCATCAGCTGGATTCATGATACCTGTGTAAAATGACCATCAGCCAATCACCCAGCTGTTAATGCAGAACTCTTTCAGGTATTTATTGATTGAATTAGACAACTTAAACAGAGATTTTATGAAATAGTTAATCTGGTGGAACCTGAACGTCGTCAATACCTGCAGCTTTGGAGATAAACCCAAAGTAATGACTGGATGGTCTGGTCAGATATTGTTGTTCCTGCAGCACTGATGATTTGGATCATTTTACTGACATTGTTACCTGATATGGATGGATCGCTCTCATGATAAAGAATTGAATAAAGCTACTAAACAGAACATTGCCTATTGCTAGTGCTGGAAGGTGCAGGTATGCACCTTCATGATGCACAGATTTTTACAAGTCCTGATGTTTGAAATAGATTTGGTATGAAGTTTAGATCGACAAATTTCATATTTAACCACTTGCCTTTCATCTTTTTAGAAGGAATCACCATAAGTGTTGGCCATTTGGGATCAGTTCTTCATCAGCAGATTTCTAAAAGAATATGTATGATCTGGTGGGAGGACTTCACTGTTGATAGTTTCAAACAAAGTTGGGAGCAATTGTTCAAGACCACAATATACTCCCAGATGCATTTTTTCCAAAAGTGCAGTGAACAAGTGGAAATGCTAAATAAAGATAAAGTAACTTTTCAAGGTGAGCGTTTGTAGTTGTAGATGCAGATTCAGTCAGTTAAAGTACTTTTGGAGATCTCTGCAACAACCAACATGACAAGGATCCAATGTTTGTTCAGACTTGCTCAAGACGTCTATTAGATATGGCAAATCTTCTCAGGTATTTAAAAAAGAAACAATACAGAGAAGCGCAGAGGAGAATCCGAAGACGTGTTGCTGAAAAATGTTTAAGGTAGATTCTGTATATTGCTTCATAGGTGTTTTGATCTTCAGACATTACTTTAAAACATGATTTATTTCAGTCTCTTCATGAAGCAACATTGATACAGACTGGATCACCAGTTCCTCCAAGAGGACTACACCTTGTCATGATTTGGGGGCTTGCGTGCCTCAATGACGCTATGTTAGCTGGAGTCAAGGCTTTAAGCTTTGGCTCTTGGTAGGGTCACCCATACCAAACAGGTCAAAGAGGCAGAGGCTAGACAGAGACAAGTCTACCAGTCTAGGTTGGGTCCAACTCCAGGCCAACCCTGACTGGTAAAACAAAACTGTTATGGAAACAGCAATGAAGAATCCTTCTACATCTGAGTGTGACAGTATTCCTGAGTCTCCACCCAGGACTTGCACAGCTACAGTAGTGAAAACTGAGAGGAAGCTACTGGCACGATGAAGGAAGCCCTGGATACCAGACAGAGGTGGAGGATCTTCATTGCTGCCATGAACACCTGTGGCATAACTGGCAGTAAGTAAGTAGGATAACCAGTTACCTGTACATCAGGGGCATTAACAGAAGGCAACAATGGAACGTGTGCTGATCCTGAAGACAGTTGTGCTTGCCTGTGTTTGGAACCAACATCAATGGATGGATGGACAGTGAATGCAGAAACAGATCATCATTCATTGAAACAATTGTTCTCACAATACTAAAAGCTCTCAAACACCTCACAGAATTCAAAAATGCTACTGACATTGCAATGACTTCCTTTGAACATACTTTTCACAAAAAAGGAGGAGGGGATGGTGGTAGTGGTCGATACAATAAGCACAGATGTTAGATCACAATGTCAAATAGGCATCAGATTTCTGCGTGGACAATGAACCCATGTACATCACCTCACTATTTTTTGCTTCTTATTTAATTTAATTTTTTAATATTTTTTTCTTATTGTAATTTGTAGCTTTTTATTATTATGCATTGAACTGTACTGATGCCACAAAACTACAAATTTCATGACATATGCCAGTGACATTAAACCTGGTTCCAATAGTACCTGTGAAGAAAATGATCACTTCAAACACCTTCATTTTGAGATGCATTTAGGGAAGTGCTTAAAGGACTGAATGCAGATGATCCCTTAAAAGCAAATGAGAAGGTCAAGTTGGAGATGATGGAATGCCTTTGCTTTTGCTTTGGTTCCCAAGATGAGTGTTGGATTTCCTTGTGCAGTTAGTTCAAAGGACAACTTATGGTGCCAGCAATGCCAAGAGCAGCTGCCAGTTGCTGATTCACATATCTTGGCTAAGAAGCTTGCATTTGAGGAGTTTGGATCGTCTCTATTGGCTGGGAGACATCAGTGTGAAAGCAATGTACTTCAATGTGCCAAATTGGTTTGGCACATTGAAATTAGCCAAGTACAGAACTTTTACTCAAATGTGACACTATGAACAAAACTTTAGTGATGATTAGCACCAGCCTGAAGTACTTCGCTGAACACAACCTTTATTCAAGTTTTATGGTTTACTTCAGCTGGCAGACTTTGAATCAAGCTCAAAAAAAGCCTTCACTCGGTCTGGAATGCCAGACATCCTGGTTACTGATACCAGACCATAATTTAGCTCCTCAGAGATTACATCACGTACTGAGGTAGGAAACTTCAGGCATGTGACACCATCGTCTCTCTCTACACACAATCAAATAGTAAAACTGAGAACATATGGAGCCTGACTTACTCTGTCCAGGGAGAGCTACTATCCTTCTTTAGATGTACTGTGAGACTGACAGCAAGTGAAGGGAATAATAACTATTCCTGCGCTGAGCTGAAAGGTTTGTAGATACAAAACACTGCATCCTACTCCAGAGCCCCCCCTACAACCTTAATGGAGTTACTTCATTTCACATCAAATTAAAATTAATTTTGTTTTGTAATTAAACTTTACTATGTTTGTAATTAAAGAACTGATACAATATTTATGCAATAAAGGCATCTTTAACACTCAGGTTTATATCAGAACCACCAGGAACTAAGCAAGATTAAGCTGTACTGGTGACAAGCATGTGAAGCAGAGTTCTTACAGTGTCTGTTGCAGCTATTATAAAAACTGTAATGCTTTGAATTACAATGTTGGTGTGTGCAGCCCATCACTCACATTGTGTCTCTCAGGAGTCCACTGTGCTCCCTATCGTAGTAATGGATGAAAAACATGCTAAATCTTAACACTGAAAAATTAACTGAGCCATTATTTTAAGTGCAGAAACAGCTTCATTTACTATGCCAAGCTGACATAATGTATACCGAACGGTGACATTATAAGTAACCCACACAATTACTCATAAAGCATTGTAACTGCAGATAAAAATTGCTGCTCATTTATGTTGAAGTGATAAATGAAAATTTACTCCTTTGGCATTACCTTCTTAATTCAGTTTTTCCCTCAGCTTTAGAAACATCTCCACAGACAGCATTAGGCATGGCTCCTACTGCACAAAATAGAAATTAAAGTATTAGGCGTTGGAATGCAGAAACTAACATTTTTGCTAAGTAAAGGTAACCATTTGCTGATTTATTCAAATCATCGGCACTGGGTTTAAACTGCAGATAGTCACTGGGATGCTATTTTAATCAGGTAGACAACCATTTGAGCTGACTGCCTCATGGAGGAAAGGCTTGATCAGAACTAAACTGAGCAAGGTATTTGTTTCCCAATGAGACAATGAGTTTAACACTAATGGCTGCAGTCAAAGCTTTCATACAGATAACTTTATAACATTAGATCATGAAAGATCTAGTAGTGTGATAAACAGTTTGTCACATGCAGCAGGACTTCAATAATGTTCAGATAGGTAAGTGGAAATGACATCAATGTAAAGCAACAACCGCCACTCCTCAGAGTCCAAGTACCTTTCTGTTGACAAGAAAAGCATAGTTTGTTTACTTTTTGAGATGTAGGCAAGACTAGTAAGGCCATCCTAGGGGGACCAATATCCTGGCAGGGAGATTAGCGGGGGCTACTGAGGTGACTTTAAACTAGAATGGTTGGGGGGTGGGAATCAAATTAAAGCGGCTAGGTGTGAGGAGGTTAGTTCACAACAGAGGGATGGGAACCAGTGCAGAGAGACAGAGGGGTGTAAAGTGAGCGTAGAAGCAAAAAGTACAAAGGGGAAAAGTAAAAGTGGCAGGCCGACAAATCCAGGGCAAGCATTAAAAAGGGCTAAGAGAGTTGTAAAAGCGCGCCTGAAGGCTTTATGTGTCAATGCAAGGAGCATTCGTAATAAGGTGGATGAATTGAAAGTGCAGATTGTTATTAATGATTATGATATAGTTGGGATCACAGAGACATGGCTCCAGGGTGACCAGGGATGGGAGCTCAACGTTCAGGGATATTCAATATTCAGGAGGGATAGACATGAAGGAAGGGGAGGTGGGGTGGCGTTGCTGGTTAAAAAAGAGATTAACGCAATAGAAAGGAAGGACATAAGCCGGGAAGATGTGGAATCGATATGGGTAGAGCTGCGTAACACTAAGGGGCAGAAGACGCTGGTGGGAGTTGTGTACAGGCCACCTAACAGTAGTAGTGAGGTCGGAGATGGTATTAAACAGGAAATTAGAAATGTGTGCAATAAAGGAACAGCAGTTATAATGGGTGACTTCAATCTACATGTAGACTGGGTGAACCAAATTGGTAAAGGTGCTGAGGAAGAGGATTTCTTGGAATGTATGCGGGATGGTTTTTTGAACCAACATGTCGAGGAACCGACTAGAGAGCAGGCTATTCTGGACTGGGTTTTGAGCAATGAGGAAGGGTTAATTAGCGATCTTGTTGTGAGAGGCCCCTTGGGTAAGAGTGACCATAATATGGTGGAATTCTTCATTAACATGGAGAGTGACGTAGTTAATTCAGAAACAAAGGTTCTGAACTTAAAGAGGGGTAACTTTGAAGGTATGAGACGTGAATTAGCTAAGATAGACTGGCAAATGACACTTCAAGGATTGACGGTGGATATGCAATGGCAGGCATTTAAAGGTTGCATGGATGAACTACAACAATTGTTCATCCCAGTTTAGCAAAAGAATAAATCAAGGAAGGTAGTGCACCCGTGTCTGACAAGAGAAATTAGGGATAGTATCAATTCCAAAGAAGTAGCATACAAATTAGCCAGAGAAAGTGGCTCACCTGAGGACTGGGAGAAATTCAGAGTTCAGCAGAGGAGGACAAAGGGCTTAATTAGGAAGGGGAAAAAAGATTATGAGAGAAAACTGGCAGAGAACATAAAAACGGACTGTAAAAGCTTTTATAGATATGTAAAAAGGAAAAGACTGATAAAGACAAATGTAGGTCCCCTGCAAACAGAAACAGGTGAATTGATTATGGGGAGCAAGGACATGGCAGACCAATTGAATAATTACTTTGGTTCTGTCTTCACTAAGGAGGACATAAATAATCTTCCAGAAATAGTAAGGGACAGAGGGTCCAGTGAGATGGAGGAACTGAGCGAAATACATGTTAGTAGGGAAGTGGTGTTAGGTAAATTGAAGGGATTGAAGGCAGATAAATCCCCGGGGCCAGATGGTCTGCATCCCAGAGTGCTTAAGGAAGTGGCCCAAGAAATAGTGGATGCATTAGTGATAATTTTTCAAAACTCGTTAGATTCTGGACTAGTTCCTGAGGATTGGAGGGTGGCTAATGTAACCCCACTTTTTAAAAAAGGAGGGAGAGAGAAACCGGGGAATTATAGGCCGGTTAGCCTAACGTCGGTGGTGGGGAAACTGCTGGAGTCAGTTATCAAGGATGTGATAACAGCACATTTGGAAAGCGGTGAAATGATCGGACAAAGTCAGCATGGATTTGTGAAAGGAAAATCATGTCTGACGAATCTCATAGAATTTTTTGAGGATGTAACTAGTAGAGTGGATAGGGGAGAACCAGTGGATGTGGTATATTTGGATTTTCAAAAGGCTTTTGACAAGGTCCCACATAGGAGATTAGTGTGCAAACTTAAAGCACACGGTATTGGGGGTAAGGTATTGGTGTGGGTGGAGAATTGGTTAGCAGACAGGAAGCAAAGAGTGGGAATAAACGGGACCTTTTCAGAATGGCAGGCGGTGACTAGTGGGGTACCGCAAGGCTCAGTGCTGGGACCCCAGTTGTTTACAATATATATTAATGACTTGGATGAGGGAATTAAATGCAGCATCTCCAAGTTTGCGGATGACACGAAGCTGGGTGGCAGTGTTAGCAGTGAGGAGGATGCTAAGAGGATGCAGGGTGACTTGGATAGGTTGGGTGAGTGGGCAAACTCATGGCAGATGCAATTTAATGTGGATAAATGTGAAGTTATCCACTTTGGTGGCAAAAATAGGAAAACAGATTATTATCTGAATGGTGGCCGATTAGGAAAAGGGGAGGTGCAACGAGACCTGGGTGTCATTATACACCAGTCATTGAAAGTGGGCATGCAGGTACAGCAGGCGGTGAAAAAGGCGAACGGTATGCTGGCATTTATAGCGAGAGGATTCGAGTACAGGAGCAGGGAGGTACTACTGCAGTTGTACAAGGCCTTGGTGAGACCACACCTGGAGTATTGTGTGCAGTTTTGGTCCCCTAATCTGAGGAAAGACATCTTTGCCATAGAGGGAGTACAAAGAAGGTTCACCAGATTGATTCCTGGGATGGCAGGTCTTTCATATGAAGAAAGACTGGATGAACTGGGCTTGTACTCGTTGGAATTTAGAAGATTGAGGGGGGATCTGATTGAAACGTATAAGATCCTAAAGGGATTGGACAGGCTAGATGCGGGAAGATTGTTCCCGATGTTGGGGAGGTCTAGAACGAGGGGTCACAGTTTGAGGATAGAGGGGAAGCCTTTTAGGACCGAGGTTAGGAAAAACTTCTTCACACAGAGAGTGGTGAATCTGTGGAATTCTCTGCCACAGCAAACTGTTGAGGCCAGTTCATTAGCTATGTTTAAAAGGAAGTTAGATATGGCCCTTGTGGCTACAGGGGTCAGGGGGTATGGAGGGAAGGCTGGGTTCTGAGTTGGATGATCAGCCATGATCATAATAAATGGCGGTGCAGGCTCGAAGGGCCGAATGGCCTACTCCTGCACCTATTTTCTATGTTTCTATCATGTTGGCAGAGGAAAACCACAGTTCTAATGTGGTCAGTCCAATTGAATTTCCACCTTGTGTGGTTAACCACAGTGGGGTCATGGCCATTGAATGGCTAAGGCAAGTGATCAGATTCCCAGTCTTATTGAGATGGCTGTTGCCTGGTATTTATCTGGCGCGGATACTGTTTGCCAATTGCCTGAACACTGATACTTGCTGCATTTCGACAGGCTGCTGAGCTGCAGCTAATGGAATCAAGCATTGTGCAGTCTGCAGACTTCCTCACGTCTGACCTCAGATGGAAAGAGGATCACTGACATCCTGATAACCACATTAATACAGTGGCTGCGTGAGCAAGTTGGAGCCTCCATCAATTTCAATATTTTATTTTCATCCCTTTGTGCACCCATTGTGCTTGCTCTCACCCTAAGTCATTACTCAGAGAGTTCTGACAAAGCGGAACTCCAACCTTCATAGATAAAAATGAAGTAGGTAGCATTGATACATTTAGACAACGAGGAACAAGATTAAAATTTTGGTTCAGTGAAATATGATGGGATTCTGATGGAACATTGGTGTGGACTTCTTAAAATGGTCCACTTGCTGTTAATTGTGTTGCATTGAATGATTTTAACACTCAGCATCAGGAAGACCAAAGAACGTATTGTGGACTTCAGAAAGGGTAAGACAAGGGAACACACACCAGTCCTCACAGAGGGATCAGAAGTGGAAAGAGTGAGCAGTTTCAAGTTCCAGGGTGTCAATATCACTGAGGATCTAACCTGGACTCAATATATCGATGCAACTACAAAGAAAGCATGACAGTGGCTATATTTCATTCGGAGTTTGAGAAGACACTCGCAAATGTCTACAGATGTACTGTAGAGAGCATTTTAACCAGCTCATCACTTTCTGGTATGGGGGTGGGGGGGGCGTGGTGCTACTGCACAGGATTGAAATAAGCTACAGAGTTGAAAACTCAGTCGGCTCCATCATGCAGACTAGCCTCTGTAGCATCCCGGACACTTCAAGGAGTGATGCCTCAAAAAGGTGGCATCCATCAATAAGAGCTCCCATCACCCAGGCTGTGCCTTGTTCTCATTGCTGCCATCAGGAAGGAGGTACAGAAGCCTGAAGGCACACACACAGAGATTCAGGAATAGTTTCTTCCCTTCTGCCATCCGATTTTTGAATGGACATTGAACCCATGAACACTACCTCATGACTTTTTTTTGTAATTTTTGCACTACTTATTTAACTATTTAATATATACTTACTGTAATTCTTTTTTTTCTGTTGTTATGTATTGCATTGTACTGCTGCCGCAAAGACAACAAATTTCATGACATTTGCTTGTGATACGAAAAATCTACACAGAGTGTACATCCAGTGAGCCGGTGTTCAAAGTAAATTTGTAATCAAAGTACATATATGTCACCAGATACAACCCTGAGATTCATTTTCATCCCAATATGCATTTATTGTGCATAAATTGGCTTGGCCCCTTGAGAAAATGCAAGAGATTGGGACCCAGTGTAACTCTGTAAGCACACAGGTTCTCAGCAAACTAGCCTGCTGCCAGTTTAAATGCAGGTAGAAGAGATCTGAGAAAGTTTTGTTTATGAAGCTGGGGAGTAGACAACCGATTAACTCAGAATGAATTGATAAAGCTGAACCCAAACATTACAGAGCTCAACAAAGCTGAAAATTCATAGCTAACCCAGGGCACACTGTGACTTTGATTAGGACTGCTTCACTTCTGTGACAGAGGTGGAAACCTGCATCTAGGTGTTCCAACAGCGGATCGTGGGAAAGACAGGCATGAAATGGGCAGCCAGCAGGAAGTTCAAGGACTTCCAACAAGTTTGGCAATAGGGTGCTTTGTGGTCAGCAAATTCAGGAGGGGTTAAGTGTGCACCATTTTGTGGTAGGGCTTACTGTCTGTTTGTGTACCCAAAATACTGCACAGCTTACGAATTACTTGTTATTGATTCAATGTAGAAACTGAAACAAATTTGTGAGTTCCAACAACTAGCAACAAAACAAATCACCAGAGAATCTGTTTCTTGTTGGCGTGATTAAGAGATGAATATTGATCAGAAATAGAAAGAACGTTCAGTGTTCTTTTTCTAAGTAGTATCTTAAAAGTCTGTTGCATCAATCTCAGGCTACAGAGGAGCTTCATTGTTACTTCAATAGATTCGACCCTCCCCCTCCCCCCACCCAACTCCTTCTACTTTCTTGAATCACCACAAATGCTTGTGGGAGAGCATCGGCAAGAAATGTCCACATCACACGCTTTGTACCAGCAGGCCAACCTCCAGAGCACCGTATAACATCAAAAGATGTAAGTATTCTGCAGGTTGCTCAGGATTGGAAAATGGATGTGGACTTTCCCTGTAGAAGTAGGATGCAGGGGATTCGTTGCTACATCTACAACCGGTCTATTGAAGAAGATGGGGGTGAGGGGTCACTCCCTCCAACAAGCAATCAAGTCCTTGTCAAACGCAGCAGAAGAAAGCAGCAATTGGATTTGGATTAAACAGAAAGACAACAACTGGGCTGCAAGATGAAGACAGGAGGGTATGGAACTGAGGGGGGTGTATCTGGCACGCCAGGTAGTACCGTTGAGCCCTCTGGAGACGTCGTGGGCTTATCAGCGAAACGTCAAAGGAGGGTGCCCACCTGATGACCCCGATGACGTACCTACCCTCCCTCCTTGTCACCACTCCAAACCCACTGCCAACATCAAGAGTGCCAACTTACCATAGGGATTGAAACACAAGTCCTAGCAGCTCTACTTTCTGCGTTCACGACCAGTTACCAGGACGAACCATGAGGTGGCACTGCAGCCCGCCTTTGAAAAATATGAAGCGATTACAACACAGGACAGCCATTAGCCATTAGCCATTCGCTCAGTAGCTCCACGTCAGCTCCCAGCAGATCAATCCCATCAATACCACTTCTCTCCTCCTCATTTCCTCTGTAACCCTGCAATTTACTCTCTCAAACACCCATCAATTCCTCTTTTGATTATTTTGCTACTTCGCCATGCGATGGGGTGCGGGGTCGGGGGGGGGGGTCACAGTTTTCAATGGGCAAACTGACTTATTGACCGGCCCTATTTGCGGGGTTCTGGGAAAACCTGAGCACCTGTGGGAAACCCAGGTGAAAATGTGCAAATGCCACACAGGCGACAACCGAGTTAAGAATCGAACCACAATGAAGGGCTGTCCTCCTGTGACAAGGCCCCCACATCTGTACAGAAGGAATGCAGACAAACCAAATTATGATGCAAGGGTGGCTCAGACCAGCAGGTGTCTGATCAAATTTCCAGAGTGGTATAAAATATCTCAGAAATGGTGTTACTGCACTTCATTGTGGGGGAATACTGATTTAATATAATGCTGACTAAAACGTTAACCACAGAACCTTTCTACAAATGTCTTTCTCCATTTGTCACTCATTATCTTTCATATCGCAAATAAAGTCCCGACTACAGCTTTTCTCATTCGGTATAGAAGCAGAAAAGTTGCATCCACATTATGAGATTCAGTAATGTTGTGCTGTGGAGATTATCGTGAATCACAGGAAGAACCGAGCCCAGTCTCTTGTAACTGGCTCAGTTTTAACATACAGTGCGATGCTGAATTTCAACCACAGGTCTTAGGATTTTAAGTGGTCAATGGGCTTTGTTTCTTTTGGAGTGATATCCACGATCTCCCAGGCTTCCTTCTTTGATGAAAAAGTTGTGATCCATAATTATTCACTCAAAGAATAATTCCCTGCATAGCTAAAACAAGCAATAAGTTGTTATTTAATTTGGAACAGGAGACGAGTCCAAAATCGAGTCCCAGAGCAGCCATCTGTTGTGCCATGCTTACATGTTATAAAAGGCTACAAAATGAAGTTGGGCAGCATTGCTAATGACCTTAATGCGTTCTCTACACGTTTCGAACCAAACAGGATTGGAATGTCACCATCTGCCCCAACAACCTCCAGTGCACCCAAATGCATAGTCACCATTGCAGAGATAAAATCAGTAGTTTGGAGACCTGGCCCAGATGGGGTTCTGGGCTATGTTCCCTAGGTCCTGCACAGATCAACTGGTGGGGATATTTGCAGATATTTTAACCTCTCCCCTTCAGACTGAACTTCACGAATGCTTTAGGATCACCGTCATCCTGGTATCTAAGGAAAACAAGATAATATGCCTTAATGACCGCCATCGGGTGGCTCTGACATCTACCATCATGAAGTTCTTTAAGATGCTGGTCATGGCACACATTAACTCCAACCTCCCAGACAACCTTGATCCATTGCAATTCACATACCACTATCTCCTTGGACCTACACTCAACTCAAGAGCATCTGGGCAGTAAAGACACCTACGTTAGAGTGGTGGTTATTGACTACAAGTCCACCTTCAATATTGTAATTCCAAGTAAACTCATAGTACTCAATACCTTCCATTGGATGTTTGACTTCCTGACCAACAGGCCACAATCAATAGGGACAGGAAGAAGCACCTCTGCCTCTATTATTCTCAACACTGGTGCTCCACACGGTTGCATCCTCAGTCTCCTACTCAACACTCATGACTGTGGCCACATTCTGCTCCAAGTTCATCCACAAGCTGGCAGAGGATGCCACCATAGTGAGCTGTGTGTCAGATAGCAATGAGTTGGAGTAGAGGAGGAAATAGGTTAAGTGACATAGTGTCATGAAAACTGAAGGGCTGGTCAAAGCCAGAAGCACATGCTCCAATGTACAAGTTTCTAGGAGTGAATGTCTTCAATAGTCCAGATCCAACCATGTCGATGCAACAGCAAGAAAACTCACCAGTGCCACCACTACTTCCTCAGGAGGCTAAAGAAACTTAGCATGTGCCTATCAGCCTTCACTAATCTTGATCAACGCCCACAGAAAGCATCTTGGCCTGGTATGCATCACTGCTCTGCCGTGACTACAAGAAACTGCAGAGTTGCAGACACAGCTCAGCACATTGTGGAAGCCAGCCTCCCCTGTATGAACTCTATCAAAGCTTTTGCTGCCTTGGGAAAACAGCCAAACACTCCACCCACCCCAGACATTCACTTCTCTCCCTCTTCACATTGGGCAGCAGATACAAAAGCCTGAAAGCATGTTACCAACAGACTCAAGGATAGCTTCTAAACTGTTCTGGTAAGACTACTGAATGGTTCCCTAATCCAACAAAGATGAACACTGAACCTCCCAATCTACCTTGTTATGATCTTGCACCTTATTGCCTAAATGCACTTCACTTTTCCAGTAACTGTAGCAGTGTTATTGTTTTACCTTGTTCTACCTCAATGCACTATGGCAATGAATTGATCTGTATTGACAGTGAATTGATCTTGTATGGACAGTACACAAGACACACTTCTCACTGTACCTCAGTACATGTGATAATAATAAACTAGTTTACTAATTTAAAAATTTGATTAGTGGGAGAAATAGAGTGAAATCAGTCCTTGTATTTTTTGAGCTTGCTAACTCTTAAGGCACTGCTAGGTAGATTACTGGGATTATGTTCTAGAGTTAAACACTAGAAGCTCCACTTGAATTTTCAAGCTCTCCAAATTACAGGTTTTCTGGAAGCCCAATAAATCCATTAGCTTTCCTGGCGATGAAGTTAGATTTGTGATCTGTTGCTGCAGAGTCAGGTGAGACTGCAGGCTTTATACGACTTGCCTATCATCCAGCACAAGCAGATTTAATGCAACTCTGAAGGATCTGAAAGGCTTTTTAGCAATCCTTTGGGTAGATTGTGCTGATCCCATCCTAAACTTCACTAGCACCACAGCTGAACTATTATTACCCACTTCAGGCACAGCAGGCATGAGGGGCAACGTGGCAGCAGGAATGAAAATTCCAGTCTCAGGCCGGCATGATGCCTTCAGGGAACTTAAGTGCCCTGATGCTTTTCTACTGTTTCTATATGTCAATGACAGGGGGCTTTGGAAACATTTGAAACAAGTGATTGCAAAATTATTAGCAAATCTAATTTTTTAATATATGAGAAATATACTAAAATTTTACCTTTTAAATGAAGTTTGGTGACCCCATTCAAAAGAATGGGGCTGGGTCACTGGTACCCGCTGCGGGTGATGTAAACTGAGAGGCCAAATACCAAGTGCACTTGCTCCTTAATCGACAACATACAGCACACCTTCAACTCGATGACAAGTCCTCAGATGGAGTGAGGCATCAGGGGTGCATGCAGTTTCCCTCTAATGGGTTCTCTTGTACACTGTCCCTCACTGACAGATTGGTGGTTAGTAGTCACAGCATTCCCATCTTGCTTTTTCAAAAGCCAAGTCATGCATCTACTTTGAAAAGCATACAAATGCTAACATCTCTGCCCTTTATTGAAATCTCTGGTAGATTTCATGGTGTTAATTTTGTTTGGCAGATAATACCAGTGTCACTAGCAGTATTTGCATTTGAAAGCAGGTAATGACACAAAATTGTGAGCAGTCCAAATAAAGCAGGAGATGCCCAACAGCATTTCTGCACAAAAGCTGTTGAGGCAGAAATTACATCCGAGCTATCACAAAACAGCTTCTATTTATAAGTGAGTCTGACAATGAGGAAATCGACAGGATAATAAGAAGTAACATTATACTATTTATTGATAACATCACACCATGTGATCAGCTGATAGTCAAAGGGAATCCTGATGGCATTCAGCACTGTTTGAGGCTGATTATGTGACAGGACAATGGATGTTACAAGCAAAATAACGTGCCGTAGTGGTATAAGTAGCAGAATGTAATAGACCTATTTTTTGCCAGAGCAATAAATTATTGAACTGCAATGCATCCGCGTGCTTCTTCTGAACCAGTATCCTGGATTGAATGACTTAACATCTTCAACTCTGGAGGTCAAAGCTGTATCAAACCATTCACATTACACCATTTAACCATCCAGGGAAAGCTGGCAAAAGAGAACAAAATGCTTTGGACATTGTTAAAGAAAGCTCTGGTTAATCCAAAATTATGATCAGCTGGACGAATCAAATACTGAGCTGCAATGTAATCCATTATTACTATACATAAAGACACAAGTCTAACCGCATCAGAATCCTAATGTTTCTTCTTAGCCAGTAACAGCTGAGTTTTTACAGAGTGGTGGGTGCCTGGAAGGCAAATACAACTGGCAAATACAAATACAACTGAGGCGTTTGAAAGGTTCTTAGATTAGCACATGAATGGAGGAATATCCATTTACTGAGATGCAGCATTGAATATGCCCTTCTGGCCCTTTGAGCTGCATAGCCCAACAAACCCCCGATTTAACCCCGCCTATCACCAGACAATTTACAATGACCAATTAATCTACCAACCAGTCTTTGGACTGTGGGAGGAAACTGGAGCACCCAGGAAGAACGTATGAACTGACCGTAGATTCTTTGTAGGCAGAAGAGATTAGTTAAGTTAGGAATCTAATTACTGGTTTAATTCTGTACAATATTCTGGGCCAAAAAGGCCTGTTCCTGAGCAGTAATATTCTAAGTTCTATGATTTGACACTCCATTATATCATTATTTTGTGTAAAATGACAGGCACTTTTTTTTATATAGTGAAATTATGGATTTCAAAGTAGAACAGAGGATGCAATCTCACTGGTTCTCCAACCAGCCTTGGACCACCTAGACAACAGCAAAACTTACACTAGGCTACTGATTATTGATTACAGCTCAGTGGTTACACCATACTATTACAGTACTAATCAACAAGACTCAAAAGCTGGGTGCTTAAACATCTCTCTATAAATGGATCTTTGACAGTCTGTGCAGATCGGAATTAATATCTCCAACTTGATGACAATCAGCATAAGTGCATACCTCAAGGATGCGTGCTCAGCCCACTGTTCTGCTTACTCTGCATTCATGACTGTGTGGCCAGGCACAGCTCAAATGGTATCTATAAATTTGCCAGTGACACAAATGTAACAGAAGACATAGAGGAGTGAGATAGATCAGCTGGGTGAGTGATCTGGCAACAAGCATCTTTCACTCAACCCCAGTAAGACCAAGGAAATGATTGTGGACTTCAGGAAGGAGAAATCAGGAGAAAACACAGCCATTCTCATCGAGGGGATCAGCAGTGGAAAGGGTGAGCACTTTCAAGTTCCAGGATGTCCACATCTCGGAAGATCTATCCTGGGTCTAACATTTTGATGCAATTATGAAAAGAGCACACCAGCAACTAGTAACTAGGTATTTGAAGAGATTTGATATGTCACCAAAAGCTCTAGTAAATTTATACAAATGTACTGTGGTTGCATCACCGTCTGGTATGGAGGAGCCTCTGCACAGGATCAGAAAAACAGCAGAGGGTTGTGAGCTTAGCCAGCTCCATCACGGGCACTAGCCTCATCTTCAAATGCCTCAGAAGGTGGCATCCATCATGAAGGACTTTCACCATCTAGCACATGCCCTCTTGTCATTGCTACCATCAATGAGGGGGTACAGGAGCCTGAAGATGCACACTCAATGTTTTAGGAATTGCTTCAAATTTCTGAATAAACCCATGAACACTACCTCACCATTCTGCTCTCTTTCTGCACTATTTATCTATGTTTTTATATATAAAATATACTATTACTATTGTAATTTATATAATTTTTTATGTATCAAACTGTAATGCTGCCACAAAACAACAAATTTCATGACATATGTCAGTCATGTCATATATCAGATAATTAACCTGATTCTGATTCACATATTTGTTCACACTGACAACAAACCAGTCAGTTTTAGGGAAAGATTATTTCAGAGGCAAGAGGCTGAACACTTAGAAAACTGAACATAAAAGTTTAACCTTTTGACTCTTGAAAAGCTTTCTCCTGCACGAGGATTAATAATTAATTTAAAAAATAATAATTAACTCTGGGTATATTGCATAAGCTTTGAAGTTCTCCCAAAGCACAATAAATTAGCATGTCCTACAAATGTCATTGATTTGCTATGCTGACACTCCATGAATGACAGGAAATTGTTCAGAATGGTGCTGGAGCCTTGCTCAGTTGGTACTATGACTTCTCATCTCAGTCAAGCATTCACCTCAGTAAAGCAGATGGAAATTCTGCTGTTCAGAGTCAACATTTGTTTGCAGCCAGAAGACATCAAATAAATTCATGTTATTTTTTAAAAATATTAGTAAAACACCAGGTACACACAAATGCTGTATGTTGATTATATATGATCCCTTGCCTACAATCACAGGTCTCAAAATTCACAGAACTTACTCAATTTGAAGACAGAGGCGTGACATATACCTGTCTAGTTGACGACACTTACACACTTAGCAGGGAACAGTAAACACCGTGTAGGTCAAGTGTGCCCCCTCAATGCATTTGATGATGACCTGGTGAGATGAGGTAATGGGTTGGGGGGAAAGGGTACAGATTTCTGCTGGGAGTCATCTGTGTTCCCTCTCAGACAATTTGCAAATTTCAAGGAATACTTAACAATGTTCAGTGCTGTAGCTAGTGCACATTTCTTTTTTAAATTGAGTTAGACCATTTCTATTCATGAAACTTGTGTTGCCAACGTACTAATTGTACATCAACACTAATTTAGCCTATCACGTGAAAGACAAATGTTACTTCAACAGCAAATGAAATCAGATGTCCTTACTTGTCAAATCATGGATGCTTAAATGCTTCTCACTTTTGCATGTTGTTATTATGGAACAGTTCTTCATACAAAATATGAACAGAGAGCAGAGTTCCCTCTATTTGACCGAATTTCAACTTCAAATGGCATCGCAATGGTCACTTTCATTTCCTCAATGATTATTGCTGTGGCTCTCAAATCTGATCGCTGATTTATTGTCACAGGGCAGCATTTTACAATGGACACATGGGACTAAAGGTTCCTTGAGACTGTCCTAAACTGTAAGCTCTATTTGAAACTTTTGGGTAAATAAAGCTGAACACACTTGCCTGCAGTATTATCCAAATAACGTTAATAATCATTTTCAATTAGGAACAGTCTCCTCAGTTACTCCAAGCATTCAATGTCAGTACTGTCATCGATTCTCCATGCTTAACATCCTAGATGTGGGAGTAGGAGTAGGGGCGATGACCATTGATCAGAAAGTAAGTGGGGTTGGCCATGTAAATATTGAGCAGCAGGATTGAATATCCATCTGTGAGTGACACATCAAAGCCTTTCCATCATCTCCAAAGCACAAGTCTTGAAGGGACAAGAATGTCAGAATACTCTTCAGTTGCTTGGAGGAGTGCAGATCCAACAACTCTTACAAAGATATGATCCAGGACAGAACAGCATCAACCAAAATGATTACCAACTCCACAATTGGCATGTAGTGATTAATAGCTTCTAGCATTTGCCAAATGCATGCACTTTACCATGTTAATGTAAGCTGCCAACCCAGAGGTCCCCTGCAAATCAAACATCATTCATGGAAATCTATCACCTGCTATTCATCATCGTGTCTACACACTGGAAATGGCAATCTACCACTGTGTCTTCACAGAAAGGGTAATCAGAAGTTCATCATGGCTCAGATAGTTTGGAATGAGGCATACCAGGGATATCCTTTCCCTGAAAAATCAATAATTAACATAAAAAAAGGATTTTATTTCACATTAATAGTGCCTGAATTCAATCCAATGATTCCTGAGGTAAAGGAAAGGTAAAGAAACTTACTGTTAAGAAAGAAATTTTTTTTTGTATCAAGATGAAGGTATAAAGCTCCAAATAAACAATTTTCTTAAAAGTTAATCAAATGACAAAATTGTATACAAAATGTAGGTTATTTAAAATTATTTCCCAGATGAATTGGCTGGTAACAAAATTATTATCCATAGTCTATGAATTCACATGAAAAAATAACACAGCAGTTACATAAAATAGAAATACATTCAACATAAAGAATTTAATTAGTTTTCGTCTTTCTTGCCCGACATTCCAGGGAATGTACAATTGAGCTGGAAAGATTCACTGGAAGTATTTGAGATTTTCCTTTGAAACTTCAGCAAGAGATCCCTGAAGTTCCTGGTCAGGATCAGCTGGTGGTGTACTTTAAGACAGCAACAAATTTTTACTTGGAGACATGAGACAGCAAATAGCTGGAGTCAGTAACAATGCACAATCTACTGGAAGAACTCAGCTGGTCGAGTGGCACCTTTGGGTGGAAGGAAGTTGTCAGCATTATGAATCAAAACCCTGCGTCAGGACTGTGAGTGGAGAGATGAGATAGCTGCTACAGAGAGGAGCAGCAAGAAAGGATTCCCAGGCGACTGATGGACTGAGGAGAGGTGTAAGATGACAGTTAGGTAGTGACTGGTAGGGGAGGTGAGCATGGGATGTTGTAAGACTTGGCAGGTGAATGTAGTTGGAGGCAGTTGGATAAAATAGGGTCTTTTAAAAGACTCTTAGATAGGTACTTGGAGTTTAGAAAATAGAGGGCTATATGGTAGAGAAATTCTAGGCAGCTTCTAGTGTAGGTTACATGGTCGGCACAACATTGTGGGCCGAAGGGCCTGTAATGTACTGTAGATTTCTATGTTTCTAACCAAGAGAGAAAGGAAAAAGAGTAAAACATATGGAATAGGATGGGGAAAGGTAATGCAAATATGGGAGACAGCTGCCTTAGCAGTTATGTGTATCAGGTGTTCATGCCATGGCATCACCTGCTACTCGGGGAGGAGAGGTTGGAGGCAGCGTGGGAGAGAAGAGGCACAGCTGGCACACTGGAATCCGTGCTGGATTAGTGGCTCCTCCTGTCAGTGCTGCTCTCCCGTGTTCATTCCCAAAAAGGTGAGCTGGAGTTACCTTCATCTTTGGCTGTGGGAGATGGGGAACTGCTGCATGCTTGTTCTTGCAGAATTGTGGCTCCAGAACAATACTCCAGCACCATCACTCTTCAGGTCATTCCAGTCAGGGACTTGTACTAATATTATTTTTTGTATGTGCTACTTTAACTATATGTGCTGTGTGCTACGTGTGACTGTATGTACTGTGTTTTGCATCTTGGCTCTAGAAGAAAGTTGTTTTATTCAGCTATATATATATGTGTGTGTGGTTGAGAAGGCCAAGGATGGATAGGTCAGTATGGGAATGGAAAGGGGTGTTGAAATGACCGGCAACTGGAAGCTTGGCACGGTTTTTGTGGACTGAGCATAGGTGTTCTGTTAAACAGTCACTAAATCTGCACTTAGTCTCATGGACGTAGGGGAGGCCACGTTGGGAGCACTGAATGCTGTTTAGGTCCCTGGATGGTGAAGGAGGAGGTGCAAGGATAATCGTTACATCTACTGTGAGGCAGGGTAAAATTAAAATGCCAGGGGTAAGGGAAGGATGAGTGAGAGGGATGACCCGAGCAGGGAGCCACGATTAGTGCTTCGCTTGAGCATTCAGCAAGATTAAACTGTTGACATTCACCTTAAGGAACTGCAATAAAAGTGGGACAGGCAGCGGAATCAGTTCGCTTCCATTGTTATCAGACCTCATGGTGGTTTGATCCTGATCTTTGTAAAAGCTGAACAGTTGAACTGGTGAACTGGGGCCTATCAGGTCAGCTGGCTGAAATGTAAAATCAAAGATTAAAAAATAGGAATTTGTTTGACAAAACAACAAAAGTAATTGGCTTTCATTGAAATGGAACCATTCATAAAGCTAAAGAAAATGCAAAATACAGGATTCACTTTAAGAATCACAACAGCATCCCAGGAGCTATTTGGCCCATTGTGCTTATGCTGGCTTTTTGAAAGATCTATTTAATTACACACACTTCCCTGCCCTTTCCTATTCACGTATTTATTCAGTTCCCTTTTGAAACTTTCTAAGCTGTACTGCTGCCTTGAGAGTCACAGCATTCTTAGAATCAGTTGGAAACCCACAGCATTGCAGACACCAAAGAAAGCAAAAAACGATCACTCCAGGCCTGGGAAACAGGACTTCTTATTTGCATGTCAGTTTGACATTTAATAATACTGTAAAACTGTCAAATAAAGCCTAACACTGTTATTATGCAACGTAAATAAAGCTTGTTTAAAAACTATCATTAAGAATTTGAGTAGATTTACTGTCACGGGACTTGCAACCCTTTGTTACAAGTGTTACCACAAGAAAATTTATTTCTAGTTTCCATCCCTATAATCTATCAAATTCACATTTTGCCTCCAGCTTCCAACCAACAGGACTATCTTGGGAGGACAAAAGTTTTTCACTGATTTCCCATAGGACTTACTTTCTCTGACTTAATTTCTTTTTTCCCTTTGACTTAACCAATTTCATCTATGACTCCTCTGGATACTCTAATTTTAGATGCTAATCATAATCTTTAGTCCATGTGTACACACCACTTCCTGACTGCCATCCTCTTAAAGTGATCATTGGAAATCTGCTTTGTTTGCCTGAACACTAGCCAACAAGTGGCCATTCTATATAACCTTCCACAAACTGGGTAAACATGTTCACATAACAGTTTTCCATTAAACACCTTTCCTTTCTTTGAAGTAAAAAGTGATCCTATGTGACCAGCTTGTTCTTGCAATGTTTTTGTAGTCACGTGCGTAAGTAATTTTGCCCAGGCCCTCCTTCTGACCTCTTTTTATCCATTGCACTCACAAGCTTGTTGTTGCTTTCTATTTTTGCGCTGATGGAGAAGTTCATTATTTTCAAATTTGCCCCAATGCTAGATGGGAATGCAGTCTTATTGACATCCATAACTGGGAGAATATTTCTTCCCTTTCCCTTTCCAGGAAAGAGCCCATTACTTACCATAAGTTGCCTCCATCATATCTCCTCTGACTACTCTCAGCAGACCTTCCAACAATATCTTTCCCTCACAACACTCAGCCAAATCTATGCTACTTCCTGTGGCATTGACCAATCTCAAATGAATGCAGAACCATGATAGTCTTCGACTTCATCTCACATCTGTCTTCATATTCAACATAGCACACAGCTTTTGCCAGCATAATTGCATAACCATTTTACTTAAGAATATAAGTTGCAATCATAAGCCATTCAGCCCTTTGTGACTGTTTGGCTATTTAATAATACAATGGCTGACCTTATATCTCAGTGTCATTTTCCCACTCTAAGCCCTCATTCCCAACAGTCCCAATATGGAAGAACTATATCCAGCTTTCTTCAATACATTCAGTAACAACCTTCACATCATAGAGAGCCTGACTGAATATCTGATGTGACTATTAGCAGCCTGATGTGGAAAGGATGTTTCCACTGGCCGGGGCACCAAGAACCAGGGATCAAAATCTCAAAAGGGTCTGTCATTTGTTAGGGTTCAGAAGGAACTCCATCACCCAGAGTAGAGGGGAACTTCAGAATTCTCTCAAGAGGACAGCAAATGCTCACTGACTGTATTCAAAAGAGATGATTTCTGGCTATAAATTGAATAATGGAATATAGGCAGTGCTGAAAAGTTGAGCTGTTGTTAAAAAAATTAGCTATGATCTTGTTAAATGGTCTGCTTCTAATCCCTATATTTTTGTATGCTTCAGTGAGAAAGATGTTGGAGTCCATTATTAAGGATGAGGTTTCCGGGTACTTGAAGGCAGATAATAAAATAGGCCAAAGTCAGCATGGTTTCCTTAAAGGAAAATCTTGCCTGACAGATCTATTGGAAATCTTTGCGGAAATAATAGGCAGGATAGACAAAGCAGATAGTCTGAAGAAGAAATTAGACAGATTGGGAGAATAGGCAAAGAATTGGCAGATGGAATATAGTGTAGGGAAGCGTATGGTCATGCACTTTGGTAGAAGGAACAAAGCTGGAGACTGTTTTCTAAGCGAGGAAAACATTCAAAAATCAGAGGTGCAAAGGGACGAGAATGCTTGTTTAGTATCCCCTAGAGGCTAACTTGCAGGAGTTGGGGATGAGAAAGGCAAATGTATTGTTAACATTCGTTTTGAAAGGACTAGAATACAAGAGCAAGGATGTAACCCTGAGGCTTTATAAGACATTGGTCAGAGTGCACTTGGAGTTTTATGAGCTGTTATGGACTTATGTTAGAAAAGATGTCCTAGCATTTGAGAGGAGGTTCATGAGAACGAGGATCATTTGATGGCTCTGGGCCTGTACTCACCGGAGTTTAGAAAAATGATGAGGGGGCGGGGTGTGGATCTCATTGAAATCTATCAAATATTGAAAGGCCTAGACAGGATGGATGTGGAGAGGATATTTCCTATAGTGGGTGAGTCCAGCAGCAGAGGGCATACCCTCAGAACAGAAGGATGTTCATTTAGAACAGAGATGCAAAGAAATTTCTTTGGCCAGAGAGTAGTGAATCTGTGGCACTGATTTCAACAGAAGGCTGTGGAGGCCAAGTCATTGAGCATATTTAAAGTGGAGGTTGATAGGTTCTTGATTGGTCAGGGAATCAAAGATTATGGGGAGAAGGCAAAAGAATGGGCTTGAGAAGCATAATAAATCAGGTATTATGGAATGGCTGTGCAGATTCAACGTGAATGGTCGAATTCTGGTCCAATATGTGTGGTCTTTAGATGTTTTGACTCATTTGTGAATTTTTCAAATAGAATCTTGCTATTTCATGTATTTTGTTTGAGTGGACTATTTACTTAGGTTTCTAACTGACATCTAAATGTGCTAAGTTTAAGAAAAATAGTTTTAAATTATTAATTTCACAGATGAGAACGGTCAGAAGCCTGAAGGCATAAACTTAATTCAGGAGCAGCTTCTTCCTCTCTGCCATCCGATTTTGAATGGACATTGAACCCTTGGACACTACCTCACTACTTTTTAAATTTTTTTTTGCACTACTTATTAAATTTTATGTATATATTTATTGCAATTCTGTTTTCCCCCTTTCTTTTATCATGTATTGCATTGTACTTCAGTGGTAAAGTTAACAAATTTCACGACATATGCCAGTGATATTTAACCTGACTCCGATTTGATCTCAACTCTGGCATCAAAAAGGATAATATTAAGGAGGAATTTGGAGGAACTTGGGCATTTGTGAAAAATCAGAAGTGAAAAGTGAAAGAAAGGTACATAATGGCTGCAATCCACTTCACTGACCCTCCAGGCTGGGCTGCTATGGAAAGTACAGATTATTCCCCAACAATTGGTGTGGACCACAAAGGCCTGGAAGTTGCCCCAGTTGCCAAAGGGATGATTGACCAGAGTCTACTTTCTGGAATTAGTGCAGGCATTGAATTTATAACCAAACCAGGCAAGTATAGATCCACATTCACCTTCATTCCATTGGGTACAACCTTGTCACTTGTCCCTTGTGAACAGACACCAGCAGATCGTTCCTCACACCCATTCACCATGTAGGTGCATTCAAACCTTCATGCATCATTAGAACATCAAGGAAGGAACCCACCAGCCATCTTGAAACCCACACCTGCAAAAGAGGTGGCAAATATCACTGGTGCTCTGCTGTTCTTGGATGGCAACAGAGATGCAGCTCTCCCAATGGGTAGTGCTTAAACATCAGAGAGCAACATAGCATTCAAAACCAAACACTGGCTGCAAATAATACATGAGTAAAATAAGATATTCACAATGCTTTAACTTTCTTACCTTGTTATTTCTACTAAATCTCTCATTGCTGACCAGGCTTTCACAGGTGCAGAAGCTGGTGAAGGTCACAAGTAATTCTCTAGGCAGGAGTTTCCAACCTTTTTTTATGCCATGGACTATTACCATTAAACAAGGAGCCAGAAGACCCCGGGTTAGGAACACCTGCTCTAGAGGGTCTCCATTGTTCTGCTGCACTGTCATGGTACTGACATCAGCCAAGCTCCATTTGGGTACTCCCAGTTTGTAGTAAAACAGATAACCGGATCTTACCTAATCTTAATGTTGAACTAATACATCTCTGCTTAGACACCTCCGTTTCAAGCACCATCCCAGATCATTTATATTTCTATGCTTACATCATTTCAATAAATCCATTCTGTAAGTTGTCCCCAAGTCTGATGAGCAACATAACAAGCAGGTGCTCCAATCAGAACTAGACACAATGTTCTACAGGGTCCAACCAATCATTTATACTTTATTGCCCATAATTTTGTCCTGAGAACTTTCTTAGCGAACTCCCGCCTTCAAAAGGTTTACATACATCCCCAACTTTCTGTTTCTGCATCTCACATGGTTTTGGTACCATGGTTTTTCCTGCAGGAATGTTAATCTTCATCATGCTGTGAAACTTTTAATTTTCATGTTGAAGAACAGTGCTCTCATGCTTTAAAATTCTGGAAGCATATAAATGGCACAGATCCAGCCTCACAGCAAATAAACAAGCTTTTTTGTTCCAGACTCTGCTATCACAAATGGTCTCGAAGAAAGAAAATGTGTAGGTCTTTGGCTTTTAAAAATGGAATCTAAGAAGCTAAAATAAAACCATCTATTTTACTAACACATTTTAAGTTTGCAATTGTCGGCAAAACATTCATCGAATTATCTCAAAAACAGTACAAGGCAGTTCCTCAAATATTACACTGTAGACAGCTTGATCACAAAATACTGTATAGCAAATATCAGGACTATTTGTTTAGGTATGGCTTTTTGAATCTTGCAGTTATTGACCTTCATGAACTATTGCCACAATTTGAGGTTTTCTAAACTATGGCCAAACCATCAATGTAAAATGATGTTTGGAATACAACTGCTCACAAAATATTGTTTTAAACTTGCAGGATCTCCTAAACTGATTCCCAAGGATAAGCACTTACATACCAGCTACACACAAGATGACAAATTTCTGACAGTCTGAACTGCAACATTTATCAGGGAAGGGCAATCATCACTGTCAGTTGAAGTTTTTTTGTTATTAGCTCTTGCCTTTTAATAGACTTGCTGTCAAAAAAAAACTGCTGAGTTAAAATATCATTTGATCTTCAGAGATAAAAGATTATGCCTGTGAGGAACAAGATCAAACAGCTGGCAACTGTTGACCATTTGAATACTGGAGAACAACCATTTTAGAGGTGACTGAGAATTTATCAAGTTCACTTTCGTACCTTTCAGATTTTTTTTGAAGAATCTGTGGAAAAAAATGTACAAATGCTTCTATGCTTCTGGATGTCTAGGTTCATTTGTCTCATTTGCAGCGGAATCTTGGGAATTATATGTTAATCAAGGATCTAAGAACTAGCTTAGAGTGCCTTAGTTTTGAAGGGCTCCACTCTGAAGGGTATTCACTCATGCAAATGAACCACGTCAACTAAGTTGTCATACAAGGCTGGATTTTGCCATCATCATCAAATAAATGGAGCAGGTTGTTCAAGATCTTACTGAAATTTTCAATTTCGCATTAGAAGCCATCACAAGCACAAGGTTGCCTTGTGCAGCACCTTCACACAGCATTTGGAGCTTACTTCAACCAAAAAAGGAACTGAACATCTCTCTAACACGACTGCACAGTGCAAATTCAGCAGTGTTGGTGAAATATAGTCCAAAATCAAGAACAAGAATCATAATAAATCAAAGGAAAGAAAGCAGGAATGATATTGCTATCAATTGTAAGGTCACAGACAAACTTAATTCAGACATTGCATAAAAACACAGAAAGCAGTGAGGTGTCTCATCTGTGAAACTCAGCCACTACTAGTTTTGAAAATCTGCAAAGCAGGTATCATTTCAAGGTCTACCATAACCTATAAAATTTGGTCCTTTAAGCTAAACGTTGAGATTTTCTGTGACCAATCCCTCACAGTAAGCCCTTCTATTTTCTCTGGTCTAATCACTTGGACGTTATGGAGCTGTCATCAGCCATATTTTGATTGAGAACTAGCTAGAATTAATGATGAAAGAAGTCGAGAAGTTTCAACACATCCATCAAGGTGTAACAAAATGACTATATACATCTGTTCCCTGTGTTAACAGTTCAAGCTTTCTACACATAATATCCTCAATGCCATGATTACCTTCACTTAAAAAATATATCAAGTTCAGTGTTCAGTCAACTCTGTTCTGTTTACAGCAACAATGTTGTACTTTGTGTGTCTTTACAGTAGTTCAGAACTCCACCTGCTTCACGACTGCTGTCAACTAACATTTGATATCAAGCCACACAAGGCAAAAACATTAATTGCAACAAAATCTTGGGTCAAAGGGTGTCAAGTGGTATAAAAATTATAGACTTGCCCATAAAAGACACAGATATAACGACAATTAACATCGTAAGTCTGGAATTATAGACGCACAGAAATCTCTGAAGGATTTAGGAGTGCATGATGTACAGAGATGTAAAGATTGAGGCCATGGAGAGGTTTACTAACATGAACTGGCATTTAAAATAGAGGTTTCACTTGTGCAAGTTAGGATATGGACACTGCAACTTTGTGTGAATTCAAATTGAAACAGCTTAGAGTAAGTGAGATCAACCAGGCTTGTGTTTGAACAATTAACAGGGAACAAAGGGAAGATTAGCTCTTTTTGTCTCATGCACATCCAAACATAGTTAAATGTACCATTTGTATCAACGAGCAACACAGTCTGAGGAAGTGCTGGAGGCAGCTCATAAGTGCTGCCATGCTTCTGGCAGGAACATAGCATGTCCATAACTCAATAATCCTAACCTTAACACCTTCGAAAGGATGAAAGCTTCAACAGCAGATGGATCAAGCTGGGGACAGCACCAGGAGATGAGTTGCCAGTGTTGGTCTAAGAAATGAGAGACCTGAGAATGTGGCTCATTCTCCATGGTGACTGGCAGTAATTGGTTCTTGAAAAGTCAAGGTGTGCACTAAACAGTGGATTTACTCAGTCCCAGTGTTTCATTTGCCCACTAGTAAAAACAAACATTCACTAAAAAATCCCAGTTCAGATCACTCACTCTTACCTGCAGGTGTTCTGGTTACTCACACCATAAACAAGAGTTTATCTCTCAGTTATCTTTTCCTTCCTTCCTTCTCCCACCTCTTAACTTTAGCCCAACTTGACCCAAATCTCTCCCATCATCTTCCCCCCACCATAACAAACACCTAGTCCCCAATTTCCCTTTCTGTTTTGGTCCACAAACACCCCTCCACCCAACTCAACCTCTTGACTTCAATATCTCCAACTTTCTTAATGTGATCCTCCAAACCACCCTTTGAATCACAATCCTTACCTTCCCCACCCCTGATCACCCTTTAAGCTATTTTTTCCTTTCTGCTCTACCAGCTGATGCTGCTTCCAATTGTATCTCAGTTAAACATCATGGAGGGAGAACAAAGGAGAACTATGACCCTGTACATGAACCATACTCTAAACATAGCATGCAAAAATGGGAGATAATGGAGGTTCCCCACAGTGAATGCACCCAAATATGAGATTTGCAAGAGGAATGGCTAATCTTGATAGAACCTGAGCAACATGTTTTATTGAGGATAGTGGGAACTCGCTATGAAACAATTTAACAATGCACCATCCAAGCTACTTAAATACTTTCGTTGGTACTGGGTCACAAGCGATTCAGATCAAGAAAGATTCATGTTTTCCACTATATTGACAACATTTTACATTAGGCCTGGGATCATTAAAAAGGCAGTCCTAAATACTGATGGACTAAAAGGCAATGTTGAATATTAATAATGTATAAACATAAGACTTTCCTATTCCAACACCATGCAAGCAGCAAACCAGGTCATTAATACAAAACATTATACTGCTACACAGACTCAAGCATTACATGCTAGTTTTCTGGAGAAGGCTTTTGTACTGGTTTTTAGCTGTCACTAGCATTCTCCAGCACAGCATCAAACAACCAATATTTCCTGGGGGGGGGAGGAGGGGAGTCTGCAAAAATTGCATTATTTTACAAATGGTACATTACCAGATGCTTCAAAGCACTCACTGCTTTTCAATCAAGTGAATGATACCAGCAGACGTGACCCTCATATATCAAGACATCTCTGACTACCACTTCTGATTTGTGTTTTTCCCCCACATCCCCTCCCCTCGAAGCCAAAAAGAAAAATGGTTCTTAATGTGCCTACAGAATGACTGGAAGTTTAAGCTTTTATTTGTTTATTTTTATAAGTTTTCTGTGGCTTTAAAGCCTCTTCTAGTGCTTCAACATTCATGAAAAAGATTGTCGAGTACAGCAGCCATGACATGACTAACTAATGAAAACTCTTCTCAGTGGGAGAGCAAAGAAACCCTGGCTGCCCAATCAAAAATAATATTCAAACTACAGCATGAATTCATGCACAACACTGAGCTCAATGTTTAAGATTTGATTAGTCAAGTTTGGCAAACATAACAATAGCAACTTGCAATTATTTTTACACCTTTAATGTAACAAAATATCCCAAGGCGTTTCACAGGAGTGCCAACAAATAGATTTTGGTGAGTCACACAAAGTAATATATGAGTAGGTGACTCTATCAAAGAGGTAGGTTTTAAAGATCATCTTAAAAGAGGAAAGAAAGGTAAAGCAGAAAATTCCAGAATCTATATTTCTGGGAGCTGGAAATACAATGATTAATTTCAGAGATGATCAATTTGACAAACATGGATGAATGCAGGGTTCTTGGACGATTGCTGGTTTGGATATGATAACAAGGGGCAAGCCCATGGTAGAATGAAATCACAGATGGAATTTTTGAAGAGGTTTGCTTAACAAAGAAAAAAAAAATGAATGGATGTCAAAAGCTGTGAGTTGATCAGTTTATGCATTTTTAGTCAAGAGCAGCAGAGTACCTGAAGTTTCAAATATGGAGCAAGGAAGGCCAGAAGTGAACGCAATGGAATTATACAATCTAAAGATGACAAAAGCATGGATGAGATTTCTGCAACAGATAAGCAGGTAACGTTATGAAGGTAAAAACAGGTTGTAACAACATGAGAGTGCAGTATAACACTTCAGACAGATGTCATGGAAATGTTGTGACAGACACTAAAGACACTCGCTTTGTTCTCCCAAGTGGAAGGAAGCTTCTCGTTATCTAGTATGGGATGTCAGATAAGCTCTGGGGCTGTTTAAAGGGATGGTGGTATTAATGGAGGTGATACTGAAACAGAGCTGTGTTTTCTCAACATTGGTTTGGAAACTGACAATGAACTAGGATGCTTTTGTTCAGCGGCTGCATGTAGATGAAAGGAGAAGGGGGCCAAGGACGGACCTCAGGAGACAGCATGGGCAACGGTGCAAGTGGAGAAGAAGAAGCCATTGTAATAAATGGAAATTACCCTTCCAATGTAAACATAGTTATTTACATCTGGAAAACAGTATTACAGGATTGTGGCTACTGATGTCAAGGAATGCAGACATTTGAGAAACATGAGGAGGAATAAATTACACTTCTCACTGTTGCATAAAATGTCATTTGTAACTTTACGAGCTGTATTGGTAAGACTGCAGAGATTCAACCAGAGATTTCAGCACAGGGATGACAGTGGATTTCAAAGGATGATGGTTGGTAGCTGACAAAACTGCTTACAACAGAGGTAAGTTCACTAGTCAGTATTTTAGTTAACAGTTTTGGAAAACCAGTTTGTAAGTCAGTGTCACAGATAAGCAAAGTTGGAGATGCCATTCAGGTGACAGAAAGAAACTAGAAGCAAAAATAGAATCCAAATATTAAAATTCTCCAGCAATTTTAACTCTGATATGCTGAATGACAGATGACCCACTGCTGGCCATGCTCTTCAGCCAGCTGAATGATCAACGACATCTTGTCATGAACATTCTGTCAGATTCAACAAAGGTGAAGCTTCTCTAAATGTTAAACTTGATATAAGTAAATGCAAATTGAAAACTCCCATAAATAACATAACAGTACAACTGGTAAAATAAAATCCAATGATTGTGTCAAACGTTGTATTGTTGTTTCTGAGTTCAGAAGAATGACCCTTCTTTCAGGCCATCCATGACTGTAACATCGATATCATTGATTTAGAGTATCCTGCTGCTTCTGAGACCTCTGTTGCACCAAGGGCTGTCCACGTTTAGAACAATAACAGAAGAGAAATTGATGGACAATGCAACTAATTTTTCCTGCAGTACAATACATTTTTCCACCATAAAAATAAATTCTAAGCAGTACAGGTAGAACCTTCCAAAGTACTTGCATCCATTAAAAAATTATTCAAGAACAATCATCACAGCACTTAACAAGATTTAATGTACATTTATTCTTAACATGTGGAACATATAGTATAAAGATTTTATACTGAATAAATGATATTCATTAAGCCAGAGGAAAAGAAGGAATTTACATCAATGTTTTTAACTACATTATCTGAAATACAAATATGCTGATTCGCATCACTGAAAAATTTCTGAAATTGTGTTTCTTCATTTTTTTTTAAATTTCTGATCATTACCTGTACTTAACCTTTTCCACACCTTGATTACGAAGCAAAATGTGATCAGCTGCTCTCCTTGAAATAGAGCACAACTTTATACATACAGAAACTTGTACATCACCCTCATTGGAGATATGGCCAAAAATATATAATAAAAAAAATAATTAAAATCTACCACTTTGTTTAAACCTTACCACATCATGGAGAAAGGAAAACTGTAAACCTCATTCTAAAAGAAACAAAAAAAAAACAAACACAACAGAAATAGTTTGAGGGTATGTGCAATGTACAACTTCTATATACATTTACAGCCCTTTGGCTGTTGGAAAAAAATATCAAAACATAAACTAAGTGAACTAAGAGACTGCTGAGGACTGTCATACTGTGGAAGGTCAAGAAAGGTATGAATATGACAGTATCATGAGGAAGCAACTTGTGTTTATCATCACTTTCTCTCCCAGCCCCCCAACCCAGGTCAACAATTGTTTGCTGCTAGACTAATGCATTTTAATATTTTGTGTTTTACAGTTGACTATGCACACCTTTTTTTGATCCCCTATACCTAGGTCACTAAGTTCTATTGCACAGCGCTTTCTGTGGTGTGTACATTTCAAAATTAATCTGTTTTTCCCCATTTTTTTTCCTTTTTTAACTGGTAAAGAATATTTAATTGTACAATGTTTGCCACATTTCAAAATTCACCTGTTTTGCTTCCAAAAATATCATACAAACATGAAAGAAACACCCAAAGGGAATCTAGGGATAGAGATGACCCCAACTGTACTAGACAGCAACTTTGGTTAAAAAAATGTTTTAAAAAGTACTTATACACATACAGCAAATATTTATTTCCATCTTATATTTGACCAATTTGACTACTTTTTAAAGCCCAATTTCTTTAGTAAACGGGGCATAGGAGCAAAGGTTACTTTTTTTTTTGTTGGATAAATAATAGAAACAGCCAATCAAATGCAACTTCTTTGTCTCCACTCACACATGCTTGGCTTCCCACTTCTGTCATAACTGACCAATCATGAACAGTGTATCACAAATGACAGATGCAACCATAGAGTTCAGAACAGATGATATAGAAATATCTAGCAAGCGACCTTCGTGTAAAACAAATTCAGAGCGGTTCTCTTCTACTCTAGCCATGGCAAGTAAAGCCTTGGCTGCCCGGCACATCATGTGCACACTGGTAGGCTCAATCGGCGGAGGTTGCATGTGCATCAGGTTAGGCTGACTGTGCTGAAGTTGGGCCACAGTGAGGCCATCCTCAAGAAAGCTGATCAAGTTGCTGATGCTTCCTTTTTGCACAGCAATAGCTCTTGCAACCAACGTGTCTCCCTGGGCAAAGTTTGACAACAGAGCAACAGACATTTCTCGGCAGACTGAAATTCTCCGGTCCCCCACGTACCTAACCAAAGTAGCATATAGTTTCTCCTGACGGCTGAATGGGGGAGTTGCCAGGATGAGATCCACATTATTGTCCTGAATGCTGAGTTTACATAATGTTTCCAACACAAGTCGCTGTGGTGACAGGACTGAATTCAGTCCCACTGTTGGGAAAGGATCCTGGGCTTCTGCTGAAGGACATACCATCCAGTGTAGCAAGCCATCCAAAATTGGCAAACAAATGCTTTCTGGGTATATAGACAGGTCCAGCTGCCCAGAAATGTTGGCTAATGTAACTAAGGTGTTCTCCCGTAAAACCTCAAGGCAATCCCACCACCACTCGTCTTTGCTGCAGGCTACCCCTTCATCCTCTTCTTCCTCTTTCTCATATGTCCGTGGTGTTCGCTTTCTTTCTGGATGCTCATGATGAAGCAATATCAGCTTTCCCAAAATAAGTATTAGGCCCGAGTGTTTTGACATTTCAATATCATTCCCAGGCACAAAAGACAAGCTACGAACTATATTTGACACACAAATACAACGCTTTGCCAAAGAGTCCCGCCAGTCAGAGATTGTACACAATGGAGTCTCATCACGGCTGCAAGGCTCATCCTCCAATAACTTTATATTTCTGTGGTTTTTTGCCTGGTGGATGCCAAAGAGAAATTTACTGCTTTCTGTCTCAGAAGCTGAACCATTGGAATGGTCTTCTGGCAAGGCACCGGGCCGAGCTGACAACACATCATCTATTGTTGCTGTGATGCTCTTTTCTAGCTGCTCTTCTGTACTGATGGTTTTTTTGTTCTCATGCTCTTTTATCTTTTTCTCTTTAGTTGGTATACTTAAACATCCCGTCACCCTCTTGCGTGACAATATTTCCATTTTGCTCTCAAAATGGGTCTGAATGTGCTCTGTTGTGTCACCTCCACCAATTTTCCAATGGAGCAATCCACTGTCAAACTCCTGAACTCGACCAAGTTTATTTGTACGATCTACAACAAAAAGGTCCTTCTTCTTTACAATCTTCAGTGGTAGCCTGTCAAATTTACTGGCTTGTTTTGGTTTTTCTTCACCAAGTTGCAAATCATCTGCTCCAAAGTTGACTTGACTGTTTTCACTTTCTGATTGATCATCATCTTGATCATCATCATCATCGTCATAGTCATCATCAATTTCTTCCCCCTCTTCTTCCTCTGTTATATCATCTTTAGTACAGTTACCATCATCTTTCTTAAATACATTGGGATCAAGCAGAGCCTTCTGACCAGGATCTCCAACCTCGTACTCTTTTAAAATTCCAAATATTTCTATCAAGCATCTTCTGAAATATTCTACTAGAAGTTCCAGGAAACCAGACAACTGCAACAAAAACAGAGATAAAAGGACTTATTTTTAGAACTTCAAGCACATTATTCTCCATTCACTTTAAATTTAACCAAACTTATTGAAGTGGCATTAGAACTCCAAACTGCAGAGAATCTGATCCAAAATGGAGCATTCTGATTGTTATTTATGTTGCTGGCACAAACTGGGCTAGGTATACCACCAAGCATTGTTTCAATTACAATGCATATCTTCCTTCTATTTTTACCCCTCACCTTTTCCAACTGTAGCTACATAAATGTAATGCTGCATTTACAGTTATGTTTGTATGAATTTATTTATTTATTGAGACACCGTGCAGAACAGGCCCTTCTGGACCTTTGAGCCATGCCGCCCAACAATCCTCTGATTCAACCCGAGCCTAATACGGGACAATTTACAATAGCCAGTTAACTGACCAACCGGTACATCTTTGGACTGTGGAGGACACTGAAGCAGCTGCAGAAAGCCCGTGCGGTCATGGGGAGAAGGTAAACAAACTCCTTACAGGCTGCGGTGGGAACGGAACCCTGACTGCAGGTACTGTAGAGCGTTGTGCTAACCACTAGCTACTGTGCCATCCCAATGCTTTTTAGCTAACCTACACAGACTTTCACAAATTAAGATAGAACTTCATATTCAATATTTTGAAAGCCACTCAAAAGAACACTAATTTTAATATAATGTCAGCAACAAGCCGTTCAAACATAAGCTCAGAATAAGGTACAGTTTGTTGACTTGGTGGGCATGGATGAGTTGGGCGAAAGGGCCTGATTCCATGTTGTTAAACTTTGTAACAGGCTAGTACTGGAATGGATCTATTTTGCAGCAAGTTCATTATAATTATTTAGTTTATTTTCTTGTGACTAAGAGTGCTGACACTTACTCATTAAATTCTAGCATATTGCGCCAAAAGCAAGAGAATACAGTCATGTTCAACAAACTACTAAAGATCAGTCAATATCACAAAAATTGAAGATTTCAGGAAGACATACTGATGAGATGGAAGGACAACTGTCAGATTTTATTCTATATTTAATTACAGAAAAATGTGATGGTGCATCTTGGAATTTGAGGAAGCCATAATTAAATGATAATACAAAATAAATTTTGCAGCTTCTGAAAATCCAAAACAAAAAACACCCAGAAACATCTTTAAATATTGAGTCACCATTTGGAGAAAAATATTCACATTTTAGGGTATTGATCTTTTATTATTATAGTTTTGATGAAGGGTCTGCAAAACCTGTTCAGTGATTCCAGGTAAATATATCCTTTTTGCTGTAATATCTTTCTTCTGTGTTTTTTTCCTCTACATCTTATCCAGTGCTTCAACATCCTTGAGAGGGAAAAATAAAATCTGCAAAGCTATGCTCTTTAAACAGTTCTTACAGCTGAAAGACAGAGTGGGATGAACAGTAGATATAAACTGAAATCTCAAAATTCCTTTGAATGTTTATAATCAAATGTGCCAAGGACACCTTGTCATATTCAAGCAAATAACATGACTAGACCATTCTAAATTTAAAGCTGCTTATTTTCTGAATAAATCATTCACCATACTTTGATCTCAAAATCTATAGCTTAGTTGAACACAATTTGCCACTGTACAGTTTTTCACAATGTTTGCTGATCGGTTTGACCACAGACTTGGTTGAAGAAGATCTTGAGGAATAGCAGTTGGGAAAAATGCTAGTTATGATTATGACTGATTATGAGGACACGCAGTCCCCTTTTGTTGTCATTTAGTAATGCATGCATTAGTTAATCTAATTTCTCTGATTGCTTGCGCAGAAAATGACTTTTAAATTATGATATCCACAGGAAAAGTACGAAATGTACAAACTTGCGTAAAAAGATAAAGAATAGTTGGGAGAGAATCAATTCAGCAATCACCAAACTTAGACAAACAGAACTCTCAGGAAAGAGGATCATAAAATTCTAAGACACAATGTCTGAATTTCAAGGTGGTTTATTTACCTGGGAGAGGTTGAATGTCGCTACAGTGCTATCATCATAAAGTAAGATGTTGATGGTATCCAGAGCCCAAGTGCTCTCAGCCAAAAGGCCAGACTTGAGTGACATCATAACCCGCCATGCCTCTGGGGCTCCTGAAAAATTAGGAATAGCAGTTCAAACAGGTATTAGTCAAACTTGAATTCCTCAGTTAGACCCATATGAAGATTTGAAATTATACTGAATAAGCCTCAAGTAAAAAGCTCTGTCAGTTATGGTAACAGTGAAACTGCTGGATTATCCGACTGGGTTCAGTTAATCAATCTGCTCATTTGACTCTTGTCAACCACACTAATATAGTTGATGCTCAATTGTTCTCTCAAGTGACCTGCCAAGTTGGTCTGTGTAAGGGCAGTTGAAAAAAAGCTTCACAATCAGGGCAACAACACTGTGAATGAATAACAAGATAGTGGAATTCAGAAACATAGATAATTGTGAGAAGAGTAATGGAATAAAGAAATCCATAAATAGATTAGTGAAATCAGTTAACAAGATGTACAAAGTGCTTAAGTGTGGGGAAATAAGAAAGAGAGGCATTGGACTGGATTGAGTCTGAATCATCCCACACTGCCCGTTCTCCTGTGGGATGTCTGCGAGTGAATTTATCTTTTGTGCCTGTTCCAGTCCCACTGTACTTGTGGCCTCACTGCTATTCTGTAAGGAAAGTCCTTGAGCCATGACCAGGCTTTTAGCACAGTAAACTGAAGCCTTATCCCGATACATATTTTTATGTGCAAAACTGATGTAAAGTTAAAAAATTACTTTGTTTTAGTTTAAGTTCAATTGTGCTGTGAAATTTTAGTAAAATTTCTTGATCTTCTGTAACTTGATAATTAAACAGCTATGTAAACAGTTTTCAATGCCATTAACAACAGTTCTGTTAATCTAAAATGTTTGAAGCTGTAATGCTAGGTTAGTTTGCCAAATGGTATTCAAATCGGACTTTGAAATAACTCTGCACTTAGTTACTCTTAACCTTGTGTTAAATTTTTAATTTTCTTTTAAAGGCACACATATATTCATACAATCTTTATTAGATTTTTTTCCAATTGGATTGAGACATCAATTATATTCAAGGATGTCAGATTCTGTTGGCATCATGCCTATTCACTTTAGCAAGTATACTGTGTAATCTAAAACACAAGAAAATTGCTCCTTAAGATCAACAAAAGGAGGTGGGAATTAGAGATATCACAAGGACATGATAGATAGATGGGGCAGTCCATTCAGTCCTTTGTGCCTACTCTACAGTTCAGCAAGGTCATTGCTGATCTTTTACCTCAGTGTCACCTTATCACATTCTTCCATGCTCTTAATTTCTTAAAAATCTATTGATTTTTGTCATGAATATATTGAGCTCTTGATCTGTTTTGAATATACTGCGCAACTGAGCTTCCACACCTTCTTGGGTAGAAAATTACAAAGATTCACGACTCTCTGGGTGAGAAATTACTTTTCATCTTTCTCATGAATGGCCAATCCTCAATCTTCAGATACCTCAACAAGGGTAAACATATGACCAATACTTAGTCTGCCAAGTTCTGCAGTAATTAAGTATCTTTCAATCAGATCTTTTCCCACTTACTTAATACTAAGGAGTATTGACACAGTCTGCTCAATTTTTCCCTCACACAACAATCTGACAAACCTTCACAGCTCTCCTCTTTTGCAAAGATATTCTTTGGGTTGGGAGACCAGATTTGTTTATAATATTTATGATCTGGTTACGCCAGAACCCCATATAATTGAAGCAAGACATCTCTACCCTGCTGATCGAATGCTGTAACAATGAAGGCCAACATGCTGTTTGTTAGCTATTTCCACTGCTTGAAGTAAGGACATGTTTACTTTCAGTGATTTATGGTACACTAAGTGCTTCTGAACACTAACACCTTTTAATCTAAAATTACATTAAAAAAATTCTACTATTGCATTTTCTTTCTACCAAACAGGATATCACCACGTCTTTCCATGTTACCATGTAATTGCCTGTCCAGTCATCCTGCCTCTATCCCCAAAGTCTCCCTGCATCTTCCTTGCAGCTCGTGCTGTATATCATCAGTAGGCTTTAATATATTGCTATTGATTATCTCATCCAAATCACTGATATAGATTGTGAAGAATTCTGGCTCCTGAACTGAGTTATGCATCCACGACCTTGCAATTCTGAAAATGAGCCATTTATTCTGACTCTGCTTCCAGACTGTTGAACCAATCCCCAACCCACACCAGAAAACTGTTCCTACCGTACACTTAATATTGTTATCATCTCAAAGTCCAAGTACACAACTGGCTCACTCTTTTTAGTTACAGACACAAATATTTCCAGCAGATTTGTCAAATGCAATTTCATTTTAATAAATCCATACTGAGCTTGCCCTACAATATTATACATTCCTTAATTATAGATTCAAGTAATCTCCATATTACTCTAGGCTAATTGGTTTGTTCTCCCTCACTTTCCTGAAATGTTAGGGTTAACATTTCTACTTTCAACTCTGTGGGACACTTAAGAATCAATTTTGGAAGATGACAACCAGTGGTGCATCCACTATAGCCACAGTCACTTCCTTCAAAACCTTCAAGGCAGATCATTCGGTTCTGAGGACTTGCTACCTTTCGAGATTATTACATCATGAAGTTTGGAAGTGGGGATGCCCAGCAATAAGTAGAGAATGTTCGGTTCCATTTGCCCTTCTTCAAATACAGCAACACCCAGACAACATTCAGGTTTATATTTACAAATGGCATGCAACGCTGGAAAGTCATGATCAACACATGCATAGAAGCACCACCATCAAGCACCAGCATCATGAATATGTCTGTTACTTTATTGTCAATGGGTCAATAAACTGGACCTACCTATTCAAAGCATTGGAAGGGGGAGCATTTTTAACACATGGACAGGAGTCTGTATCTCACCACCAATTTTTATTTTAAGGATAAAAAAAACTGGTAATAAATGCTAGCATTGGTAATGATATAACAATGTAATTGAAGAAATATACGCAGATTGACTGTTACTTGATTTTTGCAGATGGTAGCTGCAAGTTCATGTAGTTCATGCAGTTCAATATCTATTTAAAAAGACATTTATTAAATCCTTATTTTATCATTCTAAGCTCCTACATCCAAATACTATATGATGAACTGACTTGATACATGTAACAATAATTACACTCTTCAGCAAAAGGGAAATTGTAGTATCTCCATAAAGACTGCAAGATGTAATTACCCAAGTTTTCAGAGGTACTTATTGTAAAAAGGGATGGAAACATATATTTATATACTTCTACTTACAATCTTAGGATTTCTTCAAGCACTTTATATCTAATGAAATACTTCTACAGTTAAATGTCACAGATGAGAGATTTCACTCCATCACCAAGGACACTCACTACCCTGGATATGCCCTCTGCTCATTACTACCATCAGGGATGAGGCACAGGAGCCTGAAGACATACATTCAACATTTTGGGAACAGTCTCATCCCCATTTCCATCAGATTTCTGAACAACCCATGTACACTAGCTCACTACTTTGGTCTCTTGTGATGCTATTTATTGCAACTTACAATAATTTTTTAAAATGTATTATACAGTACTGCTATCACAAAATAACATGACATATGCCAATGATAATAAATCTGATTCTCATTATATTTTGTTTACAAGGTGCTGGCCTGGATTAGATACTCAGTTCTTTGGAATGAGGCGGAAATCTAAAACTTACAGACTTAAGACCCAAGTTTGCTCCAACCACAGAGATACACGGGGGAAAATACAAGCAAAATATGTGCACAGAATTAAGGTATTAACTATATTATTATAAAAAGAAATTTAATGCAAAGACAAACAAGAGAAAATCTGCAGATGATGGAAATCCAAACACATACAAAATGCTGGAGGAACTCAGCAGGCCAGGCAGCATCTACGGGAAAGAGTACAGTCAACGTTTTGGGCTGAAACCCTTCTGCAGGACCGGAGAAAAAAAAAACTGAGGAGTAGATTTAAAAGGTGGGAGGAGGGGAAAGAGAAACACAAAGGTGAAACCTGAAGGCGGGGTGATGAAATAAACAGCTGGGAAGTTGATTGGTGAAAGAGAAAGAAGACCATGGAATAAAGAAAAGGTGGAGGAGCACCAGGGGAGGTGATGGGCGGGCAAGAAGATAAGGTGAGAGAGGGAAAAGGTGAGAGAGGGAAAAGGGGATAGGAAATGGTGAAGCAGAGGGGTAGTCGGGGCATTACCCAAGTTTAAGAAATCAATGTTCATGCCATCAGGCTGGACGCTACCCAAATGAAATAATAGGTGTTGTTCCTCCAACCTAAGTGAGGCCTCATCACAACAGTGGAAGAGGCCATGGAATGACATACTGGAATGGGAATGGGAAATGGAAATAAAATGGGTGGTTACTGGGAGTTTTCGCTTTCTCTGGTGGAGAGCGTAGGTGCTCAGTGAAGCGGTCTCCCAATCTACGTTGGGTCTCATTGATATTCAGAAGGCCACACTGGGAGCACCGGACACAGTAGATAACTCAACAGACTCACAGATGATGTGTCGCCTCACCTGGTAGGACTGTTTCATAGTCATAGTCATACTTTATTGATCCCAGGGGAAATTGGTTTTCGTTACAGTTGCACCATAAATAATAAATAGTAATAGAACCATAAATAGTTAAATAGTAATATGTAAATTATGCCAGGAAGTAAGTCCAGGACCAGCCTATTTGCTCAGGGTGTCTGACTCTCCAAGGGAGGAGTTGTAAAGTTTGATGGCCACAGGCAGGAATGACTTCCTATGATGCTCTGTGTTGCATCTCGGAGGAATGAGTCTCTGGCTGAATGTACTCCTGTGCCCACCCAGTACATTATGTAGTGGATAGGAGACATTGACCAAGATGGCATGCAACTTAGACAGCATCCTCTTTTCAGACACCACCGTCAGAGGGTCCAGTTCCATCCCCATAACATCACTGGCCTTACGAATGAGTTTGTTGATTCTGTTGGTGTCTGCTACCCTCAGCCTGCTGCCCCAGCACACAACAGCAAACATGATACCACTGACCACCACAGACTTGTAGAACATCCTCAGCATCGTCCGGCAGATGTTAAAGGACCTCTGTCTCCTCAGGAAATAGAGACGGCTCTGACCCTTCTTGTAGACAGCCTCAGTGTTCTTTGACCAGTCCAGTTTATTGTCAATTCGTACCCCCAGGTATTTGAAATCCTCCACCATGTCCACCCTGACCCCCTGGATGGAAACAGGGGTCACTGGTACCTTAGATGTCCTCAGGTCTACCACCAGCTCCTTGGTCTTTTTCACATTAAGCTGCAGATAATTCTGCTCACAACATGTGACGAAGTTTCCTACCGTAGCCCTGTACTCAGCCTCATCTCCCTTGCTGATGCATCCAACTATGGCAGAGTCATCAGAAAACTTCTGAAGATGACAAGACTCTGGGCTGTAGTTGAAGTCCAAGGTGTAAATGGTGAAGAGAAAGGGGGACAAGACAGTCCCCTGTGGAGCCCCAGTGCTGCTGGCCACTCTGTCGGACACACAGTGTTGCAAGCACACGTACTGTGGCCTGCCAGTCAGGGAATCAAGAATCCATGATACCAGGGAAGCATCCACCTGTATCGCTGTCAGCTTCTCCCCCAGCAGAGCAGGGCGGATGGTGTTGAACGCACTGGAGAAGTCAAAAAACATGACCCTCACAGTGCTCGCTGGCTTGTCCAGGTGGGCGTAGACACGGTTCAGCAGGTAGACGATGGCATCCTCAACTCCTAGTCGGGGCTGGTAGGCAAACTGGAGGGGATCTAAGTGTGGCCTGACCATAGGCCAGAGCAGCTCCAGAACAAGTCTCGCCAGGGTCTTCATGATGTGGGAGGTCAATGCCACTGGTCTGTAGTCATTGAGGCCGCTGGGGCGCGGCGTCTTCGGCACAGGGACGAGGCAGGACGTCTTCCACAGTACAGGAACCCTCTGGAGCCTCAGGCTCAGGTTGAATACATGGCAAAGTACTCCACATAGCTGAGGGGCACAGGCTTTGAGCACCCTGATACTGACACCATCCGGTCCTGCAGCCTTGCTTGGGTTGAGATGTTTCAGTTGTCTTTTCACCTGTTCAGCTGTGAAGCCCACCGTGGTGGTTTCGTGTGGGGAAGGGGTATAGTCATGAGACCAGGGTGGGGGACTGTGAAGAGGGGTAGGAGGGGAATTAGGGCCCTAAAAGGTAGTGAGGGAGGAGGTGTAGGGCCAGGTGTAGCTCTGTTCAACTAAGTGCCAGGAGGGAGATCAGTGGGGATGGATGAATGGACAAGGGAGTCATGCAGGGAGTGATCCCTGTGGAAAGCAGAAAGTGGGGTGCTGGGGGGAGGAAAGAGGAAAAGATGTGCTTGGTGGAGATGATGAAAGTTTTGGAGAATTATGTTCTGGACGCGGAGGCTGGTGGGAGGTGAAGACAAGAGCAACCCTATTGCTGGTAACGTGGCAGGAGGATGGGGTAAGAGCAGACATGCATGAAATGGAAGAATGCGGTTGAGGACAGCATTGATGGTGGAGGAAGGGAAGCCCTTTTCTTTGAAAAAGAAGGACATCTCTTTAAATCTGGAATGAAAAGCCTCAACCTGAGAGCTGAGAGCAGATGTGCTGGAGACGGAGGAATTGAGAGAAGGGGATGGCGTCTGGTAGCTGTGAGAGTCTGTGGGCTTACAATAGACATCAGTGGATATGCTGTCTCCAGAGACAGACAGTGAGATCAAGAAAGGGGAGGGAGGTGTTGGAAATGGACCAGGTAAATTTAAAGACAGGGTGGAAGTTGGAGGCAAAGTGGATGAAGTCGATGAGTTCGGCATGGGTGCAGGAAGCAACACCAGTGCAGTCGTTGATGTAGCATAGGAAAAGTGCGGGACGGTCACCAGTGTAGGCTTGGAACGTAGACTGTTCTGTGTAGCTAACAAACAGGCAGGCATAGCTGGGACCCATGGCTACAGCTTTTGTTTGAAGGAAGTGGGAGGAGCCAAAGGAGAAATTATTTAGAGTGAGGCCAAGTTCCGCTAGGCAGAGGAGAGTGGTGGTGGAGTCTGGTGTCAAGAAAAAAAATGGAGAGCTTTAAGGCCTTCCCGGTGGGGGATGGAGGTGTAGAGGGACTGAACATCCATAGTAAAAGAAAGTAGATGGAGGCCAGTAACCAGAATCATTGAAAAGATCCAGAGCATGTTAGGTGTCAGGAAAGGACTGAACTAGAAGGGATAAAGCAGAGTTGAGGTATGCCGATATGATTTCAGTGGGGCAGGAACAAGCTGAAACAATGGGTGTACCTGGACAAGCAGGTTTGTGGGTCTAGGGTAAGAGGTAGAAACGGGAGGTGCAGGGTGCGGGAACTATGAGGTTGGTGGCGGTGGACGGGTGATCTCCAGAGTCAACAAGATTGGTGATGGTGTGGGAGACAATGGTCTAGTGTTCCTCAGTGGGATTCTATTCCAGGGCCAGGTAAGAGGAAGTGTCTGAGAGTTGGTGCTGGACCTCAGCAAAGTACAGGTCAGTCCGTCAGACTCTACAGCACTCACTTTATCTGCGGGTTTGATGACGAGGTTAGGATTGGTGCAGATGGATAGATGGATAACTGAACGTTTGGAAGGATTGAGGTTGGAATTGGAGAGAGGAGTGTTGAAGTCCAGATGGTTGATGTCCCATTGTCAGCTGGCAATGAAAAGATCCAGAGCAGGCAGAAGACCAGGGCAGGGTGTCCAGGAAGAGGAGGAGGGTTGAAGAATGGAGAAGGGGTCATCGGTGTGGGGTGGTGAGTTCTTGCCAAAGAAATAGGCTCAGAGATGGAGCCTATTAAAGCAAAGACAGAAGTCTTTTGTTGTAGTATTTTTAGGGTAATAGTTAAAGGCATTGTTCAAGACAACATTTAAAATTCCAATATTTAAAAGACATCTGGACAGGTTTATGAATAAGAATGATTTAGATTTGGAGCATCTGGGCCAAACGCAGGCAAATGGGGCTAGCTCAGGAAGGCAACTTGATAGCATTCAATGAGTTGGGCTGAAGGGCCTTTATCTGTTCTGTATGACCATGTGATTTGTAGTGTCAACAAAGACAGACAACCTCACTTTAATGTTCTAATCTGAAATACTAGGATGCAAAGTACAGAGACAAATTAGAACAAAACCCAGCTTGGTGGCAGGAAGCATAGTGGACAACTGGAAGGCAGTTACCAGCCTGGATTCCATAGAGCTCTGTACTCAGTCCCACTTTTCATACAGATTCATGATTCAGACTGCTCTAAAGGAGCATGAAGAAGCTATTTGCAGATGAAACAAGGATTGACTATATGCTGCCGACAATAAAGGAGGAGGATTTATTCTGCAGGAAGAGACTGACATCTGGACAGTTGGCCAAGAAGCTGACAAATCCAGAGTGGCCGAGTAGGTTGAACTGCTACCTCACAGTTCCAGTGGCTCAGGTTTGATCCTGACCTCCAATCTCTTCCTTGCAGAATTTGCATGTTCGCCATGCCCATGTGGGAATCCCTCCCCTCTCCCAGTGCTGCCGAAGATCAGCTGGTAGGTAAATTTATTGGCTACTGTAAATTACCCCTCATGATTTAAAGGGAACAGACAGATAGTTAACGGGAATGAGATCAAACAGGTTACAGGAAACTAAGTGGGAATCGATGGGATTCCTCTCGGAACCAGTAGAGCATTGATGGGCCAAATGGTCTCCTTCTATGTCACAATACCAGTTCCTCATCACCATCACCACCCTCCTGGCGAAACTGGTCCTCACCCTCAGAAATTTCTCTTTTGGTTCCTCCCACTTTCTCTCAAGGTGCAACCATGGGCACCAGCATGGACCCTGGCTATGCCTGTGTTTGTGTTTGTGTGGGCTACACTGAACAGTCCATGTTCCAAGCTTTCTTTGGTAATGGTCCCCAGCTATTTCTTTGCTTCTCCACCCTGCCCTTAAATTCACTTTGTCCATTTCTGACTCCTCTCTCCCCTTTCTCAATCTCTTTGTCTCCATTTCTGGGGACTAAGTGTTTACCGATATTTTTTATAAACCTACTGATTCCCATGGCTATCTTGACTATACCCCATCTCATCCTATCTCCTGCAAAAATGCCATTCCCTTTTCTCAGTTTCTTCATCTCCACTGCATCTGTTCCCAGGATGAGGCTTTCCTTTATAGGACATAAGAGATGTCCTCCTTTTTCAAAGACGGGGGTTTCCCATCCTTCACCACTGATGCTGCGCTCACCCACTTCTCCTCCATTCCCCTGACATCTGCGCTCACCTCATCCTCCTGCTGCCTTAACAGGGATGGAGTTCCTCTTGTCCTCAGCTACCACCCTATAAGCCTCCACATTCAACACATCATTCTCTGAAACTTCCACCATCTTCAACAAGACTCCACCACTAAACACACCTTTATTCCCCCTCCCCCAATTTCCTCTTTCTGCAGGCATTGTTTCCTCCATGATTCCCTTGTCCATTTGTCCCGCCCCACTAATCTCCCTCCAGGCTCTTATTCCTTCAAGTGGCAGATATGTTACACCTGCACATTTACCTCCTCCCTCACCTCCATTCAGGGCGCCCAACAGTCTTTCTAGGTGAGGCAACACTTCAACTGAAAATTTGTTGGGGTTACCTGCTGTATTCAGCAGCCTCCTCTACACTGGTGAGACCCAACGGAGATTGGTGGAATGCTTTGTTGAACTCTTTGCTTCATTTGCAAAAAAGCAGGATTTCCCAGTGGCCAACTATTTCAATTCCAATCCCCATTCCCATGTTGGTCCATGGCCTCCCCTTCTGGCAAGATGAGGCTACTCTTAGGTGGGGGAGCAACACCTTATATTCCCTCTAAGTAGCCTCCAACCTGATGGCATTAACATAGATTGCTACAACTTCCAATAATTTTTTCTCCTCCCCCTTCCCTCTTCTTCATTTTGCCCCCCTTACCTCTTCTCCTCACCTACCTATCATCTCCCCCCAGTGCCATACCTTCTTCCCTTTCTCCCATGATCCACTCTCTTCTCCAGTCAGATTCCTATTCTTTCAGCCATTTACCTTTTCCACCAATCATCTCCCAGCTTCTTACTTCATTCCCCCCTCCCCAACCCACCTAGCTTAACCTATCACCTTCGAGCTTGTACTCCTTCCCTTCCTCCCATTTTCTTACTCTGACATCTTCCCCCTTCCTTTCCAGTCCTCATGAAGGGTCTTGGCCTGAAATGCCAACTGTTTATTCACTTCAATAGATGCTACCTGACCTGCTGAGTTCCACCAGCTTTTTGTGTGTGTTGCTCTGGATTTCCAGCAACCGCGGAGTCTTTTGTGCTTAAAAATGCTTTCCTTTCTTAGCCTGGACATGGAATACTACAGCATGGAGATGGTGTCAAACTATTTTCAATAACAGTTAGTCAGACAACAGATTGAATATTCCACTCAGTTCTGCTCACCAAATCTTAGGAAAAATATGCACAAGAAAAGAGATTTACAAGGATGTTGCCATTACTGCAAAATTTTAATCATGAAAAAATATGGAATAGGTTGGAATTCTCCTTGAACCAGAGAGACATAATTACTGGAAGTTCAAATTGATTCATTACAAAACAATTACTTTACTTTGTACAGGGGTTAAAACAAAGAGGCAAAGATTTAAGGTACAGAGCAAAATACTGAAAATGCTGGAGGATTTCAACAGGTTAGGCAGCATCTATGGAGGGGAATAAACAGACAAAAGTTTGGACTGAGATCCTTGATTTAAAGTAATCTGTTGGTGGATTAGATGGGACATGAAGTAAACTCACATATTCTGAAACTCCCTGACTGTAAGAATGACAGGGACTGAAATGCAGATTATTTAATAGGTACTTGGAGATGTAATTAAAGCTGTGACTGATGGACTACAAATCTAATCCTGGATAGCGGGACTAAGCTCGGTCACACTTTTTCAACCAGTCACCACATTATGGGCCTCATAAAATTTCTATGATTCTACCACAAAAAAAAACCCAAAATCATAGAACAGAAAGCTACAGCAATCTGACAGAAAGGTGTTACATTCAGGTTGAACTAAAATTACATCACTCTTTTGGTCTTTAAGATTTTTTCAATTTACAGTGCAAGTTTTTTGGCCTCTGACAACCCAGGTGCATCAAACCCTCTTTCTCAGGGCTGTTCTCAATATTGTGGCCAACTTTCCTACAGATGAAAGCAATTTGAGGAGACTGATATGAAGTGGTTTACCATTTGCTATCTGGTTCATGAATGACATGTTGAAAGATATAATTGCACCATTCAAGTGCCAAAGTTAAGTTATATTTGCATTTGTTTGATACCTTTGTTGCTGGAGGGGAGAGAGGCAAGGTGAAAAAAATGAAAACATTCAAGTAATTAGCTGTTGACAGGCATACCCTTTATCCTCACCATTTAGAAAGTATTTCTAAAACATGTATTTTGCATGAAATGATGTCAATCAATACTACAACACAAGAAACACGAGGTGAGAACCCCTTTAGCATTACCTGATTTTTAAAAAATATTAAATTTAAGGGATCTGGTGCTGAAATATTTGAACAACCCCTAATCTTTTTTAAAAAAAGGTTTACATATTTTCTCACTTGTAAAGTATCCAAGACTTCCAATTTAACAGCTGTTAAGTTGTTATCAGTGCTACTATAATTATTTCATGAACCCAAACTTAATTCAAATGTAAAAGTTTTTACCAGTGTCTTTTGAGGTAAGTTTTCGTCTTGCTTTTAAGACTGGTTGCGATGCTTCCACTGAACCAGGAGGAAACGTAATTTCCCGCCTCACAGGGGGAGGCTGCTGTTGTGGAACAGCAACTTGAGAGGCTGGAACTGGAGGACCAACTTTCTGCATCTTCATGGATGACATGTACGGAGATTTATTGGGGGACATTCTGTTTTCTAGAGACCGTTGAAATGGAGCTGGACTGGGAGCTCTGGAAATGTGGTTTGGCATTGAAGGAGGAGTCTGGTAGGAGGACTGAGAAGGTCGTGTGATAGGAGCCATAGAGGCTGATTGCATGTACGAAGGCTGACGTTGGTTCATGTGGGAGGGCCATTGGCCTTCATGATTTATTCTCTGATCAGGTAACATCATTTCTTCAGTGCGATTCATCCCTGCATATGGCGATGCCTGCGGAGGTGCTCCAGGGCCTTGCCGGTTTGGATACTGATAAGGCATATCATTTCGTGACTGCCACATCCCCTGTTGTGGCCCTTCAGTAGAGGACACTTGCATTGGTCCTCCCATCATTTGTGGTGGCATTCCATGCTGTTGCATTGGACCTGGACCCTGCATCCTGTCTCTGTTATATGTCAATGGGTACTGACTTTGCATGGATCTCCTGTCTGGTCCAGTATAAGCATTTCCATATTGATTGTACATTTCCTGCTGCTGGCTGCCATACTGCACATTGTACATATCACTCTCATGGCGCTTTGGTGGGGGACCATACATGCCCTCCATGGGCCGTTTATAATTCTGCACAATAAAACAAAAATAAACATGAATACTTGTGTGAATAATAGTACAATGTACTCTTTATAAACGACACAGTAACAAAATCATTAAGGAAGTCGAAGCCCAATGCCTGGAGACTGGAAGCGTGGAGGCCTGGGGTTGGATGACTGTCCATTCATTGGTTTGAGCGTGTGTGTGTGTGCGCGTGTGAGGGAGGATAGGGCTTGTTTTGCAGTTGTTGTTTTGTTACATGTGTTCTGTGTTGCTCTGCTGAGCATTATGGGCATGCTATGTCAGTGCTAGAATGTGTCTACACTTGTGGGCTGTGCCCAGCACATCCTTGGGTGGGTTCCTTGTTAATGCAAATGATGCATTTCTCTGTATGTTTCAATGTACGTGAGATAAATAAATGAATCTAAATCTAAAAACAGAAAATGTTGCAAAAACCAAGACATTCAGCAATAGCAGACACAAAATCAGGTCAACATTCAGTGCTGTGTACCTTTTATATGAGTTAACCAGGTTTAAAATACACAGAGAGGACACGGGATTGTGGTGTAGAAAACATGATGAACAGAGCAGAAAGAAGTTGAAATTAAGTGACAGAAAGAGTGGAAGATAAGAAAGGTTGGTAATGGAATAATTGAACAGAGCACATGCAAAAATGCAAAGAATAAATTCAGGAAATCATTATTAATTTTATTGTTCATTGATCATTATATTTTTAAACTTTATCCACTGCCAACTGGAACAAGGATCTAAATTATGATCAAGCTACGTACAAAAACATGGTTATTTTAGCATAACTCACGGAATTAGTAATTGTGCATCCTTGAAAGAAAGAAGAATTTTTTGCAGGTATTGATGCAAGCAAATTACACTAATTAAAACTTTGCCAAGTTTGAATTTGCTTATTTTCATGCCATTAATGTATCTGAATTTCATGAACAGTTTTTTTTTGAACACCCCACTCCCCAACTGCATGAAAAACTAGATAAACATGGCATACACTAAAAAGATAACTTTTGCAAGTTAATCTTAATGACCGATGTCTTCAAATTAATGTTTAAATGCATGAGTCTGATGACATGACTGATGAAAATTTACCTGGAGAATGAATTCACTGAATGTGGACTAATTTCAAATCCAGTACAACTCAACATGAGGAAAACGTGGGCCTGCTGATTTCAATGATCAAATCTGATGAATCATTTCAGCAGTCTTATAATGGAAGTCAGTAGCCGCATTAAAATGTTGTGGAATTTGGAATTTCTGAAAACACCGATACTAAATCAAAATTTATCCTTCTATCTGAAATCAATATTCTAAGCGAATACGGGAAAGGGCAAGTTGGGTCACAAATCTTAGTAAAAACTGGAGGTGCCTGAAAGGACTAAATGACTTCTCTCTGTTCCCATATTCATAAATACAACTGACTTACTGTATGCAAGAAAACTGGCATTTTATAGACAATGTGTTTTTGACATCTTTAAGGAGAAACTTTGTTATCCAACAACAAATCTTGATTTAGCCTAAACTACTTATGTCAAGTAACATTCTTTTCCTAGGGTGTATGTAAACAGAGGTAACACTGCATGCTGATGACCTTTCATCAAAAATGGACATCAGAAAAATCAAACAATTGTACAGTATTAAAATAGAAAGTTATTTGTACTATTCTTGTTATGTTCATCAGTGGTAACTCTAACAGATGGTTCTACCTGCTGCTGAGGATACATTCCAGTCTGATGGCCTCCATATGGTGTTTGTCCAGAAGGGGGTCCTTGGCCTGGGTATTGTTGCCCATAAAGATCGTGCCTGCAGAAAAATGTTTGCACGGTTGTGTATTGTCAAAGATGCAAACCAAAAGTTTGACTGCCATATTATTAGTTCATAAATTTGCACTTAATTACACTCAGTTCCATCTGGATTTTAATTATGCCAACATAGACATTTTAAAAAACATTACAGCCACTTTGGTAATGCAAATGTCAGTACTTTGAAATGTCAAGCTAAATTACCAACAAGGTAGCAGACAAAATAAGAAATGATAAATTTCAAAGGTCTGGTAATGTGATTCTAACTGCTGATATGATACAAAGATCCTTATTTCCAAATTCTTTCATGGGATGTAGGCATCACTGACAAGGCCAGTATTTACTTCCTACACCTAAAGGACAAGCAGAAATGGTGGTTTGCCTGAACCCATCAGAAACAGGGAGTTTCAGAAGTCTGACCCACAACAATAAAAAATCCACAATATTATTCCAAGTTAGGATAGTGTGTTATCTCTACCAGTGTTTGGTTGCCATGTTCCCAAGAGGAATGCAGTTTTGTTGGTATGACTATTAAGCTACAACAATTTTATCCTTGGTACCTAGCTTTATATATAATGGTATATTATAAGGATCATCCAGAATGCCAGATTAAGGAAAGTGGTAGACTAGTGGTCTCAATTAGCAACATAACAAAAATATTCATTCAAGGAATAGTAATGTTTGTGCAAACCTCAGAACGTGGTTCCAGCAACATGTGAGAATGCCCTCTTGCATGGCAAATAGACTGGGGTAAGAATAGAATTGTTTTTGAGAGGTACCATGGAACAGACAGGAGACCACAGAAGAGTTGACATAATAGTCAATCTGGTCTACTTCCTGTGTCAATAACAAACACTATTCGACCAAAATATATTGGAACAGAAGTAGGCCATATGGCCAGTCAAGTCTGCTCCACTATTTGATCATGGCTGATCCATTTCCCTCTCAATCCCATTCTCCCGCTTACTCCCCTTTGCACGCACTGACATAAGAATCTATCAACATCTCCCTTAAATACACTCAATGACCTGGCCTCCACAGTTGCCTGTGGCAACAAATTCCACAGATTCACCACCAACCAGCTAAAGAAATTCCTCCTCATCTCTATTGTAAATTGCTGTCCTCTATTCTGAGACTGTACCCTCTACTGAGTTGGAGATGCAGTGGTTTAGCTCTTTTTCCTACACACTAAAATTCTGGAGAATCAAGGAAAATGTCACAAGTGATTAATAATGAAAAATAATGTTAAAAATTACCTTTGTTGTGCAGGGTAGCGGTTTGGTGAGTACATACTTGGGTCATTGTTAGAAGGTATCATGTTGGACTGACCTCCTGGAGGTCCCATACTTCCTTCAGGACCCATTCCATGTTCAGGCCTAGAACAAGAACACAGAGCTTGTTTTCCAAAAATATCTATAGGGTACTATGCAGTGAAAGCTTACTTGACTGAAATGTATAAAGTCAGAGAAAAAAAAATTCTACCTTATTGCACATGTTTTCTGTATCTATGGTATAATACCAAACTCATAATATATGATGCAGTAGCAACTTACAAAAAACTTGCTGATTTTCAAAAGAATTGTTCATGGAAAATCTTCTTACACTAATCTTATTTAATCTTCAGTAGAGTTCTTGGATTCCCTCCTTCTATGGTGATCCTATATACTTTCCTGTCATTCTGACTCGTTCTCTACCTTTCAGATGTACTGATAGCACATAATTTAGCACAAAGCGGATGAGCTTAGAGCTTGGATCAGTACTAGGAGCTATGATGTTGTGGCCATTACAGAAACTTGGATGGCTCAAGGGCAGGAATGGTTACATAGAGTGCCAGGCTTTAGATGTTTCAGAAAGGATAGGAAGGGAGGCAAAGGAGGTGGGGGTTTGGCAGTACTGATCAGAGATAGTGTCACGGCTGCAGAAAAGGAGGAAATCATGGAGGGATTGTCTACTGAGTCTCTGTGGGTGGGAGTCAGAAACAGGAGGGGGTCGATAACTCTACTGGGTGTTTTTATAGACCTCCCAATAGCAACAGAGACATCGAGGAGCAGACAGGGAGACAGATTCTGGAAAGGTGTAATAATAACAGGGTTATTGTGGTGGGAGATTTTAATTTCCCAAATGTTGATTGGCATCTTCCTAAAGCAAGAGGTTTAGATGGGGTGGAGTCTGTTAGGTGTGTTCAGGAAGGTTTCCTGACACAATATGTAGATAAGCCTACAAGAGCAGAGGCTGTAACTTGATCTGGTATTGGGAAATGAATCTGGTCAGGTGTCAAATCTCTCAGTGGGAGAGCATTTTGGAGATAGTGATCACAATTCTATCTCCTTTACCATAGCACTGGAGAAGGTTAGGAACAGACAAGTTAGGAAAGTGCTTAATTGGAGTTAGGGGAAATATGAAGCTATCAGGCAGGAACTTGGAAGCAAAAATTGGGAACAGATGTTCTCAAGGAAATGGACGGCAGAAATGTGGCAAATGTTCAGGGGATATTTGCGTGATATTCTGCATAGCTATGTTCCAATCAGACAGTGAAAGGATGGTAGGGTACAGGAACCGTGGTGCACAAAGTCTATTGAAAATCTAGTCAAGAAGAAAAGCTTACAAAAGATTCAAAAAACTAGGTAGAGGTCTAGAAAATGATAAGGCTACCAGAAAGGAGTTTAAGAATGAAATTAGGAGAGCCAGAAGGGGCCATGAGAAGGACTTGGTGAGCAGGATTAAGGAAAACCCCAAGGCATTCTACAGGTATGTAAAGAGCAAGAGGATAAGACGTCAGAGAATAGGACTGATCTAGTGTGACAGTGGAAAAGTGTGTATGGAACTAGAGGAGATAGTGGAGGTACTTAATGAATACTTTTTTTAAAGATTAGATTAGATTATGAGGACACTCAGTCCTCGTTTATTGTCATTTAGAAATGCATGCATTAAAAAATGATACAATGTTCCTCCAGAATGATATCACAAGAAAAACACAGGACAAACCAAGACTAAAACTTACAAAACCACATAATTATAACATATAGTTACAACAGTGCAAAGCAATACCGTAATTTGATAAAGAGCAGACCATGGGCACAGTAAAAAAAAGTCTCAAAGTCTCAATAGCCTCATTATCGCACGCAGCTGGCAGAAGGGAGAAACTCTCCCTGCCATGAACCTCCAAGCGCCGCAAATTTGCCAATGCAGCACTAATGGAAGGACCCAACTGCAGCAGACTCTGAGTCCGTCCGAAAACTTCGAGCCTCCGACCAGCCTCTCTGAGCACCATCCTCTGCTGAGCGCTTCGACCCCGCCCCGGCCGCCGAGCAACAAGCAAAGCCGAGGACTCAGGGCCTTCCCCTCCGGAGATTCTGGACCACACAGTAGCAGCAGCAGCTGCGAAGCAGGCATTTCAGAAGTTTCATCAGATGTTCCTCCGTGCTCTCACGTCCGTCTCCATCAAATCAGGATTGTGCACCGCACCTTACTTGTCAAATAACAGACATCACCACCGGAGTGGCTGCTGTGAGCTGTGTCGCGCCGCCATCTTCTCCTCCCTCCTAGGTACGTTGCTTCAATATTCACTACGGAAAAGGACCTTGGTGATTGTAAGGATAACTTACAGCGGACTGAAGAGCTTCAGCATGTTGATATTAAGAAAGAGGATGTGCTGGAGCTTTTGGAAGCATCCAGTTGGATAAGTCACCGGGACTAGACAAGATATACCCCAGGCTGCTGTGACCCCACTTGGAGTACAGTGGTCATTTCTGGTCACCTCACTACTGGAAGGATATGGAAACTATAGAAAGGGTGCAGAGGAGATTTACAAGGATGTTGTCTGGATTGGGGAGCTTGAGAATAGGTTGAGTGAACTTGGCCTTTTCTCCTTGGAGCGACAGAGGATGAGAGGTGACCTGATAGAGGTGTTTAAGGTGATGAGAGGTATTAATCGTGTGGATAGTCAGAGGCTTTTCCCCAGGGCTGAAATGGCTAACTTTCCTTCAAGGAAAATCTTGCCTGACAAACCTTTTGGAATTCTTTGGAGAGATTACAAGTAGAGTAGATAAAGGAGATGTAGTGTATGTTGTATATTTGGATTTTCAGAAAGCTTTTAACAAGGTGCCGCACATGAGGCTGCTTACCAAGTAGAGAGCCCAAGGTATTACAGAAAGTTACTGGCATTGGCTGATTGGCAGGAGGCAGTAAGTGGGATTAAACGACCCTTTTCTGGTTGGCTGCCAGTGACTAGTGGTGCTCTGCAGGGGCTGGTGTTGGGACCGCTTTTTTTTACGCTGTATATAAATGATTTAGATGATGGAATAGATGGCTTTGTTGTCAAGTTTGCAGATGATACGAAGATTGGTGGAGGGGAAGGTAGTGTTCAGGAAACAAGTTGGCTGCAGAAGGACTTAGACAGATTAGGAGAATGAACAAGAAAATGGCAAATGAAATACAATGTTGGAAAATGCATGGTCATGCACTTTGGTAGTAGAAATAAATGTGCAGACTATTTTCTAAACGGGCAGAAAATTCCAGAAGTCTGAGATGCAGATAGACTTGGGAGGGCTTGTGCAGAACACCTAAAGGCCAATTTATACTTTTGCAACAAATCTACGCCGTTAAGTACAGCGTAGATTTTTCGCATACCCTACCCCATACCCTGACGCGTACCTCCCCAAAAACGTAACCATGTGTCGTGACGACGCAGACCGCAACAACTGTGATTGGTCTGCTTGGTAGCATCGCACTTCCTCCTACGCATTTCCAGTTGCATCTTCTCGTCAAATCTACCTGCTGACATCCGAAAATATTTGAAATGCATTTCCTCGTCCATGTCTCTCAGTGGCCGGACAAGCACAGAAAATTCACTCTCCTTCTGCCTCAATCCGTTCAATGGTCGTACACACCATCTCCTCCCACGTCTTCTCTCTTTTCTGCCTTGCAGTAACTTCAATAAAAGTAACTCTTCTTCAACTTTTATTAGCTCCAACTCCAACATGATGCGCTCAGTTTCAGTCGCCATTGTTTGAAGTGGCATAGAAACCCCACCGCCAACTAATGTTTTGGCAGTGAATTGCAGAGTGACACAGACACACCAACACACAAATATAAATGCTCACAACGGCATAGGCCACTTGCGTAGGCTACGGCGTACAGCCTACACAGAAGTATAAATCAACCTTAAAGGTTAACTTGCAGGTTGAGTTGGTGATGAGGAAGGCAAATGTAATGTTAGCATTTATTTCAAGAGGTCCAGAATATAAGAGCAGGGAGGTGATGCTGAGGTTTTATAAGGCACTGGTGAGGCCTCACCTGGAGTACTGTGAACAGTTTTGGGCTCATCTAATAAAAGATGTGCTGGTATCCGAGAGGGTTCAGAGGAGGTTCACAAGCATGATTCCGGGAATGAAAGAACATCATACACAGAACATTTGATGGGTCTAGGTTTGTACTCACTGAAATTCAGAAGGATGAGGGGGGACTCTCATTGAAACCTTTGAAAGTTGAAAGGCCTAGACAGTGTGAATGTGGAAAGGATGTTTCCCATGGGGGGGGAGGAGTCTAGGACAAGGGGACACAGCCTCAGGATACAGGGGCATCCATTTAAAACAGAGATGTGGAGAATTTATGGAATTTATTACCACAGGCAGCTGTGGAGGCCAGGTTGTTGGGTGTATTTAAGGCAGAGCTTGATAGGTTCTTGAATGGATACGGCATCAAAGGTTATGTGGAAAAGGTTACGGGGAGCGGGGCTGAGGAGGGAGAAAAAGGATCAGCCGTGATTTAATGGGATAGCAGACTTGATGGGCCAAATAGCCTAATTCTGCTCATATGTCTTGTGGTCTTACAAGAAATAGGAACCAGAGTAGATAATTTGGCCCCTTGTGCATGCTCCATCATGATGGACCTTTCACCTCTGCTTCACTTTTCAGAATTAACCCTATTTCCCTTGATCCCTTAAAAATTCTATCAAGCTTAAGAGAATTTTCAGATTCACCACCCACTGATCAACCACAATGTGAGAAAGTGACAACTGCTTCTAGACATTTCAGTCAGGTGAAGCACCAACCCGACATCTAGCCTAATGAGCTCCATATGATTTTTTAAAAACATTTCAATGGGAAGGTCTCTCATTCTTCTGAACTGAAAACTGTTTAGAAGTCTGCTTAATTTTTCCTCTTGTTGCAAAAATATTGTGAAATATTGAAAAAATACCATGTAATGAATCAATCTGCTGAGTGTTTGCTGTACTACTTCATCACAAATAACATCCATCTGCAGATTTATTTACTTATTGAGATACAGCACAGAATAGGCCCTCCGAGCCACACCGCCCGGCAATCCCCGATTTAATCCTGGCCTAATATTCCAATATTCCAGATGTGATCACAGTGTAGTTAATGTAGTTCAACAAGACAGTTTTGCTCTTAAATTCAAATCCTCTTTAAGTAATTGCCAATAGACCGTCTGCCTTCTTAACTAGTTAACTTTCAGTGATTTATGTAGATGGAAGTCTTGGATATTCCAACATCAACATGATTTCATTTCTCACCACTTAAAGTCAAAGTAAAACATTCTATGTTTTCAACTGGGGTGAAAGACTTCATGCTTTATATTCCATTTGCCACATAACTCCTTCAAGCACTTAACTGGCCGCTATCCCTCGGCATCTTTACATTTTCCCACTGCTCACACTACCACCTAGCAGCAAATCCGAAGATGTTACACATAAGGTGAAAAACAAAATCCCGAAATAAAAACAGAACATAATGTAATACTCATTAGGTCAAGCAGCAACTATGGGGAGAGAAAAAGTGAATCTTTCAAATGAGTAACTTTTTTATGAGAATATTAAACATTAACTGGTTTTTCCTTCTAAGGTGCCGCCTGACTTGCTGGGCATTTCCAGCATTTTCTTTTTATATTTTTCAATAAATTACACTTGTGGCCTCCTCCAAGTCATTGACAGAGACAATAAATAACTGGGGCCCCAGCACAGAATCCTGTGGCACCACAGTATTCACAGCTTTCCAACATAATCATTTACAATTTATTCTTAACATTCCTGAATATCCCCCAGACCATGTTCGTTACCATTTTGTGTGTGGCCTTAGCATTATTGCCCATTTGTTGTGTATATCAGCTTCTTGAACTGCTGCATTCCTTCTGAAATTATGTCCCTTGTGCTGTTGGAAATGATCTGCCATGAGTTCATCATCCAAGTCCGGATGGATGTTAGGGAGTTAGAATCAGGGCAGACTAGGTAAACAACTGCAGTGCAATTTTTAGATACCTTACAAAGTAGCCACATGAGTGCCAAGTAAGATGGCTGTTTGGTTCTGGATGATGCTGATCATCTTTAATGCTTTTGAAATAGCTCTTGTCCAATAAGTGGATGGTATGACAACGCACTCCTGATTTCTGCCTGCAGGCTATTTGCCATAGTATAGCCAGCCTCTGACCCCTCCTTTTGGCTGATTAGTTTCAATTTCTTGTCAACAGTCACCTCAGTATATTAAAGGCAGGAGTCTCTGCAATAGCAACACATGGTTGGGTAGGTGGAGTTGCCAAAGCCTTTACTTCAACACAAAGTCAAATCCTGAGTCTAATGAATATTCTCCATCTGATTGCATTCAAAAACCTCATTCAAGACTAAGGAGCTGGTGGTAGACCTGAGGAGAGCTAGGTACCAGTGACCCCTGTTTCCATCCAGGGGGTCAGTGTGGACATGGTGGAGGATTACAAATACCTGGGGATACAAATTGACAATAAACTGGACTGGTCAAAGAACACTGAGGCTGCCTACAAGAAGGGTCAGAGCCGTCTCTACTTCCTGAGGAGACTGAGGTCCTTGAACATCTGCCGGACGATGCTGAGGATGTTCTACGAGTCTGTGGTGGCCAGTGCTATCATGTTTGCTATTGTGTGCTGGGGCAGCAGGCTGAAGGTAGCAGACACCAACAGAATCAACCAACTCATTTGTAAGGCCAGTGATGTTGTGGGGATGGAACTGGACTCTCTCACGGTGGTGTCTGAAAAGAGGATGCTGTCTAAGTTGCATGCCATCTTGGACAATGTCTCTCATCCACTACATAATGTACTGGGTGGGCACAGGAGTACATTCAGCCAGAGACTCATTCCACCGAGATGCAGCACAGAGTGTCATAGGAAGTCATTCCTGCCTGTGGCCATCAAACTTTACAACTCCTCCCTTGGAGGGTCAGACACCCTGAGCCAATAGGCTGGTCCTGGACTTATTTCCTGGCATAATTTACATATTACTATTTAACTATTTATGGTTTTTATTACTATTTAATTATTTATGGTGCAACTGTAACGAAAACCAATTTCCCCCGGGATCAATAAAGTATGACTATGACTATTCTTGTTGGTAAAAAGCTGCATGTTTGATTAAGATTACCAAATGCTTTTCCTAAATATTCACTTGCACCACCAGTGGTGAATTGTAGTGTGTATTTATCACCTCTCAATGCTGCATTTTGCATTGACAAAATGAACAAGGTGAATGATGCATTGAGACACCTTCACTTCCAAGTTCCCATCAGACACCATACCGACTTGGATGTCTACTGTGGACCCTTCATCATGAGTAGCTGTAAATAATGCAATTCCTTCAACTTGCAACATTGTGGTAATACGAGAATTGTGGCAATTCAAGTACCATTACCTTCAGGCAGGGTAGACAATAAATGTTTGTCAGGACATCTGCATTCTGAGATCAAATTAAAAATAGGTATTAGCAGAATTTCTAATGCTACTACTAGGAACAAAAACAAAAATGATTTGTTCTATACTCAACTTGAAAAATAAAATAATGATTTTTTTTTTAAAGCTCCATGATAAGAGTGTTATACTTACCTCCTGTCATAACCGGATCCATAAGCATACTGTTGCCGCTGACCCATACTCAAGTTGCCCATTCCTCCTGATGGAGTACGGTTATACAGATCCTGCATCCCACTGTTAGGCATGACTCCAGGAGGCATAAAAGGATCATTACTTCCAGGCACTATGGTGAAATAAGTCAAGTTACTTAAAAAATACAAAGTACAAAGTACAAAATTAAATGGCGTGCTGCAAAGGAAAGGTATAAAACCTTCCTGCAAATTTCTCTCTGCGTATCGCAAGGTCTAAGTTTGAAATGGATAGAAATATTATATTTTGACACTACAGTGATGTGACTACTACAACAGACTTAATTAGTCAAATACTACTTCATCAGCTATCCCAGGAAAAAGTAATCACGGTTTCATTTCTGAGAAGTGTAAAATATTCAATCACTTATCATGGGGTACATCACAGCACCTTCTCTATAAGTGCAAGGCACAGAACAGATGCACTGATGGAAATGTTCCTGGTCAAGAACTGGCTGCAATTATGAACAGCTCACCTTTATAAAGTATCTATATTGTCTCTTATTCCCTTACTGAAGTTAGAAAGTAGATGAGTTTTTAAAAAGATTTTCAAATGTAACATTTTAAAGCTACTTCAAAGATTTAGATTTCATAAGGATTTCTTTATCTGAGAAACATGGGGGGGTGGGATGCTCAATCAGATATTTTGGGGAACTGGCTATACAGGATAGAGAGGCACAGTAGTTATGTCACTGAACTAGCAATCCAGACCCTGGGCTTAAGAAATATAAAATCCATCATGACAGTAAAACAATTTCAATTGTTCCAGATATATTTATTTAACTAACAAATCACTAAGCAACTCAAGTGCATTAAAACTGCTTGTTCATACATGTTGAAGATGATGCTCGGTATGACAGACTTCTGTTTCTAGTTGAGGGTGATATTGACTATGTTGATTGTACTAGGTGAATGTACAGATCACTTGAAACCTGATAGCCATCTACATCTTTTCACATATGTATATTTGTAGACATGTTTCTATATTCTTACAGGCACAAAACTCAAAGATAAATACATGTGTTTTCTGGAACGCAATGCAATAGTGTTAAAGACTGATTAAGGGAAATGATGCACAGACCGCTATTAAAAAATATTAGATATGTTAAATGAATTATTTACAAGTGCAAAGAATGGACACATTTCAGTTAAATTATACCTTTGCCAGTAAAGCATTTTATCAAGAAATTCAAGGAATTAAATGCACAGTTGACACGAGGAAATCCGCAGATGCTGGAATTTCAAGCAACACACATCAAAGTTGCTGGTGAACGCAGCAAGCCAGGCAGCATCTCTAGGAAGAGCAACAGTCGATGTTTCGGGCCGAGACCCTTCGTCAGGACTAACTGAAGGAAGAGATAGTAAGAGATTTGAAAGTGGGAGGGGGAGGGGGGGAGATCCGAAATGATAGGAGAAGACAGGAGGGGGAGGGATGGAGCCAAGAGCTGGACAGTCCATTGGCAAAAGGGATACGAGAGGATCGTGGGACAGGAGGCCTAGGGAGAAAGAAAAGGGGGAGGGAGGGTAAAGCCCAGAGAATGGGCAAGGGGTATAGTGTCAGGGACAGAGGGAGAAAAAAGGAGAGTGAGAAAAAGAATGTGTGTGTATATATAAATAAACAAACAACAGTTGGGGCTGTATACACACATTCTCTTTCTCTCTCTCCTTTTTCTCCCTCTGTCCCTCTCACTATACCCCTTGCCCATCCTCTGGGCTCCCCCCCCCCTTTTCCTTCTCCCTGGGCCTCCTGCCCCACGATCCTCTCGTATCCCCTTTGCCAATCGACTGTCCAGCTCTTGGCTCCATCCCTTCCCCTCCTGTCTTCTCCTATCATTTCGGATCTCCCCCTCCCCCTCCCACTTTCAAATCTCTTACTATCAGTTAATCCTGACGAAGGGTCTCGGCCCGAAACGTCGACTGTACCTCTTCCTAGAGAAGCTGCCTGGCCTGCTGCGTTCACCAGCAACTTTTAAATGCACAGTTGATCTAGATTCAGATTGGTTGGGCTCTGGAAGTCTTAAAGATGTAAGTTCAGATACACAAGAGCATGATAAACAGAGGGGCAAAATCAGATGATTATGTTAAACTCTCAGGTAGTTAGCTGAGCACAGGAAAAGGAAATCTGAATATAAACAATGACTGATGGACTTAAGCTCATGCTTTTAAAGCACAATGTACAAAGAAGATGCATGAAGCCATTGGAACATATTTAGCTCATAAAGAAGAGGTCAACAGTTGCCTTTAAGAAGAAGAAAATGGCTATCTTCACAAATAAGTATTCACCCTTGGTCCTTATTGAAATTTTTGGACATGTTTAGACTTGGTACATTAAACAATAAGATCCAGTGAAACAAAATTATCAATTATCCACTAATCACACCAGATTTTGCATGCAGATACTCCAGCATTGTCCAGATTACTTTGCATTAATAAAGGTAGATGCAACTTGAATGTAACCAGCCATTGATTGTAAGCACTGAATCAAACAGAAAGCAATGCCCAGCTTGCAGATGCCTGTCTGAATGTAAGGGTGAATTATCTAGTGAAACTGGCTTTAATGATAAGAAACTGCAAACCACAAAAAGGAAGATCCCACAATGGATTCTTTCCCTAGAAGATGGCTGAGCAGTGAAAAGCTACAATTGGACACTGGACAATGAGCAAGGAAAGAGGGGAAAAATTTACTTGGAATTCACTGATTATTATCCAGTGTGCTGAAATGAGCAAGTGCATGACTGGATTTGTTTATGATTCCCCTGACATATACATAAATAGAATAGCAAATTTTGGCACAATGTGCTTTAAGTGAAAGTGGAACATCTATAATGGATGGTCACATTATTGTGTGGCATTAGTGCCTATTTCACCATCTGTCAGCACACAAAATAAAACAAAAATCAGTAGTAACTTCTTCAGATCAAAACATCTGAGAGGAGCAGATGGTAAGGGCAATTCTCTGAAGACAACCCCCATGCTGGTATAGAATGATTGCTTCATAAAGCTAGGTAACAGCTTTTAAAATTAAGTAGCAGAGTTTAAATGCTTACATTTTAACAGGAATTTCCGAATAAGATAACTCATCTTAGCTTTTGATGCTCAATTCTGAAGGGATTTACTGTAGCTGCTCAAACAGATTCCATATGCATGAGTAGGTTTATAAATATCTAAATACATTCACGGCTTTCAACTGGGCAGAATGAGTATGCATATTTCTGGTATGTCGCAAGATTTCCCTGATCAAAATGCATTCAATTCAATTGGTTATATTTAGGTTATTAACTTCAATCCTCAGCCTTGCTGCATATTCTTGGTAATAACTTTCATTCTTCCTCAGTGCTATTTTCCCATCTTAATTGGAATTTTAAAGTTGGAAATTAAAAGAAGTATTTTCTACCTTTCCTCATACCACCAAAGGGATCCTTATTGGGTTCATATGACATTCGACTCATCATTTCAGGCATATTCATGCCTGGTTGATATGGTGTATTCGGTGTCATGGAGCCCCATTTCTGAAATGCTGGGTCACTAACATCCGAGAAGGGATCCTGTACGCTGATTGCATTATTCCTGTTCAGGTTAAAAATAGAGACACTGATGCTCATAAACTGATAGAGATCAATAAATACAAAAAAACCCAAAATAAATTAGAATAGAAGCGGTTTCTATGGTTAATATTTTATTATCACATAAAGCTCTTACTTTATTTAGAATATGGGGCAGCCCACCTCATGAAGCATACAATGAATTTTGATGAGGTGGAGCACAGATTTACCAGATCGTGCCTGGAGCCAATGGGGTTATGTTATGAAGAGATGTTTCTTCGATTAAACTTCAGTGTGAAAGATGGAGAGACAATATAATTTGTCTTTAAAATGGTGAAGGATGGTTATAGTTTATTGAAGAGAAACCAACTATTTCCTCTTTTGGGAGGTTTCAGAACAAATAGGTATGACTTTAAAATTGCAGGAAGGTTGTTCATGAACAAAATAGGTAATGCTTCTTTGTACAAAGATTAGTGGAAGTCTGGAGTTATGTACTCTGAAGTCATTGAGGTCAACTGAACATCTCTAAACAGTTAAGAGTTTTGTTATGCAAAGGTATTAAAGATTATGAATTCAGGCAGGTAAATGTACTAAAGATACAAATCGGCCAAGATCTAACGGAATGTGAAACAAATTCAGGGCTGTATGACTAACTCCTGTTCTTATTTTCCCTATTTCTAATTGTCAATGAAAAAACAGTCTACCACTTCAGAACATTGTATTCCTTTTTCTACTGGGGGCTCCCAAAAGTGAACTACAGGTACTTGCTGTTCAAGTTTGATTTAATCAGTTCAGTTGTTTTTGCCATCTACATTATAGTCACCAGCAGAAACATCATGCGGCTAAAGCACTTTGCTTGCAACAGGCAAGCAACAATGACTGCGATGCAAAAACTGCAGATAATTCATTATGCAACAGTTCTGAATGAGAGCAACAAGTTCAGCCTTCAGACTACTCTATCCTTTCAGCTGACTGAATACATACAAACAGCATTCAGAAAAGATAACAGAGAAAAATAATTGCAACATGTTGCATTGTTGCCCGCGATCCACAGAACTTCTGCATTATTGTTGTAACACGGAAGGGCACATATTGACCTGACCTGACATTCAGCCTAATGCCACTTTAAGCTCGTTAGAATCAGTTAACAATGCCCCAAGGAATTGTAAGATTGTTATGACAGTTTTACTTTTAGATAGAGACAGACTGCTGTGAGCTTAATTCACTTGCATTTATAAAGGAATCCAATGATCCCAAACAATACTGGGGTCACAGATAATTAAACTCCAACAGTAATGCTCAAATTAGTCTGTGAGATGACACACATTACAAATCATAATGGTCTAATTTCAAAGGGAGCTGCCCGTGGATGTTAATTGGGCATGACATGCTTAAGTATGTCCTGGGCCACCACTCATCATTATTTTAAGGACTTCTTTCCCCTAAATAAAAAGCTTGTACATTATAATTTGCTCTGATTTTATGCATGTGCAATATCTGCCAAAATGTCTTGCAGCCAATGGTAGAGTGGGAATATTAACTCTTAAATAAAGAGTGAATAAATAATGCTGAATAAACTTTACGCACAATAGCCTGATGCCTTATTTTATATTTTGGTGTATAAATAGCTCTCCAATGGAACCTTCATGATTTTATTTTTCTATATTCTAATGTTTAACCTTACATAATTTAGGAACTATTGCATTAAAACACATTAAATGTTTGGCTTATAAGGTTTTTTAATTAATAACTCAATTCATATTTTTAATATTACTGTGTGATAAGATGGCACTGCAAGCTATTATAAATGAGCACCTAATAATTTTCCATGAAAAACTGACAAGTAGTACTGGCAGAAAAACGATTTGTTTAACCTAAATCGTTTTTCTCTATTCTCTCCCCCTTCTATTTGAACCCCATTCTTTTCAAATTAACACAGCGATGACAAAAATAAATCTCAGCATCTCTCTTCTTTTAATGATAATTTGAAATTAACAATCCTTTCTCACTGAATTACCAATTGGGGTTTTGAAGCTATGGAGAACAAAACAGAATATTTGGCACCTTTTGTTAGTACAGCTAGCCAATAAGCCTCACCATCCCCTTCTCCTTCCACTACCAGTTCATATTTGAAAAATTATTACTGGTGGCTTCCAGTACCCTTATAGGCTATGCAATACTGATTATAATAATTTACAACAACTTGAAGGAATAATCATTCTTATTCATTCTTTAGAGAAAGCTCCTCTTAGTTTGAACCAAGACTTCTTTTTAGCCATTTCTGCTCCAATGAACATAGTCATTTATACCTCCAGCACAACTCTATCTGCCAATCCTGGTGCCACCCCTGTGAATCTAACCTGCAACTTTCTGTACTAATAATAATTATTAAATAATTGTTTGCTTACTTCCAGTAAAATTTACTTCAGAAAAGATTATGACTTTAATGGCATTAACACCAAAAGTCAGTGATGGGGTCTGTCAGCGCTGAACTTACACCAATCTTTCTATACAACAGTAATTCATTTCTCAAAAAGCAGTAACAATTCAAAGACATTTGTTTTACTATATCAATACCTGTTCCCTTGCATGGGTGTCATTTGTCCATGGGGTGTTGATACAGGAGTTGGTGGCTTCAAATCCCCACTTTCTGCCATTGAGCTGCTTGTGGACTGAGGTGTCTGTGGTCCTTGTAGAGAACCGGAACCTGCTATAAAATGAAAGATTGTTTTTCTTATACATGTATTTTATATTAGTTTATCAAATGGTTTGTATGGTGATTTACTTCAATCAAGCAATTCCTGTGAAGATTCTTCAAATAACTCTAGTGTCTCATTACTGAAAATGTTCACAGTACAGATAACATAATAAAAGACTAAATTCCCTACCAAATTTAAAAACAGAAAACAATTTAGATAGAAAGAATATCAGGTAAATACTGTGGAGAGAGAAAAACGCAGCTACTGTTTCAAGTTGATTACCTTTCTTTAATTAATTTTCTCACACCAATGATCCTAGGAGGCTAATGACTGAACAACTGTCAGGATCAGACTAGCACTTCTGGCTGCAAGAAACATAACTCCATATTGAGTTGCAGGCAACAACCAACAACTCATTTCAATCATCTCTTTTACTGGCCAGCCACTACAGTTGCTGCAAGCTTAGTGGGTTATTATCCATTCTGAAAGTGGTTATGCTGGCTTCAGTACATCCATAGGAAACAGTGGCCAACAGGGGCAAACAAAATCTAAAAATCTATACTACAGCAGTCAGTAGAGCTTCATGGTTGCTTTTCCCCTCCCCCACCCCCCAAAGTCAACCGATGGTGCAAGCATCAGTTAGCAGCAAAAGTCCTTGCACGTTTGGCTGACTTGGGGCGGGGGGGGGGGGGGGAACAGTCCATAAAGCTCTATTGACCACTATAGTGTACATTTTTACATGATTTTTCCTGTAAGCCACCATGTCTTATAGATGTACTGAAGCTAGTAACAGTCATCATGTGGCCTAACATAGTACCAGCTTGCACAAAATTCAATATTTAACTGACATTTTAAACAGTGCAAAGTAAAACTTAGAGCTTAAACATTAGATCAAGGAAGAAGATGAAATAACATTAACAAACATTTAAAAGTATATTTAAAAACTCATTTATATTTATAATGTTTCTGTGTGGCAATAACAACACACAAGTTAGGACCAGAGTGGTTATTAAGCAGTATTATGGCAAAGTATACTATTATAAACTCCCTAGTCATGCAGCAAAATTTAACATTTTTTCCCTTATATTACACCTTTGTTAACTTTTGTAACATTTCTAAATATATAATGCACATCAGATTATTACACTGGAGGACGCTGCAAATAGTACTTCTGTGGAAAAGCAGGGTATTATTGACAGGAACTTCCAGATGTCTGAATTTATGCTGTCATATTCATGGTGTGGTAACGGTGAATGCTAAATATCCAGCCCTTTGTGAAGTCAACTGGCACTGTGGCAGGCCAACATAATACTCAAGGGAAGTGCAAACAAGAGATTATTAAGATCAGGGACAATTGTCTTATTGGATAGGCACTTTTAAATCCATGGGAAAAGAACTGTTACAATTAGGTGATCACCTCACAATTTGACCGTGTCTTGATATTTTTATGGTGGGGTGATAGGTTGTGGTGAAGTAAACTAGGGTAAATCATGACAAATGTTTGAAAAAAAATTAGCTTTGAACTGGATATTGACTTATCAAGTGTACCAAATGAAGCTAGCAACATATTATTTATTATTTCCATTGTTTCCTCATTGTACATATTTTACTCACAGTACTGAAGACTGCAAAAAGAGACATCAAAAGCATAAACTCAAAACAACATTCAGTTCAATACGAATTACCAGTGGTATATACGCCACAGTAAATTTCAACTAATCAACTTTAGAAAAGTAAGCAAACACATTATGAAACAACGACATCATGGAAAGGAAACGTTTTTCTGCAGAAATCCCTGCACAGTTTCCATCTGTATTATACAGGATATAACAGATATGTTAGGATGCACATCAGGTTACAAGTATTGGCGTCAGCACTGAGATACATCATGACAGTTGCTTCTGTATGTCGATGTGTGTGCACTTCACATTTAGCTTATGAATATAGAATGCAAGGGAACCCCAAGAAAAACGGAACAGTTAAAAGACTAATCCAAGAACTGTAACTTAGATACATGGGTAATAATTATAAAATAGTTTCTTCCAAAATAATCCAAAAAAAATACTGATCCGGGATTGATTAAATTCATAAGGATTAATTTATTACAGTTACAATAGAAAAATAGCTGGAAATAATCTCCTTAGGGCTGCAGCAGTTTATTAGCAGCTTCTATTCATTCCTACAAATACCACATGGCATGCCAATATTTTCTTCTTCAGAACATGTGAAATCAGAACATTAAACCCTTGCTAATAAAGAGCTGGCAAACTGCAAGGATTTCCCTACCTCTTGCCAGAAGCTGCAATTTATTCTCCAAAGTAAACAATAAAAGGTTACTGGAGGTTAAGTATGCACACACACTTAAGACTACACTGCCAGCCATCATGCTGGGAAGACAATTCACTCAGTATGAACTCACGGCCTTACTTTTAGGAGCAGGATGTTGTGGGACCAGCAGTTAATCTGCACTGATCAGAGGTCACTTGGAGGTAATTTCTGTTTATATTCAAGACCATTCCATATAATTTATCTTGCCTCAAATATTTCCCTATCTCAACATGTGACATTTCAATGACCACTTGTCAGCAAACACTCAGCAGTATTTGGGAAACTTGCTGACAATGACAAATATGGTTTGTTATGATTCATGTTGCCAGGCTGAAAGAGAAACCAAGAAAAAAAATAGGAATTATCCCTGATTGATAATCACTTAGAAAGCTTTACATAATATTTAACAGCTGATAAGTCTGTGCATGAGGTAGGCAAACAGGACATGCAATGAGAAAGCTCCTAAGATGCTTCTTAGCAGCACAAACACATGGGGGAGGGGGGTGAAGATGATAGGGGAAAAACATAGATATTCAAATGAGGGTCTATCATGTCAAACTGAGAAAGGAAAGAAGTAAGGCGTAGCAATAGTAGTTCATATGAAATAGTGTAACAGTCAGAATCTTAAGTAAATTAAGAACATGGGGGGGGTGAATAAAATGAGCAGAAAATCGTTATGAAGACATGTTTGTAGTAAAACAGGGATTGAGGCCATTTTAGCTCGAGCCTGTGGTATACTCAATGAAATCATTGCTGATCTTACATTCAACTGCAAATACCTCCATGTTCTTTGGTGTACTATTTAACAGAAAACTATCAAACTTAAATTTAATATTAATGATGGCTTTGTGGAAACTTAGTATAACGAAAGTTAATTCCAAGTTGCCTGCGCATGTGTGAATCATTCCTGAAAGACAGGGATCTGATTTTAAGAGTTACCATTTGGAGTTGTGAAATAGCAGCTTTACTACGTATTCTGCTGTGTGGTTATTTGCATCAATGTGTCATGGACTTGTTCTGCAGTTCTTTCAATTGTTGTTACCTTCAATGTCACTAACTCTGAAAACCAATTAAGAAGCAGCGAGACACATTTCTGCCACTTCTTCCTACCCTACCAGATGGTCTCTACTTACTGTGCCCTTGACTCTGTAGCTATGGAGTGGTCTCTTCCACATTCAAATCCCAATTAAATTCTGAAAATTTCCACTAACTTCTCAGTATTTGCTTTTTAAGAGAGCAGCCTAGCCAGATTGCTGTACCAAGACACCCATTCTGTAACTTTTTGAACCCTTGGACAGTACCTCACTTTTTTAATATACAGTATTACTGTTTTTTTGCACGTTTTTAAACTATTCAATATACGTATACTTATTTATTTAATTTTTATTTAATTTTTTTTTCTCTCTTCTATATTATGTATTGCATTGAACTGCTGCTGCTGCTAAGTTAACAAATTTCTCGTCACATACCGGTGATGATAAACCTGATTCTGATTTTTTTATTGCAATCTTCTTTGGTACTAATTGTAATATCGGGTGATCTGAAACTTTAGTTATATCACTTAAAAAATTTATGATTCCAAATTTTTAATGCAAATAAGTGGACCTTCTGCCTGATTTCCATGGAGATTGAGTTAAACCGAGCTGGTCGTGCATCGTAAGTGAAGATTAGACATCCACTGGTCATACAGCAGCCAAAGATTAACGGACGAAAGATAAGTGTTTCTGTCCTGGTCCAGCGATTGGCAAACACTATGAGGTAGCTGAGTCCACAGTTAAAGGAGGGCCTTCTTTTGTTTCAGGTTGTTGTATCTGGGTGATAAGTGAGATGCTGGATGACTGAAAAGTTAAAGTTTGACCTGGGAGATGAGTATTATCCTAATTTAAAGATTACACTGAAGTTCCAACAATGCTGCATTGCACTTCTACTGCTAGTGGCTCTTCATTACTAATCTGAGGTTGCACATTCATATGGCCATGTGAGATGCATAAATGGCTACAGAGGAAAGTTTTTCTCTGGACTGTGTTTTTGGTTGATCAATGAAACATTAATAGTAAGTGATGTGAGAAACAGGGCATCAAACCCTCACATCAAATTTTGTTGTGTATTATTTGTCTTCTATCTCTAAGTATTTGAAAAAAAATCTAATTTCAAATGAGGGGCCATTCCAAAATGCAGGGAATAAAAAACAATTTGTTCTATATATTTTTATTTGAGTGCACAGGAATTCTATGTGCTTTGAAACGTAGCCAAATGCTACAGGTGTCAACTGAATGTTCTTATAATAGAGAAACAAAGTACACATTCATCACTTCCCTCATCTTCAAAATGGGTAACTTTACATGAAGCCAGAATAACCAAGCTCAATGCACCTGTAATTCAGCTCATAATAGAGCAACTTGCTTCCAATTGCCCCTCTTTGGAGACCATTACTTGTAGACTACAACTTTATCAAGGTTTCCAAAGTTGCTGCTTCTATTAAAGCCACAAAACATACTCACTAAATCTTCAATAAAATGTAACTCAGCCTCTGGAAGTGTGAACGTTCAAAGGAAGATAGTTTTAAAATATTTAAATTGTGCATAAAATAGTTTCTTGTTTAAAACTCAAAAAGGAATACATATTTGTCCACAAGGTGGTATCATTGAAATGATAAGCAAAAGTTTCTTAAAAGACTTTTATCATCTTAGTCAAAGAGCAAAATATTTTAAAGACAATAATACAGAAATAATTCAGCTTAAGCAGAGCCCAGTGCTGTGTTTGTACTTACCAGGAGAAGGGGGTTGTATTTTAGGTTGCTTTTTGGATTCAGCAGAACTGAACATCTCAGGAGGGGGCTCCTCTCCACGTTCAATCTTACATTCAAAGGCAAACAGGTACTGAATGTACTGCTTTTTGAGTGAGCTTGCTGCACTGCTTGATGTCCCTACGCTCAGAGCTGTTGCCAGTTCACGCCATTTTTTGTTTTTGTTCACCTGGGAAGAAAAAGTTAAAATGAGAACCTGTTTGATAATTATTTCAAAAGAATTTGAAATACAATGTTTAGTTGTGTTCTTGAATTCTCTGACCATCTTTTCCCTCACTTTTGAAGATCCAAAGCATCTTCTAAAAGAAATTTCACTGATCATAAACAGAATGAGTTGAGTTTGAAGTGAATTGGGAATAAGATAGTAAATAGAGGTCGAGAGGCCTAACTGGAAATTTACAAAATTCACTTGTCAAAAATGTTGAAGCAACTGAAAGAGAATGTTCCTGTTTGATTAATCTTGGACAAATTAGTTCAAGCAAGTGCTTCTGTATTTTTTGGGTGGTGAGTTGGGGTGGGGAAACATAGAGAAACAGATTAGGTAGAAAGAAACAGGTTTAAAATGACAGAGTACTATATTTAACTATATTAAAAATGCTGCTTAATCATATGGCTCCAGATCTAATTGATGTTGGTCTACACATTGACAGGAAACGCTACAGTGAGATGAGAGTGATTGCCCTTGACATGAAGATTGCTAATGGTAATAAGAAACAAGAAAGTAACTCTTCATTTGATGGCCTCATACCAAGCCACATAAATATTACTGTGGTTGTTGGAGGCCAATCCCCATGACCCATTGTTGCTGGGAAAGCTCTTGAGGAGAGTGCCCCAAGGTCTAAACAGCAGCTTCGCTGTTGTTTCTCCCTTCACTTTAAAGTCATGAATGGGGATATAGAGTCATACAACTCAGAAGCAGGCCTTTTGCCCCATCCAGTCCACTCCAATCATCACACACCTACTTACACCAAGTTCCATTTTATTCTCCTCACATTACCCTCAATACCCCCTAGATCCCGCCACTGATCAACCAATCACTGGTGATCAGTTTGGGATGTGGGAGGAAACTGGATCAGCCAGGGGAAATACTTGTGATCACAGGTAGATGATACAAACTAACACTGTGGTCAGAATGAAACCTGTTTTGCTGGAGCTCTGAGGCAGCAATTCAACCAGCTGTGCCACCATGCCAACTGAAGCTGTTGATGGTACAGCATTCAGCTGTATTCGCAATATCTAATACAATAAAGCAGACTAGATGCACGTATAGCAAGATGCGAACAGGAAATGAAAATAAGGACCTCATCCACAAGCAAAAGTGAAACTTGCTGGTTTATCCATTATATTTTCAATCTTGGCCTTTCAGGTAGCAAGCGTCATTTATATCTCAAATCCAGGCTGATGACCAACTCTATTAAAAAGCTCAACTCACCCACAGCATTCTGGCACCCTGGGGAACATATCTGATCATAATCTTAACCAGACAAGCCATGTAAATGCAATGGCTACAAAATTAATTATCAGCAGATCATTTTGCTGGAAACATCTCATCTTCTCACTCCTCATAGACTTAACACTCTCTGCATGGTGCAAATTAGGAACTTGATGGAATAATTTCCAAGTATTGCAGGTCTGTAGTCCTAGCAACATAATCAAAGGCAACACTAAAAGCAACATCTCTATGAGGCATTACAAAAACTGCTTCATTCACCTCAATCTCAGTCATCAACTTTATCCACCTCGAAGGACGGGGGCAACAGTAACACACTGCCTGGAAGTTCTGCTCCAAGTCGCAGGCTATTCAGATTTGTATATATATTCATCAGAGCAAATAAGAAAACCAATAGATGCTGGCTTAGCCAGTGAAGGCTACATCACAACTCTAAACATACACCTGGCCAAATTTTCCAAGTAAAATTTTGACTTCCTTCTGATTACAATGAGCTGAGTTGTTCATCACATTGTGCCCAGTATCTCAGTTGTACAACCACCTGTGATTGCACTAATCGCTTGACCCAGGTTGACTAGTCAAATGAAGCCAAACTCAGGTATATTACTCACACTTCTGCCCTATCTTAATTAAATTTTAATGTTGCTGGGTTGAAATTTAATCAACTTACATAACTTTGTCCACTAAAGATAGGTGACCGCAGTCACAGTAACATAAGTACTGTATGTCCTGTTCCACTGCAGTGTTTATTCAATTGAAGACCATCAGATTAAGCAATTATCATTAAATTTCTTACCTGTGATCTTCATTCTCTAATGGGACATATGCTTCCCCTAATTTTTATACCAATCTACCCTGCTATATGACAAACCACTGACTCTGATCCAATCCAATAAACCCATGCTAACTCACAGGTGAGTCTAATTTTGGATTCAGGAATATGTGTGGTGAAACATGTAAAAGTGCAACTTCATCTCAGGGAAGCTGTCAGTCTGCAACTAATACTGAGCCTGTCCTACTTGCTTGTAATTCAATTTCACAATTCTCAAACTGGGCTTCTGCTGTAGTGGGACTTAATGTCATACAAAGTAATGTATAGAACAAAATCTCTAGACTCAAAAGAGTACAATACAGAACTTTTACTTAGTACTAAGCCACAATAAACAGTGGATGATAATTGGTCTAGTACTTGGGGAGTAAAATATAAAAATGAAAGCTGAACATAAGAACGGTTTATATTTCAGTGATATTACAAGATGGGCAGTGAAATCTTCCTTTATGCTCTGATGGGTATGCAGTGGTCAAGCAACCAGGCTGCAGTGACAATAACGATTTTAATGTTATGTTTACATGCAGATCATTTTACAAACTACAAGCATCCTTGAAACATGTTAAATACAAGTAAAGGGAAAGATTTGGGAAAGGGATAAAAAAAAATGAAAAAATTAAGTAAATAAGTACATAGGGATTGGATAATTATGTCTGCGGGCAGGAACAAGCACGAACAAATTGGGATATAAACACCTACAATGGTTGGTATATAGGCTTGTATGCAACATTTTGGACCAGTGGAAATGGTCCAGAAGGGTTGTATGGAAACTATTATTACCATTTTTCTTAACAACTAATTTCATTACTTAGCCTAATAGGTTAGATTTACCACAGTACATAATTATCTATTTAAATGTTTATTTTGCTTTTATATCATCTCAATGTGTACTTAAGAATGTATAAATAATTGTAGTTTTATACATATAAAAAAAATGGAAAAGGTTATATGTGTGAAAAAAGTACATGATAATTGTGAACTCCTTATCCAAATAAAAATAAAATTAAAAAAAAAGAAACATGTTAAATGATTCATCACAGCCCACATTGTTACTTTGTCAAAGTTAATAGAAAGATTTTTCTCTGCAAGACTTTTACCAAAACATATTGCAAAATGAATCTTTAGTTGCAGTAACATCCAAACATCAGACAAAATACGTCCAATAAATAATCCTGAACTACACAATATATTTATCAGCACCTACCTGTGCTAGACCGCCAATCTCCTTGACACAAATGTAAAGTCGATAGAGATCTAATGGCTTCTTGCCCACAGCAGGCAAATTAGCCACTGGAGTTCCTCTCTCCTCCATGAAGGACAAATAACGGTCTACCCACATTTTACGCTCCTGCTCATTCCCAAGTTCGTATAGCTTGGTTATTTTCTCACCAGTTGTGGAAGAATTTGATTTCTGGAATGAGCAGGAAGAACAAAGCAGAAATATGAATGTTTTTAATTGCAAAACAGAAGTGACAATGATTGAAAAACAGAGTCAAGGAATGAAGGCTACTAGTTCTGGCAGTCACCAAGTAAACAGTTCATTGCTATGTTTCCATTCCAGTGCTTAGTGCTTTTATATTTCATCAATATAACAATTAGGACTTTAGGTCAAGTTTGTGGCAGAGGCCAAACAAAAAAAAACATGTACAATTTGGCCTTTTCAAAACAAAGTTTGATCACGTATTTCAATCTATAGCCATTCATCATCCAGTAACACATTGTTAATTTATTTATAAAATATAACCAATTTTCCAACCAGATCACAACAGAAAATTTGCCAAATTACTACTTATTTGGAGCTCTGAGTTGCTGGCTGTATGAAGGCAAATGCACTGTTGTATTTTTTGTCAGGTGTGCACTAAGGCCACCTGGTCAATAAAATACAAGTGTAACAAACTAAAATGTGGATGTGACATACAATACTATTCGATAGGAAACTAACCCTTCCCAGGTTTCATGTTTCTTCAACCTGTATCACTTCACTCAGGTCTATAAACAGTGAACAAATTGGTTCTTCTTGAGTTAATGGTTGAACTCAAGATTACAAATTTTCTGCCAATTATATGAGTCAATTGACAGCACTGACAAAAAAACACTATTTATTTGGGCCTCATTCTTGCCTGAAAAACACATCCAACCTGGGCTGGAGCCCACTATAGTATGTTCATATAAGCTACGAAATGTCTCACAATAAGGAGAAGGCTGACTTCAGACAAAACAAATCACATTAATTCTTCCTGTTTTTCTCAATGATGAAAACATGACTGTGTTGAGTTCTAATGTTGTTTCTCAACTGATAATTAATAATGAAAAAAATTCCATTAACATTTTAAAGCTGCATAAAGAATACTTATACATTTGATAATTTATGTTGCTGTCACCTGCTCAGAACATTTCAACAAAAATGTGAGACAATAACAACCTTAACAACATTTTTACCATGTTTCCTGAGTTGCACCATTTAAAAAAATATTTTTTATTACTATTTTCATCCAGAATTTCAACTGCAGATTGGATGCTGATACATTATACTTGGATATCACTATCATTGAACACAGAATATTTTACAACTTTTTAAATACCTAAAATTTAAAACATTGTTATAAAAATATAATAACATAATCGCATACTAATCATAATTATTGTACTGAATAACATAATAGTCAACACAATTTCCACACTTCTTTAATGAGAATAACTCATGATTCATCACAAAAAAATCAGAATTTGTTAATGTAGTACTATGAGATTTGGACCTGAACTTAATGATATATTCTCCTCCACTCCTGAAACCACCAACTTCTCCAGGAGTTCAACTTTACTTGCTGTACCTCATCAAGGGGTGCTCTATAAAGTGAGGCTCTATAGATGATGCTAAATGGAGAAGATCAGTCAGATATATAGAAAACACTGTAGGGAAGTTCAGCTCAGATTACCACATATTTTTCCAGAGGGCATCACCATGTGCAGCAGAATCCCTGCCTTGTGAAATGAATCATGTCTGATTGTGGTACCTGTAATACTGGCAATGATTGGAATGATTTAGTGTCAGACTACAAAGTAGCTTTACTCAATGGCCCACTGGAGCTTCAAAAACTAATTACTATATTCTAGGAGCATTCACAGGCATTCTCCACAAATGAGACTGTTAACAACAATGGAATTGGAGGCAACAGTTGAGAAACAGGAGACAGAGCAGGAAACAGAGAATGAATAATGACTACACACTCAAAATGTAAGAATATAATTAGTTTAACATCTCCCAGAAATCTCCCTTGGGATTTTAGTTTTTCATTATATTTCATGAATGATCTGGATCAAGGAAGAACAATGTATCCAAAAGTACTAACGAAGGACAAGTTAAATGAACAATATTGGAAGCAGATATTTACAGTCTACATGTTAAATTGGTGGGCAAAACTGTGCCAGATTGATATCAATGCTGCATCAACTGGGAATGAAGAAAGACAGAATAGATTTGTTGACAGACTTAAAGAATAATACATGTGGTTGTGGAGGAACATTTAGGAGCCCAAAAATAGAAAACACCAAAAACATTAACTTTAAGGGTTAATGGAATGTTGGTCCTTGTCTCAAGCAGGCGAATAGACAAAGGAGTGGAATTAATGTTATAATTGTACAGGGCTGTGAAGTACTCTTGCTCTGGGTCTAAGTAATCACATCTGCCCAAGAGCAGGGGATTTGCAACGAATTGCTCTACAATGAATTGTGGCAGACTTGATGTGGCAATTACAATGCTGCAACATTTTCACTCAATGATCACAGAGGTATGAATGAAGGTGGAACGATTGAACTTCCTCTGCTGGCTGTGTCCAGGACAGGGCAGCACAATCTTAAAATTAGAGCATGGCTGTTTTGGGATAATATTCTGTTTTTACTTTTACACAAGGGATAATGGAACTCAGTAATTCTGGCAAAATGTAACTGATGAGACTTGGTAAAATTAATGTGCCAGAAGTGAAATGAATATTCTTGTTTTGCTACAGTAATAGGAGTTATGAAACCGAGATGGTACACTCATTGAGTGGCATAAAAGGACTGAGGAACTGAATGAACAAAATACATTTCTACATTATGCATTTGGAAGAAATTAAGAACTGCCTTTTAATTGTCTACTTCTACAATAATCTTTTTCATAGGAACCTTCAGTTGGAGCCTTTTCAACATTTGTTTCAGCTCAATCTGGAAAGCGCAGGGAAATCTGTAAACCTGGCTTTATTTGTTAAGGCCTACAGTCTTGCTACACAAATAAGGATGGTGATAAAATGGACCAAAACTTTCAAATTCGTTTCTTACTTCTACTTTATCACATTGATTAACAAAAAATAATTCATTATATAAATAAATATTAAATGAACTACAAATAAAAATGTGAATTAATTTGGTCAGTTGAACATTTACATTTGTACCTGTATTTAAAGAACTTTACTTTAGTCTATAGCTCTAAGAGCTTTCTAAAAATCTTTTTAGAATGATTGCATCATTTATATTGCAACACTTATTCTGAAATCTATTCAGCAATTACCACAATTAGCAGGTTATGTGGGAAATTCAAACAATTCCCCCACCCAATTCCATCTTAAATTATTCTTTAATCATAGCACACAAACATTACAAAACATATAGGAAAATAAAACAGAGCCACTTACAGGGCTTGACGGAGTCTTTGGCCAGCCTGGGCTCCTAATGCTATCACTTTCATCTCCATGCACTGAGGAGATGCTAGCAGAGCTTGGGGACAAGGGGGAAGGGATTGGCAGGTTGCCAGGAGTAGGGGGCTGAGAAATACCCTGTGAGTTGTAGCTATCCTGTAGTAAAGGGACAAAAATACAACATAGGCAGGACAAGTTTCATTCAAAAGAGGAAAAGAGAGTTATATTAACTGAATTTACATTTTGCCTAACTTTAACTTACAGATAAAACAATTAAAACATTAATAATCTGCATAATTTTTTTTTAAATGCTGAATGCTTTGCTGAGCCACCATGCTTAATTTTTAAGCTGATATGAGATGCTTAGCACAAGAGATATTCCCACAAAGGAAGCCATTAACCCAGTTTTATTTAAAAAAAAAGGCGGGAAAGCAAAATATTAAATGTGCCTTTGCTGCTGCAAATGCCGCACAGAAAGCCATAACTGGAGGAGAAACAGCTGGAGTTAATAAAACCAGGCAAGAGTCTCTGTACCACCATAATGCCAGATTTACCACTGTTTTTAGTGACCTTAGAACTAGTAACTTTCTCACCTACAGGATCGGAGGATAAGACACACAAAAGAAGACATGCAGAAAATAGAAAAGAGAGGCTGAAAACCAAATGATGTAATATAGCAGACTTGTCCAGCCAAACCAACACCAACCGTGCTAAAGAAATACCTTAGATTTGCTCTCAGTTAGAGGGAGGCCTTCTTCTTTGATATCCATTTTCTGAGGTACCTGCAGTTTGGAATCGCCTTGTGTCATCATGTCAGCTCCAAGACCCATTGAAACTATTTACAAAATAAGAAGTTGGACAATAAAGTTAATCCACTATATCTGTCACACACACACAGACATATTTCCAATTTTCATTCAAGCTATTGTTGGGAACTGATAGGGATAAAACAAATAGAGCTTCATTTCAAATATACTAATAAAAACTAAGAAAACATAATTCTAAAAATAAGGAAGTCTCATTGTTTGTCAATCAAACTTCTCACCTCTTGAATATCCTACTTCAAACTAGCCACTTCACTCATTTTTAAAGTTCATATGCACAGTGTACAATTTTCCTAAAAAAAAATCTGTAACCACATAGGCCCATCAATCACAATTTATGAGGAAAAAATGAACAGCACTTTCAAAAATATTGAGAGGCTGCAATAAACCTGATTTAAGTTCAGATTTAAAATGCTACTCATTAAAAACACTGTTACTACAAGCAGGATGCTTACCATATACTTACATTCATTCTAAACAAATGAACATACCAATACAATCATTCTACCTGAACCATGTTCTCTATATGTAATATAAATTGAGCAAACACTATTTGTGTTTCACACATGGAATATTATCCTCATCCAGCAACTTTAGGTACTGGTGAATAAACTAAAGACATTTCTCCTTCGGCTCCCACCAGTTTTTCCAGACTTGAAGGATAACCATGGCACCCACATCGGCCCCAGCTATGCCTGCTTTTTCGTTCGCTATGTACCACGGTTCATGTTCCAAGCCTTCCCCGGTAATGTTTCCCAACTCTTTCTCCACAATAATGACGTTGCATTGGTGCTGCTTCATGCACCCATGCTGAGATCGTCAATTTCATCAACTTTGTCTCCAACTTCCACCCTGCCCTTAAATTCCCCATCTATTTCTGACACCACTCTCCCCTTTCTTGATCTCTCTGTCTCCATCTCTGGAGACAAACGGTTGAGCGACATCTTTTATAACTCTACCGTTTCCCATGGCTATCTTGATGTTATCTCTTCCCATCCTGTCAAAATGCCGCTCCCTTTTCTCAGTTCCTTCATCTCTGCCACATCTGTTCCCAGGTTGTGGCTTTCCTTTCCAAGATATCAGAGATGCCCTCCTTCTTCAAAGAACAGGGCTTTCCTTCCTCCACAACTGATAATGCCCTCACCTGCATCTCCTTTATTTCCTGGATATCCATGGTCACCTCACGCTCCTGCCACCTTAACAGTGATCAAGTTCCTCGTCCTTACCTAGCACCCCATGAGCCTCATCATCCAACACATCATTCTCTACAACTTCTGCCAGTTCCAAAGGAATCTTACCACTAAACACATCTTTATCCCCTTCCCCACTTTCCACAGGGATCATTGCCTCCATGATTCTCTTATCCATTTGTCCCTCCCCACTCATCTCCATCCCGGCACTTATCCCTGCAAGCAGCTAAGGTGCTACGCTTGCACATTCACCTCCTTCCTCACCCCCATTTAAGGCCCCAAACAGTCCTTCCAAGTGAGCTAACACTTCACTTGCGAATCTGCTGGGATCATCTATTGTATCTGTGCTCTCAATGCGACCTCCTCTACACTGGTGACACCTGTTGTAAATTGAGGGACCGCTTGTCAAACATCTGTGCCCCATCCGCCAAAAGAAGAACTTCCTGGTGGCCCAATATTTTAATTCCGATTCATATTCCTGTTCCAACGTGTTGGTCCACGGCCTCCTCTCCTATCAAATTCCTTCAGCTCCAGCCCTTTACCTTTCCCAACCACCTGGCTTCACCTATCATCTTATAGCTATCCTTCTTCCTCTCCCCCAACCTTTCTATTCTGGCCTCTTCCCCCCTTCCTTTTCAGTCCTGAGGAATGATCTTGGAGCAAAATGTCGACTGTTTGTTCATTTCCACGGATGCTGTCTGACCTGCTGAGTTTCTCCAGCATTTTGTGTTTGTTGCTTTGGATATCTCGCATCTGCAGATTTTTTTGTGTTTATGAGGGCATGGAGTCCTAGTTTTTAAAAATTTGTTCATAAGGGAGGCATCAATCCAGTCAAATATAAATGTTTAATAGTTCAATTGTTAATACATTTAGGAATTAAACTTAAATTTCTAGAATTACAAACAGAAGGATATGTAACAAATTAAATTGTCTGTAGGTGCAGTCTTTTACTGACTCTGTTGTATTTCTTGGATTTACTGCTTATGTCCACAAGAAAATGAATCTTCGGGTTGCATAAAGTGACATATATGTGACTTTGATAATAAATTTACTTTGAACTTTGAAAATTAGTCCAACATATCAGCTTTCACCACTTAACTTTTCCATCATGTAAATTCAAAGGATTTACCAGATGATTGCCTCAAAACTATGCTTTGACCAAATGTTTTCACCCAAAATTCAACAAGGCATCTCTGCCGAAAACAATGCCTCTCATTTAGTGGGCAACACTTCAATCAAAAGGGAAAAAACAAATGAATCAGCATTTATAAAGTGCAATGTCCTCAAGGCATCTCAAAGCATTTTACAAGCAATGGGAAACCTTTAAAATGCAGGTGATATGTTAAAGAAATTGACAATTATCATGTGTTGGTTGACTCAGTAAATTAGTGCTGCTATTTTCAGAGAACAAAAACAAAATATTGGGGATACAAGCAGGTCAGGCAACATCTGTGGAGTGACAAGAATATTAATGTTTACAGACAATGGTCCTTTATCAGATTTTCATCATCTGCAGATATTTGCTTTTGAATAGCTATTATTGGTCTTTTGATTAAAGAATATTAGCTGGGATGCTGACATCCATTAAACTACCAGAGCAATGACCCAAAAGAGAGCAGCTTGGTCAAACAGAACTTCTCAGTTCTGAGATGCTGGCTCAGATTGTAGGTAAACCACGCTGTTCTCTTTCAGAGTTCATAAGATGGGAAAGATAAATCATATATTCAGCTTACAGAATTACAGAAAAGTCAAAACTTATCACATACAGTGAGTCAACAGCCTTTAGTGCCCATGTAGACGGCTTACTTAATTCACACTCCTGCTGTCTGCCTAAAATCCTCCCGGTTCATCTTTTTAAACAAGTACACAAACCCCCATTTATGATTATTTGTGGAACTAGCTTTCAGCAGCTCTTCAGGTCTGGTGTCCGATTCTCAAGTTTGCTTATGAAAAAGTTTAAATGCAAATAAATTGGACTCATTTACACGATACAGCCATTGTTGGTAGAATCTCAGCTGGTGATGAGAGGGTGTACAGGAGTGAGATATGCCAACTAGTGGAGTGGTGCCACAGCTACAACCTGGCACTCAATGTCAAAAAGACGAAAGAGCTGACTGTGAACTTCCAGGAGGGTAAGACGAAGGAACACATACCAGTCCTCATAGAGGAATCAGAAGTGGAGAGAGTGAGCAGTTTCAAGTTCCTGGGTGCCTGAGGATCTAACCTGGTCCTAACATATTGATGCAGCTATAAAGAAGGCAAGGCAGCAGCTATACTTTATTAGGAGTTTGAAGAGAGTTGGTACAACAAATACACTCCAAAACTTCTATAGATATACTGTGGGAAGCATTCTGACAGGCTGCATCACTGTCTGGTATGGAGGGGCTACTGCACAGGACCAAAAGAAGCTGCAGTGGGTTTAGTCGGCTCCATCTTGGGTACTAGCCTACAAAGTACCCAGGACATCTTCAAGGAGCAGTGTCCATTATCAAGGACCTCCAGCACCTAGGGCATGCACTTTTCTCACTGTCACCATCAGATAGGAGGTACAGAAGCCTGAAGGCACACACTCAGCGATTCAGGAACAGCTTCTTCCCCTCTGCCATCCGATTCCTAAATGGACATTGAACCCTTGGACGCTACCCCATTTTTAAAAATATATAGTATTTCTGTTTATTGCACGATTTTTAATCTATTCAATATATGTATACTGTAATTCATTTATTACTATTATTTTATTCTGTTTTTTGTTCTTCTACATTATGTATTGCATTGAACTACTGTTGCTAAGTTAACAAATTTCACATCATATGTCAGTGATAATGAACCTGATTCCGATTCTAATTGTTATGGGCAGGTTTTGAAGTAATTCTCAACCCCTAATAGTGTTTCACTTTCCAGGTATTATACAGGTCATTCAGAGTTCAGCGTCTCATTTTGCATTTATCCAAAAAAAATGTTAAAGATACATGTTAAAGATATGTATTTCTAATTTACCATGGAACATTTAAACTATCCAAGCGGATGACAAAGTGATGTGACCTGAAAGGATCCATGTTCTAGTTATGTATTACTCTTTGCATCCATTCACCAGAAAATTTCTGACAGCGTTATTGGGTGACCCATCAGATATAGTAGCCCTAATACACAATTCACTGCATTGACACACAGCGTGATATTTTTCAGCATGATGAGCCATGCTCACAATGGCATGGAACACTTATGAACTCATTCTGTGCAGAAAATTGTCAGGAGTGGCTTGTCACCTGAAGTGAGGTGTTCCCACTCTCCCACGTTTTCTCTCACCTCTTATGGCAGACATTTCTACAGTTACATGGTTACTGTGGAGATTGTTTCTTCAAGGCTCTGACAGTATCCTTTGTATAAACACTGCAAATTCTGCTCACAAACAAGAGAAAATTTGCAGATGCTGGAAATCCAAGCAAGACACATAAAATGCTAGAGGAACTCAGCAGGCCAGGAAAAAAATACAGTTGTCGTTTTGGGTCACAACTGTTTCAAGAACCAGATGGGTAAAGTTTTGTTATGTGTGGACCAAAATGAAAACTACCATAATGATTTTCACACTAATTTTTGATAGTCATCAGATATGGTGTGAGCACTATACCAGAGTATCTGCTCAGTGCATGTAAAAGGTTCACTCCAATTTCTCATCACTCCTGTTCAGTTTTTTGCTACTCTGTTCAATTAATCCCTAAATATTTAATACTATACACAGTAGTGAACAGTCTGTAGGACAGCCCAACCCAAGTCCAACTATTCTTTTAGACAAAAGACAAAAAAGCTATTGTGTATAAATCATCTACACAAGATAATTCATAGGAAATTCTACTTTTATTTGGGTTATGAAGGCCCATTCAAGATGTAGAGTAAACTTCTTCAAATTTGCTTAGAAACAAGTTACTCAGATTAGAATTTTGCCTACCATTTTATTATTCAACAGGATAACCTTGGTGCAAAAATCAAGATGTTCAACTTCCTTTTTTTTTAAAAAAGAGGAAGGGTAGTTTATAAGTGACTGTATATGAGCTAGTCTGGAGGTGGCACTGTGGTTCAGTGTACTGTGCAAGTGGGCAGGAAGGAGAACACAGCATTAAATTAATTAAATAAAAGCTCATTCATAACTGCATGACTTATTTTAGCAAAAATCCTCGCTGTCTGGGACTGAGCTGTAATGACAGCAGCAGCCCTGGAACATAAAGAGAATAAAGGTTTCAGGAATGGCACATCAGATGTGTATGCACTGTAACAACTCTAGCTTTATTCTGACAAAGTTTCCAGTTTGAACTTCAAAAGCCTGTGTTTCCAATCTCTTTGAATACAGGCAAAGTGATAGGTTTAATTAAATATATTGACAAAGAAGCGGGGCACAAGGTATTTCATTTCTAACTAACAGTAATCCGTGCTTATACACAATGCAAGATGCAGATTAAGTAAGGAGTGATTGTGCAAGTTGGCATTCTCCCTTACAAGTAGGAATATGTCCTGATTTGGCAAAGTAATACCACACAGCTTGCCAACTAATTTCCCCGAATGTTGCTCTCTGGCTGCTGCAATTACAATTAATTATTGCAAAAAACATGCTTACACATTGGAGCACAGTGCAGCTATTTTATGACGGCTAATCTGTGAATGGATTTTGCACAAGTTTTTTTTTCCTTCTTCCTTTTGGATTCTGGCACCAAGCAATGCCTGCTCATCATCTAATATGAGAACATAATGCCAAGATAGAGCAGTTTCCTCGGCTGCATTACAGTAAATAAATGTGTTATCTCTAAACGAATACAGTGAATCAAATAAATGGCATGAAGTCCCAGGATACAGTGTGATCTTGCTCTACAAATCTGTGCTAATGAATTCATACCAAACTGAAATATTCTTGCAAATAAAACATTTGCCCATAAATAAATTGCATGTCTATAAAACAAAAAATCTGTCGATTTCATTTGACAACCAGATAAAATAAGATTTTGAAGACACAGTGGCCATATTCATGGAGGATCTGAATTCTGAGAGCAAGCAGTGTGTCTTTTAAGAGCAAAAAAACTGCTGAAGGAATTCAGCAAATCAGGAAAAGGCATTGCCAACATTTTGGTGGCAATCCTGCATCAGAACTGAGAATGTAAAGAGGGATTTAGCTAATCTAAAGTTGTGAAATGAGAGCTGGCAAGATCCAGTTGAGGAGGGTTTGATGAGCAGATGGACCCAGGTGGGAGAGGGCAGGGTGGACATAATGATCAAAATTGGGAGGTGATTGGTGGAGGCCACAAAGGGCTGCAGATATAGAAGCTGACCAAAAAAGGTGATGAGTAGAACCAGATAGATGATGGGCAGGTGGGAATAATAGGAGGGTATAATGAAGTGTGTATGTGTGTAGGAGGGGAAATGGTTGGATAGAAGGATGAGGGAGCTTAGATGGATCAGAAGAAAAAGAACAAATGGGCTGAGGGTTACCTCAGACTGGTGAGTTCAATATTCATGTTGTTGGGATATAGACTAAAGGACAGAATATGAAGTGCTGTTCCTCTAATTTGCATTTTACCTCATCCTGGACAGACAGGTTGGAGTGGGGAAGGGGTTGGAATTTAAAATGTCTTGGAATTGGGAGTTTAAGATGACCATTGCAGACAGAGTACAGGTGCTCAGCAAAGCAGTGCTTGGTTTCACAGATGTACAGGAGGCCGCATCAGAAGCATCAAATGAAAGAGACAGGGTTGGAGTAAGTACACGTGAGTGAAAGGCTGTTTAGTGCCCTGGATGGTGGTGAGGGAAAGAGGTGCACGGACAGGTGCTACACCTCTCGTGGTAGCAGGGGAAGGAGTATTGGGAAGGAGAGGGGTGAAGGAATCAGAGAAAGTAGTTCCAACTGAAAGCATATAATGGGGTATGGGGAGTAAGCTGTGACTTAGAGTGGGACCATACTAGATACTTATGATGGTGGAGTGAAAACTAAGGGCCAAGGTAATTCTACCTCTGCCCTGTCTGGGCAGAGATGGGATGAGAGCAGAAAAGTAGGAAGGGAGGAGATGCAGGTGAGGGATCTATCAACATTAGTAGAAGGGAACTTGTACGATCAACATTCTAGAAATAAACTGAGGGAATGGAGGTAAATAGCAACCCGATGTCAAAGCTTTAAGATGAAGCGGTAGAGGTCAGGGAATTGGAAGTTGCTAGAATCATGGACAGTACGAGATGTTCCGGATGTAGGTGGGAAAGATCTGGGGCGGGGGGGGGGGGGGTTATGCAGTTATGTCTCCAGTGCCTTAGTCACAGTATCTTTCAGATAACATAAGACACATGTAAAATTTAAATTTAATGAGCATATTAAAATATGAGTAGAAGTTTGCCCAACATCACCACCTGTGCCAGAAGTCGAGTGAGAGCAACTTTGTTCATTTTACAGAATTTAGCCATTCTAGTGCAACCTCTATAGCAATGTGCATTAAAAATTTCTGCTGCAAACAATGCAACGCAGGACAAATTAAGCAAGGCCATTTAAACAGCTAACTTTCAAACAGACTATACGGGGAATATTAGTTTATACTTTTCTGGTTTTTCTTATTAAAAATAACATTGTTTAATTTTAACATATACCCAAATTATCAGACACCACAAATGGTAACAGGACTACTGAGTGCAGTCAAGGATTCAGGGTTATCCAGACCAGGTCTCTTATTGACAGTTAAAACTATTGCAGATGCTGCACAAATCCTTGATCAAATAAATTCCTAAGTACAACCACTGCAAAATTCCATTCTTACTGTAAGATGTCCAAAATGAAATACATAAATCTATATAAATCTCCATTAGGCATTGATTTGCTTGTATATTGTGGCTATTCCAACCTAACTTAATGATTGTCTTCATTAAATAGACGAGACTACACAGAGTCTGATTTATGGTTAATTTAAAGAGTACACAATAATAAATGCACAAGGTTGAAAAAATTGCTCTTATTGGGGCCAAGATGATTAGCATCAGCTTCACAGTCACAAACCACACATTCAAGGCAGGTTGACGTATGATTTCTGATTCCAATATTACTATTAATAAGGGCAAAACAAGGGAGAATCCGTGTGTTGAAAGCAAGAAAATTCAGTTCAGAATTGTGTTAATATTATCGAGTATGCCCTGAAATATTCTGCGTCCACCAGGATGTTGAAATATGGTCTCTAATGTTTCTTGCAAGACATTCAGGAGGAAAAAAAAAATTGAGAACAAATAGATGAAAAGCACAGTACATGTTCATTCGACAGACTGGCCAGATCAGATGTACGCATACCTGTTGAGTCAATCAGTCAATTTAAACCTCTTAATTATTCTATTCATAATTGATAAAATCACCCAACTCAAAAGTGGGTTACTACTGAAGATATGCACAAGACACCAGTAAACATCATCTCTTCCTGGCGGTTATGCTGGTGTGTTTGCTCCCTTCAAATTGTAGATTATAAAATTCACTATTAAAAATACACCTTGAATAGTTTCTGGTAAAATCTAAAGCATATATGAGAAACTATCTTAGAAATGTGTTGTGTATTTTACATATTTTTTCTCCAAAGGCATAAATCTATCCTCTTACAAAAAAAACAATGATCTTGCTTGGCAACCTAGTTTGCAGAAATGCAAGTAATCCTGTCAGCATTATATGCTGGCCTCAGGAGTAAACTCCACAGTTCAAACATCCTTCAAGGCAGCATAGGTTAATCTTGGGTATGGAAGAATCAGCAAATCAGTAAAGAATCAGCCAAAGGATTAAACAGTTTTTACAAACCTGGAGCTTAACCGTGCTGGTCAGCCTGAAAAAAAGACTCAATTAAGTAAGCTTGACTCTCAACAGGAAGGTCATGAGTTTAACTGCCAGAATTTATGATTGTTCAGTTCTTGCTGTCTTGGATTGGATAAAAATTTAAGTTTACTTGGGTGCATGAAATAAAATTCTACACTCTGGTGATGAAGGAGTGTGTGTAGGGCTGGTGGGAGAGGGCTGGTTAGAGTGGGGAATGCTGTTATTGGCAGTCAAAATACTCCCTTGATTGCTAATGATCCAAAACTGGCAGCCAAAATATGCTGACTTTATCAGCCAGTTGCATCTTACCTAATTTTTCTGATTGATAGACAATACCTTTTCTCAATGAACTACATGAGAATTTCAAGTCAATTTTACATACATAAAATCAATCCACACAGGAGCTGCATAACAATCAGTAAATAGGTTATTGACAAAAAAATTGTCTTCTCAGATAAATGGTGAGCATGAAGTAATAGCTAAATCCTGAATGAATGCCCTAACTGTTTCAGTTTTGAAATAACAAGACTAGATGTGTATGATATATTCAAAACTGATAATTTGGTCAGGTAGAAGCTTTTTCAAGCCTGCATTGGAATGGTGATAAAATATGGTGGCACTTTAGTCAGCTTTTTAAGATTTGAAAAATAATGCTCTGCTTTGGGACAGCTAGTGTGAAATCCATTACTTGGGATCACCCAAGTCTATTGCTCAAGCTGTGAAATAACATTAACTGCTTATTTACCTCAATTTACAAATTAATAAAAAAAATTAAACAAGACCAAACTATTTCCATATGGTTTTAGACAAATGTTTATATTCCCTCACAGTTATTTTCTCTTACTGGAGCAAAATCATAAACTTTCTCACTGTTGTTTCCGATAAACAGATCTAATGCAAAAATTTTTTGAAGATTTTATTTAATATCCTGAATCCTACACAGAAAATTATTTAATAAAATGCTGAAAGAAATCAAGAAGTAGGTTCAATATTCATGACATTTCCAGTGCAGTCCATTGAACTTATGAACATGCTAAATTGCTTGGATAATAAGTTATGAGTAAGTTGCTTTTCAAGTTTAGTCTATGTTGCTTTATAATCTGAAAGTCACTACCAAACTCTGCACAATTGTCAAAGCTATTTTCAGTTTAGTTTAACGGAACTAACAAGCAAGAACTGAAGTGATCTGCAGCCTGCTGCACAGCATTTCCTGTATGATACAAGTGAGTGGTAACTTTGTCATCTCAACAAGCTTCCTTCTCTCCCCACAAACTACACAGCCGTTAGCTTACCTCACATTTTGGGTCAAACTGAAACAACTGCTGGGCAAGATAATCAACTGCAAGAATACCCACCTTATAATGATTCATTGCAATAAAATCATATTTGAAGCAATGAAACTAATCCCTTGCTCACCAACATAACTGAGTCATTTAACAGTAACATAACACCATGAAGTACTCATGCAACTGCACAAAAGGAGCCATTATAGAAGCTTGTGCCAATCTTTTAAAGTCATAATGTGACAAGGAAGAGAATTCTAGAAATTTTGAGCTTACCATAATTCACAGCAGTTTCAAGGGGATCAAATTAGAATCTATATATGAAGCAAAAATTTGATCTAGGTTCCACTTTAATTTAATAAAACCAGAAAGAAAAGTGACTGAAACCATTAAGTCTATGTTACCCGGTGATGACCTGGTTCACTTGCTGACCAATGGATCAGAAAATTAGAGGTCTGAGTCAGAGTGAATTTGCAGTGAATTACTTAGGAACTGCTATACAGTTGGGAATACCATTTCTGACATGAAACTAATGTCACATCATTGCTTCTACTTAATCATGTGGATGCTTCAGAGAGTATGAAATTATCTAAGAGGAACAGGGTATGTTTGACATTTAGGCCAAAGTTCCAACTCAAATTATTTCTAAAAACAGATCATTTGTCTGCTAGCTGCTTGGTGAGTTCTGGAAGTAAATAATCAAAATAGGGTATAAGGGATTCTGGTTTCACAGGCATGTGGTTGGTTCAAATGCCCTCTGAAATGACCAAGCAGGTTACCCAGTTTACAATAAAACAGGATAGATAACCCAGCTTCACCTGAAGCACTAAATCTGGACATAACACACCTGATAGCCCTGCAAGTAAGATCAGAGACCAGGTGTTTAAAGTGGAAGAGATGTCTCATAGATGAGGCAACAACTTCACACATTTACCTTCTCCTAAAATAATGAAACTACAATGTAGGAGCACATAATGAAGCACAAGCTGCATCCGGGTCTAAGCTCCGCCATTCATTGGGATCATGGCTTTCCTAGCACCTTAGCACCCTCTTATTCCAGTACAGTATCTCTACATCCCTTGATGTTTTTAATATAAGAAATCCATAATTTCTGCTTTGAATGAACTCATTAACTAAGCTCCCACAGCCTTTAGGAGCAGACAACACAAAAGATTCACCTCTCTCTGTGAAGAGAATTCTTATTTCAGTCCAAAATGCAGTCCCTTCTTAATGTGACTGCTGGTCCTGCTCTTCAATCAGGGGAAGCATCCTCCTTCCATCCAGCCTGCTGAGCTCTGTATGAACTTTCAGTTTTCAATACTGTTACTGCTCATGCTTCTAAACACTAAAGTTTGCACGCATAGTCTACATAACTGCTCCTCATACAGAACTGCTATCCCAAGAAGTAGCCTAGTGAATAAATTACCTACATTTTTTTTTACAAGGAGACAGAATCTATACCCAATATTCCCAAGTGCCTGAATACCAAGGTTGAACTTGTACTTTGTATTTTCCTAAGTCACCAGGATGCAAAAGTGTTTGTGTTTTTGTACATTTGTCTTTTGTTTTTATGTACCTTCTTCAGCATTTCTTGCTTTTAATTTAGTAGAACACAAAATAATCCAATGATCTCAAATTCTCATTTGATAAGACTGACTGCTCAATGTATGTCTATGATTAGTAGATTTACAGTTCATTGTTTACTAGTCAGCCTAACCTAGATACAGAATCTTAAACAACAGAAATTCTGCAGATGCTGGAAATTCAAGCAACATACATCAAAGTTGCTGGTGAACGCAGCAGGCCAGGCAGCATCTATAGGAAGAGGTACAGTCGACGTTTCAGGCCGAGACCCTTCGTCAGGACTAACTGAAGGAAGAGTGAGTAAGTACAGAATCTTAATATGCATTTTCTCACACATCGCAAAGCTATTAGGATTGGTAGGTTAACTGTAAGTTGTCCCCAGAGTGTAGGTCAGTGGCAGAGTCGGAGTTGGGGGGAGGGGGGAGTTGATGGAAATATGGAAGAATAAAACATTGCAGGATTAGTGTAAACGCATAATTGATGACTGGTGCGGACAGCAGCCCGAAGGCTCTTTACTGCACTTGATGACTCTTTCCAGTTAAAAAAATTTGAATCTATCATAAAGGAAATCTAATACATTAAAAATCACAGAGTAAATACCCCACTGGCTTTAACTGCTATGGTTAATGGATGCAAGAGTTCCACAGGACAGTAGATATATTTTTTGTTGATGGGATCATTGGCAATGTTGCCAAATATTTGCTGTCTGTAACTACCCCTCAACTAAAAAGGCACACAGTATTCCAGAGGCTTTAAATGGTAGTACAATGACATGCTTGCTTCTCCACTCAAATCCTCCAAAGAAAACCAAAATACCATTTGCCTTCTTAATTGCTTGCATTTGAAATACTTGCTTTTCATAACTGGTAAACCAGAACATCCAATTGTTTTTGTACATGAACAATTCCAATAATACACTGTCTTATTTTATCCATCCACTGAAATGGATAACTTCACATTTGCTCACCTTATCACATTTCAACTTCTAAAAATGCCTTTATCCTCAGAAAGCTAAATTTCTCAAATTCACATCTGAAGGAAATACTGTGATAAACAGAATCTGAACAAACTAACATCGGGGAGGCTTTGGGATGTCATTACTCTAATTTTCTTTGTGATTTAAATATTCTGAGCCACAAGTGCACAAAATAATCGACTCAAAGAAAATCTGCTTGAAAATTACTTCATCTCAAGAAATTTCCATTCTGCATTATATTTTGTTTCTTTATTACATGAAGGCACAACAACAAAGTTCATACTAACCTATTTACTTCCTTTTATATCAAAAATGAAATTTAGAAATTTAAAATATAATGGCTTTAAATTTACTAGAGTCAGAAGTCCAAAACCTGAGTAAGTTGGATTGTGAAATTTATTTTGATACACAGAGGTGCTCTAGAATACTAGAGTGCTTAAGGATAATGTCTTGTAATGCTTTTTATGGGACTTCTACAGTTTTCAAAGCAATATTAATTGTCTAATATTGTTGACTTTTGGCAGATAGTTTGTACGTACCCTTCCTGGAAATGTGATTTTAACAGGCTACTGCCTGACAATGGACATGTCACATATATATTCCCTTAGGAGTATGTGCTAATTGAATTGGTATATGTTCAAAACTATCCATGGGACAGCCAGTTGAAAGGGTGGTATGTTTGTCATTTGGTATCTCCACTCTTTAGCTTGGGCTGGTGAGTGTGAAATGATGCACTCCTTGTGCGATTTACGCTGGGGTTCTCTCTGTTCTTGGTGGATGGACTTGTGGTCTTCAGTGTCTCCTGAATGCTCCTCCTCTATTTTGCCTCAAGAACACCCTAGAACTTAGTTGGAATGTTGCAGTTTTTCCAAGCATTTTTGAGAGCATCTTTGAAACATTTTCTCTGATTGCCCAGTAATCTTCCCCTGCAAGTTGCACCGAACAAAGTCCCTGTTTTGGGTTCAGAGTGTCAGTAAAGCCAACTGAGTCAATAAGGGAATTAGTGCCAGGGCTGTTGGCCTGTTGGCCTGTTGAGGATACTTAAAAGTGATTTGTTATCCTCCCAGTGGATCTGGAGGACTGTTCATTGGTAGAATCTTCTCAGTCCCTTGTGATACATGGGGAAGATAGCCCAGATCTCTGAACATACTGAAGACAGAGATCAATGCTTCATGTTTGAACACAAGTTTGGTAACAGGTTTGAGTTTTTGATCTTTAAATCCACTTTTCTTCAGTAAGCATGTTGTAACCGATGGTGAAATTGTTCATCAATATTTATCTTTGTCAATAAATACAAGGAGGAAAATGACCTACTTTTTCCTGGCCCTTTGTTACTGGGGAGTGTTGTTGTATAATGAGGTCAATTTAGCAAAGGACTTTGGTCTTGTCGGTGCATACAAGACCCATCTTCTCATATGTTTCAGTGAATAAAGCTAACAGTGGCTTAGTGCTGAATGCACACAAAAGAGAACATGGTAAATTGCCGAACTAGGGGCAACATTCTTTCATGGAGTTTTACAGCACAGAAACAGGCTCAACACATCCAAGCCCATCAAGTACATATCTACACCTATACCACTTGCAGGCATTTTGCTCTGGAAGGTCAGTTGATTTAGCTTACTAATAATCCTGTATACTTTATCCACTTTGACAGGAAGCTTGGAGGGGAGTAGCAGCATTGCAAACAACAATGTCAGGGCAATGGAGCAATCTTACCTAATTCACTAGACCGAGCTCTCTTTTTTTACCCACTGGTTAGAGTCAAGGCCTGCATGTCACCGTAATGCAAAGGTAAGAAGGGGAGAAATTTCTATTGGAAGCAAGTTTGAGAAGGGTGTTCAACAGCCCCTCCTAATTGACAATCAAAAGTTTCAGCAAGGTTGAGAAAGACTGTAAATAGTAGATGGCACCTCCTCCTGCTTTTTCTTTAAGTTGCAGAGTAAAGATCATGTCCACAATGTCCCTTAATACTTGCTCATGAATTATATTAAATCTGACCTTTGGGTAAGGCGCTAGATGTCTGGCATCTAGGAATCATACCCCAAGCATAGAATTAATGTCTTCTCCGAGTAAGTGAAGGTACAAAAAGCTGTACAAAAATGCAGACAACTGGACATTTTGATACTAAGTTAAAGGAAGCTAATTTGCCAATGATCAGATTCTTTGCATTGCTTTCTCTTCAATTTGTAAGAAATAATCTGCAGCCGATTTATCGCCCTTCCCTAAAACAACTGAACTGTTATAAGACAAAATAATTGTTCAAACAGTTTATCTGTTACATCTCTGATCAATAAAAAGGAGATATTTCTTTTCTTAAGTACCTGCAAAATGCATGAATTGGTAATTAATATGCATTGCATTTCATCAATACCTGCAATTTTCTTAACTCCTGAAAGTGCATACAATAGAGATCAAACCTCTTCCCTAGCTTCTCAAAAGGGAGCTATGTTCTTTTCAACAGTATAATTCTCGCCATTTTGAACGTGATTTACCTGAAGAGCTGTTCACCATATTGGATGCCATGTTGTAAGTAGTGGTCTGAGGGTTCATCATTAAAGAACTGTTGTTCATTGGTTGGCTGTAGGGAGAGCTCGAGCCCATCATACCACTTTGGTTCATGCCAGCGTATCCAGCTTGCCTGAAAAAAAAGACAGCATACATGGTTGTTTGCATAAACATGACACAGATAGACCGAGAATGTAAAGCAAGATACAAAGGTACATATCTGACAGCAGCAGCATGCTCCATGATCAGTAACATGGGGGGAAGACTCCAGGGCTGGAGACAGATGCTGGATTGAAAGCAACAGTGTGGAACACCAAGGAAGAGCAAGGATAAAGATAAAGAATGAAAAGAGGTCAAGTGTTAAGCAACAGCAAGCACAACACTGGAACAGCAATAGTTAAAACAAACCGTATCCCGTTAAGCTCTCACACGTCACTCAATATCATTGCCAATTTTCAGGAACATTTATACCACAGAATTACCAGAACCATTGCAAACGGCATGGGTTTGATTTTTAAAATTCATTTTCTATTTATGTCCCAATATACTGTACTTTAATGATTGTTTGTATATTATAGATATCCAGGAACATTGAGAACTGATAACCTAAGTGTCACCAACACTAGGCAAGCTATCAAAATAAATCAACAGCACTTGCTAATATGGATGACAACTAGTGTAAGCTTTACTTATAGTTTTAAAACATACAATAACCATTCACAAAATTATAATCAACACATTTCGTTGGAATCACTGAAGGACAGTGAAGAATTCTCCAAATTTAAAGTCAGAATTAATATCAACAAGAAGGGTTTGTTGTAAAATACTGTAACCAATGAGCATTTCACCCTGTATTTCTGGAATTTCAAGATGGTGGGACAATTCTAATTTCTGATTCTTATAGATTACTTGTCAAAGGGTGTGTTGTTCCCTAAAACTCATGCTGTTACCCACTCATAAAATCTACCCCTTTTACTTTCAACAGATTTCAAAGATGGAGCAGAGAAAGATCTTGATCTTCTCTTTCAAGTTCCTTGGAAGCTGTCACTTTACCTCCGACACAGCTTACTATTCTTAAATAATACAAAAGTTGTTAAATTATATATCCTGCCAAAGTCGTGCCAAATGTCATAGAACACTGAAAGTGCAAAGCTTTATTAGTGAATTATAAGACACAGGAGCAGAATTAGGCCATTCAGCCCATTGACTCTGCTCCACCATTCCACAGCTGATCACGGATCCCAGTCAACCCCATACACCTGCCTTCTTGTCATATCCTTTGATGCCCTGACCGATCAGGAAACTATCAATTTCCGTCTTAAATGTACACATGAACTTGGCCTCCACTGCAGTCTGTGGCACAGCATTCCACAGATTTACTACTCTCTGGCTAAAAAAAATTCCTACTTACGTCTGTTCTAAAGGGTCACCCCTCAATTTTGAGGCTGTGTCCTCTCGTTCTGGATAGCCACACCATAGGATGCATAGCACTTTTTCCTTTGTAATAGCAATGGCACTCACTCCTGCTCCCTAACACTCACTGACCTCTGGCACACTGCTAGTGTCTTCCACAGTGAATACTGTTGCAAGGTACCCATTAAATTCATCTGCCAACTTTCTGCCCCCCATTACTACCTCACCTGCATCATTTTCCAGTGGTCCAATGTCAATTCTCACATCCCTTTTACTCTTTATATAACTGAAAAAACTTTTGGTATCCTGCTTTATATTATTGGCTAGCCTGCCCTCATATATTTCATCTTTTCCCTTCTTATAACTTTTCAGTTGCCTTTTGTTGGATTTTAAAAGCTTCCCAATCATTCAACTTCCCACTCACTTTTGCCACCTTATATGCCTTTCCATTGGCTTTTATGCAGCCCTTAACTTCCTTTGTCAGACATGGTTGCCTACCCCTGCCATTTGAGAACAACTTCCTCTGTGATGAAATTACTCATGTCCACCAGTACAAGAGATAAACCTGGACTATGAAAGAAACAAAATCAATCGGAACATTGTCCAAATATGCTTCCTGAAAAAATGTGTGCAGAGGATCGCGAAGGAAAAAACATATCGTTTGGTCAAGGTGAAGACCACCAAGTTTAGCGTTGATCCTTTTCAAAATAAAAACTGTCGAGACTCTCTGTTTAAAGCACTAATATTAAAAAAAAATGGCAATTAGAAATAGTTCTAGCAATTAAGAGTCGAAACATTTTGCAATCGACACAGATTAAATCCATTTGTATTGAGTCTTCCTACAAAGGAATTAGAATCTTAAACCATTGGTGCTCTTCTAATACTCAGTCTAATAAAATCTGAGATTTTATTTATCCCACTGGTCAAATTGACAGCCTAGTAAGCTGTGCTATTTTCTCTTGTTGTTAAAAATGCGTCACATTTTATGTTGTTGTCTTTCGACATTGATCTTACAATTTTGTTTCATTAATTGCACTTGTAGAAAACAGGCCAAGATCTTAGTTCCTTTTCTACCACTAGAAAGCTTGTGAATGTGGAGTTATTGGCTAATCATTGAAATCTCTATTTAATTTAGAATGAATCAGACACAAGACAAGGAAAGCCACAGAAATAGAAAGCTCTGAAAGCTTCAGCTCGGAAAAGCTCAAAATGACTTGTTTCTCCCAAACATGCATGTTTTAAGTTATAGTATAATTTATTCCAAAATATTATTTGCTCAGAAAAATCTATCTAATTTGAACTTGCATTAATCAATCTGTTTCATCTTCCTTTATGGACTGGTTCAAAGAAATAATGTTTCCACTTTGCTGATATATTCAAAATCATTAATGGTTCTGTTCACATAAATAAGGAAAAACTGACAAATGGTAGTGGTTAGAAAAAGAGTAAACAGTGGTAACGAAATTGCACAAGAACTAGAGCAAAATTTTAAAATATAATTCTTGAAATAACCATGAACACTGATGCAATAACAACTTTATGAAGAAAATTTGATAAATATTTGAGCAAATATAGAGCTATGATGGAGTATGGGTAGGTGTACAGTTCAAATAAAGGAATTTTACAGCTTTTGTTCAGCAAAAGACTTTTAAATATGAATTAGTTTCATTTTAAGCATGTTGTTTGTGTAATTACATTGTTTTCTCCAATGTAAATAATGAACTTCTTTGGTATTAATGATTAAGCAAAAAAAAATTCACATCAAGCGCGTAAGAAACTGTGAAGAGATGGTTACAGATGCCCAAAACAACGGTAATGAAGGAAGATTAGGTTGAATGAACACAGAACTGCGGCTATTCCCCTCACTAATTACAAATGATGTTGGGGAAGTGCCACAAGTTCACTATATTTTATAATGCTAGAGAAAAACAGAATAAGTGAAAGCAATCACAACTGTTGCTCTGTATAATCACTTGAAATGCCATTACGCTACTTAAGGATTTATCTTGCCCAGCATTTGCATTATCTCCCTTCAGAGATAATTAAGCAATTCATATTGAAAAGATACAAATAGTTGATGCTAAAATAACTGGTTTCATTATTACCCACTTAGATACTGAGACACAGGGCAGCACAGGTCAACTCAGTTCAAGGTAGGATATGAAATCTGTTGTGGAACAGTTAACAGGTAAATGAGACAAGTTCAGGTGGGCAACTTGGTCAACATAGACAAATTGGACTGAAAAGCCCATCTCAGTGTGAGATGATTTCTGAGAAGGCCAGCAAAAATAGCGCAGCTTATTAGGATGTCAATCTGACGAGTGGGATAAATCAAATTTTAGATTTTATTAGATTGAGGAATACCAGCAGAAGAATATCAATGCTTCAAGCAGAGTCCCAGGATACATATGGAAAGAAAGGAACTAACGGTCAGCTGCTCTCTGGGACTTGATTTTAATACACTGAGAGTTAACCAAGATTAACTGTTGCTTTCTATGCCTTTGAGTCAGTCCCAAGCAACAATACACAACAGCTTGATGATGGTGCTACCTACATGGGATGCTCAAATTTTTACTATTATAGCTCACCTTTTTAAAAATAAGTATTCAGAAATTAACTTAATAAATCAGTGTCAGTAATCTTAGTGCCAATTTAACACATTTCCAGGGGATTTTAAAAAAATTTCCATCAAAGAACATAGTTTCTTCAGTGAATGATTATTAAAAAGCAATGCGGATCAACAGGAGAGTTAAATTAGCTGTTTGCAATGTTTTGCAATGGTGTGAGACTGCAGGGTTTAACATACAATCTAGTTTTCCTTCATTTTGGATCTTGGAATTTTAAAACACACTTAAGATGCAATAAATCACATAGTAAATACTGGCTCAATTCCAGATCTTTACTCTGGGGAGATCACAATATGAAAGTGAACTATTAGTAGAACTACATTTGCAAATCACTGTAAGCAATGAATTGTTAAATATAGCTGTGGGGAAGTTAGGCTGCAAGAACTTTTTATTTTGGAAAATTAAATGTTTTCCCCAAGTGTAATTTTTTCATTAAGATGAACATCAGGAAACAAGTCTAAGAAGTTCATCTGCAAACTTTGACGCTAGAGTTTATTTATCACTTCCAAAAGATATTTTGGCCTGTGACATAAAACTCTTTATATTTAAATAATTTCCATAAAACTTTATTAGGATCTTCCAGGGCAGAGCCTGCCAAACATGAGCGGTATTCTTTAAACAGGTGTGAGTAGATATTGACTGAAAATACAAAAGATAGCTTCAACTTTACTCAAAAATTTACTCAGAGGTAGTGCAACCCAAAGCACTACCCATTAACCACGAGCTGATGCAGAGTCTCAACACAAAACCTCAATAATTGCTTTCCTCCCACACATGCTGCAGAGCTCCTCCAGCTTGTTTTATTGCATGTGAAATTTCCAGTCTTTGACTCTTTCACAAATCTATTGTGCTTTAGGAGAGAAGAATATCTGGCCTAAGGCAAGCAGCCTGTGTTGGGAAACAGTGTAGGAACTAACATCCAAGGAAACGTAATAAACTAATAAATGTGACAAACTTCTGACACTGTCCAAGAAACAGCAGAAAATATTTTGATTGTATCCATTTTAAGATAAGACTATAAGATACAGGAGCAGAATTAGGTCACATAGCCTATCAAGTCTGTTCTGCCATTCAATCATGTGTAAGTTTTCAAGATTCAAGATTGATTAATGCTATTTCCAGTACATAAGTGTAAAAGAGAATGAAATAATTGTTACTCCAAAGCTCATGCAGCACAAAAAATCACAGTAAGGTAAAGAACACAAAAAACTTAATAAATATAAATACATAGAATAGCTTATATACATAGATTGATTGTTTGCTCATAAAGTAAAGCCCCTCCTCCCCTTCCAGGTGAGCAGCCATTGTCTGTAACCACAGCAAAAAGCAGGACTCTGCGGCCAGGCTAGACAACATTCCAGCCGAGTACTCAGGAAGTGTGCACACCAGCTCACTGACATCTTCAACACTTCACTCATCATCCATCAACCATCATCATCCCTGTACCAAAGAACACTTACACCTTCAGAACTAATTGACCACCATCACCTCCCCCCCCCCAACAGTGGCACTGACACCAATCATCATGAAGTGCGTTGAATGGCTAGTAATGGCACCTATCAAAACCTCCATTCCTGCCACATTGGATACTCATCAATATGCTTACCAATAGAACCATTCCATGACAGATGTCATAGCATCTGTCATGCACAGGCCCTGACCCACCTAGAAAACACGAGCACTTATGTCAGAATGCTGTTTCTGGATTTCAGTTCAGCTTTCAAAAGTATTGTCTCACAGATCTTGGTGAGCAAACTATTCTTTGGTTTAATACACCGCTGCACAACTGGGTGTTGGACTTCCTAACCAACTGACGTCAGATAGTCAGGATGCACAACCGCTCCTCCCTTCCATCATCCTCAACGTGGGTGCCCCCCCCCCCAGGGCTGTGTGCTGACCCCATTGCTGTACACTCAGCTCACACATGACTGCATGGCCAAACAGCCGAGTAATCACATTGTCAAGTTTGCTGGTGACATGACAGTGGTGGGGTTTATCATCAACAACGATGAGGCAGCCTACAGAGAGGAGGTGGAAGAGCTCAAGGCCTGTTGCCAGGCAAATAACCTCTTCCTCAATGTCAACAAAAGAGGTGATCAACTTCAGGAGAACTTGTACTACTCATTCCCCACTTTACATAGGCATCACAGCAGTGGAAACTGAGAGTAGTTTCAAACTCCTGGGAGTGCACATCTCACACAATCTTTCATGGTACCAGAACACATTCCACACAAGTAGGAAAGCTCACCAACGCCTCTACTTTCTGAGGAGGCTGAAGAGAGCTGGACTGTGTACATCCATATTTATGTCATTCTACAGATGTACAGTAGAGAGCATCCTAACATACTACATCACTGCATGAACAGAAACTCCACTACAGTGGACAGGAAGGATCTACAATGGGTAGTCAAACTGCTCAATCCCATTGTCCCACCTTCTGCCTGTAACCTTTAAACCCTCACCATTCAAGTACCAATCAATCTGTGCTCATATTCACCAAATTACTCATCTCAGTTTTAAAGGGATGATCCTTAATTCTGAGACTGTATCCTCACAAGTGCATTCAAAACTTTGGAAAGTGGTGGTTAAGGAGACTGTGGATGCACAGGTAGTCATATTGCAAAATTCTGAAGATTCTCGAAGAGCTGAATCCCACTATTTGAGAGGGAGAGAGGAAACCAAGAATAATACAGCTGTTAGACCGACATCTTTCATAGGGGAAATAGTCACATTTATTGTTAAGTAACTGGTACAGGACACTTAGAACAGAATGAGTGCTCAAAACCTAACTGGATGAAAAAAAGATTTTGACAAACCTGTTAAAAGTTGCCTTTAGGTTTTAACCAAAATACATCAGAAGAAAAGAGCAGAACTGAAAATATCAGTGTTTTAGAAAACCTTTGAAAGAGTATCCCCTAACAGATTTTTGAACAAAAGTAGAGCCCAAGAGAATATAGCGGTGTGGATTGAGGACATTATATTCAGAGAGCACTACAGCACAGAAACAGGTGCTATGCCTATTTGATTTGCTCAACTGTTACTCTGCATTGTCCCATCAATCTGCACCTGGATTGGAGCACTCCATACTCTTCCCACCCAGATACTTAACCAAACTTCTCTTAACATTCCCTCTAATTTGTAATGACCAATGTGTGCAAAAATCTTGTGCTATGCAATTTCTTCAATAAAAACAGTATAGATAAGCCAGTCCCAAAATCTGCAGACAAATTATCACAAACTCAACATTGTCACCAGTATCTGTATCAGAAACTTGAAAGGAGATATGATTTCATACAATCATGAAATACACTTAACATGTCAAGAAGGGTGACAACCTTTAAGCGCAGTTCAAATTTCTTTGGGCACTAGTAGCAAAAGACGTGTGCACATACACACCTTATAGGGAATACTGAATTGAACCCGCATTCACCACTTCTGCTGAGATCTCACTCCATGCTTGTACCACCCTGACTGAAGTTGTTCCCCCTTCAGGTTCTCTTAAAATACTTCACCTTTCACCCTTAACCTGTAGCTCCAGTTTCACCCAATCTCATTGGAAAAAGCCTGCTTCTATTTACCCTATCTATACCCCTCACAATTTTGTATACTTCTATCAAATCTGCCTTCATTTTCTTACATGCCAGTGAATAAAGTCCCAACCTGTTCAACATTTTCCTGTAACTCAAGTCCTGGCAACAGCTTTATAAATGTTCTCTGTACTCTTTCAATTTTATTAATCTTTCCTGCAGGTAGGTGAAAGAACTGCAAATAATACTCCAAGGGCCAGAATTCAATTAGATTTAGTTGTCACATGTTCATCGAACACACAGTGAATTGTGTCAAATCAAATCACTGAGGATTATGCTGAGCAGCTTGCAAGAGTTGCCACATTTTCTGGCGCCAACATAGCAGGCACATAACTCACTAACTCTAACTGTACATCTTTGAATTGTGGGAGGAAACCAGAGGAAATCGACTTGGGTGTAGGGAGAATGTAGAAAATTAGACAGAGTGGTGGGATTGAAACCCCAATCATACAGCTGGTGCTGTAATACATTGTGTTATTGTGCTGGCCCATGTCATTTTCAGTTGAGAGTCTGTGACTAGTGGGGTAACAAAGAGAGTTGTGCTGGGCCCCAGTGCTCACAATTTGAGTAATTTGGGTAATTTATGTTGTGATTCTCAAAAAAAGGTCTGGAATCCCAGGGTAGAATTGGGTCTTTGGTTGCTCAAGCTAAGCTTGTACAATAATAACTAAGGATCTATTCTTTCCTACTCTTCGTAAGTGGTTCTTTGACTCTACAATCAAATAACAGGATTATATTCTGCCTAACTTCTTTCCCAGGTTTTTTGTTTTCAAGACTTGGTTAGGTCATTGCTACACATTTAGGATACAAAGAACTAAGATACAAAATTAAGCTACAAGAATAATTATGTCTTAATATTACACCTTTCAAAATTGCTTTTTTAAAATAAAAGTGCAATATTGTGTCTTGGTTTGACAGGCTACAATCAGAAAGTAAGAAACTGAAAATCGCACTACTTTTCTCTAAAAAAGGTTTAAGGTATAACAACGAAAAATACTCTAACCCTATGTACTATAAGAGTTTAGTAATCAGAACACACCTTGAAGAAAACGAAGAGCTTTGACAGAGATGTACTAGAATATGATGCATTAGGGTAAGTTCAACAGAAAAAGCTATTACCACTGAAAAGGTGTTCAATGAGAAGAGGAAAAGGATTTAAAGTATACAGGGGGAGGGGAATTGCAAGGAGGAGTTTTGCCAAGGACTGTCATGATCTGGAATTTTCTACTTGTGAAAGCTGTAAATCAGGAATTTCAAAGGAGGATCTGAGAAAAAACAATGTTAAAAATTGAATAAATGTCTGATAATAGTATGTTCCATCCTCCTTTCATATAATATTGCTCAGAATTGCATCAAGATAAGGAAAGAAACATGGGCTAACTAATTCAACTCCCAAGTTCAAGACCAAACAGCAACACAGAAAGTTTATCAACCACAAACCAAAAAGGGCATGTGGAGAGTGAAGTGATAGTGCAGAAGTGTAGGCTACGCAAAAAGTCTGTGTTCTCTGGGACATGAGTATCTTCTTTCCCAAAGTCAGCTGCTGTCGAGTATCACTGTTAGGGGATCTTTATCATTCTGCATCATGTTGTCTTCGTGGAAGAGGAACAGCAAAGATACTCAGCGACAGAAAACAAAGTAATAAGATAACTCATTTAGACATTTTACAAGCTACAAATAGATATCAGGAGATTAATAAAGCTAAAATATCAACTTTAAAACAGCACAGAATTTTGAAATATTTTTTGTGAAGGAATGACAACCTGCACAGATAAAATTAGCTTCCTTTGAGAGTCAGAAGGATTGTGAAGCAGTATTAAAAACCAAATTATGTCTCGATTACAAGGTCTAATACTGCAGGATTACTCGTCATAGAGCTTAAACTTCTCAAGAGTACACCTTGTGGAAGACTGGGAAATTGCAGTTAGCAACCTCAGTTCTTTTATTTTATCTGCAAAATCTGGGCTAACAAAGATAATCTCTATCGTGAAGAGTTGGTGGCAGTTTTTGCATGGGACAAGCAGGTTCCTGGGCCCGTTCAGGCATAGCTCCAATACCACTCACCCGTGGAATGGCAGAAGATGCACAAACTCTCCTCTGACCAGGGTCCTTTACTCAGCCTCTTAGCCAGAGTAAGGAGACCAATCTGTAGGGGGAAAAGAAAATAACCTTCAGTGGTCCAAGCCACTTGAGAGGCACATAGTACATCTGCCCACCATACACTGATGGTGTATGGAGCTACCACCACCTAATTATCATCTGGTTGGCACTTGCATTGTAAATCAGAAAACTTCCAGTTATGGTTAACTGGATTCTGCTTTTCAGGGGATCGTGTGTTGCCATCTGGTGTAATGGCAAAAGAATGATGGACTCCTACAACAAAAGCAAATTTGGAGAAAGGGAGTTAAAACATTTAGTTTAGGCAAAATATTTCAAAGAACTTTAAATTCAGGCACTGGCTACTACATGCACTACCAGGAATTAAATATTTTTCTAAAAAAATTGCATCTGAACAGGAGTCATTGTTAATGCAGTGAGAAATCAACATTTAAGGGTCAGCACATTTACAAGCAAAGTTGGCCATGCTGCAGACTTCCAGGAGCATAAGCTAAATAGATGACGTGACAGCAGAAACCTGCATTGATACAGTTTAATATATTATAAAGGTCCAAGATCTATTAGGGAAATATGATCAAACAAAATTTGAACACAAAGACATGTATTTAACACAGGTGTCCGATAACTTGGTCAAATAGCAGACACAGGAGTGGAATCTGTGATGAGGGAACAGAGTTTGTGGTCAACAATGTCTCAGGACTTCCAAATATTTAGCTGAAGGAAATTTCTGTTTGCCCAGAAATGTGATACTTTATCAAGCACTGCAGACTGAAGAGAGTATGTGATTTCTCCACTTCATGGTCGCTGTCACAAAACACATCTTTTAAAATATTGATAAAAAGCTGTTTTGTAAATTGACACCAATTAATAACAGTTAGTCCAATCATCTACAAGGGACAAATACAAGAGACAACCTGCAGTGTGCCTACAGGAAACCATGAGATTTCTGTATTGAGCAGAAATATTAAGTGTCTAAGGTAAAGACTACTCTGAAAGGAATATATGCAGCTCAATTGCACAAAATAGATGATTTTTGTAAGCTAGATAGCATGATTATGTAAAACATGAATTAGTTTAAATGTTGATGATGAAAATGCAGTAACAATAAGTCTCAAACTGAAATATAATGGATATAATTTTACAAGAGATAGCTAAAGTTTAAAATATTAAAGATCAAAGTGCTAAATTAGAACTTCATTTTGTTAAGAGGCATATATAGCTGTAATTACTAACAGATGCTAGCAGAGAATGTATTTCTTTCCCTTTGACATTTCAATGCACTGTATCCATTTATTTTAACATCCTCAGCAACCTTCAGCCCATCATTACCACGACATTGCTAGGGCTTCTGAGAAAAAAAGAAGGCAAGCAGTGCTTTGCTGGCATTATCAACAAGAGTATGAATTATATATGTAGCCAGCTTAAATACAATACTTTCATCCACCATAAGCAATCTGTGATCCTTGGAGAACTTCAAAAGACGATAAAAATTCTACTGAAAATTGCCCTAAAAGCTCGTAAATGAAACATCACTGAACGCAGAGACTTTTCTTCCCCCTCATTAACCCTGTACTGCTGAGGTCAATTCATGAAAGCGAGATAGTTCATCAGTCCAATAGAGATAAAGGTTCTGTCGCATTCAGTGGCTGAAAATTCTTCTTTGCTCCAAGTGCGCTTTACCCAAGAGACTATTTTTAGAAGTTATGGCCTCCAGATATTATTGAATAAAGCAGATAAGGAAAACCTAAATGCCGCCTATAATGTGCCTTGCTTTCATAAATCTATGTTTAAAACAAGCTTTAAACCCATACTCTATTCTTATCTCTGCATTTTGAGGCCAAACTTGTATACTTAACTACATTTATTATTGCTTTAGAAAATTTACATTGTGCCAATATCATATAGTGGAATATTGCTTTGCAAAACAAAATGGCAGAACTGGAAAAAGACCAAAAGTGCAGTGAATGGCAAATGAATTTTGTTACTCTGCCAATGACCCAGTCAATCTATTATTCCACAAGTAGCAGAATATCACAGGCAAGGAAAATCTGAACATTGATCTGCTATCAAAATTGTATTATGTCCTTATTAGTGAGAGTGAAAAAACTGCGGTATCTTTGGATTATGTCCGAGCAAGGTCCTCTGTAGTCAAATGATTTGTCATTATTCTTAAGATTCATGCATATTTCAGGATGAAGGAAACATACAAGGACCTAGGTCAAATAGAGGTACATGCACTCAGAGGAGAAAGAACCCAGTCGGCAGAACAAGTGAGTAAATGCACATCAAGGAAATTCAAAGCTAAATTGTGTCTGTTTTAATGCAAGGGGTATAATAGGTAAAGCAGATGAATTCAAATTTTTAATTAAGATTGTGGTCCATGATATTGTTGCCATCAGTGAAACATTGTTAAACAATGGGCAGCTCTGGCAATTCAATGTTACAAGGTACAGAATTTTCAGACGAAACAGAGGCAGGATTAAAATGGGAGAAGGTGCTGCAATGTGAGTCAAAGATTTCATTTCTTCAGCATTGAGGGAAGATATCCTTGAAGGTGCCTCAAACAAGGTCATGGAGAGAGATTGGATGTAAAAAGGGTGCCATCACCTTGCAGGGGTATCTTAAAAGACATCTCCATAGTCAAAAGAAGTTAAAGAAACTGACACACAAGTACAAAGAGATAAGATTGGTTTATCATACTGTTTGCTTTACTCAGAATTCCTCTGTCAATAACTATTAAGAATGAATACACAGTTTTACAATACTGCAGTACTATTGGCAGTGTTCTAATTGGTTCTGTATTTCATTTAATTACAATTTGTTAGTTAAACAGTTTGTCTTTTTTTTATACTTTTTAACTATTTCCATGATACTTCGGCTATTTGGGGCAACCGCTTAATTGGGCCAAAATATACTAGTCCCAATGTGTTCCAATAAACCAGAACACACTATATTCAAAATTATTGGTGTTTTATAGTTCCATCACTACACGAGACAATGGGGTGACCCGTGCAATCTGATGTGAACAGAATGAACATTAAATTTTCCTGAATGCTATTGATATCGCTTTGCTTTAGAAATTGAAGAAGAAAACCTCAGTTTATTAAAGAAGAACGATGCATAGCAAGACAAATATAGCTCCTCCTCGTCTAACGAAGGACACTTTTGATGGCATCATTTCTGGTTGATCTGCCACCCTTGTGCCTCTCATTGTCATTCTGGAGACATGCAGTCCTTTGATTCATCGTCTCTTAATCTCTTCTGCTGTTTATTCTTTGTCTCTTTCTCTCTCCTCCTCCTGTGCCTGTTTTTGTCATTCTAGAGACATGCAGCCTTTTTATCCCCCGTCTCTTCATCTCTTCTGCTGTTTGTTCTTTGTCTCTGATCCTGGAGATGAGCATTTCTCAGCTCCTTTGTCTCTTCCTCTCTCCTCATTCTGTGCCTGTTTTTGTCATTCTGGAGATGTGCAGCCCTTTCAGCCCCCATCTCTTCATCTCTTCTGCTGTTTGTTGTTTGTCTCTGATCCCGGAGGCATGCATTTCTCAGCTCCTCTGTCTCTTCTTCTCTCATCTCTTTTGTCCTGACTCTTTGATCCTGAAGTCGTGCGGCCCTGGCCTCATCTGATTCTTGTTCTCTCCCTCTCCTTGCCGCTTCCTGATAACATTTGGCATCATCTCTTGACCACAACACCCCCCTTCTCTTTCCACGCAGCATAATTAAGCTGACCGTACTTTTTTTTACCCTAATGCTGGATAGAAAATATGAAGCAGTAACACCAAAGCCTCCAGGATGCCGACTATTCTTGATGTGGTTGGCGCTCTCCTAAATGGACGTGATATAATCACCGTTGTCCTTTGACTGCAGCAAAGGATTTGATAGGTGTCTCGAAGTACATCATTACAATAAGATTTAATTATCTCTTATTGATGGGTCTCAGTTTGACCTGTCCCAATCCTGCACATGCTGATGGTGATTAGCAGAATGTGACCGCTTGAAATAGAGCTGCCCTGCCCTGTTGTTCCGGTTGGTGTCGCTGCTGTGAGCATCGTGAGTCGCTTCTGAGGCTGGCCATGCGCATGCATCGTGGTATTGCATTGCTTCGCGGTTTCCATCATGGCTGACATTGGCTCTTGGGTGAAAGCGGGGCTGTTGATTTTGGCGAGTGAGCAATTTTTAACGAATATATAACCCTGAACCTTGCCTGCATTCTGTAAGTTAGCGCATTTTAAGTCGATTTAGCCAAAAATAGTGCCACTGTAATGCACCGTTTGCACTAATTCGAGGTTACAAACAGACAAATGGAGCATGAGTTTTAATAGTATATAGATAATCTTGGGTCAATGGTTAAATCAGCTGTGAAAGCAATTCTCCTGCTGGACGTTATTTATGAAAACAGATCCTTGTTCCTGTGCTCCACAGGACTTCACTTATCAGGTCTCTCAAACGTGCAGACCAAGTTACAAACCACGTCAGTGTGGACCTATGAGCAGAGAAAAAGACGGCCTCAAATTTTATGCTAGTAGCAGTCCTAAATTGCCTTTCTCTAGTTTCACTATGTTCATTTGTTTGACTTCGCACTTCATAATTAGTATGACATGTAGCTCAATTTCAGTGCTGCACTTAAATTGGTTCAAAACAACCAGTTTTGGGGGAGATTTGGTGTAGTGGTAATTACCACTGGATCAGTAATCCAAAGACCCAGTTATACACTCGGGAGATGAGCTCGAATTCCACCATGGCAGATGGTGGATTTGTATTCAATCAAAATATCTGATGACCATGAAACCATGTTGATTGTCGTAAAAACCCATCCGGTTCTCTAATGTCCTTTACATCTGGTCCCTTAATGTCGTAAGATCATAAGATATAGGAGAAGTAGGCCATTTCGCCGATTGAGTCTGCTCCGCCATCCAGTCATGGGCTGATGCAATTCTTCCAGTCATCCCCACTCCCCTGCTTTCACCCCATACCCTTTGATACCCTAGCTAATCAACAACCTATCTATCTCTGCCTTAAATACACCCAATGACTTGGCCTCCACAGCCGCTTGTGGCAACAAATTCCACAGATTTACCACTCTCTAATTTCGCCATATCTCAGTTCTAAAAGGACGTCCTTCAATCCTGAAGTCATCCACTTTTGTCCTAGTTATTACCATGGGAGATAACTTTGCCATATCTAATCTGTTCAGGCCTTTTAACATGTGGAATGTTTCTATGAGATCCCCCCTCATTCTCCTGAACTCCAGGAAATACAGCCCAAGAGCTGACAGACGTTCCTCATATGGAAACCCTTTCATTCCTGGAATCATTCTCATGACCATGTCCTTTACCTAGTCTGGCCTATATGTGGCTCCAGACCCACAGCAATGTGGTTGGCTCTTAAATGCCCTCTGAAATGGCCTAGCAAGCCATTCAGTTGTTTTCCAACCACTAAAATGAAAATAATAAGAAATGAACCCAGATGGTGAACCCAGCATAGACGTAGGCACTGGAAATGACAATGTCAAAACCAGCTCTGTCAACCCTGCAAAGTCCTCCTTACTAACATCTGGAGACTTGTGCCGAAGTTGGGAGAGCTGTCTCACAGACAACACCCTGACATAGTTGTACTGACAGTATCACACCTTACAGTTAACATTCTGTACTCCACCATCACCATTCCTGGGCATGTACTGTCTCACCAGCAGGACAGACCTAGCAGAGGTGGTGGCACAGTGGTACAGTAGAGAGGGAGTTGCCGTTCTCAACATTGACTCTGGACCCCATGAAGTCTCATGGCACCAGGTTAAACATGGGCAAGGAAACCTCCTGCTGATTACCACACACCATCCTCCCTCAGCTAATGAATCAGTACTTCTCCATGTTGTGCAGCACTTGGAGGAGGCATTGAGAGTGGCAAGAGCACAGAATGTACTCTAGGTGGGGGACTTCAGTGTCCATCACCAGGAGAGGCTCAGTAGTACCAGCACAGACTGAGCCGGTCAGGTCCTACTGGACATAACTACTAGACTGGGACGACAGCAGGTGGTGAGGAAACCAACAAGAGGGAAAAACACATGACCATATTCCCACCAACCTGCCTGCCGCGGAAGCACCTGTCCATGTCAGCATTGGCAGAAGTGACCACCGCAAAGTATTTGTGGAGACAAAATCCATCTCTACATTAAAGAACCCTCCACCACGTTGTGAGGCACTATCACCATGCTAAATGGGATTGACTTTGAACAGATCTGGCAGCCCAAGACTGGGCATCTATGAGGCGCTGTGGGCCATCAGCAGCAGCAGCATTGTACTCAACTTCAACTTGTAACCTCATGGCCCAGCATATCCCTCACTCTAACATTACCACTAGGCCAGGGGATCGACCCGGGTTCAATGAACTGTGCAGGAAGGCATGATGAGAACAACACCAGTCATACCTCAATATGAGGTGTCACCCTGGTGAAGCCACAATTCAGGATGACTTGCATGCCAAACACCATAACCAGCAACAAACAGACAGAGCTAAATGGTCCCACAACCAACAGATCAGATCTAAGCTCTGTAGTTCTGCCACATCCAGCCGTGAAAGGCGGTGGACAATCAAACAACTCACTGGAGGAGGAGACTTCACAAATACCCCCATCCTCAATGACAGAGGAGCTCAGCGCACTTGTACAAAAGACAAGGCTGAGGCATTTGCAACAATCTTCAATCAGAAGTGCCGAGTAGATGATTCAGCTCGGCCTCCTACAGAAGTCTCCAGCATCCCAGATGTTAGTATACAGCCAACCCGATTCAGCCCATGTGCTATCAAAAACAGTTGAAAGCACTGGATGCTGTGAAGGCTATGGGCCCAGACAAAATCCCAGCAATAGTTCTGAAGACCTGTGCTCTACAACTTGCCGCACCACTAGCCAAGCTGTCCCAGTATAGCTACAGCATCGGCATCTACCCGGCAATGTGGAAAATTGCACAGTTATGTCCTGTACACAAGAAACAGGACAAGTCCAAACCAGCCAATTTCCACCCTATCAGCCTGCTCTCAATCACAGCAAAGTAATGGAAGGGGTCATCAACAATGCTATCACTCAGCACCTACTCGGCAAGGATCTGCTTACGGATGCCCAGTTTGGGTTCCATCAAGGCCACTCAGCTCCTGACCTCATCACCTCCTTGGCCCAAACATGGACTAAAGAGCTAAATACCAGAGGTCAGGCTCTCAACATCAAGGCAATATTTGACTATGATATCAAGGTACCCTAGCTAAAATGGAGCCAATGGGAATTATGGGGAAAACTCTCTGCTGGTTGGAATCATACCTGACACAAAGGAAGATGGTTGTGGTCGTTGGAGGTCAATCATTTCATCCTCAGGGCATCACTGCATGAGTTTCTCAGGGAAATGTCCAAGGACCAACCATCTTCAGCTGCTTCATCAATGACCTTCCTACTGTCATAAGCTCAGAAGTGGGGATCTGCACCATTCGTGACTCCTCAGATAGTGAAGCAGTTCATACCCAAATGCAGCGGACTTGGACAATATCCAGGCTTGGGCTGACAAGTGGCAAGTAACATTCGAGCCACGCAAGTGCCAGGCAATGACCAACTCCAACAAGAGAGGTTCTAACAATCGTCTCTTGACATTCAGTGGCCTCACCATTACTGAATCTTCTACTATCAACATCCTGAAGGTCACCATTGACAGGAAACTGAACTGGTCTAGCCATACAAACACTGTGTCTACCAGAGCAGGTCAAAGGCTAGGAGTCCTGCGGCATGTAACTCAGTTCCTGACTCCCCCAAGCCTGCCCACCATCTACGAGGCTCAGGTCAGGAGTGTAATGGAATACTCGCCACTCGCCTGGATGAGTGCAGCTCCACTGACACTCAAAAAGCTCGACACCATCCAGCACAAGGCAAGGCTGTCCACTTGATTAGTACCGCTTCCACAAGCATCCAATCCCTCCACCATCGACGAACAGTTGAAGCAGTGTGTGCTATCTACACGATGCATTGCACTGTACATCAAATGTTCCTAAGGCAGCATCTTCCAGACCTACAGCCACTACCATCAAGAAGGACAAGAACAACTGATACCTGGGTGATACCTGGGAACATCACCGCCTGGAAATCCCCCCCCCCCCCCCCATATCACTCACCATCCTGACCTGGAAACATATCATTGTTCCTTCATTGTCACTGGTTCAAAATCATGGAATTCCTTTCCTAACAGCACTACAGGTGCACCTACACCTCAGAGACTGCAGCAGTTCAAGAAGGCAGCTCATCACCAACTTCTCAAGGGCAACTGGGAATGAGCAATAAATGCTGGCTTAGCTGGCAACGCCCACATCCCGCGAATGAAAAACTTTTTCTAACTGTATTCCAGTAACTGATCAATGATCACTCATTGAATTTTATTTTGTTAAAAGTGGCTCTTTATCTCAAATTTGTAAATGTAAATATATCTACTAATCTGCATCTGAAAGGAGGTGATATCAGAGTGGCTACAGCAAAGTTTGATGAATGGTTTGCTCTCAACAGTTACTGATCTTTTTCAAAAAATGACCAATAATATTTATTTTTAGATCCTTCTGTAAAATTTGTACTTGCCATTTTATCCTCCATTTTTTTCCAAGATATAGAATCTGCTTCTAGCCCCATGGTTTGGTAATACTTTTTAATTCATTCCATTTTTTCATTGAATAGCAACCAGAATCAATGGCTACAACTTCAAGCACATAAATATTTATCAATGTCTTCCCTTACCAAATCGTACACCGAGAGGAGATTTCAATGGTATATCTTTGTAACACACATATCCAATGGAATTATAAGTAAGACTTGCAAAATCACTTCCATGAGTAAACAGTAATGCAAGCTTTGTTTTTTTTTTATCATTATAAACCTGATAATATCTCTGTTTTCATTAAAATGTATTGGATTGGTGTCTAAGATTCAGTCCGGAATCACGGACAATACAATCCAGAACAAAGGTATGCCCTCCTTCTGAAAAAGGAAAAAACACATAACAAAAAACTCAAAACTCTAAACTCTAAGTTCTCAGCCTTTTCAATATCATAGACTTAGAGAGTTCAGCTGTTTTTAATACATCAATATCGGTTTTATTGCACATTTAAACATGGAGCCTTTAAAAATACATTGTATATGTAAATTGTGTTTTGTAACAACCTAGAGGCAAATACTAGAAGAATTTTACAATGCTGAAAATGTTCATCTAAACTCGTTTACATCAAATCATGATCATGTGAACTTTTCTTGTTGTTTTTAGTTGTGTTAGAACAGCGATCCCCAACCACCGGGTCGCAAAGCATATGCTACCGGGCCGTGAAGAAACGATATGAGTCAGCTGCACCTTTCCTCATTCCCTGTCACGCACTGTTGAACTTGAACATAGGGTTGCCAACTATCCCGTATTTGCCGGGACATCCCATCTATTGGGCTAAATTGGTTTGTCCCGTATTTCCCCCGCTAAGGTAGAGCGTTCCTATGAAACCTTTCATGCTGAAATAGCGTGAAGCGAAGAAGCAATTACCATTAATTTATATGAGAAAAATTTTTGAGCATTGCCAAACCCAAAAAATAACTAAACAAATCATACCAAATAACACATAAAACCGAAAATAAATAACAGTAACATATAGTAAAAGCAGGAATGATATGATAAATACACAGCCTATATAAAGTAGAAATAATGTATGTACAGTATAGTTGGGAAGATTAAGGCAAAACTGATTTGTGGGGCAAAAAAAAATTGGCACGTACACACATGCGCATGTCACGCATGCGCACACAGGTGCCCGTGCAAGGCTTCATGGTCATGGTAGTCTTTCCTGGGGTAAAGTGTCCTGGGATTTGACTGCTACTTTTGTCCCTTATTTGGGAATGAGAAAGTTGGCAACCCTAACTGTAAAAGATATGTTGAGATGAGTTTAACCCTACTTGAAACCACCACCCCACCTCCCCACACCGGTCAGCCAGTCCGCAAGAATATTGTCAATATTAAACCGGTCCGCGGTGCAAAAAAAGTTGGGGACCCCTGTGTTAGAAATGCAAAGATTACAAGGAATTTCATAACATGGGTTCCATACCTTGAGATTTTGTGTACACTTGAACAATAAATGTCAATGTTCCTATTGGCAAAGTAACAGACATTGCAGCAGACTGCTGGGGAGAGGACACGATATGCACAAGAAATGGCACAATTATTGAAATACCCTGAGTCCTCTTGGACTAAAGTCTTCAGTTACTGTTTCCAATGATTTCATCAAAACCCACTTTAAACAAAATGCGGTTAATCATTTCACTTTGAGGCTAAAATTAGGAGGTGCAGGTGGTCTGTACCGCTTAGACACTTTTCCAGACTATTCTGGGGAATATTGAGTAAAAGGCCAGTGAGTTTGGGATGCACCTTCAACTTATTCAACAATCAGCTCAAGTGATACTGGCTGAAGCTAGAAGCCAACCTCTCACTATTCAAGGAGAGGAGCTCCTGAAATGTTTTTTAAAAAAAGACAAAAAGAGTTATGACTCTCCCCATCTTCTTCCACTAAAAATAGCATTGATATGATAGATCACTCTTTAAAGTAATTGTTACAGTCAATGTTGGGGACATTTTTCCAATAAATCATGTGAAGATTCCTGCTCCATATAATATTGCACATACTAAAAAATAAATCTGTTCGGTTAAAGTTCAATCGAATGACTGAAGGTATCAGAGAGTTAGACATGCTTGTTCAGCTCTTCAAATGGGTCTTGAATAAACTGTGTAATGAGAAGGACTTGAAATTTTTCAATGCAGTCCCCAGTCTTTGTAATGTAATAGCTCTGCACTGCGGTTTACAACTTCCCTATTAGGCAGGAAGAGGTTCAGCCATGCCAAAAGCCATGCAGGTGTGAGGCATGCATTTTATTTTCATTCTTTCATAGCTCTGGTTAGTACAAAACATAACTAAACAGAATCAAAAAAGGAAATCACAAAGAACAATCCTCTTTTTTTTGCAGTCGGGTTATAAATCCTGCTGGGATACACCATGGTCCCACAGCAGAACCAATCATATAACAGCTACCTACCCGTATTGGTCAGGCTGGTACATCAAGGGAGCCTGAGTGTTGCCATAGTTGGGATGTTGTGGTGGAAACACAGGACGTCCACCAGGCCCAGTCTGACTGGGATAACCAGGCGACCTAATGTACGGTGGCCTAAATTGGGAAAAAAATAGCTCCTTTGTTTTTATTCTGTGTCAGTTCTTCATTTAGCTGTTACAATTTAACCCATCAATCCTCAACAATTAAAATGAGATTTGAAAATTTAACAATCAGTTTAAGCATGATGGGTTTTTAAAGTTTAATTTCATGTTTTTCTATGTCCAATAACCTTTCCTTAATTTTATAAGTATTTAAGGTTTAAGTATTGGATTCTCATATATATTAATTCATTACAAAATTAATAGTGAGAACTTATCAGGTTTGAAGATTGACCATTTACATTAAAACTGGTATTTTTTTTCCATTTTCTCAATTGGCTGTTTTCATCTTCAATTGATAACTTTTGAGGTTCACTTCCATGAATTGAATTCATTTGCCAAAACCTTGCCCGGTTGATCATACAATAAGAATGCAGGGACTAATTTCTGACAGACTAAACAGACTAAAGGAGGAGTCACAGCATCGTCCGATTCTGTCTTCACTGGATGTCTACACAAGTGAGTCCCACCACGAATCATAGAACATTGGAGACACAAAGATCAGTAGTAATGTCACATCAACAGGTCTGGATGAAGTCAACTATTTTACTACAATAGTAATTAATTCTGAGACATTATGGCCTGTATTTCTTAAGTGTCAGAGTGGATACTATCCTTACTGAGCTTTTATTTATTTCAGGTTTCAGTTGCTTTTCAAGCAATTCTAAACCGAAACAATGGAAACCCAGTCATTGAAAGTTGTGAATGCACATTGTTATAAAACTCTCTTACAATATGCTTGATAGTTGGTTTTATTCTTCTCACGGCGTAATATTTTTCATTGAGGTTTCTTATGAACCATGGGTTATTATACTTAAAATGTAACACCTTATTATACGTCTTTTTTGCAGGGTAGGTATGTGATCATCATTTTCAATCATATTGCTGGTACAACTATAAATGTGCATTAGTTACTTTTCATCAAAACCATTAAATTTGGTGGATAACATGATGTAGTGCTGAACAATTCAGCTCACGGAATGTTCCAGCCCAATCTCTGATGAGTACAAAACATTGCAATAGTATGAAAACAAAAATTTACTGACTTTCCCTATTCCTGATTACTAGTCAGTTACTCCTGCTGTGACATGCATAAGCAAATTTTGAGAAAGGATAAGCTTGGATTTTCTGCAGTCTCTCTATTCCACTCTGGTTAGACTCTATTAATGAAAAATGCTAACGTGGACAAAGTACACAAGAAATTTAAGGGATAGTCAGGAAAGGAGAGAAGGGCAGAAGAATAAAGAACACACACAAATTAAGGACAATCCTTCTCACTAACCACACATTCAAAGAACTATGCAACCAGAGTATATATACACCACCTGACAGAATAATAAACTGCTTACTGAGTTTTGAGACAGGTTAATTTTCAGAATAGATTCTAGTTACTCAGGTATACTATCAAAAGATCAATTTAAATTATGCCAAATTTTAAAACAATAAAATTTCTGAATTAGTTTGTATGAAAAGAGATATTCAAATAATATATTTTCACATTGTACAAAAGAATCCAATACTTAAACTTTAAAACTGATCCACAAAAATATTCTGAACACAACCCACGAAAACACAAATCCAAAACATGTATAACAAAGTGTTCTGGTTTGACAAGGTGCCTGTTTTAAAACAGTGTTAAATAGGTGTTACTTGACAGTAAACCATACGGAAACAGAGTTCTTCAAATTGCTTCTCTCGCTAAATTGTAACAACCGAGAGGTTTATTGTTTGTATAACAAGGCTGTCATATGGAACTTCTAGCAACTCAAACAATATTCAACCAAATCTAATATTCAGAAAGAAAGAGTTATTCAGACTGGGTGTTAACTAGAAAATGATTAACATTTCCGAAGGAAACTGCAACTCTAATTACTTCAGACAGAGTAAAGGCAGATTGTTTATTTTCATTTATTTTCAAATATTCAGAGAAAATGTGAGTAAGAATTAAAAGAACTCTTTAAAGCCTTGAAATAGTGTAGTGCAGCACCAGGTTTATTTCAGTCCTGTAATGGTAAATTGACCTGTGTTTATTAATATAAATACTTTTTAATACCTCCTTCTCACTAGCTGATCATCTATATATTTGTCCAGCTGAATTATAACACTACTTCACAAAAACTGTTCAAACTGAAGATATGTTGACGGTCCTGAAAAAAAGTCTCGGCCTGAAACGTTGACTGTCTGTTCATTGCATAGATACTGCCTGATCTGGCGAGTTCCTCCAACATTTTGCATATGTTGCTTTGGGTAGTGCAATAGCTTAGGTACCTGATTGCTTCTCATTGGATAACACATTTTGTTTCTACACAACTTGCATCCAAACAAGGAATCACAAATGGAAAGGGCTTTGCCCAATTTATAAGTAAGGCTAAAACTGGGTGTCTCGTATTCTCAGTACTCTGCTCCCAGCCCATACAAATTGCACTTTTAATAGCTAAAAATGCAATCTTTGTGTTGTATGCAAATTAACAATAAACAGAGTGTATCAGATGATCAAAGAAAACATTCTGTGCAAACCAACGGCATATTTCCTTCATATATGTTTCGTCATATATTCTCCACTAAGCATGCATCACCTGTAATGCTCTATACTTCGGATGAATTTTTGGTTTGCTGATTGCCAACACTGCAAAATGTTGCACGAATAGTTACATATTATTTCTCACATGAAACTGTAATTATTGAATGTTAATGCACATAAATATTTTGGACATGGAGTGTAAAGCAACATATTCTGGGAGAATTGGAACTACATTTAAACTTTAAAATACTTGACTGCTAACAACATTTGCTTATTGATGAGTAAAATTACTATAAAATTCAATATTGAAGAATGAGCAGCAAATAAAAAATATTCATTTCAGAGCAATTATCCTTCCTTCCTGCAATTATAGCAAACGGAGTGAAAACTAGCACAAGATAATTACTATTGAAGGGAAATATAAATAAAGCAACAGAAACTAATTCTGTATCATACAACATCAGAACCACAAAATAATGCCAATTACATCATTAACTTCTCAATTCAAACATTCAAGGCTTATATGTGGCTGCATGAATGGTAACAGGACACTAATTGAGAAAGGTAAAAAGTTACCCAGCCTGCACCGAACAGCCAGACAGAGTGAACCAATGTGTAATGGCTGTGTTAAATTTCTAGCTCAGTCATTCAAAAAAAGAGAAACATTCAGAAGCTTCAAAGCTGGTGGAAATAAAGCAAAAATCAACAAATTACCAAGGAACTACAATAGTAGTCCACTACAGCAGTATGTCCCAACATTTGTATCAGAGAGGGCTATATCCCGGGATAATGGGGGCAAAAAGTAATATTTTGTCAATTTACCAGTAATTTAAGATTTTCTGCTTCAGTTTGTTTTCCAATTCTCTTACAGGCATTTCACCTCAAGTATTTCAGCACAAGTTAAATATAGTTGCACCATAACTTACTCCAATGACATTCCTCGATTATTCCAATAGGGAGCACATTTGAGGTATGCAGCCCAATTGTTAGCTCCTAGGGATCCAATGAAATGCTTTGCTTCTACATCATGTTCATCAAACAACAAGAACACGAACTGATTAACTGAGAACGTAATTCAGTATGCATGTATGAAAGACAATTTGTTCACTAATCTCATCTGATATAAAGTCATACATTTCTTTGGAAAGAATGTGAACTGAACACAGTTCATTCTTGCAACTAAGTATATTCTGAAATACTCAGAATTGGATTTTATTCATAGATTTTCTCAGATATTATTTGCTTTATTAAAAAAGAAACAATTGGAAATTCAGATTTCTGGAAACATTTTAAATATAATGATTGAATGTTAAATCTCCTGACAATATTTTATTGTCTTGTCTAACAATAGATGAAAGTGAATTCTTTTTTTTTGGAAAAAAAACTGATATGAAAATATTAATTTTCTGGAATCTGCAGTTAAAAGTATTTCTTCCAATTGAAACACTGTGCTGTGCAAGCCTAACAATTGTTACTTACTTAAATCACCTACAGCTTCTTTTAATAATTGTTCACGGTAATGTTCTGTATAGATTTATTCATTTTAGTTCCTAGGCAAAAATATCACTGGTTAACAATAAATACTAAGATGTACTTTGGTAATTCTGTCAAGCAACTGCCACAAGAATGGCTGCACTGATAAACAAATTTATGTGTATATGTGTAATATCTGCTTAGTGAATGGAAATAGCCCTTTGAGAGCTGAGAATAAGTAAATGTTGTAACTGTGGTCAGTTTTATTTTATAATCAAAAGGTAAAAACTGATAATATTTTTGATCTTACTCTATTTGGAGAGGAGCACAAGCTGCACTTAAAATCTTTAAGTCATTGCAAATTTCTTTCAAATGTCTATCTACTTCAGTAGTTCAAACTGAGAAAAAGGGATACAAGGTCTATGGCTTCATATTTTCAGTCTTTCCTTATTCAGCCTGCTTGTCAAAACAACGCAGTTGTGGAATCACCCACAAGGGGGAATGATTTGAAAAGTGCATAACTGGTCAGGACTATGTTTCCTCCCCAAAAGAGTCTCTAGTCCGGTGTGTACTGTACCTGTTGGAATCTGGAGAATTGAGAAGTTGTGCATAACATGGGCTGCACAGGGACAATCTGCATGCAGCCCTTCTGAGTTCTGGAATGCTTGACTGACAGTAACAACATGAATAAACCATATACAACTGTTTAGAAAATGACAGTATTATCCAAATGCCTCATGACAGGAACCACATTTAATATCTGACAAGTATATTGCCATTTATCATAAATTAAAGCTGATTAAAACCACAGGACAACAGTGCTCTGCACCGTACCAGTGGAAATTTCCAAATTTAATTATGCCTAATTTAAATCAGCCACATATTTATTTCTTAAGAATGAATTTCAGTGTCAATCAGAGCCAAAATTTACTTGAGTGCCTTCATTAACGTCTTCTATTTTGGAAATTTCAAAGACGTTTACAAATACAGCATCCAACCTATAGAGACAATTTTGTTTTTTGCATACCTGTTTTGAGCAGAGTTTGCTGCAGCCTGCATCACAGCAGCAGCAGCCTCCTGTGCCTTGCGATTTACAGTTGCCATTGGCGGTCCCATCCCTGCGCCAACCTGCTGTGACATGCTTGGAGAGTTTGGGGTCATATTGCTCATGTTGCCAGAGTAAGGCCAGTTTGACATCCCTGATGATGACATTCTCCCTACTGTCATGTTACTGCAAGGTTGAGTTGGACCCTGACCATGCATCTGGTTGTTCATATTCATACTCATGTTGTTATTCATGCCTGGACCTGGACCACTGTAGTTGGCGTTCGGTACTCCACCATAATTAGGCGGTCTGGGATAATTACCTAAAACAGAAAGCCATTGGAATAAGTTGGTCTCAGCCTGCAATGAAACATCTGTGGTCAAAAACATAGGATGAAGCAATTACTCATCAGTTGAAATAGGTAACTTTATATGATTTTAAATGACAACTACTGGACAACTAGAACAGAGACGTTACCGACCCTTTAAAAGTGAAATTTGGCTAGGAATAATATTAAGATCATAGTTCTAAAGCATGTATCTACATCACAATAATAATTAATTACAAGTTTCAAATAAATATTTAAATTTTTCCTCAATTAGAGTGCTGAAGGAAAACATTAAAACAATAGACTGCAAATCTCAAAAGTCCTTCCAATGCTGAAAATGTAATTTTAATAACTGAAAAGTAAACCAAAGCTGAAAGTTACTCATGCTTAGCCACAAAGAGCAAGTAGCAAACACTTCATCAACTAATTAGCAAATTTAAATTGGTGTACCTAATCAAACATCTAAGTTGACATCTATCTGAATAATAATATGTGCCTTGACTATGGAAGGGTATTTGTTTAATGGATTGAATAGTTT